>NC_141547.1:89990000-90682500 GCF_021556685.1 Rattus norvegicus
CTATGTTGGATTTTTAGATTCCCCATGTTCAAACATTAATTTATAGAATCTATGTAAATAGTGTATCAACAAATCAATAAGAAAAATATGGTACTTACACCTACAGGCATGGAAAGGAAGGGACCTTAAACAGGAAAATGAGAAATGATACCTGTGAGAACCTAGATCAAATATGGAGAGCATTCTGTCCAATGAAAAACCCCACATAACACCTCCCACATATACACAAAATATTACATGGTGTCAAATATACGTGTAATGTTATAACCAATTGAACTTACAAAAGCTGGAGGTGTTCTCCAGCATAAGTGGAGCCTAGTAATAAGAGTCTGGAAGTTAATGCAGTGTGAACAATAGGAACTCTTTGGCCAAAGGTTGTGAGATTCAATTATACCAATGGAATGAATGATATGAACTTCAGATAAAAGTCATGTTAATTACATCAAACCATTTATCCATATTGTATCTGGTTGTTTTTGTTTTTGTTTTGTGTGTGTGTGTGTGTGTGTGTGTGTGTGTGTGTGTGTGTGTGTGTAAAACACCACCCTGTCCTATTTGGATATAATTTTTACTATAAAAATAATTTTAAAAACAAACAGAATTGTTATCATCTAGCTTTAGCTGTATAAAACTTTGTTTAAATTTTACACTCCTCTGTGGGATTTAAGGATTATATATACATTTTAATATTTTACCTATGCAGTATTATCATGCTTCATTTTTCTGTTGTTCCAAATATTTAGTATGCTAAACAATATTTGAATAAGAATTTGACAAGAAGCATAAAAAATCTGTTGATGTTTAGCATGAACAATTCATGGTGGAAATACCATGATAAAAATCTGTCTTAGTGGAGGCACTGATGAAACTGCTCAGCCTTTGAAGCAAGCAGCCAACGTAGAATCTACATGTGTATTTTTCTGCCATTAGCATGCAGTATGGTTGTGTATGCCACTGTTATTTAATATTTAATGACAAAACAAAAATGTCCTATGTAGCAATTTTCCACAAATTGAAACATTCCATCCTGGAAGAAGGCTCCTTGAGATTCAGAGAGTAAATAAAACCTAAAAGATTCAGAAAAAAGCAACTCACAAGTCCCAACAAGTTCCTGAAACTTAGAACATTCACAAAGCCCCTGACCTAGGATATATAAGCAATGATTGCAGAGGAGAGGAGACTTAGATTTAAAAAAAATGCCTGGAAGTTGTGCAGTAATGTCTATAAGACATCACCCATGCTGATTTTGGCTTTTCAATGATGCAGCTACCTTTTGTCACCCATGTTCCTATAATTAATCTCTTACCCATACTCCTATAAGTGACACCAGCAATTGGTTCTCCAAGTTAGATTTCATAGAGTCATTATTTGGTCTATCATTGGTTTCCTATTTAGAAAGACTAGATGCTTCTTGTTCATATGTCCCCAGGAAATATTCTATATCAAGTATTTGTTTAGAATCACTGTAATATCCTTTGGAATGAGTATAATATATATTCAACCTTAAGCTTTTGGCTTCCAAATTCATTTTTATCAAAGCAGCAAACTTTCATTTTTTTTTTTTTTGCTAAAAACAGAAAATCTGACTCAAAACAAATTTGTAGCAAAGATATTACAGTTAAAAAGGTTGCTGTTATAGAACAAATTACTTTCCCTTAATTTCAGGAATCCCTAATCACAAGTACTCAGGCAGTGACTGATAACAAATGTTCTCATACTAAAGGGGTTCTGAAGGTAAAATTCATGTTTTCTCTGTCGGAAGTTCACAAGGTTCTGAGGAGAGATATAGTTATTGCCCTATCAGAATTCTTCTTGAATCCTTCTGCCCACCCTTTCTGCATCCATAGGATTCTATTCTCTGTTCACTCTAGTTTGATACTTGCATAGAGCTTCATATAGGCAAGTACATCTTGATCAATTATTGGCCCAGAGTACATTGCAGAGGCATCAGTGCCTGTCACTATGCCACATTCCCACTAAGACTGTTGCCAATTGCTCTCCTATAATAGTGTCTAAAACTAGATTGAACTAAAGACCTTTCCCCAAAAGGCAGAATAATTGTTTCAGATGTTTTTAATGCAAGGCTAAATGTGTCACTAGTCACCATGACAAGTCATTTTCTTCTGGTATTTTTTTTCATTTCCTGTTGCCTTTGGGGTCCAGAAAATTTTATATTCCTAAGAACAGAACTAGAACCAAGGTTTTTTGGTGAGGAACAGAGAAATTTGGAGTAGCTGAAATATCATTAATGTCAAAGGTAGAATTACCCAGAAATTCTGACAAAGGCTGTCTGCATTTGTTGTCTCAACCATGACTCAAATAATTCCAGTAAAATGACAGAAAGATGCCTGGCTAAGTACAATTCCTTCCACTGAGACAACCTTCCCATTAGTGTCTCTTTGCTTCAATTCTTTTTCTTCCCCTTTTAGTCTGTATAGTCAGTAGATAGGTATCCCTACCAGATAATTAATCTGCAGGGATGATGCTTTGCCATTTGTTTTGTAGTAATATAAGAAAGGATATAGAAGGAAGCCCATGAATACTACCTAATATTCTTCAAGGGTGTGGTCTATCTAGCAGTTCTGCTACTTCTAATCTGGTTCCTGATGACTTTTCTTAATTGATTCACAAAAAAATTGAGAAAAGAGAATGACAAAATTACTCTAGAGTGTGACTTGACACAACCCCAATCTCCTAGAGTCAGAGTAAAGCTCTGAGGATGCTGATTAGATACCATTCCTATACCATTCATGTACTACTCAAGAATCAGAAATGTAGTTGCTAACAGAGAAGCTGAGTAAGCATTTCCAGCATTGGCATGTGACCTTCCCACCACCAAGCAGAAAATATGATTAATCTCTGCACAGTTGGTTGGTCCATCGAACCACTCTGTATTAATAGCAATGAGAAAGAAGAACATCTATTAACAATCCAAGAAATCTCTATAGCAGAATTACCTAGCTATTTGTCCCAGCTCCATCAGAATCTCTCCTGACTCTTCTTTCTCTAATGACTGAAAAAGCATAGGGCTCAATAAAGCAGATACCAAAATGTGGTAATAGAATTGTTCTGGTGTTCTTACACAGCCTAAAATAGTTTACTATATATTTAAAAATCATTAGAAAAGAGATGTCAACATAAAGATGACAAATGAAGGATGGTAAATTAGTAACTAACCTTTATGTAATCATACACATTGTATTTGTTTCTCAAATTATCACACTGTAGCCACCAAATATGTATAAATTTTCTGAGTTACTTAAATTTGTTAAAAATAAAAAGGAAGTAGACAGATGCAGAATATTATTTAAATCATTTTGCATTTACTCTAATGATTAGCTATTTTTTATATTGATCTTACCAAATTTATTCTCTCTTTAGTTGTAAAACTTTGCTTATTGATGAATATTTAAAATATATCACTTCAATACTGCTGGTTGTCTTATTTTAATATATTTAAAGTAACCTATCCTCAACCTTTCCTTGAAGTTCAGTATCTTACAAGTTATACTACTTAAGAATCAAGATGTAAAGATGCTCATTATTTATGAAAATTATGACACAACATTGTACTCTTTTTAAGCCATTTCACAATACTCAAAACATTTGTTACTAATTAGGCTAAATCCCCTCATTGCATTCTACACACTTTTTGCAATAGAAATCATATGTTGGGTCTGGAATACAACCTTTCATGCTATTTATGGTGAAATAAGGATTAATCTTAAAATGTTATATATTTAGGATCTTAAACACATTAGCAATAATATAAACTCTACTTTCCCAAGTATATTAGCATGTCTCTCTTCTATTGTATTTTTCTAATTTTGTTTTTCAAACAGAAAGTATACATTTGAAGATCTCAAGAGCCATAATTGAGACTGATATCAATTTGATTTGACCATAGCAGAGGCTTTTATTCTACAGACATCAGTCTAAATTTAGCATGAAACTCGTCTACCTGTGTGTGTCCTCTCGGACAGTCTATTTCCTTGCCTAGAAAATGGTGGTTCTATTGCTTTCTCCCTGAGATTGCTGTGAGGCAACAATGAGGTAATGGTTGTAAATTTCTGGGTGCAGTGACTGGCACATCATAAATGCTAAATTACTCTTGCTTCCATTGCTCCCACTCTTAATCATACAAGTTTATGTAACTAAATTCCTACACTGTTCAGTCACAGTCCATATGTCCTTGTGATCTCTTGACTCATATGTGACTAATCAAGTTGAAGGCTACATCAGTGAAACATATCTTAATTTCCCTTAATAAGTCAATCAAACTCAGCGATTAGATGTGGAAAACAATAGCATGTAAAAGAAAATTATATTATTTTCTCCAAGGAAAAGCAGAACACACCTGAGTTTTAGCCTTAGGGACTCCCATCTGCTACTGTTAGAAGTCAAAAGTGTGAATGATTCCTTACTGGAGATCTCCTGGATCCTCTTTTGACAAGCATTTTATAAACCAACCACCTGCTACCACAGATCAGGGATGACAAGTTGTCATCTGTTTCACTAGTAAATCCATGCTCAAAATATTCTCTCACTGATGTTAATGGAATGCCAACATTAGCAAGTTCAAGGAAAGACAGACATGAAATCCTGGGGCTACCTCTAACACAATACTTATCAACATTGTGTCATGTTATATTTAACACTGATTCATGGTATTTATCTTCATGAGGATATTTATATATCCATGTTTACACACATGAATAGATTTTATGTTCATTGTCTCAGAAATTGTCTGGGATCTCAAACAAAGGCAAGAGATAAAGCTCAACTTCTTTCTCTACCAGTTTCTGAATATTGGCAATGAACGACAGAGAGCATCTTATTTTCATATCTCCTTATCATCGGGCTTTCTATATCTGCTGACATGGGGAATGAACAGTAGGAAGACATTACGGTTAATCAGATCTGGAACCACTCCCTGCTTTACTCACAACAACAGAACAGTAACTAACCCAACAGGTTTGCTCCCAGAAAGGTTTCAAGTTTCACATCCCGGGGAGCTATGTGTGGTCCATCCATAGCTTTTGTCTTCATTGTTTGTGGAAGGATTAGAATGGTGGGATTAATCCAGGGCCTTGTGCACACTAAAGATACACTGTATGATTTTTCTACAGCCTCAGTATCTTCCCATACCTTGGTAAAACTGTCATACTTTTCACTTTTTAGAAACCATCTCAAGTTTAACCTTTTCTTCTTTATATACCATGAAGGTTAGTCAACATCACCTTCATTGGCCCAGAAGAAGTGGGGTCTTCTAAGTTAGTAATAAATCCTCCCACCTGAGAACATGAGATTGTGAGCAGCACACACATAAGAGGAGGGGAAGCATTAATTTGGAAAAGGCAAATAAAACTCACAATTGACTTGCCACCCAAGACTCTCTTTTTACACAAAATTCTACACTTTTAACTGATTCTCCCCTTGCTCCTCTATTTAACCCAATATGATCCCAGGGGTCAAATCAAAGAAAATTCTGTGGTAGAGGCCCAGAGCTGGGCAACAGCACAAGAGTGTGCTTTCATGGTAAGATAACCACACGGCTATCCATAAAAAATGTTTTATAAAACTGAAATAAAATAAGATTTGGAAAAACTCTTCATAATCTATATATGTGTATGAGCATTTTCTGATGGACTCCTAAACAGGCATGTAAATGAATCCAGATTTTCAGTGGTGAGAAGATCCCACTTCAGGAAAAGAAAATTAAGGAGGAAAACCCAATGAGAGAAGACCCATTATACTATGGGTCACCCCATTACTTCCTGAAAAACGAAGGCACAGCATCATGGCATCACGTCCACGACTAACAATTTATATCACATTGATGTATTTGAATGTCTAAGTATTTTACAACTTGATTATACTTATCTGAAATTGACACATGTGAATGATGTCTCTAAAAATGTAAAAATACTGGAAGTATCTACCTTTGAGATAGTTAATAGTGGACAGGAGAAGCAACATTGCTCTATAAACTACAGAATACATCCTCCAAATCATATTCCCAGCTCTGTTGCTGACCACTTTCTTCAGCCTCACTTCCTCCCTGACCCATCCCCAGTGGATCACATGGATCTTCCTCTACTAAAAGAATGTAGCAATAATATGAAGCCTAATGATATTCTGCTATCCTCATAGATCAGTGCCTTGTTCATCCATCATTAGAGAAGTTTCCTCCCAAAGAAGAAGGGAACAAATACAGAGACCTACACCCAGACATTATGCAGAGATAATGAAGATGATGATGGTAATGATAATAATTAATAATAATAATGACCAAAAGAACAGCAACAACAATGAATAAAAAAATGATACTTTTACACAATGGAGTATTTTTTTTCTTTCTTGTCTCAGAATTCTTTTTTTTCTTCCATTTTTATTAAATTGGGTATTTCTTATTTACATTTCAAATGTTATTCCCTTTCCCAGTTTCTTGACCAACATCCCCCTAACCCACCCCTTCCCCATTCACCTCCCATTACCGCCCCCACCCCAACAATACCGTACATTGAGAGTCCAGCCTTGACAGAACTAAGGGTTTCCCCTTCCACTGGTGCCCCTACTAGGCTACTCATTGCTACCTATGAATTTGGAGCCCAGGGTCAGTCCATGTATAGTCTTTGGGTAGCAGCCTAGTCACTGTGAGCTCTGGTTGGTTGGCATTGTCGTTCTTATGGGGTTTCAAGCTCCTTCAGCTCTTTCAGTCTGATTCCTTCAACAAGGGTCCCATTGTCAGTTCAGTGGTTTGCTGCTGGCATTCGCCTCTCTGTATTTGACATAATCTAGCGTTCACAATGGAGTATTACTCAACTGTTAAAAATGAAAACATGAAATTTGCAGGCCAAACCCATACCCAATACCTTTTGTGTGACCGAGAAACAAAGAGTAGTGATCATGAAGACCCAGGATTAAACCAAATACAACTCATGTTTTAAAAAAAGGTTACACTAAAATGACTCCTGATGATATGCTACTAGTTGATGAGACTAGAAAAAAGTTATCCTGAGTGACTAACCTAGATCCAGAAAGATAAATGCATTCATTTATATGTTGATATTAGCCAATAACTTAATGACAACACAAATATAATGCATAGACGCAGAGAGTGTAGTTATAGAGGAAGGTACCGGGGAGATAGGGAGCACATGAGTTCCTCTAGAAGGGGGAAAATGGAATAAATTTACATGTGAACTAGAGGTAGATCAGGATGTAAAGAGGATGATCAGATGGGGAGGGAAAGAAAATACAGAGTTGAGATGGGGAACAAGGCGAGGGACAGAGAATTGTGAGGCATTTGGAGATGATATGGCAAGCTAGTGCTGTGCAAAATCCCCTAAACATGTGAAGGCAATTCTAATGAGCTATCCTAGGCACCAACCTAACCACAAAACCTTTGACCTATGATATGTCCTACCTACAAGATAGGCTAGGACATGATGGCACAGAACTTTTAGAAGTCACCAATCTTCCTCTGGTTTGACTCAAAGCCCAGTCCACAAGACATAACCCATACTCAAATTGTTTGTGTATAGCCAGAGGCTATAGAACCCAGAGATCTAGGGTGAAACAAAATACTACTGGTCTTACAAAAGAGCAACAATATAATGTCTTTAATGCTGCTATACTCATAGATTGTTATCCTGTTCAACCACCCATCAGAGAGACTTCCTTCTGCAGCAAATGGAAACAAATACAGAAATTCGCAGCCAGACATGAGAGAGAGAGAGAGAGAGAGAGAGAGAGAGAGAGAGAGAGAGAGAGAGAGAGAGAGAGCTTGGAACACACAGCTCTAAATGCCCCCAGACCTCAGGAAAACAAAACCAAAGAGAACAAAGTCCTCCGAGTCAACCGACCAAAGCTCTTGTAAACACACAGAGACTGAAGCAGCAAGAAAAAAGGACCACACAGTTCTGCAGCGAGTCCTCTGCATGTATATTACCATCTTGGTATTTTTGTGGAACTGTATGAAGGAGTGGATCTCTAATTTTTGTGCTTACTCTTGGGTAAATTTCCCTTTTGTTGGGTTGCCTTTTCCAGCCTCAAGATGGTGGCATTGGTTTTATCTTATTATATTTTATTTTGTCATATCAAAGAAAAAGAAATTAACTATCTCAAATTAATAATAATAATAATAATAATAGATATAGGAAACTTATTCTAAAGGTTAATGGGCCATACACAAAGCTGATTTAGAGAGTCTCTATGCATTTCCTTTTTTTATCATGACTTTAGAGACTGTTCCACAGTTCAGGGGCAATGGCGGGCTTCTGTGAGGAACGATTCAGTGATGTCTCCTGTGAGGTAAAAATCTCCCAGATTTTGCAGTTTTGCTTATGTTGAGTATTTTACAATGTGGAGTCCAACTATTATAGTGAAAAATATTTCCCTTTAGTTTCTGGGATACCTGATCAGTACATCAAAGTAACTTGGTGTTGTTTCTTGACTCTTTTTTTTTTTGAGCAAAAAGACTAATCTTCAGGGATATTTACAGCATTCTGTCTATGATCTTGTCATATTTCAATAAATGTATAGAGCCACTCAAAGTTAATTCCCTATGTGAACAACATCAGGTAAGTGTATGCAAAATGAAACACTCACCAATGCCTAACACCACTAGTGTATGGTACACCCCATGATCAATCAATCAGCACAGTGATCTCTAACACACTTTGAGAACACTGTATTCAACTCTATTGTGCTTTTCTAACATGTACAGATGTGCAGAAAAACAAAAAATGGCACAGCCATATTCAACAGATTTTTAAACATCATGAATAAATACAAATTTATCTTTGTCTTTAAGAATATACATTCTCAACAACCAGTAGGACTCCACCTAACAGAAACAGCCATCACATGACACTTCCTAATTCTATATTTTTTTTCTCATGAAACACTGTTACTCTGGGCTTCTCCTTGGCTGAATTCCCAGATGCTAGATACTTTAGTTTTATTACAAACTTTGCCCATTTTAATCTGATTCTTTCTCCATGATACATGAGCTTCTCCTTGCAGGGTAAGTTCATTCGAGTACAGTTCTCTCATTTGAAATTAATCAGCTGCCTCCCGCGTTATCCAGATTGAAATGTTGATTGTGTACTATTTATCTTCTTAATAACAAAAATTTAATCTGCAGAGGAAAGATCAAAGGAGACACTCTGTTCTCCAATGTGAGAGACGATGTTCTCACTGAGAGGTGTGTTTGCCTCCTTTTATTTATTTATTTATTTATTTATTTATTTATTTATTCCTGGGCAGCCATTGTTTTATTCAAATGTGATTGCTTTCTGGGCTTTAAAGTTTCATTTCAGGTGACACTGAGACCAAAAAAGGTGTAGGCCTGAAGTTTGAAGGTTTTTTTCATACTATCCATTTTCAAACCAGTCTAGCAACCTCAGAGCCCAGATATAGCATCTGTGTCCAAAGCAAAGAGCCAAAAGGAGATGCTAAAATCTACCAGTCTTCCTTTCTTCCAGGATTGTCAATGCAGTTCCTTCCCCCAAACCTCTGGCTTGTTTCTTACTTGCTGTTTGCTTCCTACCCTACAGTGTGATACGGGAAGACACGAATACTGGAAAGAAGCAGGTATTTTAAGGACAATTTCCAAGGGGCCAGCCCTGTGCTTCATCAGAAAAGTGTAACTTAAAGCTCTGTAATGTTAGGATGGTGAAGAGAGGTTTTTATATCCCATAAAACTATGCTCAAAGGAATAGACCAGGATAATACTGTGTTGGAAAAGCCACCAGGATCCTAGGATTCAGCCCTAGTTTGTGTATAATTTCCTTGGTGAACTATATAGACGTCAACAAAAGCATACCAAACACTACACAAGTACCAGGTTTGGGGAATGCAGGAGTAAGTCATAATCCCCTGCCTCAGCCAAACAGCAGCCATTTTCAGCAGCTCCTCTCTGACTGTTTGGAAGAGACTATGACAACTGGGCCTATAGACTGTTGACACTCCCTCAGAGAAGAGATTAGGAACCAAGACTTTCCAGTGTGGCTGTTTAGAAGTCACTCACATTGTGGCTAGCAGCACCTCCCCCATTCTATTACTCGGTAAAACGTCCAGTAAATTCATTGATTCCCCAGGTTGAACTTTGGTGGAACTATTCTTCCTTTTGTTTTTCAATCTCAAAAGCAGAAGATGTTGATTAAATCTCCCCAGGGAAGGAAAGTGACCTCATGAGACTTAAAGGACATGGCGATTCCTGAGTCTGTTGAAAACATAAAGTTTCAGAGAGTATTTATTGTGTGCCAGGCACTATTTATTAGTTCCTTTATTTCTCAAGAAATCGCTTACAGAAGTCACTATTGCTGTTGCCCTTCGACACCAGAAGCCTCACTGACTTTTCCCAAAACACAGGACTTGTGAGCTGCAGACACAGGTCTGTGTGCAGGCATGGATAGCCCCGACTCTGACCTCTGAGGCCTTGGATATATCACGTGGTCTAGCCTCCTCAAAATTGGGCATCCTCACTGCAAAGCCAGTTGTTGCAGAATGTTCAGGAGAAGAGTTTATCTAATATATAATTCTTGTATCAGGACAGAGGAGAGTGGAGCCCAAGTAGCTTCTGAAGAGAATGTACTGCCACCCTCCTCCTTGATCTCACGCTGCTTTCTGCCCTTTAAAACCAGTTCAGCCAGGGTACCAGGCTCTGCTCTGGATTCTTCAGCCTGGCCTCACCGGAATGGATATGCTGAAATAGTACAGCCAATGTTTTACCTTCTTTTCCTCTCAGTTCTTTCTGCCTCTCTTATCACCTTGACACTCTGTCTCTATAGCTGTAGCCTTTTTGTCTTGACATCAGGCCACTACTCAGAGGAAAGGCATTCAATTACAGGGTCCAAAGTTCCTACCTGCTGGGGTGAGCTTTCTTTGTGCTTGTCACAGATAAGCAGTAGCCGACCTTCTGAAGACACCAAGATCAGAATATAGCCTTGGGTTTGACACCTTGTGAGAATAGCTATCCCACAGAAGTAGGCAGTAGAACTGGCAGGTTCCTGAGCCTGCCAGAAAGACTCCTGTGAGTCTCTGCTCTACACACCGTGGCTGAGACGTTCTCTTGGCCTATACCTTCCCCCTTGAAAGTGATGATCCAAGACATGTGCTCACTGGGACACTGACCATCTCTTAGCAAGTGCCTGAAGCTGCAGCTCTGATTCTGATGTAGGACTTACTGTAGTGCTAGTCACATATGTCTTTTAAGTGCCATCTCTGGCCATGGAGACTTTCCTCCATTCTGAAAACACTTAGTGTTGTGTCTGTGATCTGAAACCACGAAGATTCAAGTCTAAATCTTCCAGGAGTTCCTTTCTACTCTGGGTTCTTGGCAAGTGTCCGAGTTTGCCTTGGCTCCCGTTCATAAATTACAAATGATGACACTTCCCAGAGCTCTCTTGAGAAATGATGAGTTTTAACACCCCTAGAATATACCAGCCTTCCTTGACACTCTCACAAAGGAAGATCATGTTTTCCCATTCACTCAAACATCTATCGTGGAAAGGCTTAACAACTGTTTAATTTAAATGACCTGTGGGCTGATGAACTTACTACTCATTTTTCCCCAGTGAGACAGATATTTCAGACCATAACAATAAGAGCTTCACTTAAAACAACGTTATATTTGAAAAGCACAGAAATTCTTTCTATGGCCCACGTGTGAGAAAGATTCACCAGATAATAATTTATTCTCCTATCCAGGTGGAGCCACCGAGTCCTGCTGAGCTTAATACAGCCCTTCAGGACCTGGCTTTAAATGGGCCATCTCTGGCCAACAGACATGGCAAGAGGCAATGAGTATTTATGTCTGTAATTACCTGATTTGCATAGCTAATTGCCCTCTGCTGTCTGTGTAGCCTGCTCAGTGCCAGTAGTCTAGATGTGGGGCTGAGAGCCAACGACTGCCTAGTACAGACACTCTTTCTGCAACTCATTTGCTGAATGGCTTAGACAAATCACTCAGTGCCGCCACATCTCAATTTCCCACTCTCTGTCAGCACCACAGTGGTGCGTGTTTGTTTACCAATTAGTTGACTTCCTTAATAAATTTAAATTGCTTTGTAGATAGGTGATATTGAGTGAGAGTAAGTATTAATTATTGTGATTTGTGAACACTTTCCCAATAGTGAGTCTTGTATGCAAATGAGGCAATAACTAGCCTAATTTGGTAAAAAGAGAAATAAATGCTAACTAGAAGTTGTGTCAGCAAGTGCAAATGTTTACATGGAAACAGAAAGGAAGAATTAGGAGATACGTCGGGGGGGAAATTGTCCTTGGACTGCCAAATTAATCTGATGCTTGCACAGTCTAAAACAGATTGAGAGTGGAGAAGCTGGCAAGCACCCATCGGCAGCCTCTCCCAGCAGGGAGAGCAAGCAGAAATCTCAATTGCTGGATCTGAGAAAAGTCAAGTGCAGTCCAATCGACAGAAATGTCTTCCATAATAGTAATTGTATTCAATAACCCTGAATTGCAAGTGCATTCAAAGCTATGTACTCTGTGGGTGGGTAACATAAGACAGTGAAGTACTAGTGAATGAATTACTATAAGTCTTTAAGGAGTTAATTATATAAAGAAGGAAAACATGCATGTACACACACACACACACACACACACACACACACACACACTAGACACTTAGAGAAGCAAGCATATTCAAGAGAAAAAATAACTTCTGATCAGAGTTGACAGTTGAACTAGGTTCTATATAATTAAGAAGCAATTATCTAAGAAGAAAAATGAAAACATCATTCAGCCTCTTGAACCAGAAAAATTTCATATTCACTGTTTTGAGTATAGACAGCACAGGCAAATGCAACAAATTTTAGTAACCAGTGACCAAGAGAAGGCTTACCAAAGCAGGAGTCCTGCGACCACAATTCAGCACATGATCTCCTAGAAAGGCTTCTCTGTAACAGAGGAAAACTGGTCTACAGACCCACCAATTGTCTAGTTACTGGAATATGTAGGCTCCAAGAGAGAAAAAAATTTAAGCAAAGTAAAAACATTACAAAATTCTTAATCTTGTCTTACTAAATACATAAGCTTACAGTAAGATATTCATCTTTGCAGTTACCTATAAGGCCCCAAATCATTTTAGCTATATCTTCTCCTAACTCGTGACTGCGTCTTTAAAGACTCTTAGAACTAGAGGCATATTTCTCTTTTTTTCAATTTTGTTTTTCTTCAATATTTTATGTATTTATATTTCAAATGTTATTTCCTTTCCCCCTGTCCCACACCTCTTCCCTGTCCCCCTGTTTCTATGAGCTCCCACTCCCACCCTCCCACCCCAACATCAACACCCTAACATTCTACTACTTTGGGGAAAGGAGCCTTTACAGGACCAAGGGCTTCTCCTCCTATTGATACTGGACAATGCCATCCCCTGCTACATATGTGGCTTGAGTCAACGGTCCCTCCATGTGTACTCATTGGATGATGGTTTAGTCCTTGTGAGCTCTGGTGGGGTCTGGTTGGTTGATATTGTTGTTTATAGGAATATGGTGTTACAAACCCCTTCAGCTCCTTCAGCCTTTTCTCTGACTCCTCCATTGGGGTCCCCTTGTTCAGTCCAATAACTAGCTGCAAGCATCTTCATCTATATTAGTATGGCCCTGCCAGAGCCTCTCAGGAGATACTCATATCTGGCTCCTGTCAGAAAGCACTTCTTTGGAGCCATAGTTCTATATTGTCTTCTGATGCTTTCTCTCAGAGAAGCCAGTTGAGATTGGAGTTTTTCCCCTTCCTTTTCAAGTTTATATAAAGTAGGAAGGTGGTCTGAGCCAATTTCATACCAAGAAGTCATAAAAAGACCCAAAGCATCTTAGATTCCTGGGAGAGTGGCAGCAAGAGTAGCTGAAGAGACTCCTGCAAGTCTGGCAGCAGCATCTCCACCACCTGCCTTCTTCAGTTCCACCCCCAGCCATTCCCCCAGCCTGGACCACAACCTTGCATAGATACTCTGAGAATTAACAATATCTAAAGAAAGTATATTATCCATTTCAAGAACACAGAGCATCATGCTCAATTCCCATGCCCATCCCTATTCTTTCCATCCCACAATCATGGATATTTCTAAGAAGCAAAAGCAGTTCTACTGTAACATTCAGTTGTGACTTCTGGATTCTGCCCTCACTCTACATGCCCAGCTAAGCCATAAGAGCTGCTTAGTACCATGCTGATGTTATACTATGAAACATACAATTAAAGTTTCAGCAAAGTAGAGAAAGCCTGGAAGTTGTACAGTAATTATTAACTCTTTTTGTATATTCATATCAATGCCCCACATAAGAAAGGATTAAGAAAAACACTCTCACTTCTTCTCTCCATGTAGTTGGCCTTGCACATGCCTTCTTAAAATATTCCTTCTCATCTCATCATTCTTCTCAGAAGTTTAAAAGCTCGAATTACCCAAGATACAATCCACAGACCTCATGAAGCTCAAGAAGGACAATCAAAGTGCAGATGTTTCAGTCCTTCTTAAAAGGGTGAATAAAAATATTCAAAGGAGGAAATGTGGAGACAAAGTTTGGAGCAGAGACTGGAGGAATGGCCATTCAGAACATGCCCGACGTGGGGATCCATACAGACACCAAACCCAGACAATATAGATGAAACTGAGAAGTGCAGGCAGACAGGAGCCAGATATAGCTGTCCTGAGAGACTCTGCCAGAGCATGACAAATACAGAGGCTAATGCTAGCAACAAACTATTGAACTGAGAACAGGGTCTCCATTAGAGGAGTTGGAGAAAGATTTGAAGGAGCTAAAGGGGCTTGCAACCCTATAAAAACAACAGTACCAACCAACCAGAGCTCCCAGGGACTAAACTACTACCCAAAGTGTACACATGGTCAGATCCATGGCTCCAGCTGCATATGTAGCAGAGGATGGCCTTGTTGGGCACCAATGGGAGAAGCCCTTGGTCCTGCCAAGGCTGGACCTCCCAGTGTAGGAGAAAGTCAGGACCGGAAGGGGGATGGCTTGGGAGAGGGAACACCCTAATAGAAGAAGGAGGAGGGGGACAGGATAAGGGGCTTATGGACGGGAAACCTGGAAAGGAATAACATTTGAAATGTAAATAAAAATATACTATTAAAAAAGAGAAGTTTAGTATTCATACTTACAGAAAAAGTGTCTGAGGTGACATCAAAAATTGAGTTGTTTACAAGAATGCCCTGTTTGCCAGACTATTTCACTACTGTGACTATTAATTTTGATTGTCAAGTCAATTAGACTAAGAAATGCATGAAACTTTACTGAGCACACCTTCAAGGGTGGAATCTGTGGACCTTTCCAGAAACGACTACCTGAGAAAAGAAGACCTGTCCTGAAATTGGGAGGCATCACCAGTGGGTACTGAAATAAACCTGGAAAAGGAGAAAGCTGAGGACCAGCAGCATAGCCTTCCCTCTGATCGCTGGACCCCTGCTCAAACTCTGCCATGCCTTCCTACTGCATGGCCTTTCCCATCTCAAACCATGAGCCAAAATAAATTCTTTCCCATATATATTGCATTCAGTAGTGTATCTGGTGAGAGAGACAGGAAAAGGAGCTTAATGAACCAAGCTACATTTAAACCCAAGTCAAGTCAATTTGGAAAGGACAATAAATGCCACAAAAGCCTATATAAAAACAGGGGCATGGTGGACACAGAGCTAAAAAAACACACATACTCACTCAATTTTGTTACGTTAAAAAATGACTCTAATTGGTCTGAGGAGGTAAAACCTGGTTTACTTTCTTAGGTATTAAAATATAATAATAATTAACATTAATAAATTATATATGTAATAAAATATTTATTTCATAAACTTATGGCAATTAATAACAATCTACTAAATAACAAAAAGACCAATAATCCTATCTAAAACTGGACAAAGAGTTGGAATAGGCATTCTCCAATGAAGACATACAAATAACCAACTAGCTAATGAAAATAGTCAGAATAATTAATAATTAAAGAAGTACAAATCAAAACGGGAATGGGATCACATGTTATACTCACTAGAATGTCAAAATTTTAAGAAGACAGTGAAAGACTACTGGTGGTAAAGATTTGGTGAACTTGGAATTTTAAATATTCTTTGGCTTTCCTAGAATCTATCTGATAGGAAAATAAATGAATCAGAGGCATTAGATATCAACTGAAAGAAACCAGTTCAAATCCACATATTAATAATGTATTATAAAATTGTGATTTCTTCTTTATCTGCATGGGCACGTGGTCTTTTGAAGCCAGAAGATTTCAAATAAAACTGTCCAAACTATGTAACTGTGAAAGATGATGGTGTTCCCTCCATTCTCGATCCAGGATCACTAAACAGTTGTTATCCATAAAAATGCAAAAGTATATTGTTTGGTACCTGTTGGGGCCTGGATTGAGACTTAACAGCAATGCCCACCAACAGGGCTGATGTGTGGAGATGAATAAAATGTTGTGCATAATAAAAAGTAAATGATATCACGCGCAGAATTCTCTAGCAAGAACAGAAAACATACCTTAAATGCAACTGATAACTACTCTGCCCTTAAATAAATAGAGTGCAGGAACCAGATAACTGAAAAAAGCAATTTAATGGCGGAGAAACTTGTTTGAGCTCATAGTAAAGGAAATTCAGTCTATCCTCATGTATAGTGAGGAAGTCAAGCAATGGCAGCAGGAGTAGGAAGCAGCTGATCTCACTGCGTCTATAGACAGGGCGCAGACAGAAAGCAGGGTGAGGCTACAATCCCTCAAGTCCCTACCCAGTAACTACCTCCTAAAAGTTCATGTGAGTGATATCACATGCAGAATTCTTTGGGGAAGGGTTGGGGGTTTAGCTCAGTGGTAGAGCTCTTGCCTAGCAAGCGCAAGGCCCTGGTTCGGGCCTCAGCTCTGGAACAAAAAAAAAGAAAAAAAAAGATTAAAAAAAGAGAATTCTTTGGGAAGAACTGTTTTTTTTTTTTTTTAATGTAATGGATAATTACATTCACAAGAAGAAATCACAACTTTGTAATACACAATAATTCACATGAACCTATAGTGAATTTTCATATTCAAACCATAGCAAGAGGCTATGGCACAGTGTCATAAGCTAAAAAGCATTGTGGGGTTTAAACAAGTCCACTTAGCAACATGCAAAGTATAACTCCACTACACTGTACCTCAAAAGAGACACGCTAGAGTCTGATCGGTAATTATTGCCATTTTCCCACTCCATAGCACTCAAAGCTTTACACTAATTCTCTTTTTTAGTGCCTTACTCAAGACAACACTGTGAAGAAAAATTAATAACTAAATGTTGTGTGAACATGTAGATGATAGCCACGGTGCTGTGAAGCTTTTCTATTTAATCTCACAACTTGTGATGTACAAGTGGTAAAAAGTTAGAAAAGTAAGCCTCACAGGGAACTGTTTAAAGGGATGTGTAACTAATAACTGCATTGCCCCAAAACACAATTTAACTTTAAAAATAAAAAGTCTTTTCTATTGTTGACATCACACGTCCTTACCTGGAAGCTGGTACAGTTATTTGCTTCTTTGTAGAAAAAAAATCGCAGGAAACAAAGTTGTAATTTCTTCTTCAACTGCATGGAGATGCAGTCTTTGGTATTAGAAGATTTCAAATAAAACCTGTCCAGATGATGTCACTGCAAAGGATGATGCTTCTCTGTCTGTTCTCAACCTCAAATTCCTATGTATTGGCTGTACCACACATTTTCACTTAACTTCATCTTCTTTAATTCTATGAAAGATGTTTAACCTTCTTCTTCTTTAGAAAAGCAGCAAAATTAATTCACTAATGGTAACAAATAAAATGTACAAATAAAAGACCTTTCCACACTAGAGCAGATGTTAAATTAGCCACAGGAGGACTCTCCTGCTATTTCCCAGATGAAATGCAATAGAGTTATAGGGAATGCATCATTAAAAAAGAAAAGCTTCTTAAACTCCCATTCTCCAACATAAATTAATAGCTTCTAGGTTTATTGGCTCCCAGAAGAAAACAAGCTGAATTTGTTTACTCCTGCATATGAATAATCATGTCCATCGTATCCCAGTAGAAGGAAACATACAAAGTGATTAATGTTCTTGTTAGATGAAGCAAACAGAAGCAGTCAGAAGTAGGGAGGCAGAGACTCGAAACGGAATGCACACATATAACGTCAGCCTTCCTCTGGGAGATTGAGCTTCAGATAGACCGTAATGCAAAAGCACAATTCAACATAGTAAAAGGAAAATGTGAACCTCTCACCTCTACTGTGTGTTAGCATTTCCTCTATTAGAGTGTTTAAGAACTCATCAATCCCAGAGCAATAAAAAATGCTGTATTTGGGGATAGTCACACAGGAAAATGGGAAATGGAAGTAAACAATTTCATAAGTGCCCTTTGTACCAACCTAGTATAAACATAACTTAGTACATTATTAAATCATACGGAGATGAAACACGATCATATATATATATACATATATATATGTATATATATATATGTATATATATAACTGTTGCTCATATTTTTCATAAAAAGAATATTAAGATTGGAGCAGATATGTGTGCCCAAGCTTAAATAGCTAGGGCTGAGTCGACTGAATGGAGCTATTTAATTCTCAAAGGCATTCCCTTAAGGCCTGTGGCTATTATCTTCTCTGAGGAGATGCAAATTGACATACACTCCCACAGGTAAATGATAAGAAGCAATACTGCATGTTGAGGCTCTACCATACTCTAGATGGACACAACTCAGGTAAGAGAAGAAAATGTATTAAGAAGGACCAGATATCTCCCAGTGCAGGGGAATGTCACGGGGGCAGGAAGGGGGGTGTTTGGGGAAGAGGAAAGCCATTATAGAAGAAGGGGAGGGGGAGGAGATATGGGACTTGTGGCTGGAAAACTGGGAAAGGGAATAACAGTTGAAATGTAAATAAAAAAATATCCAATAAAAAAAGGACCAGATACTGGAAACTATAACAGCCAGTTTTAGCTCCAGAATAAACATCCCCAAAATATCAATGGCACTGAAACCTAGGTATATATTTACTGTTCACCAGCTTGTAGATCATTCTCAGCAACTCTCCTCCACCTGTCTCTCTTCCTCCATGAAGAACTCAGGAGCAAAGGAGTTTGTTCTCTGGAAGTGGCAGAGGTGCAGCACAGTTTACCTCCGGTACATGTGCAATGGCTGCCTCTGCCTACACCATGTTTATGGAGAAATCAGTTGTTAGCTCAGTAGCCAAGGTCCAAGGTATAACTGAGAGGTGAGGCCTGAGGGATGACACTAGGGCTTTGTGGTAAAAATAACTCAGCAATAAGGAGGGAGGGAGGGAGGGAGGGAGGGAGGGAGGGAGGGAGGGAGGGAGAGAGAGAGAGAGAGAGAGAGAGAGAGAGAGAGAGAGAGAGAGAGAGAGATGAATAAATAAAGATAAAGACCTGGAGATAGTTCTTCAGCCTACCTTACCACCTAAGATAACTGTGGTGACTACAAACTTCTATACCTTTTCCCGTACCTTTTGTGCATACATGTTTAAATCAAAATAAACCAAAAAGTAACTATAATGAAATTTGAAATTTGTTTAAATTTCAATAGTATTCAAACTAGTTAGTTTTACATTTATTGATAAACAAAAAACTAAATTGCCACATGGCTAATTTTTATTCACTCTATGTGTCTTGATAAAGGTATAAAATCCTATTATTATTATTAATTAATACTTATGTATTTTCAAAGCTCTATACCAATCTTTACCCCCCTTTTGGAGAATGTATCATCTACAAAACTGTTTGAACTTGCCTATTAAAAAGTGAATTTTTGTCTTTGTATGTTTGGAGTTTGAAAGTACATAAATCTCACCTAGCTGTTAGCTTTTCTGAGTCTTAATTCCCTTATTAAAAAATAGAGTACAAATATCTACAGGACAAGGAGGTTTAAGTGTTTTACAGAATGTATATAGGAAGCACCACACGCTTGTGATCCCTCCATAACTATGACCATTGTACATTAGTCCTAGACTGTTGTCACATTTGCACATAGTGACAACACAACAAATCCCTCCCTCTCCATTGAGGAATGAGCAATTCTAAAATCAGAGTCAAGGCAAATACTTCTCATAGCTTAGGCATCAGTGACTCATCCTTCCTGATCAGTTTAAACACCATTCTACTCTGTAGAGAGTGAAAGTTATTACTTCCCGGTGACCTGCAGTAAAGAAGGTGAGAGTCTCAATCAAGTGCTGGCGAGACGAGTGTCTAGTCCAGCCAAAAGAATGTCTTTAATTGCTTGCCCTCTTCACAGATCCTGTGACAGGTTAAGAAGCCACTAAGCATATTGATGGGTGATCCATGGCCTCTGCTACAAAGGCAGAAAGGTGTGGAGAGGAGAGGACCACACATCAACCTTGCTGCTTCACTCCTTCCTGTTAAGACAATAAATTATGCACCTCCATCCAGAACGTTATCAGCTAAGGTGAACTTAGCATTTAATTCATATTATATTAAAGAAGATCCCATAATAAAGAACATGCCTAAACTTGACAGCATTCTTCACCTATATTCTTATGTTGTGTGTGCTGGAACATTTGATACTATTTCCAAAGTTAAATTGCTTATAATAATTGTCTAGTGATAACAAAAGGATCAATGTATTTGAATTTGATTTCTTAAGTATAGGATATATACATTACTCTCATCCCTTCAATTAAAAATTAAGGCAAGCCATGGGTGCTGGAGAGATAGACCCTCAAACACATAGACATAGGGGAAGGTTTCTTGAACAGAACACCAATGGCTTATGCTCTAAGATCAAGAATTGACAAATGAGACTTCATAAAATTGTAAAGCTTCTGTAAGGCAAAGGACACTGTCAATAGGACAAAACAGAAATCCACAAACTGGGAAAAGATCTTCACCAACCCTACATCTAACAGATGGCTAATACCAAAAATATACAAAGAACTCAAGAAGTTAGACTCCAGAGAACCAAATAACCCTATTAAAAATGGGGTACAGAGATAAACAGAATTCTCATCTGAAGAATATCAAATGGCTGAGAAGCACTTAACAAAATTTTCAACATCATTAGTCATCATGGAAATGCAAATCAAAACAACCCTGAGATTCCACCTCACACCAGTGAGAATGGCTAAGATCAAAAACTCAGGTGACAGCAGATGTTGGCAAGGATGTGGAAAAAGAGGAACATGCCTCCATTGTTGGTGGGATTGCAAGCTGGTACAATCACTCTGGAAATCAATCTGGTGGTTCCTCAGAAAATTGGTAATAGTTCTACCAATGGACCCAGCTAAACCACTCCTGGACGTATATCCAAAAAATGCCCCAACATATAACAAGGATACATGCTTCACCATGTTCATAGCAGTCTTACTTATAATAGCCAGGAGCTGGTAAGAACCCAGATGTCCCTCAACAGAGGAATGGAAATAAAAAAATGTGGTACATCTACACAATGGAGTACTACTCAGCTATTAAAAGCAATGACTTCATGAAATTCTCAGGCAAATGGGTGGAACTAGAAAATATCATCCTAAGTGAAGTTACCCAGTCACCAAAGCACACACATGGCATGTACTCACTGATATATGGACATTATCCCAAAAGAAGCTTGGAATACCCACAATACAACACACAGACCATATGAAACTCAAGAAAAAAGATCAGACCAAAGTGTGGATTCTACACATTCAGTAGGGGGAAGAGAATAATCTCTGGGAAATAGAGGGGGAGAGAGATCTGGGAGGGGTAGAAGAACAGGAGGGAAAAAGAGATATGGTAGGAGATGGGGCAGAAATACAGAGGGTCAGTAATTTGAAAGTAGGTGTGTAGCATCGGGGAGGGGGAACTTGGGGTAGCCACTAGAAAGTCCCAGATGCCAGGGATGCAAAAGGTTCCCAGGACCCAACAGGGAGGACTTTAGTCAAATATCCAACAAAAAGGAGACAAAACTTGAAGAGACCATATTCAATGGGTAGTCACAGTCCCGGGTTGAGGGATGGCACCACCTATCCACCTTAAAATAGTAATCCAGAATTCCTCCTTTCAAAAGGAAATGGAGGAACAAAGAATGGAGGAGAAACTGAAGGAAAGGCCATCCAGAGACTGCCCTACCTAGGGATCCATCACATATACAGACACCAAACTCAGACACCATTGCTAATGTCAAGAAGTGCTTACTGACAGGAGCCCGGTATAGCTGTACCCTGAAAGGCTCTGCCAGAGCTAGACCAATACAAATGTGGATGTACACAGCCAAATACTGGACTGAGTATGGAGACTCCAATGGGGAAGTTAGGGCAAGGAATGTAGAAGTTGAAGGGGTTTGCAACCTCATAGGAAAAACAGTATCAACCAACCAGACCCCCAAATACCCCCAGGGACTAATCCACCAACCAAAGAGTATACATGGGGTACCCATGCCTCCTGTTAGATACGTAGCAGAGGATTGCCTTATTCAGCATCACTGGAAGAGGATCTCCTTGGTCCTTTGGAGGCTTGATGACCCAGGATAAGGGAAAGCTAGGGGGTTGTAGAGCAGAATCTGGGAAGGGGGATAACATTTGAAATGTAAATAAATAAAATAACCGACTGAAGCTCCCGGAAGGGGCAGCACAGGTCTTCCTGGTTGCTGCCGCCGCAGAGAGCCCGTGGGCAGCACCCCGCAAGCAAACTTGAGCCTCGGGACCACAGGTAAGACCAACTTGTCTGCTGCAAGAAAGCTGCCTGGTGAAATCAGGAAACACACAGAGGCAGAATTTCTCTAGGACCGGGCACTTCCTGTGTTTACCGGAAGTCCCACACCCGCGGATCCCGGGCCGCAGCAGCTCTCTGCTTCCAGACACCGTGGGAAAGAGACCTCACCGCCTGGTCAGGTGGGCACTCCTGAGGCTACAGAGCAGAAGAGACCACCAACACTGCCCACCCCTGCCCACATCCCTGGCCCAAGAGGAAACTGTATAAGGCCTCTGGGCTCCCGTGGGGGAGGGCCCAGGAGCGGCAGGACCCCTGCCTGAGACACCGCCGGAACCTGAAGGAAACAGACCGGATAAACAGTTCTCTGCACCCAAATCCCGTGGGAGGGAGAGCTAAACCTTCAGAGAGGCAGACAAGCCTGGGAAACCAGAAGAGACTGCTCTCTGTACATACATCTCGGACGCCAGAGGAAAACACCAAAGGCCATCTGGAACCCTGGTGCACTGAAGCTCCCGGAAGGGGCGGTGCAGGTCTTCCTGGTTGCTGCCGCCGCAGAGAGCCCGTGGGCAGCACCCCGCGAGCGAACTTGAGCCTCTGGACCACAGGTAAGACCAACTTGTATGCTGCAAGTGACCTGCCTGGTGAACTCAAGACACAGGACCACAGGAACAGCTGAAGACCTGTACAGAGGAAAAACTACACGTACGAAAGCAGAACACTCTGTCCCCATAACTAGCTGAAAGAAAACAGGAAAACAGGTCTACAGCACTCCTGACACACAGGCTTATAGGACAGTCTAGCCACTGTCAGAAATAGCTGAACAAAGTAACACTAGAGATAATCTGATGGCGAGAGGCAAGCACAGGAACCCAAGCAACAGAAACCAAGACGACATGGCATCATCGGAGCCCAATTCTCCCACCAAAACAAACATGGAATGTCCAAACACACCAGAAAAGCAAGATCTAGTTTCAAAATCATATTTGATCATGATGCTGGGGGACTTCAAGAAAGACGTGAAGAACTCCCTTAGAGAAACACAGGAAAACATTAATAAACAAGTAGAAGCCTACAGAGAGGAATCGCAAAAATGCCTGAAAGAATTCCAGGAAAACATAAATAAACAAGGAGAAGCCCATAGGGAGGAGTCACAAAAATCCCTGAAAGAATTCCAGGAAAACACAATCAAACAGTTGAAGGAATTAAAAATGGAAATAGAAGCAATCAAGAAAGAACACATGGAAACAACCCTGGATATAGAAAACCAAAGGAAGAGACAAGGAGCTGTAGATACAAGCTTCAACAACAGAATACAAGAGATGGAAGAGAGAATCTCAGGAGCAGAAGATTCCATAGAAATCATTGACACAACTGTCAAAGATAATGTAAAGCGGAAAAAGCTACTGGTCCAAAACATACAGGAAATCCAGGACTCAATGAGAAGATCAAACCTAAGGATAATAGGTATAGAAGAGAGTGAAGACTCCCAGCTCAAAGGACCAGTAAATATCTTCAACAAAATCATAGAAGAAAACTTCCCTAATCTAAAAAAAGAGATACCCATAGGCATACAAGAAGCCTACAGAACTCCAAATAGATTGGACCAGAAAAGAAACACCTCCCGTCACATAATAGTCAAAACACCAAACTCACAAAATAAAGAAAGAATATTAAAAGCAGTAAGGGAAAAAGGTCAAGTAACATATAAAGGCAGACCTATCAGAATCACACCAGACTTCTCGCCAGAAACTATGAAGGCCAGAAGATCCTGGACTGATGTCATACAGAACCTAAGAGAACACAAATGCCAGCCCAGGTTACTGTATCCTGCAAAACTCTCAATTAACATAGATGGAGAAACCAAGATATTCCATGACAAAACCAAATTTACACAATATCTTTCTACAAACCCAGCACTACAAAGGATAATAAAGGGTAAAGCCCAACATAAGGAGGCAAGCTATACCCTAGAAGAAGCAAGAAACTAATCGTCTTGGCAAGAAAACAAAGAGAATGAAAGCACACAAACATAACCTCACATCCAAATATGAATATAACGGGAAGCAATAATCACTATTCCTTAATATCTCTCAACATCAATGGCCTCAACTCCCCAATAAAAAGAAATAGATTAACAAACTGGATACGCAACGAGGACCCTGCATTCTGCTGCCTACAGGAAACACACCTCAGAGACAAAGACAGACATTACCTCAGAGTGAAAGGCTGGAAAACAATTTTCCAAGCAAATGGTCAGAAGAAGCAAGCTGGAGTAGCCATTCTAATATCAAATAAAATCAATTTTAAACTAAAAGTCATCAAAAAAGATAAGGAAGGACACTTCATATTCATCAAAGGAAAAATCCACCAAGATGAACTCTCAATCCTAAATATCTATGCCCCAAATACAAGGGCACCTACATATGTAAAAGAAACCTTACTAAAGCTCAAAACACACATCGCACCTCACACAATAATAGTGGGAGATTTCAACACCCCACTTTCATCAATGGACAGATCATGGAAACAGAAATTAAACAGAGATGTAGACAGACTAAGAGAAGTCATGAGACAAATGGACTTAACGGATATTTATAGAACATTCTATCCTAAAGCAAAAGGATATACCTTCTTCTCAGCTCCTCATGGTACTTTCTCCAAAATTGACCATATAATTGGTCAAAAAACGGGCCTCAACAGGTACAGAAAGATAGGAACAATCCCATGCGTGCTATCGGACCACCACGGCCTAAAACTGGTCTTCAATAACAATCAAGGAAGAATGCCCACATATACTTGGAAATTGAACAATGCTCTACTCAATGATAACCTTGTCAAGGAAGAAATAAAGAAAGAAATTAAAAACTTTTTAGAATTTAATGAAAATGAAGGTACAACATACCCAAACTTATGGGACACAATGAAAGCTGTGCTAAGAGGAAAACTCATAGCGCTGAGTGCCTGCAGAAAGAAACAGGAAAGAGCATATGTCAGCAGCTTGACAGCACACCTAAAAGCTCTAGAACAAAAAGAAGCAAATACACCCAGGAGGAGTAGAAGGCAGGAAATAATCAAATTCAGAGCGGAAATCAACCAAGTAGAAACAAAAAGGACCATAGAAAGAATCAACAGAACCAAAAGTTGGTTCTTTGAGAAAATCAACAAGATAGATAAACCCTTAGCCAGATTAACGAGAAGACACAGAGAGTGCATCCAAATTAACAGAATCAGAAATGAAAAGGGAGACAAAACAACAGATTCAGAGGAAATTCAAAAAATCATCAGATCTTACTATAAAAACCTATATTCAACAAAACTTAAAAATCTTCAGGAAATGGACAATTTCCTAGACAGATACCAGGTACCGAAGTTAAATCAGGAACAGATAAACCAGTTAAACAACCCCATAACTCCTAAGGAAATAGAAGCAGTCATTAAAGGTCTCCCAACCAAAAAGAGCCCATGTCCAGACGGGTTTAGTGCAGAATTCTATCAAACCTTCATAGAATACCTCATACCAATATTATCCAAACTATTCCACAAAATTGAAACAGATGGATCACTACCGAATACCTTCTACGAAGCCACAATTACTCTTATACCTAAACCACACAAAGACACAACAAAGAAAGAGAACTTCAGACCAATTTCCCTTATGAATATTGACGCAAAAATACTCAACAAAATTCTGGCAAACCGAATCCAAGAGCACAGCAAAACAATCATCCACCATGACCAAGTAGGCTTCATCCCAGGCATGCAGGGATGGTTTAATATACGGAAAACCATCAACGTGATCCATTATATAAACAAACTGAAAGAACAGAACCACATGATTATTTCATTAGATGCTGAGAAAGCATTTGACAAAATTCAACACCCCTTCATGATAAAAGTCCTGGAAAGAATAGGAACTCAAGGCCCATACCTGAACATAGTAAAAGCCATATACAGCAAACCAGTTGCTAACATTAAACTAAATGGAGAGAAACTTGAAGCAATCCCACTAAAATCAGGGACTAGACAAGGCTGCCCACTCTCTGCCTACTTATTCAATATATTTCTTGAAGTTCTAGCCAGAGCAATCAGACAACAAAAGGAGGTCAAGGGATACAGATCGGAAAAGAAGAAGTCAAAATATCACTCTTTGCAGATGATATGATAGTATATTTAAGTGGTCCCAAAAGTTCCACCAGAGAACTACTAAAGCTGATAGACAACTTCAGCAAAGTGGCTGGGTATAAAATTAACTCAAATAAATCAGTTGCCTTCCTCTATACAAAAGAGAAACAAGCCGAGAAAGAAATTAGGGAAACGACACCCTTCATAATAGACCCAAATAATATAAAGTACCTCGGTGTGACTTTAACAAAGCAAGTAAAAGATCTGTACAATAAGAACTTCAAGACACTGAAGAAGGAAATTGAAGAAGACCTCAGAAGATGGAAAGATCTGCCATGCTCATGGATTGGCAGGATTAATATAGTAAAAATGGCCATTTTACCAAAAGCAATCTACAGATTCAATGCAATCCCCATCAAAATACCAATCCAATTCTTCAAAGAGTTAGACAGAACAATTTGCAAATTCATCTGGAATAACAAAAAACCCAGGATAGCTAAAGCTATCCTCAACAATAAAAGGAATTCAGGGGGAATCACTATCCCTGAACTCAAGCAGTATTACAGAGCAATAGTGATAAAAACTGCATGGTATTGGTACAGAGACAGACAGATAGACCAATGGAATAGAATTGAAGACCCAGAAATGAACCCACACACCTATGGTCACTTGATTTTTGACAAAGGAGCCAAAACCATCAAATGGAAAAAAGATAGCATTTTCAGCAAATGGTGCTGGTTCAACTGGAGGTCAACATGTAGAAGAATGCAGATCGATCCATGCTTATCACCCTGTACAAAGCTTAAGTCCAAGTGGATCAAGGACCTCCACATCAAACCAGACACACTCAAACTAATAGAAGAAAAACTAGGGAAGCATCTGGAACACATGGGCACTGGAAAAAATTTTCTAAACAAAACACCAATGGCCTACGCTCTAAGATCAAGAATCGACAAATGGGATCTCATAAAACTGCAAAGGTTCTGTAAGGCAAAGGACACTGTGGTTAGGACAAAACGGCAACCAACAGATTGGGAAAAGATCTTTACCAATCCTACAAAAGATAGAGGCCTTATATCCAAAATATACAAAGAACTCAAGAAGTTAGACCGCAGGGAAACAAATAACCCTATTAAAAAATGGGGTTCAGAGCTAAACAAAGAATTCACAGCTGAGGAATGCCGAATGGCTGAGAAACACCTAAAGAAATGTTCAACATCTTTAGTCATAAGGGAAATGCAAATCAAAACAACCCTGAGATTTCACCTCACACCAGTGAGAATGGCTAAGATCAAAAACTCAGGTGACAACAGATGCTGGCGAGGATGTGGAGAAAAAGGAACACTCCTCCATTGTTGGTGGGATTGCATACTGGTACAACCATTCTGGAAATCAGTCTGGAGGATCCTCAGAAAATTGGACATTGAACTGCCTGAGGATCCAGCTATACCTCTCTTGGGCATATACCCAAAAGATGCCCCAACATATAAAAAAGACACGTGCTCCACTATGTTCATCGCAGCCTTATTTATAATAGCCAGAAGCTGGAAAGAACCCAGATGCCCTTCAACAGAGGAATGGATACAGAAAATGTGGTACATCTACACAATGGAATATTACTCAGCTATCAAAAACAACGACTTTATGAAATTCGTAGGCAAATGGTTGGAACTGGAAAATATCATCCTGAGTGAGCTAACCCAATCACAGAAAGACATACATGGTATGCACTCATTGATAAGTGGCTATTAGCCCAAATGCTTGAATTACCCTAGATGCCTAGAACAAATGAAACTCAAGACGGATGATCAAAATGTGAATGCTTCACTCCTTCTTTAAAAGGGGAATAAGAATACCCTTGGCAGGGAAGAGAGAGGCAAAGATTAAAACAGACACAGAAGGAACACCCATTCAGAGCCTGCCCCACATGTGGCCCATACATATACAGCCACCTAATTAGACAAGATGGATGAAGCAAAGAAGTGCAGACCGACAGGAGCTGGATGTAGATCGCTCCTGAGAGACACAGCCAGAATACAGCAAATACAGAGGCGAATGCCAGCAGCAAACCACTGAACTGAGAATAGGACCCCCGTTGAAGGAATCAGAGAAAGAACTGGAAGAGCTTGAAGGGGCTCGAGACCCCATATGTACAACAATGCCAAGCAACCAGAGCTTCCAGGGACTAAGCCAATACCTAAAGACTATACATGGACTGACCCTGGACTCTGACCTCATAGGTAGCAATGAATATCCTAGTAAGAGCACCAGTGGAAGGGGAAGCCCTGGGTCCTGCTAAGACTGAACCCCCAGTGAACTAGACTGGTGGGGGGAGGGCGGCAATGGGGGGAGGGTTGGGAGGGGAACACCCATAAGGAAGGGGAGGGGGGAGGGGGACGTTTGCCCGGATACCGGGAAAGGGAATAACACTCGAAATGTATATAAGAAATACTCAAGTTAATAAAAAAAAAATAAAATAAAATGTAAAAAAAAACAAAAAAAACAAAAAAAAGAAAAAAAATAAAATAACCAATTAAAAAAAGACAAGCCATGTACTTATTTATTATATCCTATATAGAAAGAAAATAGAATTTTTAAACAACACTAGGGGTGGAGAGATGACTTTGTAATTAAGAGCATTTGTTATTCTCGCAGAGAACCTGGATTTGATTCCTAACACTCATATGGTGGCTTATCAACTCTGTAACTCCAGTTCCATGAAATCTGATGCTCTTTTCTATCCTCTGCAGGTATTGTATGCATGTGATACTAAGAAATTTGCAGTAAGTTACTCATATGCATTAAAAACAAATTTAAAAACTTTATTCGAAACATCATAGGAGAATAAGACTCAACACTTTTTCAGATGTGTTTCACAGATTTATCAAAGACATGGGCTACACACTCATCCACTCACTCATCTTTTATGAAGGATGAAAGGCAATATGATTAGCTTATTTATAAGATGCCAGCATACTAACAAGACCTAAGATCCATGCCAAGGCCAATAAAGGCACCAAACTGAAGCCAGGAAAGCTGCTCTCTAGAAGGCAGTGATGTGCATGACAGAAGGGCAGGACCACTGAGAGATGAAGAACTAAGGGCTACCTTAGAATCTGTCTGGCATGCTAGGCTTTCCTACCTGGGGATAAAAGAGTAAAAGCAACCCTGGTTTCAAACAAACCCCAATGTGTCCCTGGTAAAGGATTGCTTAGCATTCATGAAGACTTAAATTTGATCACCAGCACTATAAAACCAAAATCTCCAATGGCATTTTTTATTAGTCACTGATCTAATTATTATTGGCAAAGCTAACAAACTGCTTCAAGCTTTCTAGAACTCTAGCATTTGAAAGCTGAAGATCTTTCTATCTTCAAGGATAGTATGGTGATCCTTTTTATGACCCATAGTTAGAAAATGAAGGAGAGACTAAAACATGTGTAGGGCCATGTTTCCATGTAAGGCCCAATACTGTTGCCTATTCTACTTATGCTCAGAAAAAGCTGTAAATTTAGAGTCCAGAATTGACTGCCAGGCTGAGAAAGAAGGTTTGGGACAAGGTTAAAGACTTAGGATACTGGAAACAGATCAAATATGTCAACTCTGTGAATTGCTGAAAACCTATCTATAATCTAAAGGACTATAAGGAGAGTAATTTTAGGTTTGGGATCCATATGCCAGATCCTACTAAGGATAGTTTGCTTAGAGAGTTTTCTTTGTTTTCTCTATGGCATTACAGAAATAGCAAAGCAAAAGGAGTTAAGACCACATATTGAGAGAATGCCTAAGTTGGAAGTTAAACAGGGCATTCATGGGTTCTTATTTAATATCACAGAAAGGTTTGCTTATTTTCATCATTACATAATTTTACCTTACAGTAGTTGTACGGGAGAAATAATGCTGCACAATCAAAGCCCAAATTTAATTTCTCTTGACTTTTCCCACAGAAGAATCACTTCATACTGAGTCAGGAATGTGCAAAAAGTACTGTGACTCTGTGTGACAGAATCTTCTTGTTCAACTGGGGAAGAATTGAACAAAACAAACACGTTAGAGAGAGTTTTAAAACTAATGAAATATACATACAAACTATACCTAGCATTTGCTGCTCTTGTTGTTCTTGTTTGTTGGAGTTATTTTTGTTGTTGCTGGGTTCAAAATTCTTCTGACATCCAAACCATGATAACATTGGGAAGACTGGAAGGGAAAATGTGAAAAATGCAAATTTCACTTACAGCAGGGTTGAGGAGAAAGGAAGTTTATCAAACTTTAGAATATGCGCACACTCATTAATGACGCTCCTCTCCTCTTCCAAACTAGGGCACATCTGAGGACGGAATCCGAGTTCCTTGAAAAGTATGGTGTCAATGTGCTGCTTAGAAAGGCCTTGGAGAGTACTTATTCCTTATGGCATCCTCAACTCCAAGAGAAGGTGTCTGTAATTGCACTTGGCGGTCCATGAAAAGAAGTGTTTAGAGACATTTAGTTAGACTGCTATCTGAAACTTTAAGCTTTATATAAACCTTTGCTGTTATTCATATCATATACTGGATATTTTTTAATGTGAGTTTTCCCCCACCATCTCATCGTGTGTTTATAAGCTTCATACTTCCAAGGTGTTGATGGGCCAGGAAAATAAAGCAGAAGCTTTGGGTTCAGGGCTTATTGCCTTTGGATAAAATGTAGAGCTGTGCTTCTTCTGGCTCAATTGTAAAAGACTGGAATTTTTCAGAAATATTCCTAATATGGGAACAGATCTCTCAGGACACCTTGGAGTACTGACTACAAAAGGAAGAAATTGTCCATTTTCCTCAGAGGAGCCACAATAGCATCAACACGTAAGAAAGGAAGCCATGTTTTTTTATACTACAATGTTTCAAAATAAGCAAAAACATGGGACATGTGAAGCTGTTAAATTCCTTCAATACTCAGGCTACGATATATGTGTCATTTCTGTAGACTCCATAGGCCAAACCAGTGGCTTCATAGCAAGGATTTGCCAAGTCTCCCAGTTTCTGACTTCATCGTCTGAAATCCTGATTATAATCTTACCTCATCACCTCAGCCATCACTATAAAACGCATTGCCAGTCGCTCATTATTATTGCTTGACTCCTTGGTAGTACTTCAGGCTCTCCTTCTATATTCCCACCATGAACCTGTCCCCTTCAGTTCTCTCTCTGGTACTTGGGATTCTGTGGCAGCTTCCTTCTCTACAGAATCAGTGAGAAAAGGTATATTGAGGGAATATGGAGGAAGAAAGAAATAAACCGTGGGAAGTAGCACCATAGACAGAAATAGCAAGACGTTGACTGAGGTTGAAGCCCTGGTTCTCAGACACACAGGAATTCCAGTTTATATGGTTCTAACTGCTAGGCACCAAGAGAACCTCCTTCTGTTACACTTTTGTTTTTGAAGGCTAAGAATGATGGCTTTCTGACACTGCTCATCTCTGCCGTGCCATGGCGTCTCCTTTAGCTTTCTTAACTCTTCCATATCTGGAGAGCCAACTCCTAGGCACCTACAAGGTGCTGATACACTAACAACTCTGTTTCAAGTATTTTAGGTAGCTTCTGATTTTCTATTTGGATTCTAATAGTGTCTACTTCATGGTACTGGGTCCTGCATAGAAGTATGGTGGTCACTCCTAAAAAGCCCATGCTTGGTTTACTGCTCAGATGCCATTGTGATGATCAAATGGATTTTCACTAAAAAGGAAGCAGCTATCTCTGCCAACTCACTTTCACAGAAACATGAAGCTCTCAGAGTTGCTTCTATGGTAGATGACATCAACATGACGTTCTATTCTTGACAGAAAGCCTGGCCAGGACTCTGGCCCCGAAATAGGATGCTCACTCTAACATACTTTCTTTGAAGATGGCAAGAATGCTTCACTTCTCACCCAAATCTAAAAGATGGAATCGTTTTAATCAAATATTTCTGTTGCAGGAACAAACACTCTTTCAGTTGACTGCTCAATGTCTTTGACTGATAGAATCCTTAGCTCTTTGCTTTTTTTTTTTTTTTTTTTTGAGTCTGTATGGTCGTCTAGTGACTTCAACTCTTGATCATGCAGAACAGCTCTGTAGAATTTCCTTGTTTCCACATGTAAATCACTTGACTCTTCGTGATCAGCAATCCAATTTCCCTTTAGTAACTTGGATTTGTCATTCAACATGAAACAATCACTGTGTATGCCAAAGCGAGTCCTGAGAAAACAAACTAGCCAAGAGGCGGTCTCAGTCGGCTGAGCAGACTCTCCTAATCACAAGAAGTCAGGATTGAAGAAATAAAGCAAAACTTGTGAATTGATAGTGTGCTCCTGGCTCAGCGTTTGAGCATTATGACAGAATGCGATGCAGTTTCAGAGGTAATTCTATTCTAGCCACAACCAATCTGCCTGTGCATATGAAAGAACTCTACCTGGTTAACTGCTCCAGGGTGACAGAGTACATTTCAAGATCAGTGAAGTGGGCAGAAACATTCTAAGTAAAGAAAACAAAGTTATGCCCTGGAAAGTAAAGCATCTATGCTCACCAATTTGGGATGAAAAAGGGTTTTGATGTAACAGTTTCATTGACTTGTTTCCAGGAAGTTGGCTGGTCTGACCTCAGAAACAGACCAAGCCAAGAGTCCAGGGATGGCCCAGTGACAGCATGCACCAAATCAATTTCAATGCAGTAATTTTCAGATATTAATTGCATGCAAACTTGAATCCTGTCACCATGGTCTATGCACATCTGTTTTGGAGGGATGCTACAACAACTGTAGCCTGAATGTCTCAACCCACATTCATTACTTACAATATAGTGGCAGGGGGTAGGACTTAAAAGCCAAGGTCAAGATGCCTATTTGTTTGGCTGGTTTCCTGGTGAAAATGACTGGTGCTTCAAATGGCTTTAGATAACATTTTTCAGTGACTAAACTCAGTAAAGTCTCTTATTCTCTCTGTAAAGGCACTAATCCCCCACCCCATCATGGAAGCCCCACACTCGTTATCTCATTTAAACCTAATCAGTACCCACAGTTCCCCACAATAGAATACCATCAAATAAGGAACTTGATTTTTTACATAGAAACATGGGAAAGAGAAACAAATACTTGGTTCTTGGTGTTGAGCGAATAAGGAGTACTGGTTGACTGGAAGGTGATGTGACAGTCACAGAAGAGCCTCTTCATGGCTAGTACACTGCCAAGAGCTCTTTCTGTTGCAAAGGCATACTTGAGCCTTTGAACGTGACACAAAGTTTTCACACTCTCTATATATCACTAAGTCTAGCCTCCTATCTTTTCCTAACACTCCTTCTCACTAGCCATAATAAATCCTAGGATAATTTTCCAAACTACAAGCAATCTTCAGTGACCAAGATTCATGTCTAGTTTGGGGTTCTTTTTTCTTTTTTTCTTTTTTCACCTTTTTTTGTTTTTTATTTTGTCTTGTTTTCTATTTAAAATGAATGGTGTGGTGTTGCTCCCAAGAGTTTGACATTCGGGAATGTTGTTCCAAATGGCTCAATTTTAGGACCAGGGTGACATCATTTTACTGAGGCAAAATTGCCTTTCAGTTGAAAAGTCGAATCATTGTTTTACATTTTCCCAGCAAATGGACCAAAGGAGTTGTTCCTAAGGTCATAGAATTGGGTTTGAGGAAGAGATAATGAACAGAAAGTCTTAGTCATTTTCTCAAGAAATCAGTGCAATTTCTATATTAAAATGTATTTGTACATGATCATCGACCTATGATTTACTTATTGGTTATTATCCAATTTATGATGGAAATCAGAAACCAATGATAAGCAAGAATTTATGTTCAAAAGGAGACACTAGTGGTAGGGAAAAGAAAGGGCATTCCTTAATTCAGAAGAGCTGCTATGTGATTTATTTTGCAGAGCCCACGTTTAAAGAGATACTAAGGGTTACTTGCTATCTACAAAGAAAACTATATAATTTACTAAGAATTCTTCAGTTATTCTAGATGCAATATCCTATATCACGTGTTTATTCATTGCATAATTTACATCAATATGGAGTTATGAATATTTACTTTATACTTAAAATTATAATCCAGTTGTATCTTCCTTAGTTACTCAAAATCTTTAGCTTTAACCATTTTCAGATTTTCAGATACTGCCTGAGCATCTTGACATACCCCATCACAAGTAGTTTTGTTGTTGGAGTATTTATTTAGTATTGAAAAAAATGTTTTTCAGCACTTTCTAACTTTCTAGTCCAACAAAATGCCCTCACTTCAACTTATGCATTTTCCTCTCGGTCTGGAATTGTCCAAGACTCCTAGGTTCCTTACTGTTTTCTAATTTGTATCCTACATGTGTTCACAATAATTTTGCTCTTGCTTAGGAGGCCATTTAGCTAACAGTGCAAAAGAATCTACATGTCTCTTTGAAGGTATGTGTAGACATATCATCATCAGTATTTCTTCATAACAATGTATACATTCTACAAATGAGTCTCCTGTCTCCAGGATTGTGCTGCTACCTGATGCATTCTAGTTCCCTCTCTGTGCTGGTTTGCATATGCTTGGCCCAGTGAGTGGCACTATTAGAAGGTGTGCCCTTGTTGGAGGAAGTGTGTCACTGTTGGGTGGGCTTGGAGACCCTCCTCCTAGCTGCCTGGGGATGCTCAGTCTGTTTCTGGCTTCCTTCAGGTAAAGATGTAGAACTCAGCTCCTCCTGCACCATGCCTGTCTGGATGCTGCCATGCTCCCGCCTTGATGATGATGGACTGAACCTCTGAACCTGTAAGCCAGCCCCTACTAAATGTTGTCCTTTATAAAACTTGCATTGGTCACGGTGTCTGTTCACAGAAATAAAACCCTAACTAAGACACTTCCCTTCTGATTTTCACAGCTACTACGACAGTCAGAACCTGGATCTCACTAACCACAGTGAATATTTAGCTGTGCAGTCTGGGTAAATACTTATTTATTTACTTATTTTATACATTGGAGCATCAAATGCCTGGGGAGGAACCTTATCAGTGAAACTGCAATCCTTACATATTGTTCCTTCTGTCCATGGTTTTACAGACTCCACATAACTTGAAAATAACTTGAGTCAGCATCTATTCTCCACTTTCTCCACAGAGGCATGTATGTATATGCAATAAAATTAGATGGTTTGGGAACCTGCTTCACTCCATCCCAGAAGGCCCTGATCTCCTAGATGACTTTAGTGGTTTTTGCATACTACAATCATTCATTTAACTCTATAGTACTTAACAAATGCACCCAGTAAAGTATGTGCCATTGCAGTACTTCATGGAATAGCTTTTTGAAAGTGGAAAGCAGCCAACATGTGCCTTTCCTACCCAATATTCCTGCCTACCACTTCCCCAGACCTATAGATACAACTGCTATTTCTATTATCTCCACATGTGTACACTTCACAATGTCACACACTAAAGTCATATAGTGTGAAGTTTTACCTTAGCTTAGAAACAGGCAACTGTTGATGTAAAAATATAAAAAATAAAATATATAGTTGTATTTTATCCCGCTAGGTCCAGCACCTTAGTGCCCCAAGATATCTGCTAGATATCTTGGCAGAAACAGATCCTAGCCGCACACTTTCCTACACTCAAACCCTCAAATAAAAGAACACACAACACAATAATCTTAGACCCAATTGAAAAGATATAATTGCCCACTTAAACATACAAAGCCCGGTACCATCCATCCCTTAGGAACATTAATAACAACCTGTAAATACACAGAGCAGAATCTTAACATCACCTGCCATGACTCCTCACCCTCTCTCCATCTCCTGTCTCCTCCCTCTCTTCTAGTCTCTTCCTCTTCCTTCAAACTTCTCTCCCGCCCATCCTTCCTTCTCCTCCAATGACAGGCCACCTCTATCCTGTACCTGCCCCTCACCTGTACTTTACAAATTCAGTGGGGAGGTAGTTCTGGTGAAGTCCACTGAGTTCTGAGTCCTTGACTAGGCTGCTGTCCTTGGGGCAGTGGAATTAGCATCAAAATACAGATAACTTCAGGGCAAACCACAACATGCATCTAATATTCATCCAAGTGTTTTATTTACTTGGTAGCTCATCTTTCTTCTTTTGGGCCACATAATATTCTATTAGATGGTTTAACATTTTTATAACTCATTATAATATATCAAGAGTATCTTGGTTAACATCAGTTAGAGGGGATCCACAGAATTATTCAGTAAGAATTCTCATGTTCATGTTTGTATGAACAGAAGTTAGCAAATCCCTTGAACAAGTTACTCCTAAACAGCAAATAAAAATAACAAAAAGAAAAATACAGTAACTTGAGTGAAGTCATCACTGGACTGTGTGGTGAGGCTGGGCTGGGCTTTGTAAATTAACAGTGAAACTATAAAGTAGCTGTTTTATTATTACTTCCCCTTAAAATAAATGCGTGTTCCTCTTCTTCCACATCCGAAACAACATTTAGTTTTGTCAGAGTTTTTGGAATGTGGCCATCTAGTAACTACATAATCGTGTTTGCAGTTCTCTAGCGACAATGGTGTTGAAAATCTCTTTATGTTTATTCGCTACTATAATAAGGCTTTGCCAAGGTGACTATTCACATATTTTATTCATTTTCCAATTTGAATGTTTAATCTTTATTGTTGAATTTTATGAATTTTGTACATTTTAAATACATGTTTGGGAAATACCTTCTCATAAAGTATAGCTGGTGTTTTTATTCTTTTTTTTTTCACAGTCCACAGAGGCTTTTTATTTATGCTTCACATTTAAGAAAAGAATCCCAGGGTTTTCCCTCCTGCATGTTTGTGTCCTGCCTCTTCATGGTCCATGCTACCAGCCGAGGTTGTCAGCACAATGAAACCAAATTGTCGTGATGGGAGCAGATGGTTCTGCCATTTCTCTAGGTCTTTGAGTTGATCACCAAATCTAGGGCTTATAACGTTTTATTCTATTAACAAGGTCTTCCATAGACCTGAAGTTCTAAATTTTAATAACTTACAATTAAAGAATATCGTATTCATAGGTCATACCCTTAAAAGAGAAGTCATTGCAGGAACTCACTAAAATAAGGAACTCACTTAGGAACAGTGCCCAAACTGAGCTAATATTTATGAAAGGCATGCTTGCGTGCAGATTTATGTTTTAGAAGAAGCTATGAGATGCTGAAGCACCAAATGTTGCCAAAAAAAATTATCTCTATCTAGCACCTGCCTTTGATTTTCATCAATGAATGATTCTGAACTTGATTCTGTTTCTGGATTTTCTTTTATCTTAATTTTCTTTCCTGTGGTTGTGATAAAATTCCCTGGAAAGAGAAACATAGGTGAGCAGTGGTTTGTTTCAGCTCACAGTTCAGTGTACAGAAGTCAAAGTGGCAAGGGCTTGGCATATTTGGTCACATTATTTCAATGGTCAGAAAAGAGGAGGGAATGCATGCATGCTGGTATTCATAAACATTCTCCATTCTTACACACTCCAGGATCCCTCCTTGCCTATGAAAATGCACTATTTGTAGTAGGCAGGTCACCTACTTACTGTGTTACCTCAGTTACCCTAGTTAAGGTAACCCTCCACATACATCCTCAGAAACCCATCTCTAAAGTGATCTTAACTTTTGTCAAGTTGATAATTAGTACTAACCATCATATCTATTGTTCAATTGATTTATACATTGATGCTTTCAACAATATCAATATATTCTAATCACTGCCTCTTCATAGTCTGTTTTAAAGTCAGATAATCTCAATCACCCGACTTTGTTCTTACTTAATATTAGTTTAATATTAGTTGTTAATAGCTACTGTGGATCTTCTGGACTTTCCTATAAATCTTAGGGTCAGTTAATCAGTGTCTATAAAATCATATACTGGAGATTTAATTGTGATGATATGTGATATGTAGATGAAGTTGAGAGTGATGGGAATATTAACATTGAACAGGGAGTGCATATATATTAATTTAGAACTTGTTTGATCTTTTTGTATTGGACTTTTTGAAGTTTTTTTCTATAGTATTATACATACTTTCACAGGTTTTAGCTATTCATTTTTATACTTTTATTTTTATTTCAAATGTTATGTTTTCATTGCTTATACAGACAAAACTGATATTTTTATATTTCCTGTGTACCCCAGAACTTTTTTCTAATCTCTCTAACCAAAACTTCCAAGAACTTTTGTTAATTCAATACAGATGATAATACAATATAAAAAGATGAATGTTTCTTCCTCTCCAATTAGTGTAGATTTTACTTCTAATTTCTGTCTTGTACCAAATATGCCTACCATCAAGTTCTAGAATAAGTAACAACACTCAGTACACAATGTAAGCTCTAATAGTTCCCTAGTTAACCTTTAAAATATGCATTTTAAGTTCATTTTTCTAGACCCTGTACTGGCTCATGGACATGTATCTTTCCTGTTAAAATATAGATTAAATATAAGTGACATTATCAAGCCAAAGTCATCTTGCATTGTCATGATCAAATTGCCTTGTTTTTGAGTTTTAAATATAGTGATTAGAAGGTTCCTTGACTGGTGATTGACACCCAGAAAGAGAGAAACAGCTTTGGATACAGGAAATAATAAGATAAACATGCCTATCATGATTAACATTTGGAATTTTGAAGTATGGAAGAAAAAATGAAACAAAAGCAAACACAAGATTTAGTACTTTAAATTTTACTTGGGCAAAGGGTATTGAGAATCCTGACTCATAGTATTTCAAAATTCAATGTAAAGTATCTCATCAGATACAAAGAAAAAGATGGCAATCCAAAATGTTTTAATGAAATATTCCAATGCAGCATAAGTAAGACGAGTAATAAAAATTCTCAGCACCACATCATCCACACTATCGTAAATGGTAGAATTATCTCTTCAAAAGTCTGAACAAATAGTCTGCTGTGTACATGCTCCACATTTTATTTAATTCAACCATAGGCAGGCAGATGTTTGAACTGTTTCCATAGCTGCACTATTGTGAACAATGCTGTTTTAGATATGGGAGTCAAGTATCCTCTTTGAGCAAAATACCATAGACATTGATAAGAAATAAAGCTATCGTGCAAGTGAGGGGTTCTAAAGCAATGAATATGTGCTTAAGGATACTGAAGAAGAGGTAGTTTTAGTATCTGCTCTTCAGACCATGACTAAAGTCATAACACAGTGCTGTGAACTAAAACTTGTTCATATGCTATATGCTGTGTTAAATAATTATCACCAACATTACTTAAAATGAAAGGGACATAAGGAAACTTCTAGAAGAGTCCTTACACCTTGATTGTAGCTGTATTACTAAGGGTTCTCTAGAGAAACAGAACTGGGATTTACTAGGGTGGCTTACACATTATTGTCCAGCTAGTCCAACAATGACTGGACTACCAACAAAATGTCTAAGGATCCATTTGTTCAGTCAACAAGAAGGGATGTCACAGTTGGTCTTCAGTGTACACCAGAATCCTGAAGAAGTGGGTTCTAATGCCAGTTAAGGAATGTATGTGCCAGGAAGACTGGGGCAAGTAGGCAAAGAGCAAAAGGTTCCTTCTTGAATGTCTTTTATGTAGGCTGCCAGCAAATAATGTGGCCCGGATTAAAAGTGGATATTTCCAACTTAAAATGTCCGGACTAAGGTCATCCACATGGCTTGCTTTGGCAGTAGACAGAAGTAGGCACCGAGAACCACAGCAGACATTACAGAGAGAGAGAGAGAGAGAGAGAGAGAGAGAGAGAGAGAGAGAGAGAGAGAGAGAGAGAGACGAAACTGGAGGGCTTCATCAGATCCCTTACCTCAGAACTTGTGGAACCCCATGGAAGATGGGAAGGAAAGATTGTAAAAGTCAGAACATATGGAGGACACCAGGAAAACATGGCCCACTGAATCAATTAAGCAGGGATCATTTAGGCTCACAGAAACTAAAGAGGTAAACATGTGGCCAGCAAGGGGCTGCACCACGTCCTCTGAACGGTATAGCTGTTAGCTTGGGGGTTTTATGGAACTCCTAGCACTGGGAGAGAGTGTGTCTCTTACTCTTTTAACTGTTCTTGGAATTTTTTTCTTCTTATTGGTTTGCACTGTCTAGCCTCAATATAAGGACTTTTGCCTCATCTTGCTATATCTTGTTTTGCTGTACTTGGTTGCTGTCTCTTGGAGGACTGTTCTTTCCTAAATGGAAATGAAGGAGGAGTGGATCTTGGGAAGAGGAGAGGTGAGGGGGCTAAGAGGAGTCGGGGGAGGGGAAACTTCTGTCATGATATACTGTAGGTGAGAAGAATCTATTTTCAATAATAAAAATAAAAACAGATGGCAACATTACTGGCAAAGATGTGTAGGAAGAATAATTCTTATTCACTGGTGGTAGAAGTGTAAATAAGTATAGCTACTATGGAAATCGACATCAAGTTTCTTTAACAACCTAACCTAAAACTAGGACTTCCATATGCAATTGTATACCACTTGTGTACATATGCCCAAAAACTCCGTATCTGTCTTAGTCAGGGTTTGTATTCCTGCACAAACATCATGACCAAGAAGCAAGCTGGGGAGGAAAGGGTTTATTCAACTTACTTTTACATTGCAGTTTCATCACCAAAGGAAGTCAGGACTGGAACTCAAGCAGGTCAGGAAGCAGTAGCTGATGCAGAGGCCATGGAGGGATGTTTCTTACTGGCTTGCTTCCTCTGGCTTGCTCAGCTTGCTTTCTTATAGAACCCAAGACCACCAGGCCAGGGATGGCACCACCCACAATGGGCTGGGACCTCCTACCATGATCACTAGTTGAGAAAATGCCTTACAGCTGGGTCTCATGAAGGTATTTCCACAACCGAGGCTCCTTTTCTGTGATAACTCCAGCTTGTGTCAAGTTGACGTCAGTACAATATCCTAGCACAGGGATAACTGCACATCTACACTTATCATTCCTCTATTCACAATAGATCAGAAAGGGACTCAGCCTAAATGCTCATCAGTGAATAAATAGTTAATAAAAAAGTAGACAATAAAATTTTATCATCTGTTAAAAAATGAAAATTTGAAAATGAATGGAAGCAGAAAATATCATACAGTGAGGTAAAACAGGCTGAGAAAAACAAATGCCAGAAATTGTCATATGTGGACCCTTTTGTATATATATATATATATATATATATATATATATATATATATATATATATATATATTTAAGTTGGAGTGAATGTGTATAGTAGCCAGGAACTTAGAAAGAGCTATAAGACAGAAAAGCCATCATAAAAAGAGGTAATAAAACATGAATTTTAAAAGTAAGAGGGAGAAAATACAATAGAAGGATTTGTGTATGTATAGGCCATATTATGGAGGGATAATTAAATAAAATTAAAGATGCATGAAGAAACACTGTGGAAATGTACTATTTTGTAAGCTAATAAAATATGTAAAGTTAAAAAGTTAAAAATTAATATTCATGGGTATCTTAGTTACTACTGTGAAAAGATACCATGACCAAAGCAATTCTTTTTTCTTTATTGTATATTTTTTTTATTTACATTTCAAATGTTATCCCCTTTCCTGGTTTCCCATCCATAAACCCCCATTCTATCCCCCCTTCTTCTATGAGGATGTTACCCCACCCATCCACCCACCTCTTCCTGCCTCCCCACCTTGACATTCCTTACACTGGGGGTTGAGCCTTGGCAGGCCCAAGGGCTTCTCATCCCATTGGTCCCCAACAGGGCTATCCTCTGCTACATATGCAGATGGAGCCATGGATCTGTCCATGTATACTCAGGGATAGTGGTTTAGTCCCTGGGAGCTCTGGTTGGTTCGTATTGTTCTTCTTATGGGGTTGAAAACTCTTTCAACTCCTTCAATCCTTTTTCTAACTCCTCTAATGGTGACCCAGCTCTCAGCTGAATGGTTGGCTTTGAGTATCCACCTCTGAATTTGTCAGGCTGCGGCACAGCCTCTCAGGAGACAGCTATATCAGGCTCCTGTCAGCACGTATTCCTTGGCATCAGCAATATTGTATGGGTTTGGTGGCTGTATGTATATGGACTGGATCTCTGGGTGGGGCAGTCTCTGGAGGGCCTTTTCTTCAGTCTCTGCTCCAAACTTTGTCTCCTCCATATTTCCTCCTATTAATACTTTTGTTCTCCCTTCTAAGAAGGACTGAAGCATCCACATTTTGGACATCCTTCTTCTTGAGCTTCATGTGGTCTGTGAATTGTATCTTGGGTAATTTGAGCTTTTGGGACAATATTCACTTATCAGTGAATGCATACCATGTGTGGTTTTTTTGTGATTTGGTTACCTCACTCAGGATGATATTTTCTAGTCCCATCCATTTGCCTATAAATTTCATGAAGTCATTGTTTTTAAAAGCTCAATAATATTCCATTGTGTAAATGTATCACATTTTCTGTATCCATTCCTCTGTTGGGGGACATCTGGGTTTTTTACAGCTTCTGGCTATTATAAAATAAGGTTGCTATGAACATTGTGGAGCATGTGTCCTTGTTATATGTTGGAGCATCTTTTGGGCATATTACCAGGAGAGGTATACCTGGGTCCTTAGGTAGTAATATGTCCAAGTTTCTGAGGAACCTCCAGACAGATTTCCAGAATGGTTGTACCAGCTTGCAATCTCACCAACAATGGAGGAGTGTTCCTGTTTCTCCACATCCTTTCCAGCATCCACTGTCACCTGAGTTTTTGATCTCAGCCATTCTGGCTGGTGTGAGATGGATTCTCATGGTTGTTTTGATTTGTATTTCCCTGATGACTAAGAATGTTGAACATTTCTTTAGGTGCTTTTCATCCATTTGTTATTCCTCAGTTGAGAATTCTCTGTTAAGCTCTGTACCCCATTTTTAATATGGTTATTTGATTCTCTGGAGTCTAACTTCTTGAGTTCTTTGTATATATTGAATATTAGCCCTCTTTCATATGTAGGATTTTTCCCAATCTGTTGGTTGCTGTTTTGTCCTAATGACAGTGTCCTTTGCCTTACAGAAGCTAATCAATAAAACCACGAGTTGGTTCTTTGAGAAAATCAACAAGATAGATAAACCCTTACCTAGACTAACAAGAGGGCACAGAAAGAGTATCCAAATTAACAAAATCGGAAATGAAAAGGGAGAGAGAGACATAACAGAAACTGGGGAAATTCAAATAAATAAATAAATAAAACTCATCAGATCCTACTACAAGGAAACTCTTATAAGGACAACATGTAATTGGGGCTGACTTACAGGTTTAGAGATTCAGTCCATTATCATCAAGACAGGAGTGTGGCAGTGTCCAGGTAGGCATTATGCAAGAGGAACTGAGAGTTCAAAATCTTGTTTCAAACGCAAACAGGAGAAGATTAGGTTTCTCAGGCAGTTAGGAGGAAGCTCTCAAAGACCACCCCCACAGTGACACACTTCCTTCAAAAAGGACATAACTACTCCAACAAGGCCACACATCGAAATAGTGCCACTCCCTGAGTCAAGCATATACAAGCCACCACAATGGGTATGCTGCTCCTAGAGATCATAGTCAAGTAAAAAAAATTCAGTGCCAATTATGGATGTTTCTTTACATCAGAGAGGTTCAAGGAACACACACACACACACACACACACACACACACACACACACACACACACAAGAGCTATTGCCATAAATTTGATTGCTCACCAGTACTAGACCATAAAACTCAACCATTGAAGACATAATGTGCTTTGGATAACAGACATAGAGAAAGTCAACTTGAACTGAATTGGGAGTTCCCTTCCTGCTGGATGGCTTTCATAGTGCCTGTAAATGCTGCTTAGGCTTCTAGGTACAAAAAGCCAGGGAAGGTATTAACAGATGTGGATACCTAATACTGTAATATGATGTGCTCACTGGTACAATAGTGACTTGACTGTTACTGGGATAACCAATCCCTTTCTGGTTGGATTCGAGGCCCTTGTTACTGTGAAGAAATCTTGCATGGTTCTATAACCCATGCTTTAGAACTGAAGGTTGATTTAGGGCACATGCCCTAAAGAGCAGCCTATTAATACTTGATGAATGGACCTGTTGCTAAATTTTCCTTTAACTTATTTGTGTTTACACCCATTGAGATGACTTGAATGAGAAATTTCATCTATAGCCTCAGGTATTTGAACGCTCCATCCTTAGTTAATGATACTGTTTGAGAAGGTTATGGAGCCTTTAGGAGGTAGAGCCTTGCTGGATGAAGACCATCGCTGGGAGCAGGCTTTGAGAGTTCACAGCCTTTGGCTGTGTGGTTGGAGATGTGATCTCCCAACTTTCTGACCTGGCTATCTGCTGCTGTGTCTTCCTAGAACCACAAGCCAAAATCTGTTCTTTCACCTATAGGTTGCTGCTGATTATTGTGTTTTATCACAGCAACAAAGAGCAACAAATATACACACAATTAATGCTGATCTCAGCCTTACTCGGAAAAGCAGTTCAGCGCAGTGGGAAACATGAGATGCTAAGATTCACAATGGTCCAAAGTTATGAAAATAAATGACTATTGAATTATCAGTTCCAAGTAGGCTCTATCTACCACCCTCTCCAAGGCTCAAGAAGCATAATAGAAAAGAAATCAGAAAAATGTAAGAGAGAGAGAATGGGGAGAAATCTTATGCAATGCTGTCTTCTGAACATGGCATGGCTGTAAAACCTATGGACTCACAACAATGCTTCTTACCTCCATAGGATCTGAATAAGACTTGTCAACATTGCATTATGGATGGAGTGGGGCAGAAGGCCACACCCACCCCTGAAAAGCTTTATACAGTTAAAAGTTGTTATGGTAGGAGACCCCGTATTTCTCAGCTGTAAAGTTGCTGGTAAGGCGCCTTTGCTCAAGTAAATAAACCATTATTCATGTTCAATGGAAGTGGAGGATGAAGACAGGAGGATACAGAGTCCTCCTTGCTGGTAAGTCTAGCCAAAATGATCAGCTGCTATTTTAATAGAAGACCCTTTTGCAAGGATAAAAGGCAAAAACCAACAAAGGAAGGCAGCTAACACCCTGCTCTTCCCTCAATATGCAAACTCTTCATGCACAGACATGGATCCATATACTCACATACATTTGCACACACACACACACACACACACACACACACACACACAGAGGTTCTTTATCATCAGCCTCAGTGAACTGAAGCAAAATTTTTGAAAATAAATTCAATCTGAACAAAGCCACTTAGGCTCACGGCATTAGTTGTAGCTCCTTGGGGGCTCACAACAGTTACAAAGCCTAATAGCTACAATAGAGACTAAGAGCCGTGAAACCTGCCCTTTTCCAGGAAGGGTTTAATGATGTCACTGAAGCCAGTCCATATTCTAGCATAACAGTCTGATATATATTTCTTCCCAGTGGTTTTATTGCCAAATCTGAGAAGCCTTGGGTCAATTTCTGCCCCCTTTGAAGTTTTGCTTATACAAGATAGATATCCATGTGATTCTTCAATTTTTGGGAGTATACACAACACTGGGGCTCAGTTTGTTATTCCTAAGACCTTTCTGAAGGCTAGAACACCGCCCACACCCTGCCTTTTCCATTGGTATCCTAGGAGCATCCCCTTCAGGCACTGCCTAGTTGGCTTTATGCTTCTGCTTGCAGAAAGTGGTCACCAATATTTTTATTTCTGCTGGTTACCACTTCCTGAGAGGAGCCACGTCTATGTCTTACTAATTCATAGAAACATTACGCAGTCTTATTTTCTCAGGACGAACTCACTTGTCTGTCCTTGGCTGAAGCTCACTGTCTGGCTTCCTCTAATGAAGTCATTCTCTGTTACAGGCTAAACTTTATCCAGGAACCAGCCCAACAAAGACAAGCCTCGTATTAAGTTTGGCACTGAATATTTTGATTATGTAAAGTAGGGTTCTTTCATTCCCAAAGATTGAATATAGATACTAATATCATTTCTTTTATGATTTTGTTGAAAATATTTTCTATGTGTTTGAACTGGGATTCCTCTCCTTCCTCTATGTCTATTATTCATAGGTTTGATCTTTTCATAGTGTCCCAGATTTTCTGCATGTTTTGTGTCAGAATTTTCGTAGGTTTAATGCTTTCTTTGACCAGAATATCAATTTCTTCTATGGTATCTTCTCTGCCATTGAAGATTCTCTCATCAATCTTTTATTCTGTTGAGGAAGCTTGCCTCTGTAGCTTCTGTTCACATTCCTAAGTTGTTTCATTTTTGAAATTCCTTCAGTCTGTGTTTTTCTTTATGCTTCTATTTCCACTTTTAGGTCTTGAGCAGTTTTATTTATTTCCTTCAATTGTTTGTTTGTTTCTGCTTGGTTTTCCTTAAGGTATTTATTAATTTCCTCCAATTGTTTGTGTTTTCCTGACTTTCTTGGAAGAATTTATTTATGCCCTACAATTGTTTGTATTTTCCTGGGTTTATTTAAGGGATTTAATCACTTCTTTAAGGACTTCTGTCATCTTCATACAGTTGTTCATAGGGCCTTTTACTTGTGTTTCAGCTATAGTTAAATATTCAGGACCTACGGTGGTAGAATAACCGGTCTCTATTAGAGACAGACTGCCCTAGCTGTTATTAATTATATTCTCACACTGGTGTCTAGACATCTGGATTTGAGATGCTTATAGTTCTAGTTGTTAATTTCTGGGTTTGTCTTTGTTGGGTAGGTGTTTTGTTCATTGATTTATGTCTCTACACTGGATTTTTAGAGAGTGTGTTGGCTATGTGCTGCCTGTTGTACTGGCCTGCTCCACTGGTCTGAACAAGGGAAATGTTGGATGATAGGGGATGGAGAGGCCAGAGGGAGATGATCTGTTGCAGAGCTCGGAGCAACCCTGATGACTGGGTCTGGGAAAACTGAGAAAGTGGAGAAGGTCTACAGGAGGCTTGCCTGGTCTTCTGGAGTTGATTAGCAGATGTCCACTCAACCTGGGGCTGGGATACAGTGATGAAGCAGAAAGGGAGGCCAACTGGGGATGGTCTGGAAGACATGGCTGTGGCTGAGTAGAAGGTGCCCAAGTCAGGAGCTGGTCTTATGGCATGCACAGCCTGTGACCAGGCATGGAGAATCTGCCTGAGTTGTGGGGCTTGAACACATCAATGACATGGAGAAGGTAGTCAATGTGGGATGGTCTGTGGGGTCCACAAAGTTATGATCAGGAGGGAGAGGAGGCTACAGCTGATCTTTAATGTAGTTTTTCTTAATGTTTTATTTTTACTTAACCAGTAGGTCTCAGTTTCTTAAAATTATATTATTTTATATCTATGATTATTTTGACTTCATGTGCGAATGTGTCACATGCCTGCTTGTCCCACAATGACCAGAACATGATTTGCAAAGTGACCAGAAAAGCATGTGAGATTCCTGAGAACTCTAGTAGCAGATGTTGTGAGCCGTCATACGTGTATTAGAAATTGAACCCAGTCATCCCCAACTATCACTTTTGATAATAATCTGTAAATGAAATAAATAGAATTCCCTAAGGCATGGTTCTTGGATGGACTGAAATTGAGTTCAGTTATTGAATTATTTTTCTGTCCTCTGTAAATATGAACAAGGAATGCCTATGTATATAATGCAGCATAGTCACAATTCAAAATTATTTTTGAACATGCCTATTTATACAGCAAAAAACAATTTAAACAACTGACATCCTTTTAAGACTGGTAGAATAACCCCATATTAATGACTTTATTCTCTTGCAATTGCTTTTATGACTGTAAATTCTAAAGAATTACATAAATGCTAATTTTACTTAATTCAAAATATTTTTTGCTTTTTTTTTTTTAAATATCACTGTTACTGAAAGTTCCTTCTTATTCTAAAGGGGAAAAAGAAAAGAAAAAAATACAAGAACAAACTCAAATAAACCAAGGACAATCAAATCCAGTCAGACACCAAGAGAGCCTTGCATGTGGAGAAGCAAAGTATAACAAACAATGACCCCAATAGCCTTTTTAGTAGGAATTAAGGTTCAGTTTGTTCTGCCGTGATGGTTGAAACAAATTTTCTATGGATAGTCCAGATATGGATTTGCTTAAAGGTACCATGTATCTATTCTCTGTTACTCTTGCTGTTGATTTATAGATTTATTATGGGTTATTAAACAAAATATAAGGAATTGTCCTGTTTTCCTGTGTTTTTTCAAGACTTTTTGGATTCAAATACTTGTCTTTTTTAAAGGGTATTTTGTGGGCTGTGGAGAAAAACATATGCTTTGTAGTTTGAGGATAAAATGATGTTTGGAAGTCTGTAAATCCATTTAACCTATGATATAATTTAATCCAGGAGTATTGGGGTTTTTTTATTGGTTCATTGGTGAGTTTCTTTGTTGTCTGTTTTCCTCCTAGAATGATGATCTGTCAGTTGGTGAGAGTGGTGTATTGAATCTATTCACTAATATGTTTTATGGATAATCTGCATCTTTTCATCTACCGTTGTGTGTTTTTGAAGTTGGATGCATTCATACTTAAGTTTATATGTTTAGAATGAAAAATTCTTCTTCTTAGATTATTTTATTAATCAAAAAATTTTTCTTTCTATTTTTAAGATAAATAGCTCTAAGTATCTATAATTTTTTAAAGATAGGTTTTAAATAGGTAAATAATACACCTTAGACAAAAACAACAAAAATGGCAAGCTCAAGATCAATAGATGGAAAAAATTACTAATAAAATAGAAATGAAAAAAATTAAAAAGAACAAAACACATTGGTGTATGAAAAGATAAATCTATATGAACTAACCAATTAACCTAAGGAAACATAACTGAATTAATAAACTGAGAGATAAAAATGGAATAATAGTGACAAAAAGCTATAGAATTTGAAAAATTAAAACACTAAATCAGTAAATTAGAAAATCTAACTTTTCACTAAATAGGTCTTCTGAATACATTCTTGCTACCAAGTTAAACTAAGAAGAAATAGACAATCTAAGAAGATCAGTAGTAAGCAATGAGGTTGAAACTGTAATTTAAAAAATTCTTGGCAAAGATGTCCAGGACAAAATTTTACTAGACCTTTAATAAGAAACAACAGCATTTCTTCTTAAATTGCTCATAAAATAAGAAAAGAAAGAATAATAGAAAATACTTTTTATGAAACTGGTATTACCCTGATTTTTAAAAAAAGCTGATAAAGACAAAACAATAAAAAAGAAAATTATGAACCAAGATCCCTAATAAACACACATATAAAAATTGCTAATAAATAAATAAATAAACAAACAAACTATGGGCAAACAGGATACAAGAATATAGTAAAAATATGATTCACCATCATCGATTTGGGTTCATTCTAGAAAAACAAAAATTAATTCTTATGATCAATGGGTACATCGTATAATAGGCTCAAAGACAGAGATCACATGTTTATCCTAATAAATGCAGAAAAGGCTTTTGACAAAATTCAATATTTATTCATGATAAAAGTCTTATGAAAAACTCAGCAAGAAAGGAGCATAGCATAATAAAGGCTCTATTCTAAAATGCTATATTCAAAACTATATTAAAAGGTATGTGCCATCCAAAAGATTGTCACTAAAAATAAGAACACAAAGGTGGCTGTCTTCACCACTGTTATTCAATACAATGCTAGAAGTCTTAGCTGGACCAATAATATAAGAAAAAAATGAAGTATGAAATGAAAAGGGTAAAGTATACTTGCTTATAGATGAAGTAGACCCTGAAGACACTTACAGAAACATTTTAGAGCTGACAATACTTTCAATACTAATAGTTTCAGCAAAAGGGAAGGATAAGAAACACTCAAAATTTAAGAACCATACTAAATAAAATAATAAACATCCTGAGGAAGAATTCAGGAAAACAAAACCATGTATAGTTTATACATACACAGAGAAAAATAGAGAGACAGAGACAGAGGCAGAGAGAGAAAGTCAGGGTGACAGAAACAGAGACAGAGAAAGAAACAGAGAGACTAGAAGTAAACTTAATCAAGGAAGCATAAAATGTGTACAATGAAAACTTTAAAACACTCAAGAGAATTTAAAGAAGTTGCTTAAGATTGAAACACTGCCCATGTTTATCAAGTGCATAAATCAGTATTGCAAAAATGAAACTCTTATTCAAACAAATCTGTAGGTTCATTTCAATCCCCATTAAAATTCTTATACCATTGTTCACAGAAATAGAAAGGCATTCTTTTCCTCTTTTCCTTTTTTCCTTTTTTCTTTTTTCTTTTTTCTTTTCAAAGAATCATCATATATCACTGAATGGCCTGGTACTATGTAAACCATCCTGGCTTCTTATTCACAGAGATCTGCCTTCTTCTCCTTCCTGAGTGATGATAATTTAGGTATGTGCTACTGGACCAGGACAAAGAAAAATGAAAACACATTTGTTTAATCAAGGGGTAGTGAAACTTCATGTGGTAGTTTAAATGTGCCTGGCCCAGAGAGTACAGTGTTAGGATGTGTGGCCTTGTTGGAGTAGGTGTGGCCTTGTTGAAAAAGTGTGTCTGTGTTGGGATGGGCTTAAAGAGCCCCTTCCTTGCTGCTTGCTGCTTATAAACATAGAACTCTCAGCTCCTCCAGTGCCATAACTGCCTGGATTCTGCTATGCTTCCCATCATGATAATGGACAACCTCAGAACCAGTAAGTCAGCCTCAATTAAATATTGTCATATAAATGAGTTGCCTTGGTCATAGTGACTTTACAGCAATGGAAACCCTAAATAAGACAGAAGTTGGTACTAGGAGTGGGGTATTGCTGGGATAGACCTGACCATGCTTTTGTTTGGAGAAATATGGATTTGTGGACTTTGGATTTGGGAAGAAGTGGAATGCCTAAGTAGGGCTTAAAAGGCCATTCTAGAAGGAATATGGACGACACTGATGCTGATAGTGATTTGAACTGTGCAGACCTTACCCAAGACGTTTCAGTGGAGAAGAATGTCAGTATGTAGCCTAGATTATTCTTGTGATCTTTTGGTGAGGAATGTGGCTGCTTTTTAAGCTTGTCTGAAGAGTTTACCTGAGGCTAAGGAAGAGACTCAGATTAATTGGGTTGACAAAGGAAGTCTCAAAAAAGCCCAGCATTGACTTTCGTCTGGTTCACTCTTATAAAGAACATTTTGATCAAGCATATCAAGCTTAGAAAGGAAAAATACAAAGTCTATGACTGAAGTAACAAAGGGATACCAGGAAATGGAATGAAACTAACTCCTGTGTTCACGGAGATAAACAGATTAAGGGAGCGGTAACCTCAGGGCAAAGTCTCACCCAGCTAAACTTATGGTTTCTGTGTTTTCAGATGAGCAAGGGACAGTAATATTATGTTAGGTGTTAATATGAACTAGTTATTGTTTTCATTTGGATTTTTAATCTAGAATGGACTACAATCCAGAAATGGAAGGCACACCAGTGAGCCAGATGTGAGGCCGGAGGATACAGACTTTTTATCCAGATCTTGTGTCTGTGAAAAGCCTAGGCTGAGGCATGGTGATACATGCCCTTAACCCCAGGAGACAGAGGCAAGCAGATCTTTGAGTTCAAGGCCTGTCTGCTACAGAGCAAGTTCCAAGTAGAGGAAAGCTTAAGTCCAGGTTTGTTGATACATGCTTTTAATCCCAGAATTCAGGAGAGAGAGGCATGCAGATCTCTGAGTTCAAAGTCAGTCTACAGAGCAAGTTCCAGGACAGCCAAGCTTAGGCAATAAAGGAACTCATCAAAAACAGACAACTGGTGAAGATCTGCTAGAATAGGGAGGAGGGCATGTTACAGCCCCAGCAAGCAGCAGAGCTCAGCCGTTTTCACCATGTGGCTCAGGCATTAGGGTCAAGAGTAGAAGTGATTACTGGGACAACTGATGGCGGTTAGCTGAAGCTAAGTAATTAGGAGAGATTAAGAAGAAATCAACATCACTGAGGTGAAATGAAATCTTCTGGAAAGTGTTCCTTGAGAATACAAAAACAACAACAAAAACCTGTGTTCCCCAGATAGCCAAGGTTGTACCTCATGCTGCAGCTGAACTTGGTAATATGCAAGAATCACCCATGTGGTAGCAGGTTTGAAGGCATAAAGGGTTATGGAGACCAGCTGAGACTTGACACTGTGAGATGCCATGGGAGGCCATTGGGGAAGGTGCAACCTCAGTTACAACTGATAGCCGAGAACTGAAGTGGTCATGCAAAGAAGTTAAGGTTTGGCACCATGAAAAGAGCTTATGAGAGGCTATTGGTGAAGCCTAGTTGCAAAGGAAGATTCTAGCATATATGAAATGCCAATACCATAGGATGACCACCAAAAATAGCTGCAGCAGTATAGTAGAGTCACAGGCTGAGCTGGAGAAGTTTTTCCTTTGGAAGAACCCAGAAGATCATGTGTGGATCCCAAACATTGGAACAAGAACCTGTAACACTGAAGGGGCCTTGGGGAATTACAGATATTGGATATGCCAGACCCATGGGATACCTGTTGAGGACAGCTTCTAACAAAGTGGAGCCATCCTAAGAGAAAGAAGTATGTTGCAGTCAACAAAGATAAAAGGACTTGGAGATTTAAAGAGCACTTTGACATCGGACATGGAGATGTGAAGTTTGGAGTTTGCCCAGCTGGTTTTTGATCTTGCTTTGGTTCAGTATTTCTTCATTATGATGATTTGGAATGGTAATGAATATCCTGCTTTGTTGGAGGTATGTGATCTGGTTTTGTTGCTGTTGTTGGTGGTGGTGATGGTAGTGGTGGTACTGGTGGTGGTGTTTATTTGACCATTTATTTTATTACAGTTACATAATTAGGTAAATTTGAGAGAGACTTTGAACTTTGGACTTTTAATATTGTAAAGACTATTATAGACTATGGGACTTTTGAAGTTGGACTAGATGTACTTTGCATTATAGTACAGATAGGTATGACCCCCATAGACTCATGTGTTTGAAAAAGCCAATGGGTGCCGGGGAATGGAATGTACTTGACTGACGCATTGGTACTGTTAAGAGGTGTGGTCTTGTTGGAGTAGGTGTGGCCTTGTTGGAGTAGGTGTGGCCTTGTTGGAGGAATTGTCACTGTGAGGATGCATTTAGAGAGTTTCCTCCTAGCTGCCTGAGAATCCCTGTGCTCTCCTATTCACCTTTGGATAAGATCTAGAACTCTCAGTTCCTCCAGTACCATGCCTGCCTGAATTCCACCATGCCTCCCCCCATGATGATAATGGGCTGAACCTCAAAACTAGTAAGTCAGCCTCAATTAAATATTGTCCTTTGTAAGACTTGCCTTGGAACTTTACAGCAACGGAACCCTAACTAAGACTCCACCAAACTAAACCACTCTATTGGTAGAAAGGAAGGTTTATTGAGGATCAAATTTCCAAGGCTATTTTTCAGGGGGCAGAGAGAGTCAAAATGGAAAAGTAAGCACATTTTGTATTAGTCAGCAGGATGGGAGTCTTTAAGCTGATACAGACTGTTCCAATAGAACCCCAAAACTAGGTACCCTTTCATGAGGTAGTTGACCTTTAAGGATAGAGTAAGGTAGATTCCTGGTAAGCAGAAACCTGGTACAAAATTTTCTTTTGCGGTAAACAAAAACTCACCTTTAGGCTTCTGTTTACCTAATAATAACCCTTTTGTTTATCTTGCCAAAGTCCTTCTGCTTGGGATACTGCCAATTGGAGGGACAGGAGAGAGGGGGAAGCGTGGCATTTTGAACCTAACATCACACCTTTTGTTGACCATGAGGAGAATGATAGCTGTCTGGCTACTTCCTGCTGATTGGAGCTTGAGAAGAGGGTTTGGAATGCTTGTCCAAAGCAGAGGCTTGGATGGTGGTAGAAAACCTGATGAAATTCTGTCAGAAGCATCTGCTTTACTAACTCTTCCAAAGGAATGTGATGGGACAAAATAATCCCATATAGAGAATCCTACAGGGCAACTGGAGGCCATAGCATGTAAGCTAGTTCATGTAAGTTTTTAATACACTCTTCCAATTGGCAGGACTTGTTCTGAGGAAGAAGCAAGTGCTTCCCTTTTCTGCTGTCAGAAAACTGAAGGTTTGCTGGTTTGGAGCATTTGCAGGACCAAAGTTGATTCCAGGATCATGTGTGCAAGCTTCATAGAAATCTGCTTGGAAAGATATAAATTGCAGACAAAAGGTAAATCTAAGGTGCTTACTGGGATGTTAATCTTGAGGGTATACTTGAAATTTCCAGGCTTATCATGCTGCCTGGGAAGTCCAGAGGACAAAGAGAGCTCCCAGAATTAGGTAGAGCAAAGACCCCATCCTCAGAGATAGGCTATATGAAGAATAACTTGTTATTGATTGACAGGCATACTTATCAGGCAAGGGAGCAGTTTGACCTGTGACAGATCGATCTAAGTCATGACTCCTCAAAGCCATAGCAAACTAAAGCCTGAAAAGTTATCAACAGGACAGAAGCATGAACACTTTTTGCTCTATCCAGAGGACTGTATAGATGGGAGTATTCAAGAGAAATGTTTCCAAACCAGTGAGAAATACACTTAAATCTATATTTAGAAAAGAAAACAATCAAAGGAAATTTAAATATTTTAAGCCTGTTACTGTAATAATTATTTTTTTTAATTTTTAGATCCTCTTTACATATCCAATCTGTTATTCTATGTCTTTTTATTGGGGAATTGAGTCTGTTGATGTTGAGAGATATTAAGGAATATTGATTGTCACTTCATGTTATTTTCGTTGTTAGAGGTGGAATCATGTTTGTCTCCTTTTTGGTTTCATTGCAAGGAAATTATATTCTTGCTTTCTGTATGGTGTAGTTTCTCTACTTGTATTGGAGTTTTCCGTCTATTATCCTTTGTAGGGCTGGATTTGTAGAAAGATACTGTGTAAATTTGGTTTTGTAATGGAATATCTTGGTTTCTCCATCAATGTTAATTGAGAGTTTTGCTGGATACAGTAACTTGGGCTGGCATTTGTGTCCTCTTAGGGTATGTATGACATCTGTCCAGGATCTTCTGGCTTTCATAAACTCTAGTAAAAAAGTCTGGGGCAATTCTCATAGGTCTGCCTTTCTAAGTCACTTGACCTTTTTCCCTTAGTGCTTTTAATATTCTTTCTTTGTTTTGTGAATTTGGTGTTTTAACTATTATGTGACAGGAGGAGTTTCTCTTCTGGTCCAATCTATTTGGAGTTCTGTGGGCTTCTTGAATGTTTATGGGCATCTCTTTCTTTAGGTTAGGGAAGTTTTCTTCTATAATTTTGTTGAATATATTTACTGGCCCTTTAAGTTGGGAGTCTTCACTTTCTTCTACACCTATTATCCTTAGCTTTGACCTTCTCATTCTGTCCTGGATTTCCTGTATGTTTTGGGCAAGGAGCTTTTTACATTTTACATTATCTTTGACAGTTGTGTCGATGTTTTCTGTGGTATCTTTGGCCCCTGAGATTCTCTCTTCTATCTCTTGTATTCTGTTGGTGATGCCTGTATCTACGGCTCCTTGCCTCTTCCTTAGGTTTTCTATATCCAGGGTTGTCTCCCTTTGTGCTTTCTTTATTGTTTCTATTTCCATTTTCAATTCCTTCACCTGTTTGGTTGTGTTTTCCTGTAATTCTTTCAGGGATTTTTGTGTTTCCTCTCTAAGGGCTTCTACTTGTTTACTTTTGTTTTCCTGCATTTCTTTAAGAGTGTTCTTTATGTCTTTCGTAAAGTTGTCCATCATTATCAAAAAAATGTGATTTTAAATCTAAATCTTGCTTTTCTGATGTGTTTTGATATCCAGTATTTTCTTTTGTGGGAGAACGAGGCTCTGATGATGCCAACTAGTCTTGGTCTCTGTTCTTGCACTTGTCTCTAGCCATTGGGTTGTCTCTGCTGTTTGCTTGTCTTGCTGTTTCTGAGAGTGACTTGGCCCTGCTGTAGGCCTCTGAGTCAGCACTCCTGTAGAACTGTTTTCCTGTTTTCTCTCAGCCTTTTCTGAGAACAGGTGCTCTGATCTCAGGTGTGTATGTGCTCCTGGAGACTGTCTTCCAGCTCTAGGCTTGGGCAGGAATCAAAGGGTCCTGTCCCTGATTGCTCCTAGGTCCTTGCACCCAAGGGGCACAGTTGGCACTAGTCAATTCCCTCTTGGGTCTGAACTGTGGGCAGAGGGTAGTCTCCTCTGTCTTCTCAGGAGTGTCCACACTTCTGAGGGTCCAGCTCTCTCCACCATGAGATTTGGGTGCAGGGAGTTGTTTGGCCAGTACAGTTTGATTTAGGGCGCAGACCAGAACTGTGGGTACCGGCGGCTGTCCATTCCTATATTCCTGTGCCCAGAAGCACTGTGCAGTTTCCCCTTGGACTGGGGATGTGGGCAGAGGTATGCAGAAATGGCAGTCTGTCCTGCAGTCTCAGGATGCCTGCCCTCCTTGGTGTTCAGCTCTCTTCCCCATGGGATTTGGGTGCAGGGAACTGTGGGATTGGATCAATTCACTTCCTGGCAGAGCCAGAAACAGGAAGTGCCCTGACCCGAAGGACTTCTGCCTCTGTGTATCCAGAATCCAACAGGCAAGTCACTTGGTAGCAGAAAAGTGGGTGTTACCTCTGCTCTCAGGTGTGTCCAAGCTCCTGGAAACTGTTTTCCAGCTGTAGGTGGAGGCAGGAATCAAAGGGTTCTGCCACTGATTGCTCCTAGGTCCTTGCACCCAGCAGGAACAGTTGGCACTATACCATTCCCTCTTGGGTCTGAACTGCGGGCAGAGGGTAGTCTCCTCTGACTTCTCAGAATTGTCCACACTGCTGAGGGACCAGCTCTCTCCCCCATGGGATTTGGGTGCGGGGAGCTCTTTGGCCAGTTCAGTTCAGTCCTGGGAGAAGACGAAAACCATGGGGACTGGCAGCTGACTGTTCCTATATTCCTGTGTCCAACATCCTTAGTCATCAGGGAAATACAAATGAAAACAACCCTAAGAATCCACCTCACACCAGTCAGAATGGCTAAGACAAAAACTCAGGTGACAGCAGATTCTGGCAAGGAACACTCCACCATTGTTGGTGGGATTGCAGACTGGTAAAACCACTCTGGAAATCAGTCTGGAGGTTCCACAGAAAATTGGATATTCCACTACCTGAGGACCGAGTTATACCTCTCTTGGGCATATACCCAAAAGATGCCCCAACATACAACAAAGAGACATGCTCCACTATGTTAATAGCAGCCTTATTTATAATAACCAAAAGCTGGAAAGAACCCAGTACACTTCAACAGCAGAATGGATTCAAAAAATGTTACATCTACACAATGGAGTACTACTCAGCTATCAAAAACAATGACTAAATGAAATTTATAGGCAAATGGAATGAACTAGAAAATATCATCCTGAGTGAGGTAACCCAATAACAGAAAAACATACTTGGTATGCACTCATTGATAAGTGGATATTAGACTAATAGCTGGAACTACCAAGATGCAATCCATAGACCACAGGAAGCTCAAGAAGAAGGATGACCAAATGCAGATGCTCCCACTTCTTCTTAAAAGGGGGAAAATATCCATAGGAGGGGACATGGAAGCAAAGTTTAGAGCAGCAACTCAAGGAACGGCCATTCAGAGCCTGTCCCACATGTGGCCCATATATATATATACAGCCACCAAAACTAGATAAGATTGATGAAGCTAAAAAAATGCATGCTGAAAAAGACTGGATATAGATCTCTCCTGAGAGACTCATCCAGATCATGTCTAATACAGAGGTCAATGCTAGCAGCAAACCACTGAACTAAAAACAGGACCCCTTTGGGGGGAATTAGAAGAAGGATTGAAAGAGTTGAAGGCGCTTGCAATTCCATAAGAACAACAATTTTAACCAACCAGAGCTTCCAGGGACTAAACCACTACTGAAAGACTATACATGGACTGAGACAGGGCTCCAACTGCATATGTAGCAGAGAATAGCCTTGTTGGAGCACCAGTGGAAGGGGAAGCCCTTGGTCCTGCCAAGGTTGGACCCCCAGTGCATGAGAATGTGGGGGGGTGCGGTAAGGGGGATGAATGGGGGGAATTCCCATATGGGGGACTGGAAAAGGATGGAGGCTTATGAACAGGAAACCAGGAAAGGGAATAACATTTGAAATGTAAGTAAAGAAGTATATCTAATTTTAAAAAAAAGAAATCAAAAAAAAGTTTTAACAGTCAGCACTTATAACTGTTATGAAGATTAAATGAATAATATCAGAACTCCAATAATTGATATGTTAATCTTTGAACTTTAATATTTTCACCATACACACACACACACACACACACACACACACACACACACACACACATCGTCTTTACATCTCACTTTTCAGATACCTCAAATTATTTCTTTGGACACTCACAATTTCCATCTTTCCATTCAGGAAACATCCAGACATCTTACTCTTAAACATACCTTTCCTTTTCACCTGGACAAAACCAATCATTTACCATGAGACACAGGCACTTCATTTTGCCAGTATAAATTGAAAAGGCTAGTGTTTTTTAAAATTATCATTGGAAAACAAATGAATAGTAAAAAGCAATTTTAACTTTGATGACAGCATGGTAGTTTTGAGTTTATTTTCTATTGGAACCTGTCTTCTTAACTCAAAGAAAAGGTGAGGCCTGACTTTCACACTCAAAACTAATTGAGATTGATAGATAATTTAACCTCAGCTATGTTATTTAAAAGATTCCAATAATTGAAATGCTCTTTTAATACTTTCAGACTTGTAGCAACAGCAAGCAACATATAGATCCTTTGCACCCAAACTTATTGTAAAGCCAGAATATTTTTTTAAATTTTTTTTATTAACTTGAGTATTTCTTATTTACATTTTGAGTGTTATTCCCTTTCCCGGTTTCCAGGCCAACATCCCCCTAACCCTCCCCCTCCCCTTCTTTATGGGTGTTCTCCTCCCCTAAGCCAAAATATTTTTAAGGTGAAAGCACTTTCTAGGTATGAATGAACGGACCGAGCAACTGCAGCATTCATGGGAAAGCTGGCTAGGCCTGCTTGTTGCTTGGAGCTGTAGCAGTAGATTGCAGACGTGCTAAATTGACTGATAAAATGACCTGTAGTTGGGAGGGATTAGGTAGGAGTTAAACCTGGAGGAGCCAAGATGAGAATAAAGGAAGGAGGATGGAGGTGCTAGCTGACTTCTTCATCAAACCTGTCAGCCAAAGTCATTTCCTATAGGTAGATTACTAGTAGTGCCTGTTGCTAAGGGGGCAGACTCTATGACCCGGTTAAAGGAGACTACAACAGAGAACTTGGTGCAGCTAAGAGATGAGATACCTTCTGTGAACCAAGTGCAATCAGAATGTGACAGAAGTAAAATAGAAGGTTGCAGATTTGATAGGTAAGGACTTCAAGTAATTTTAGGCAGGAATGTGTGACAGTAGTGGCATCAGGAAGGAGTGTATAAGTGTTGAAAGGAGAGGGGAATTAAGTGAGACAATGAGGATTTTTCTAAGAAGGTAATGTGAGAAAATTAAAGCTTAGAAGGGGACAAAGTAGAGAAGTATCTCGTGTGGTAGGAGATACTTAAGTTAGGGTAGTGAGAGGACCAAAAGTGAGCTTAGAGATCACCTGTGCCAATAGGGAGACTGCCACTGGCACCTGTAGGCAAAGTTGCCATCACCTAACTATTGTATTTAGCAATTTGGAAAAGCCAGGAAATGGGTGAAAAGGTCCACCCTCTAATTTACCCCCAAAACCCAGAGCCATGCCCCACTTTCTAGTTATACACAGCTTGTCAACCAGCCAGACAAGCTCTGAGAGAACCAGAGCAGGGGCCTAAAAGGGTACCTTTTGAAAGCAAGCAAAACAAATGTCCCAGGCTTAGTAGGATCTAGAGGCTCAGTTAAGGGACCCTTAGCTAATTCACAGAGGAAATGAGCAAGGTCAAAGTTTCTGAGGTACTTTACCAGGCTAAGGAAGGGAAGAATCTTTCTCCGAGTCAACAGAGGTGTTAGGGGCTACAAAGACAATCTTAGGTGGATGCTGTTAGGATATAAGAGAAAGCCCAGATATTTGACCTGAGAGATAGAAAGTTGAGTTTTGGAAGGAGATTCTCTTTGCATCTTTGCCTCCTAAAAGGTTAAGAAGTAGGGCAGTGTGTTATGACAGCCAGGGCTAGGGGTTGCAGAGTAGAAGGCTATGTACAAATTGGATTAAGCAGCTCAGAGGCAGGTCAAAAGAAAGGAGGTCAGTGGCTAAATAGATGAGAGCCTACTACTCTCCCTCCCAAAAATGGGGACTACCTCAGAATCCCTTGAAGAAGACAGTCTGAGATGCTATTCTGATATCAGTGACCTCTGAGGCGAAGGTATAAAGGTACTAGGAATCTGGATGTAAAGGACTGGTAAAGAAAGTATCCTTAAGATATTTCAGCAGAGGCAAGATAACAGAATTATGGGGAGAGTGAATAGGCTTGAGAATGCCTTTAATAAGAAGGCTACATTTTAAGCCTTGACTACATTTTAAAGGGATATGATGCTGTGAGTGGCAAAGGTAGGAAGGGTTCCAAAGCAAGATCTGAATAAGAGGATGATTGAAGTCACAGAAGGAATGGAGGTTTACCATACTTTGGGGTCAAGGAAGAAGTCTGGTGTAGTCTGATTGTGGAATCTGTTCTCCAATAGGGTTGCCTTGTCTGGACTCAGTGGGAGAGGATGTGCCTAATCCTGCAGAAACTTGATGTGCCAGGTATCATGGCTTGTATATACTTGTCCCAGGGAGCAGCACTATTAGGAGATGTGACTTTTTTGGAGTAGGTGTGGCCTTGCTGGAATAGGTGTATCACTGTGGCCATGGGCTTTAAGACCCTCCTCCTAGCTGCTTGGAAGTTTGTTTCCTCCTGCTTGCCTTCAGAAAAAGATGTTGAACTCAAAGCTCCTCCTGCACCATGCCTGACTGGGTGCTATCAAGTCCCCACCTTGGTGATAATAGACTGAACCTCTGAACCTGGAAGCCAGTCCCAATTAAATGTTGTCCTTATAAGGGTTGCCTTGGTCACATATCTGTTCACAGCAGTAAAACCCTAACTAAGACACCAATGTAGGAGGATATGAGGGGAGGCTTAGAATTTTCTAAACCTACTTTATGTAGAGTTCTAGAACTCTTCAACTTCCTTTCCCAACAAGCAGAAGTAGGAGAAGAAGATTTGTAGGAAGAGTGGGTTGTGGACCTGTTTAGAAGTCGTTCTTTGGGGCAATTCTACTCTTCTTTGTCAGGCTACCAGCAGTCCAGTCCAATAGCAAACACCAAACACAGGTTCAATCCAGCAGTGGTTCAATCCAGCAGAAACCAAGGTTCTGCCAAATCAGTATGTATGAGACAGCAGAAGCATCAAGAATCAGCCAAAATACGACAAGTTCTTTAGTACATTTCTCTATAAAGTGAAGACTAGCGAAAACCACCAAAGGTATAGCAATGCAAAAACACCCTTTCAATGTCTGTGGGGTTCTACTTAACACTTTTTCCAAACATCCTGAGCCCTCTCAAGTATCTACTTCAGTAAAGCATCCTCTCATATATCTTTTTCAGCAAAGCATCCTCTCACAAGACAGATTCCAGAAAAACATCATGTAACATAACTGAGTTTCCAAAGAAATGAGAATTTTCCACTTCAGGAGCCTACCCTCTCAGAGGAGAAGAAGAAGGGAGATGGGAGTGGGACTATGGGAGTGTGAGACTAAGAGGGGTACAGCATTTTGGATGAACAAAAAGAGGAAGAGAGAAAGAGAGAGAGGAAGAAAAGAAAGGAGAGAGAGAGAGAGAGAGAGAGAGAGAGAGAGAGAGAGGATAAAGCATTAATGTCAATGTCAACCAGTGGATAAGGGGCTTCTTTGGCAACTAGGAGAGGGATAATTTTAAAAGGCATTGGTTGAAAAGAAGAGTGTTAAGCATGATGTCTGCCCAGTACAGGGTTGGACAATGAGGCACAAGGAAGGAGTGGGTGATTGGGTGACTCCAGTGAGTAGAGGACCTATAGCCCTGGGATGGTGGAACTAGCTGTCAGTACCCATCACAGAGACCCGAGAAGGGTGTTTTACCAGAATAAGCAGAAAGTATAGACCAAGTAGCCCTAGAAACTACTAAATATGACAGACTTTCCTGGTACCTGCACAGTCACCCTAGGCTCCTCCATTGTGGGGGATGAGGTCCCAGCTCAACATCAGTATTTAGCCACCAGGACAAGAAGATCAAAACAGTTTTCTGTGGAGGAACTTGGGGAGGCAGAGAGGAGCAGTCAACCATCCAGAGTTCTCCCTGTCCACAGTTTAGTCAGGGTCCTGGAGGCAGGAAAAGTAAAGTGCACTCCTTCACCTAATGATCGGTGCTGCCACACCTGAAGCACGCTCTAGGTAGAGTGGATTGTTGTCCCTTCATCTCCAGATTTGCCCTCAAAGCTGCTGCCAGAAACTATTTCTGTGTATTATGAAATTCTTTTCCGTCCTTTCCTGCTCCTTCATTCCGTTAAACACCTTAAACGCCATATTCAACAGATCTCTCTGAGGGATGTCATCTAGTAAATTTGAGCCTTAATGAAAACCTTTAGAGTCAAAATAAACTTTAAACCATAAATAAAGTCAGCAGACACACTGGAAATCTCATTTTACTGGTCCTCTTATAATGTACTTTGGAAATTATCATAGTTTTTTAAATATGACTCAATTTCTCCAAATAACAAAACTTAACAAAGTTAGTGTATCTGTAAGTTCTTAGACACGTCTTTAAGTCAATTTTGTTATCCCGAACAGACTATTATAAACTTGGGAATTTATGAACCTTAACAATCAAATGTATTTTGTTAGTAAGTTCTATTTGCTGTACAAAAAAAGTTTATGGTTTTGTTCTCATTATTTTTACTCTTAGAACAAAACTCATTATATCAAAATCCATCATTATCCAAAATATCTTAGAGTCCTGGTATTGTCTTCTTCATTCAAGGAAAATAAAATAAAACAAACCATCTTAAAACACTTCTATTTTTCTACAATGAACTGAATCCAAATTACATATGTAGCATATTGTAGCAAATTAATATTACCTATTTAGATATAATTTTAAATACCAAAACTAAGGAGAAAAACTGGGGAGGGAGTAATTCAGGGAGGCAAATGTTTGACGTTCTATGTAGACATCAATAAATTCTGCTGGAAATACACTCTTCTGAAGTGCAAAGTGTTTTACTGAACCCTTTTGTTTCTCCTCCCCACTACAGAGTCAAGTGGCCAGTCTGACTTGGAAAAGAGACTTTGGAGGAAAGCTTTAAGCAAACATGCTTGCATCTAGAGCTAACAGACCAAACCCCAGTTTTGTTTTGTTTTGTTTTTTGTTTGTTTGTTTTTACATTTTGGTCACTTTATTAAATGACATTAAATAGTTTAAGTTTCAACTACTAAACAGCACTTTGAATGGTGAAAGCACAGATAGTATATTGTCATACTTGAATGCTTTTCTTTAAAAACACAATTCCAGTCCTCAGAGCCAGTTATTTTTCCCACTGAAGTAAAACAGCATTTAAAAATATTTTAATATTACCCATACCCAAAGACATTTAATTGTTTATAAAACTGAACTCAGTGATCACAGTCAGCGAGAAGAGGGAAGAGTAAAAGATAATTAGAGATAAGAAATTTTTGGAAGCAAAGAGCAAAAAGAAGCTTATAGATCAGGGATTTTAAGACCATTTGCCTGTGAATTCAAAGAAGTTGTTACAATCTGTGGGGATTTGGAAATCAAATGTGCCATTTTCTGCTCAATGAGTTTGTACTGAGACCAAATCATATCTCAGTTTTTAAAATGCAGTGGTAAGGCTTAATGAATGGTTGTAGGGAGTAGGAGAGAAGGGATTGGGAAAGAATTTGGTGGGGTGGGGTTTCTTTCAACCTAATAATTTGAAAGTAGAGAGAAATCTTGGCTAGACAAAGTAATGCTGCAGAAAAAATATAAAGTTAGTGATATTAATACCTGGTTTTGAAGTTTGTTACAGAGTCGTAGTAATAAAACCAGCATGATAATGTACCAGAAAAGATACAATATGTCAATGGAACAGAGTAGAAGATCTAGACATAAAGTCATTAGCTACCTGATTTTTAACAAAAAATGTCAAAAAAAAACACTTAAAAAGAAAAAAGTAAGTAAAATGCACCTTTTAAACAAATACTATTAGGGAAATGGATACCTACATGTAAAAGTGTTACAGGAAACCAATGTACCCTTTTATACATTCTTAGCCTCCTAGATTAAGTAATTTTAAAATGAAGTCAGATGCTCGATGAGTGGGTTACTAAATTTGGGCAAACAGGACGGGAAAGCTATCATTCTTGGCAGGGGCTAGGTCCCAGCAGGAGGAGAGAGATGGACAAAAGGAAGGAGAACATCAACGTTTGAGTCACAATTCAAGAAATCAGATAGGTTTAGTAATGGATGTCTGCCAGGGCAACAGGAAGGACAATGAGGGAAAGTATCTCCATGGCTAGAACATCAGTGTGAGAGAGGCAAGCTAGACTGACTCTATGATAGGCTCTGAGACACCAGTTTAGGAGACTAGCCCAAGGTCTCTGTTTCCCACAACTGGGCAAGTTTGGGAAAGTCAGTTTACTACAAAAATCACAGCCTCTGCGACAACCAATCAGGAGCTGCTTGGCCATCTGACGTAAAGCAAAAACAGAATGAATCAGTAACAGTTTCTAGACTTCCCATGGAAAGTCCCTGAAGCCTTAGCCAACACCAGAGACACTCATAACCATACAAGTAGAGCTAACCAATCAGAATAAAGGTCACATACTCTTCCTTGAAATTCCCCTAATTGGCTTCAAATTAAACCTAGGAAACTCACATCCCTGTCTCCACCCTGGTGAATGGTAGACTCCTGCATGCTGGATTTCTGCAGAACAGACGTGCTTTGCTTTTGCATACTATTTGAGTCTGAAGTATTCTATTCTGTGATTCTTGGACCCTTACCAATGCAAGCATCTTTAAATAGAGCTTTTATCTAAAGATAAAGAACTGGCAGAGTTATGCTTTTTGAGTTAGAACTCACAAAATCAGGTAGACTTAAACAGTGAAAATCATCAAGAAACTGTATCTGGAATGCATGTAATTGTAACTTTAATTCTGCTAATATAGTTATCATCTCCAAGGTTAAAGTTATTACCTCTGTCTGCTAACCTGGGCCTACTCCTGAAAGCTTCTAGCCTCTATATGATGTAATCTAGGCCTAGAAATGTTTTAGCTTCTGAGACTTACTGCTAAATAAGCTTACACTTTCTTGGTCTTTTTAGTTCTGGCTGGCTGGTCCAACTCAGTTATTCTGGCTCAAAATTCCTCTCCAAGCTGATTGATCCAATCTGGCTTTTCTCGGCTTCTCAATGAAATGCTGTGCTTGGCCTCAAGCCAACCCTGGCAATCTGTTTTGATCTTTTAGCTCCTCATTCTATGGCTTGTTCTACCTCCATAAGTGTCTAGATTGTTCTTTCTCTGCAACCTGTCTCTGTAGAACTGGCCCAGTAAAACTGCTTCCTCTACTGCCTCCTCTTCCTCCTCCTCCTCCTCCTCCTCCTCTTCCTCCTCCTCCTACTCCTCCTCCTCCTCCTCTTCCTCCTTCTGCTCCTTCCCTTTTTTCTGTGGTGCTCTCTTATTAACCTCTTTCTCCTGTCCTTGTGAGAGTTGGACATATCCCATTTCTAACTCATTCTGTCTATTTTTCTCTGATTCTTCACTTTGTCTGTTCCCCAATTAGATGTCACTTTCAAACATGGCTGCTTCCTTCTATAAACTAACCTTTCCCACATTGTTTGAGATTAAATGTGTGAATAGATATCCTGAAACATATGCACCTTCTGGAAGGTACAGATACAGAATCTTATTAAGAAGATAATTATTATTCCCATCTTTGTTGGCATCTCTTGAGTTGAGTAAATGTTTGTGAGGTGGTTTCCCTAGCAAGTTGATTGATCGATGCAGCTAACTTAATTTTTAATAAAGGGAACTGTAGTATGCACTGTCCTAATCTACATAGCAAATGAGAACCATCTTATTTCCATCCATGACCAGCGGTAGAACTCCTATTAATTTAAACAGGCCCTTAATGGACCTTAACAAAGCCCTGAAACTTCCACCTTTTAACATGGTAATTTAAATCCAGAAGAAGGGGACTTTGTGGTGCTTCCTTTATTTGAATTTCCTAGAAACATTGAGCTAGAGTCCAAAGCTAATTGGAGAGGAAGGGTTCATAACAAATGGCTCTTAAGTTTACCTAATAGAAGGATGAAACCAGATCCTTATCACTCAACTTGCATAAAACTCAAATCCATATGGATCGAGTGACTTATGGAAAACCTGAAACTATGAATCCACTAGAAGAAAGTATAAGAATCTAGGAAATATTTCAAGATTTAGATGTAAGAGTTTCTAAATAAGACTTTAGCTATGAAAAATACAGCAACTATTAAATGGGCTAAAGTGGAAATTTCTGGTTATATTGTGTCATGTGTTTTTTTTTTCTGGAAAATGTTTTATGAGAGAATGCCTTGTCGAGAATAGATATGTAGGGTTTTTCTGGAAGCAGCCTGGAGAAAGGACATGTAATAATGTTTTGCTAAAACAAAGACTTGAGAGGACATGTGCTCTTTGGAAAAGATATACCCCAAAAGACAATGAACTACAGTGGGACATTGGTTTGGCTTGCTACTCTATATTGGTCTTTGTTGGGCTTTGTTGACACTGGTCTTCACTAACGATGACTCTGTGGCATTGGTTCACTATAGTGGAATTTTTCCCTAAGTAATTGATTGGATAATAAAGATGGCAAAAAGCCATTCACTGGGCAAGCAGGCCTCCAGGTCCAAGAGAGGAAGAGAGAAGGCAGGAGAAAGAAACGCCCCTTTTATGGATGAAGGGGGAGCAAAAGCTGGCAAAATGTAGTCCAGGAACTGTTAGATCTAGTAGCAGAATCCATCAGAATCCGCCACTGGAAAATTTCTAACATACAATAGTTGATGAGTTTAGAATAAGAGACTTCTCACCCAGCACTTGTGTTATCTGTTGATTCTAAACTAAGATTGCCTGATGTTTTCCATTTTGCAGTGACTCAACTGAGCTCTGCAGGGAAGTAACTACAGTAGAGCATAGGTTGGTCAGAGTGCGCCCCCAATTAGCCACAGAAATTTGGGATTGCTGAGTGGTTTGGCAGATGCTAGCCACGGGGGATGAATGATTGGGAAAACCACAGTTCAGCAGCAAGCAAACCATGGGAAGTTGGGCAGACCACTGAGTGGGGATAGCCATGGTGGTGGGGAGACTGCCAGGCTGGAGAGTAGCCAGTGATAATGTGGGTTGGTTTTTAATTATTGCACACAAAGGTTCATTTTACCTTACTCACTGATCATTTGTCATGACTCTGTGAAGAGAAAGACACTGAAGAACTTCTTGTGATATTTCAGCTGCTTCTTGCCAATTCCACAGACTATGGCCAATAGGTAGGCCTTTGTGGTTTCCTCCTCATCAAACTGCTGTTGATGATTTGTAAATAGTGCTTGCCAGTAGATTGAGCTACTGCGGCTAGTTTATGTGAACGGAACCACTCACATACTGACAATGAAGACTGGAATTGACCAAAAGAAATATTTCTAAAATATTTCTTTCCTTTCCACTACCTCTGGTGGGTGGTGGACTAGAAGGGAAGTTAAAGTGTTTAAGATGCCTTACTAAAGGAAATTTTGAAAAATCTAAGCCTATGATGGGCCCGTATGGCAATTTCAAGTTTCTTTATGGCAAAGGTTAATCAAGTGAAGAAGTCTATAGAATGAGAGAAAATTATTCTATAGCTATACATCTGAAAGAGTGTTAATACCTAGAATATATAAGGAACTAAAAAAAAAACCCTAAATATTAAGAAACCAAACAATCCAATAAAAATTGAACCATGGTACACAATTTAGGGTTCTGGGAATCACAACACACACCACTCAGACACTGATCTCAATCAAATAGGGGTGGTTCATTGAATGCTTCATCCCAAGACTAAACGATCAGGGTCATAGACCAGACTCAGGAGGTGGCTGTGACATTGAATTAAGATCCTACAGGACTATTAAGCCTAAAATCCACAAACATCTATGCCAAGTTATGCCACCAAGCAGGATTTAGAGATAGGGTATTTTCTTAGAATCATGCCTTATTATCCTATTCCCACTGGTTGGGGGTAGTCATCTGTGGCAGGGAACTTGCCTTCCCCAACATTCATGTCTTAACTAACCAACTAGATGCCAGTTACCCATGTACATGTCTCTTTCTTCCAAGTAGGATATCATTTCCCAGGGAGGACTTGGGAACTTAAACTTTACTTAACTCCTACTCAAAATGGAAGTCTTATTTCAAATAGCTTCTTAAATTGACACAGGTATTGCTCTTATGTCGGGGTTCATCCCAGGGGCAGCTTATGAAAGCAAAAACCATGTAAGTTCATACATAGGGCCAGAAAATGCTGCCTGGTGGTTGGTTCAGTTCCAAAATTATTGTGGCTAACAGTACAAAGCAGTTCTACTGATTTCTATTGTGATTGGTTTCCAAGAACATCAAAGCACAGAACATGCTAGTAACAACAGTAACAGCGTATGAGAAAGTTTTCTTAGTAATGCACAAAGTGTCAGGCTAAACAGGTAACAGTTACCTTAACATTCTACCTAGTCTTCAACATTCAACCTAGGCCTTAACATTCTATCTAGGCCTTAAGACATAAGTTTTTCAAAGGAAGAAATACAAATGGTTAATACATAATTTTAAAAGTATTCAATCAATAGACATCAGGTAAATGTAAATCAAAACTACTTTGATGCTACATCTCACTCCCACACAGACTGTTTATCATCAAGAAAACAAATGCCAATTCAGGGAAACAACACCCTTCACGATACCCTAAAATAATATAAAATATCTTGGGAGTAGATATAATCAAGCAAGTGAAAGACTTATACGATGCAAACTTCAAGTCTGTTAAAAGGAGATTGGAGAAGATATTAGAAGATCCAATACTGATTATGGATCCATAGGATTTACAATAAAAATGGCCAACCTACAAACGGCAATCTCAGATTCAATGCAGCCCCCATGAAAATTCCAGTACAATTCATTACAGATCTTAAAAGGACAATTCTCAACTTCACATGGGAGAAAAACAGGATAGCAAAAACAATCTTTGATATAAAAAGAGTATACAGAGTAATCATTTCTGACTTCTAGTTATACTCAGATTTAGGGTACTCAAAGCAACATCATTTTGGCATAAAAACAGACATATTGATTGATAAAATCAAATTGAAGACATGAATATGAATTCATACATGTATTGACATCTGGATTTTGATAAGGAAGCCAGAAATACACACTGGAAAATAGAAAGCATCTTCTACAAGAGGCGCTTGATAAACTGGATGTTTGCATGTAGAAAAATGCAAATAGATTTATATTTATCACCTTGAACAATACCCAAATCCAAGTGGATTAAAGACCTCAACATTAAACTAGACACATTAAACCTGATAAAAGTAAAAGTGAGAACTGGCTTTAGACACATTGGCACAGGAGACAACTTCGTGAAGAGAAGACCCATAGCACAGGCACTAAGATCAACAATTAATAGAGGAGACTTCATGAAACTAAAACACTTGTGTAAGACAAAGACGGCGTCAATAAATAAAATTGCAGCCTACAGAATGAAAATAATTTACTACATTTGATAGATGGCTAATATTCAAAATATATAAAGAACTCAAAAAACTATACATCAACAAATCACACAATCCAACTTAAACTGGGGTATAGATATAAACAGAGAATTCTCAATAGAGGAATCTCAAATGACTGAGAAACACTGGAAGATGTGTTTGACATCCTTAGCCATCAGGGAAAAGCAAATCAGAACTACTTTGAAATTCCATCCTGAGCTGGCTGAGATCAGTAACACAAGTGACAGCTTATCCTGGCAAGGATACAGAGCAAGGAAATACTCTTCCATTGCTGCTTGGAGTACAAACTTGTATAGCTACTATGGAAATCAATATGGTGGTTTCTCAGAAAGTTGGGAATCCATCTACCTAAACACTCAGCTATACCACTCTTGGAAATGTAACCAAAGGACACTCCTACTACAGTGTCACTTGCTCAGCTAGACTCATAGAAGCTTATTCATAAGATCCAGAAACTGGAAACAACCTACATATTCCTCAACCAAAGAATGGATAAAGAAAACTTATACAATGGATTTTTACTTAGCTTTTCAAAACAACAACACCATAAAATTTTCAGGCAAATGGACACATCTAGAAAAATTTATCCTTAGTGAAGTAACCCAAATCCAGAAAGAAAAGGAGTGTATTCAGTTATAAGTAGATATAAGCTTTTAAGTAAATGATAATAAAGGTATAATCCACAGACTCAGGGAGGTTATGTAAAAAGCGAGCTCTAGGGGGAAACATGGATCTCCCTGAGGAAGAGAAATAGAATAGATTTTGTGGGTAGATTGTGGGGGCAGGGTGGAAAACAGAGCAGAAGGGATCAAGTAGTGGAGGAAAAGGTAAAGGATAGAGTGTAAGGAGAGGCAGCTGGAATTGGAATTTAGGAGGTTGTATGGAAACCTAGTACAGTAAACTTCTTGGAATTTATGAAGGTGACCCAAGTTGAGGAATCTTAATAACGGATGATATAGAGTCTCATTGGCCATTTTTTTCACCAAGTAAGGCTTCCAGTGGTAATATTGCCTTGCATAGGTTGAGTTTTTAGCTGAAGGGGCCCTAGGAAAATCTCATAACAACCCAGGATGATGCTAGTAAAGTATCCTTTCCACAAACTCGAAGTGTGGGCCCTTTACCAAGAACTTGCACTGAGCTCATTGAAAGTAGAGATGTTGCATTGGTGCTTACATGGAGTCTTCACCCCTAAGATTAGTCTTTTTGGTGCAGGGAGATATTCTGCAGAAAGAGAAACCTGGATACCAATCCAACTGCAAAACCCCTGGGCTACAATCTTCCCTGCTTGCAAGATGTGATGGAGCAATGGTTGCCCAAAACTTGTAGTAGTGGTTAGCCAATGTCTGGGTTAACTTGAGGCCCATGCCATGAGGAGGGAGCCCATGTCCTACACTACCTGGGATGGCAAGGAAACTAGATAGCTCAGAGACACAAGATACAACCAAAAAGGTCTGGCAAATTACACACACATACACACACACACACACATACACACACATTATATATTATATACACATATATACATCACATGAGATGATGCTAATAATACTCTGCTGTACTTTGGTGAGTTGTCTAGATACCTACGTTAAGAGTCCACAGAAACCCATGGAATAGAAAGAAAAACTATAGGAGGTTGAAGACACCAGAAGAACATGGCATATAGAATCAGCTAATCGTGGTTTACAGAAATTTAAAGCGTCAAGTATTCGGTCTACCTGGTTCTGCATTGGATCCTCTGAGTATGTGATATAACTGTTAGCTTGGTATTTCTATGAGACTCCTAACAGTGGGAGCTGGTTGGACTCTGACACTTTTGCCTGCTCTTGGGGTTCTTTTTTCCCTTGTTGTTCAGCCTTATCCAGCCTCAATATGAAGCCTTTTGCCTTGTATCTTGATTTGTTCTATTTGGATTTGTTCTATTTGGGTGTCATCCTGTGGTAGCCTGCTCTTTCCTTAAAAGAAAAGGAGGAAGAATGGATCTAGGAGAGAGGGGAATAGAGGTGGAAGGTGGGAGAAGTGGAGGGAAGGGAAACTGGTCATGATGTATATTTTATGAGAAGATAATCTATTTTCAACGTTAAAAATAAGAGCAAAATAACACACAAAAACAGAAAGATCGTGTTTTCTAACATGTTTCAGTTGCTTTTAGTTGAGATATATTCTAGAAAAGAATAGAAATTTGTAATACCATATCATATTGAAACAAGAACTTGAGGAAAGCATAGAAAAATAAAAATCTGCATTGGAAAATAACTATATTTTGCCAAGTTTCAATAAGATTGGCATGTCTTAGCAAACTAAAAATAAAGGAAAAAATTATCTGAAGAGCAGAGCAACTGGAAGTTCTTGGAGGCCTTCCCTCTGTCTCTGAAATCCTGTCCTTGAAGTAATCCTTTAATAAGTCATCATCTGAAGAACCGCAAATCCTTAAGCTTTGTATGTCAATATAAACTCAGCTTCTACCCAAAGCACAGACACTGGTTTCATGTTTACCTTAGCTTGCTGTTTCAGGTCACATCTCAACATAGCAAAGAAGCAAATGCATCGGGAGCTTAAACAGCTGCTCATATTATACAGTCAGTACTGGCTCCAAATTTCTAGTCTAAGGAAAACTGCCATCACCGTGGATAGGTCTTCCCACTTCAGTTAATGTACTAAAGATCATCCAACATAGACATTCTCAGACAACTTTAATCCATGATAGGTGTGTTCACAGGTGTGCCACACAGATAATGATCTGACAATGATATGTGTGAGTGTGTGTGTATGTGTATGTGTGTGTGTATGTGTGTGTGTGCCCCAGTGTTTGACTTGATAAAAGTTAAGACTATTTCAGAATAATTAATATATGACTTGCCTTACAAAGAAGATAATAGGTAACACTACAAATAACTAAAAGATAAAAGTTCCTTATCAGTGGAAGAGGAAATCTTCCTTAGCATGCACTTATATACCCTATAGGAATCCAGTAAGGATTCATTATCTAAATTGAAAATTCAATGAAGAAGGAAATACAATAAAAATACTTTAGAAGATAATTCTTTTAATTAATTCCTTTACTTAGTTTACATTTCCCACCTTCCTCTCATCTGAGTCCTTTTCACCACACCCTCATCTACTCCTCTACCCTTTCTACTCAGAAAAGGAGAGGCCTCTGACGGATATCAACCAGCCTTAGCATATCAAGTTACAGTAAGACCAGGTGCATCTACACCAACTGAGGATAGACAAAGCAGCCTAACAGAGGGAAATGGTTCCAAAGGCAGACAACAGAGTCACAGATTGTCCCTGCTCCTACTGTTACATGAGCACAAACCTACATAACTTACATTATTGTGCAAAGAGCATAGGTCCATGCTGTGCATGCTCTTTGATTGCCAATTCAGTCTTTGTATACCCCTATGTCAAGGTTAGTTGATTCTGCAGTTTTCTTGTGGTGTCCTTGACCCCTCTCGTTCCTACAATTCTTCCTCCTTCTCTTCCACAGGATTCCCTAAGCTCATCTTAATGTTTGACAGTGGATCTCTCCATCTGTTTCAGTAAGTTGCTGAGGAATTGCCTCTCTGATGACAGTTATGCTAGGCTCTTGTTTATCTATCATTAACAGTGTCAGGAGTATGCTTCATCTAATGACATGAGTCTCAAGTTGGACCAGTTATTGGGTGGCCATTCCCTCAATTTCTGCTCCACCTTTACCTGTGTAGATCTTGTTGGCAGGACAGATTGTAGGTCAAAGACTTTGGGGTTTGGTTGACTTCCCAATTCCTCCATTGGTAGTTTTGCCTGGTTACGGGAGATGGTCAGTTCAGGCTGCACATCCCCTATTGCTAATAGTCTTATCTTGTGTGACACTAATAGATTCCTGGGAGTTTCTATTGCCCTAGGTTTCTAGCTCTTACTCAAGATATCCCACCAAGTTCAGATGTTGTCCACCCACAATGTTTATTCTATTTCTCCTTTGCAGTGTTATGTACACATCCATCTTTGTGCCCTTGCTGTTACTTTAGGTCTGTGGATTGTAATATGGTTGTCCTTTACTGCTAGCCACAAACATACCGGGTTTGACTTTCTGGGTCTAGATTTACTCGGGATTATCTTTTTTAGTTCCATCCATTTGCCTACAAATTCCATCATATAATTGTTTTTAATAGCTGAAAAATATTTTATTGTGTAAATTTACCACTTTTTCTTTAGCCATTCTTTGGTTAAAGAACATCTAGGTTGTTTCCAGTTCTGGCTATTACAAATAAAGCTGCTATGAACATAGCTGAGTAAGTGTCCTTGTGGTATGTATGGTGGATCATCCTTTGAGTATATGTCCAGGAGTATAACTAAGGCTTGAGATAGATCTATTTCCAATTTTCTGAGAAACCACCAAATTGATTTCCAAAGTGACTGGACAAATTTGCATTTCCACAAGCATTGAAGAAATCTTCTCCTTGCTTTAGATCCTCTCCAGCATGAACTGTTGCTTGAGTTTTTTATCTTAGCCATACTGAGGGGTTTACGATGGAATCTCACAGCCATTTTGACTTGTATTTCCATAATGGCTAAGGATGTTGAACATTTCTTTAAGTACTTCTCAGCCATTAGAGATTGTCTGTTGAGAATTCTCTGTTTAGATATATACTGTATTCTTTAATTGTGTGATTTAGTTTGTTGATGTCTATTTCTGGAGTCCTTTATATATTTTTTTATTAATCCTCTGTCAGTTGAGAAACTGATAAAGATCTTTCACATTCTAAAGACTGCCATTTTGTCCTTTTGGCAGTGTCCTTTGTCTTAGAAAAATCTTTTCAGCTTCAGGATATCCCATGTATTAATTGTTGATCAGTGTGACTGGACAATTGGAATTTTTTTCAGGAAGTTGCCTTCTGTGCCAATGTATTCAAGGCTATTTTTCAGTTTCTCTTCTATAATATTTAGTGTATCTTGTTTTATATTGAAATCTTGGGTCCCCTTGAACTTTAGTTATGTCTAGGGTGGTAGATGTGGGTCTGTTTGAAGACATCCAATTGGACCAGCACCACTTGTTGAAGATACTACCTTTATTTCATTGGTAATTTTTTCTCCTTTGTCACTTTTATACACTATCATATCATCCGCTAATAGCGATAATTGGACTTCTGTTTTTCCCATTTGAATTTTTTTATCTCCTTTAGTTGCCTTATGGCTCTAGCCATAAGCTATCTATATTAAATAATAGAGTGGACAACTTTGTGTTGTTCATGATTTTAGGGGAATTGTTTAAGTTTCTCTCCATTTAATTTGATGTGGGCTGTGAGTTTGCTGCATGGTTATGTTATTATGGTTAGGAATGTACTTTTTATCCCCAATCTCCCCAAAACTGAAACATCATTTTGGTAGATTTTTCCTTTGATGTCATAAGTATCAAAAAATTTGATTAATTTTAAGTCTATTTTCTTAGACATTAAAATGTCTACCCAAGCTTATTCCTTGAGTCCATTTTATTGGTAAAGTCACACGCTCAAGATTTTGTTTAAAAACATTTGTCATTCCAATGTGTAGCACAGTCACTAGACTATAAAATCCAGCTGTTGACAAACTGAGAAGCCATCAGATTAGGTAAATCACCTGGGGAGTCCTCAGCAAGAGAGTTAAGGATGAGATATACCATAATACAAGGTGCTAGGACCCTGTACTTTAGAAGACTTGAAAATAGAAGCAGAAAATAAATGAACTGAGATTAGTATATGCTTATTATATTTACTATCAGTCTGAAAATTCATATTTTATCCTTAATAGTCATACATGGGCTTTATGCCAAATATGAAAAGTGGATTGAAAAGATACAAGCCTTAGGAAAACTTATAAATGAAAAATAAGAAAAATACTCAGTCATAGATGGAGGAATTTAGACAAGAACCTATCTCGCTACCAAATGATGAAACTGAAGAGGGGTAGCCCAAGGTTATTAGAAAAACAACCTCAGTTTATCCAGTTACTATATAAGACCTACCATAAGATGATAGGTACTCCCAATGTTCTGAAGAAGTTAAATGAAATCCTATAAACCATATTAGATCTGAGGAGATTTAAGGAAGTATTCATTTCCTATGCATGAATTTACCTTATGTGAAGCAGATATAGACTCATGGCAACTCATAACAGAATTGCCCCCCCAAGAGAGAAAATACTTGGCAACAGCAATATTGGAAGCTGATCATCAGTTACAATAGCAAGCATAGAAGAAATTGAAAGCTATGTGCATAGAATAATGAAATTGGGCTAGAAGAATTAATATTTCCCCAGATAAGTTGTAACCTGAAGTGCAGTTTGCTAAGTTACGAAGGCAGCATATATTTGATGATTACACCCTGCTCTACAGTCTTTACCAGCTTTAAATGCTTAGGACAGGTGGAAGAATCAAAGAAGAGGTCTGAGTAATTTACTAAAATTATACAGGCCCTAAAGAAGCCTTTACTGATTATTTTTAAAGAAATTGACTTCAACTGTAAATAGAATACTCTCAGATTAAGAAGTGAGACAAATAATTAGCCAAATCTTTGGCTTTTGGAAATGCTAATTCAGAATGCAAAGGGTGATTAGACTCTTTTTTTTTTACTATTTATTGGATATTTTTATTTACATTTCAAAGGTTATTCCCTTTCTGGGTCTCCCATCCATAAGCCCCCTATCCCACTCCCTCCACTTCGTCTATAAGGGTGTTTCCCCTTCCCCAACCACCTTTCTTTCTCACCTGCACTCCTCTGACATTACCCTACACAGGCGGTTTCCAGCCTTGGCAGTACCAAGGGCTTCTCCTCCCATTGGTGCCCAACAAGGCCATTCTCTGCTACAAAGGGGCTAAAATGATTCGTTGAATAAAAGACAGTATTTTCAACAAATAGTGCTGGTTCAACTGGAGGTCAGCATGTAGAAGATTGCAAATTGACCCATTCTTATCTCCTTGTGAAAAACTCAAGTCCAAGTGGATCAAAGACTTCCACATAAAACCAGATACACTGAAAGTAATAGAAGAAAATTGGGGAAGAACATCAAACACAAAAGCACAGGGGAAATTTTCCTGAACAGAACACCAATGCTCTAAGATCAAAAATCGACAAATGGGAACTCATAAAATTGCAAAGCATCTGTAAGGCAAAGGTCACTGCCAATAGGATAACACAGCAACCAACACATTGGGAAAAGGTCTTTATCAATTCTACATCTAATACAGGGGGAATATCTAATATGTACAAAGAATTCAAAAGGTTAGACTTCAGAGAATCAAATAATTTTATTAACAAATGAGGTACAGAGCTAAACAGAGAATTCTCAACTGAGGAATACCAACTGGCTGAGAAGCACCTAAAGAAATTTTCAACATCCCAGTCATCAGGGGAATGCAAATCAAAACCACCCTGAGATACCACCTCACACCAATCAGAATGGCTAAGACCAAAACGTCAGGTGACAGTAGATGCTGGCGAGGATTTGGAGAAATAGGAACACTCCTCCATGGTTGATGAAATTGTAAACTTGTATAACCACTGTGGAAATCAGTCTGGATGTTCCTCAGAAAATTGGACATAGTACTACCTGAGGACCCAGCTATACCCAGATGTACTTCAACCGAGGAATGGATAAAGAAAATACGATACATATACACAGTGGAGTGCTACTCGGCTATTAAAACAATGACTACATGAAATTCTTAGACAAATGAATGGAACTAGAAATATCCTGAGTGAGGTAACACAGTCACAAAAGAGCACACATGATATGTATTTACTGATAAATGGATAGTAGCCCAAAGGCTTGGAATACCTAAGAAAAAATTCACAGATCATATGAAGCCCAAAAAGAAAGAAAACCAAAATGTGGATGCTTCATTCCTTCATAGAAGCAAGAACAAAATACTCATGGGAGGAAATACAGTAGCAAAGAATGGAGCAGAAACTGCTCTCACTATTGCTGATGTCAAGAAGTGCTTGCTGACAGGAACCACATGTACTTTACAACATCAATGGGGAGGTTCTGCTGAAGACACCTGATTCCTGAGTACAGGTGACTAGACATCTGTCCTTGGGGCAGTGGAATTAGCATCAAAATACAGATAACTTCAGGGCAAACCGCAGCAGATTTCAGTGGAGGAGTTAGAAAAAAGACTGAAGAAGCTGAAGGAGTTTGCAACACCATAGGAAAAACAACAATATCAACCAACCAGACCCCACCAGAGCTCCCAGGAACTAAACCACTAACCAATCTGTACACATGGAAGCACCCATGATTCCAGCCCCACATGTAGGCAGAGGATGGCATTGTCCAGCATCAATAGGAGGAAAAGCCCTTGGTCCTGTGAAGACTCACTTCCTCAATGTAGGGGAATGTTAGGGCATTGAGTTTTGAGTGGGTAGGTGGGAGTATCCTCATAGAAGCAGGGGGAGGGGAAGGGGATATGGGAGAGGGGGAAAAGGGAAGAGCATTTGAAATGTAGACACATAAAACATCCAAGAAAAATAAAATTTACATTAAAAAAAGAAAACCACCTAGGATTTGAAATGATGTATAGAAGCATTTTTCCCTACTGTGACATATTATTAAATCATTGAATAATATTATATAATAAAATATCAGAAAAATGGGAGGATATTAACTTCAGAGCCATAAGTGAGATGATTCAACCAAGAGCAGTTAACAGCTTAGAATCTTGTTGCCTTTTTTATTATTTAAGTCAGGCCTTTGACACTAATTTTTTCAAAAGATTTCTTTCTAACAATCCATTTCCATGAGCATTTTTAGAAAAGGTTTGCTTTCTCAGTACCTACTTATAATAATGGTTGTCCAATAAAGAGATGTCATTGGAAAGTCTTACCACAAGGAATGTTAAGCACTCCTACCATGTGCTATTATTTTGTACAACAGTCATTAAAAATAATTTGTACATTTTATTCAATTTAAAATTTGCCATTATATGAATGACATTTTACTGGCTGAGTCAGATGCAGACACCTTAGAAAAAAATTTGTTGAAGTAAAGAGAATTTTGCCTTGCTAGGGATTATAAATTGCTCCTTAAAAACAAACACAAAAAGGATATTCTGTTAATTATCCAGGATATAAGTTAGGTCTACAGAAAATTTGACCACAGAATGTACATGTCAGGAGAGATCAATTACAACTATTAATGATTTTCAAAAATTGCTGGGAGATACTAATTGACTAAGTCCCATAATTGGATTAACTACTCAAGAGCTAAGTAATTTATTTCAAACCTTACAAGGTGATAAGGACTTACGTAGTTTGAGAAAATTATCAGCTGAGGCTGAGAATTGGCTCTTGTAGAAAAGAAATTATAGGTCTGGTAGGGTGAGTGAGGTGGGGATATCCTTGTGGGGACAGGAGCAGTGGGGAGGAGGTATGGAATATGGAACAGTCAGAGAGTGAATTGGTAAGGGAATAAATCTGAAATGGAAAAAAAGAATTCAACAAAAAAAGAAAATAAATTATAAGATGCACATGTGGATTGTTGGATCCAAAGCTGTATTATATTTTGTTTATTTCATCATCCACTCATTCTCCCATAGGAATTCTTATGCAGAGAGAGTAACAACCTACATTAATGACCTATATTAAAAAGGCTTGTGAATTGATTCTGAAAAGAAAAAATGAAAATTTAACAATTATCAGGAATGGATCCAACAGAAACTGTGATACCTTTTACTAATGCTGACATTGCCTTATTATGGGCAGAAAAATGAAGATTGGCAACAAGCTTGCAGTAATTTTTTTTTTTTGCAAAAGACTAGTAACAAATATTCTAAAAACAAGAGACTTTAGTTTATAAAAAGAACTAACTAGAGTCTGCCTCATGTAGCAAAGGAGACACCAATTTCTGGAGCCAGTACATTCTATACTGATGCAGACAAATCAGGAAAGGCAGGCTGAAATTCAAAGTGAATGTCCTTTCTGATCTAAAAGTAAATATACTTAAATATACAGGTATTGATATAGATATATTTATCCACACATACTAAGGTATATTTTAGTTTTGAATTTTCAAAAGAAGTTTTTATTTTATTTGAAAGATAATGTTTTTGTTGTTGCCCAAACCATTTCCCCCTAGGAAAGATATAACCTGCCAAAAAGGAACACCCCCATCCCCAGAGTTAGGGTTCCAGCAGGGTTTTGTTTTCACATCTACAGGAGAATAAAAGTATACAACCAAGGAATCCAGACAGCACTGGAAAAGTGAAACATCTGAAGAAAAAGGACAGACAGATGGTCAAGAGAAAATGTCTGAAGAAAGAACAAATTGGCCACATGGTATCACCCACCTCCAACTTGTCTCTGCTGCCCTCTACAGACATAAATAGCAAAAGGTCTTTATGTCATCCCAATTCAATTGAAAATTAAAGCTGGCTTTGGAATTGGAGCATGGCTGTCCTTCTAAATCCACAAGTGTTTGCTAAGGGAAAATCGAAAATCTTTGTCTCATATCAGAAGAGTCACCTGTATGGGTCAGAGGAAACCAAAAAGTAAGGGACTATTCTATTGCCACAAATACCATAATCTTTTAGTTTTCATTTGACTTTTTAAGTCTTTTCTTAGGGTACAAATATTATCTCAAAATCTATAAGATAATTATGTATATATAAACTTTCTCTCATGATAATAGTAGACATACAGAGTCCTAATTCTAGAAATAAGCTTCATACAGCTTCCTGAATCTGAAGCAAATGACTTGTAACAATGTTTGTCTACCTCCCATGTACTTAATAGATTGTCATCCTCAAACCTTTCTGAAATCTGCTGAATATGGGTTTTAAATGTTTACGTTTTCTACCATTCCTAACAGTAACCCTTGAGGGTAATCTCTAGAATTCCCCCAGACTGTTTTCTTCATTTCTTTTATTGCTTTTCTTTCCATTTTCAGATCTTGAATGGCTTGATTCACTTCATCCACCTGTTTGTTGGTCTTTTCCTGTATTTCTTTAAGGTATTTATTCATTTCATCTGTAAGGGCCTCTATTTCATAATACTGGATTCAAGGTCATTTTCTTGTGCTCGGCTGTGTTAAAAATGTATGACTTACTCTAGTAGGATATCTAGGCTCTGTTGGTCCATATTTTCCTGGCTGTTGTTGATTATGTTCTTATGTTGTCATCTGAGTTTTGAAGTTCAGGTGCTAGTTTCTGAGTTTATCTTGGTTAGATGGGAGTTTTTGAGTATTTTTTTCATTTGGTTTCTGTTTACTCTCTGATCTTCTAGCCTGAGTGACCTGGGGTTCTGGTAATTGGTAAGTCTTCAGGTCCAGTGAGTTATCTCTGGGAGTTTTGTGTTCTATATGACCTCTGGGGTTTGGGTGCTAATATTGCCTCCGGAGTCCCTAGAACTGGCTTGGTTTCTCATAAAGCAAATGTTTTCTGCCAAATTTGTGGGCCAGAAAAAGTTGTGAGATACAGGTGATGGCTGTTGGGTGTGCTTTAAGGGGAGTTGGCAGGCACAGGGCACACATCAGGTTTCACTTTAATAGATAATTAGTAACATAATTACTGTATAGAATAATAATATTACTGTCCAAGATGTAAGGTTTAAAAAAGCAAGGTAATCTCCTCATAAAAGAACAAATGGTGTTTTGAGACTGTTGCTGCTGCTGTTGTTGTTGTTGTTGTTGTTGTTGTTGTTGTTGTTGTGTAAAACATCTGACAAAAGCAACTAAAAGTAGAAATATTTATTTGGGTTCAAGGTTTAAGAAAAGGTGCAGTTCTACCATGGCAGAGAAAGCATAGTGGCAGAACACTCAGATGGTTGGTCATATTGTGCCCATCATCAGAAAGCAGAGAGCAGCAAGGAAGTAAAGACAGGCTTTAAAACAACCACCTCTATCATGGTTTCACATCAGAAAAGTTCCACAATATTCCAAATGCGATGCCACTTACCTGCCGACCAAATGTCAAAACACATGAGCCTATGGAAGCCATAGTCAAACTATAATGTGTTACATTAAACTTGGAAAGGAAATGACTGTCATAGTCACCCAGATTTATTTCATAGTTTGCTATGTTAATGAGAGTGACAAAAATGTTGATTAATTTTAAATGTTTAAAAGGAAGAACTAAAGATTAATAAATAAACTAGAGGTTCAAGAGTAAACCTCCAAATGATTAAAAATCTTCATATAGATAAAAATTTAAATAAATAAGAAAGAATTAGAAATTTAAAAGAAATGATAAAAATTTTAAAATTCAGAGAAATTGAAATTCAGCAGCTACAGAAAGATCATTACAAATACAAAACAAAATAAAACTAATGGTGATATTTGTCCAGTACCTGGAAGACAGACATTTTTGTGGACAAATGTTTCTAATTAAGATACTAATTAAGAAATGTGATTTATCAGTTGTAGTCATATTGACATGTGTATAAAATCACATGGCAGTTCAAACACTACAGTCCCAAATTATGTGTATCAAAATTAAATTTAATGGTTCAATAACAGAAACAAAATCTCAAAATTCACTTTAATTTTAAAATGGTGCTTACTAACATGTATGAACAAGACATACCAAACTAAAACCATATAAATAAACCCTGTCATTTAATAAGGACTCTGTCATTAAAAATAGACAAAGCTGTGAGCAGATGATGAACTCCATATATTTCCAATCACTGTAATGAACCAGAAAAGCTACAATTAAAAGAAAAATTATGTTTTACCACAAACCTGCCAAAGTGACTGAAAACACCCAGTTCTGGCAGCACATGTCACTTTAGAATTCTCTAGCTCAGGCAAGATACAGCTAGATGACTAAATGAGCTTCTACCAAACAATTCAACAGTTCCACTTGTAGACATGTCCATAAAACCTTACTGTACTGGGACACAATTGTCCCAAACTAGATATACCCCAGGTATCCACCAACAAGAAAATGCAAGCAAGTGTTAACTTATACACATATACACACAGTGGAACCCAATCCAGCAAGGAAAAAGAAGAAATACACAGCACCATGAAAAACATGAAAATTATAGTAACTAGGGGTGCTCTGAAAAATAAGTATGTGTTCCAAGATTTTATTTATATGAATTCCAAAACAGGAAAATTGATCCACAGAAGTGGAAGAGAAAAATCCCCAGAGAATCCTTTGCCCAGTGTTGGCCAAGAAATTGCTACAAAGACATAGTAAGAAATGGATATATTCTATACATAGAATGTTTGTTGTATAGTTATGTACAGTTATTAGGACTTATTGTCTCAACAATTCCTGACCCTACCTTAGCAATAGACACTGTGTAATAATCTGCTGACATCAAGAGAGCTAGCAGAGAGAACCAAAAGAGAATATCAGCAGTAACTGGGCAATGTGCTTATCTTACTATGATACATTCCCACATATAACACAATGAAAACAGGTGAATCATGTAAACAGGTGAAGGATGTAAATGGCTTTCATATTGAAAACCAAAAAATGCTCTTAGATAAAAATATACATGAAGACCAAAAAGAATGGGAACACATCTAATGTGGTCATGCATTTTAAATGTTACATTATTGAAATGACAATATAGCCCAAATTCATTTACAGGTTTACTGAGAGTCCATCTAAATTCTCCTGAGAGACAGAGACAGACAGACAGACAGACAGACACACACACACACACACACACACAGAGAGAGAGAGAGAGAGATTGTGTGTGTGCATGCGCACATGCCAAATACATAGGCAATTACAAGGAAAGTTAAATAGGCAAAAATGATGGACACACAATAAATTGAAGGACTCCAAGTTACCAATTCAGAGTTTACTAATCAAAACTGAGTGATATGAGAACAAGGAAACATATATAGAGGAGGAAAGAATTGCAGTCTATAGATAAACCCATGTTAATATATGTCCAACAGGTCTGTTAAATCTACTCAGTAGCAGAAAAAAAAATAGCCTACTTAACAAATGGAGTTGGGAAATTATGCATCAATATCAATATTCAAGAAAGGCAAAACTTTAAAACTTCCTATCACATTTAAATTTTACTTAAGATGCATCACTGACAAAAATATAAAAAAATGAAAATCTGAAAGGTAAAGAAGGGCTAGTGTTTAGAACCTTCTATTCAAATAGAACCTTGGACTCTCAGACATGATATTAAAAGCATAACTACAAGGATTAAAAATGTGCACAAAGATTAGAATTTTGAATTTATCAAGGAGATCATTAAAAAAGCAAAAACAGCATTTATTATAAAATATTAGAAAACTTTGCATAGGATATAAATGACATGAGGGCTTGTATTCACAATACACAAAGAACTGTTCCAATAATGAAAGGTAAACAACCTGATTTTCAAGTGCTTGAATGAATCCAAAAGACAATTTCTCCAACAGAGAGCTAATAAGAACCAACAAGGAAATAGGAAGGTGGCTAGAGATCCCTCTGGACTTATGCCCTTTATATTCTGCTTTCACTCTTAGTAAATTATGCAAAGTATTTCACAGCTTTCCTTAATTAAAATTCATCCAAAACCCATTTCAAAGCTCACCTTTAGATATTCAGATTTGTCAGCATGAACAAGGACTATACACAAAACATTTATCCAAGCTATGGAATAGACACTAACCAATTAGGATGGACATTGTCTATAGCTATTGTTTCAGATGTCCTGGACTGGGCCAGCTGCACCCTGGTCTTAGAGAAAGGCAGAGTGTTGGCATGGCAACAGGCTTGCCTCCTCCTCCACTCTTTGTTGGTGTCACCAAAAGCATCATGCCAAATCGTGATCTTGAATGGTTTACTTGATTCATGCTGAGTAGAAGCAAATCACTCAGGTGGTAAATTAGTCCAATCTGACAACCAGATTTTTTTTCCCTATTGTATTTTCAATTGTTGCGGTGGGGTATTGTTAGGTAGTTGGCCACATGTGAATTGAATTGACTCGTGTGGCTATTCACGCTATGCCCTATACACGCCCACCCCTTCACCCATATTACATCACTTACTGAACACCATACAAAATCAACCATATTAATACCCAAATTAACTGTTTCCTTTTGAAGGTGCAAGCCATCCAGGGACAAAACGAAGTTTCTTCATTCCTAGTACCAATCATACTGCCCAGAATGACTGAAATTCTAAAAACTTGGACACATTGTTAAAATTATGAATAAGCCTTTAGTCCCTGTGAGCACTTAAGGTATTTAAGGATGATCTGTGTTTGATGTCTTTTTTTAATCTTCTCTTTGACAGTGAAACAATTAGCAGAGAAAGGACACTTTATAGTTCTGCTAAAGTAGCGATTGCAGAGACATTTGTCATCTTAGCCATAGATGAGAAACAATGTACAGTTCATGCGAGTCTATCCATAAAAATGGTGCTTTTCAGATAGCATTTTCAGAAATTGAGATACGAATACCTTTAAAATCCTGGTAAAGTTTATTCTATAGGAAACAAGATTTTATACTATGAACCTGGGATTTTATCAATGTTGTTTTTAAAATTCTTAAAATTGAAGACTGCAAATTATCTTAGTATCAAATTTTATTACATAATTCATGCTCATGTAATGTATTTTAAAATTGTATAATAATATAAATAAAAATAAGTTGTGTCCAATAAAATATCTAGAAATGTGGATGAAAAGGCCTGGGAACAAAATTACATGTACTGCTTTTATTCTGAGAAAATGTTTATTATATCCACTAATTGCTTCCTTTCTTACCTAAGTACAAATAATTTCTTCTGAATGTCTAGCTTTAATTTCTTGGTGTGATTTATGTTACGGTCATTTCAAAGATTTGACTTTTTAAGCAATTTTATGTGAACGTGTGAGCCTGTGTGAGGTATGTGCATGTTAGTGCATTTCCTGCAAGAGGGTGGCAAAGTCCATGGAGCTGGAGTTAAAGCAGCTGTGATGACAGATGTAGGTCCTGGTGCTCTGCAAGAGCAGCATGTAATCCTTCCCCATGAGTGATCTCTCCTGCTCTTGTTTCTAAACTTTTCATCTCCTCTTCTTTTGCTGACTTATTATACCTCATTAACATACTGTGTTCATAGGCATACTGAAATGTAGAGAATAAGTGTCCCTATTCTCAAGGTCTTCTTTTTCATTGATTATCTTAAACTTTTAAGATATTATTATTGTGTTGGGGGAAGCACACACATAACATAGTGTATATGTGGAGATCAAAGGAAAATGCTCCCTTGGGAGTTAGTGTTTCCCTCCTACCATGCAAACTCTGGGGATTGATCTCAGAGGTTGCCAGATCTGGAAGACAAATACTTTACCAAGTGAGACACCTTGTTGGCCTTGATTATCTTCAATTTCTTGATTAATTGCATATTTGCATTTTAATAAAGATTAAAAAGAGGTCACTTCTTATTATCTTCATTTACAGAATGTACTTGGCATGGGAAAAACAGAAAGACATTCCAACATATTTATATTTGACTTCCTGGGTTTTGAAGGAAGACCAAGCCTGTGTATATAAACTACTAAACAGGGTTGGGGATTTAGCTCAGCGGTAGAGCGCTTGCCTAACAAGCGCAAGGCCCTGGGTTCGGTCCCCAACTCCAAAAAATAAAAAATAAAAAAATTAAAAAATAAACTACTAAACAGATGGCTGAGAATTGTGCTGACTAATCAGGCCTACAAATCGTGAGGCCAGGAGCAAGGTAAGCCATGAAGAAATAAGATTTGACTTTACTGGGAAATAGCCGCTTCAGTACTCATATAAGTAGGGCTACTGTGCAGTAGGACTGAAATTAAGAGCACCAAGTTAAACATAGGAGAGGGAGCGTGCCCCACTGGGCTGCCTCTGTGCTTAGCTCAGGCCTTTTTCTCATTCACAGAAATCGGTACAGTAAGGTACAGGGTGTAAAACACTGCTCAGCTAAAGACATAGGCATACAAAGAACCAGAAAGAGGATACAGCCTCGCTGAGCTCTAGAACAGAAGTGAAGAAAAACAGCAAGATAGGAAGGGAATGATGACATTTCCTAACCTGTAAAAGGCAGAATAACTTCCTCTTGGAGATTCAAACAGCCCAATGGCAAAGACCTACAGACAGTGTCCTTATTTGACCTCATATATACCTCACATAACAATCAACATTAGATCCCAAATACTTAAACTTCCAATTAGTTTGAGTCCCTTACTTCCAACTATTAGAAGGCAGCCTTGTATAATCTCAGAAGAAAGCATTTATTGAAGAAGAGAGAGTTCTTGAAATAATAGAAAGAAAAATGTGGGACACAGGAAGATAAAATACTGGGAGAAGCAAAGAAATCAAACTAAAAACTGTGGACTGTGTGGGTAAAGTGTTTCCCATGCAACCATGAAGACCAGAGTTCAATCCCTTAGAATCTATGTAAAAACAAACTAAACAAATCAAGCAAACAAAAACATATGTAGTGGCACTTGCCATACAACTTCGCAGGAGAGTCAGATATTGACAATACCTGGGTCTCCCAGGCCAGCCAGGTATCCTAGTAAGCTTGGACAATTCTCAGGACAATGAGAGTCCCTGCTTCAGAAAACAAAACAAGTTAGTTGGCACTTAAGAAAAGACAGCTGAAGTTGTCCACTAGCTTCTACACACACACACACACACACACACACACACACACACACACGTACTTTCAGACACACGCATGCACACATACACACAATGTTTGCTGAACTATTCTGTCAGTGAAATAAGAACATTAAATTGCAATAAATATTTAACAAGTATCAATATTGTACTGGCTGGTTTTGTGTGTCAACTTGACCCAAGTTAAGAGTCATCAGAGAGGAAGAAACCTCAGTTGACAAAATGACTGCATGAGATCTAGGTGTGAGGCATCTTCTCAATTAGTGGTCAGAAAGAAAAAGTCCAGGCCATGATGGTTGGTACCATCCCTGAGATGGTAGTCCTGACTTCTATAAGAAAGCAGGCTAAGCAAGCCATTGGGAGCAAGTCAGTAAGCAACACCCCTCCATGGCCTCTGCATTGACATCAGGTTCCAGCTAACTTAAGTTCTTGTCTTGACTTGCTCCAATAATAGATTATGATCTGAAAATGGAAGCCAAATAAAATCCTTCCCTCCCCAAATTGCTCTTTGGTCATGGTGTCTCCTTGGCCCTAAGACTGATATAATATATAATTGGAAAACTATATGTAGAATGTGATTCTTAACAACACAGGTGTCCCTCAAGAGAGGAATGAATACAGAAAATGTGGTACATTTGCACAATGGTGTACTACTCAGCTATTAAAAACAATGACTTCACGAAATTCACAGGCAAATGGATGGAACTAGAAAATATCAGACTAAGCAAGGTAGCCCCGTCACGAAAGAACACACATAGTATGTACTCACTGATAGGTGGATAGTAGGCAAAAAGCTTGGAATACCCACAATATAACTCACAGACCACATGAAGCTCAAGAAGAAGGAAGACCAAAGTGTGGATGCTTCAGTCCTATTTATAAGGGGGAACTAAATAATGGGAGATAAGAGAAGGGAGGGACTTGAAAGGGAAGGAGGAGGGGGAGGGAAAAAGGAGACAGGACCAGATGTGGGAGGAGGACAGGGAAGATGTGCAGAGGGTCAGAAAATTGAACTGAGGTGCTTAGCAATGAAGATGGGAAACTGGGTGTAGCCACCAGAAAGATTTCAGATGCCAGCAAAGCAAGAGGCTCCCAGGACCCAACAGGGATGACATTAGCTGAAATGCCCAATAAAGGAGAGAGAGAACCTGTAGAGACCATATCCAGAGGTTAGGCAAAGCCCCCAGTTCAGGGATGGGGCTGCCTACCCATGTCAAAATTATTAACCCAGAATTGCCTCTGTCTAAAGGAAATACAGGAATAAAGAGTGGAGCAGAAACTAAAGGAAAGGCCATCCAGGGACTGTCCCACCTGGGGATCCATACCATCTGCAGAAACCAAACCTGGACACAGTTGCTGATGCCAAGAAGTGCTTGCTGACAGGAGCCTAATATAGCTGTTTCGTGAGAGGCTCTTCCAGAGCATGAGAAATACAGAGGCAGATATACACAGCCAAATTATCAGACTGAGCATGGCAGACTGAACACGGGGACCCTAATGGAGGAGTTAGAGGAAGGACTGAAGGAACTGAAGGGGTTTGCAACCCCAGAAAAAGAACAATAATATCAAAACCAACTAGTCCTCCCAGAGCTCTGAAGGACTAAACCATCAACCACAGAGTACACATGGAGGGACCCATGGCTCCAGCTGCATATGTAGCAGAGGATTTCCTTATCTGGCATCAATGGGAGTGGAGGTCCTTGGTCCTATAAAGGCTGGATGCCCTGAGTAGGGAAATGCCAGGGTGGTGAGAAGGGAGTGTATAGGGGAGTGGGGAAGCACTGTCATCAAATCAGGGGGAGGGGGCATGGGATAGGGGATTTGCAGAGGAAAAACCAGGAATTTGAAATATAAATATAAATAAAATGACCAATAAAAAGTTAAAAATTTAAAATGAATAAATCAATACTCATACATATGATCTATTTGAGAATATATGATGCACATTTCTACTGTATATATAATATTGAACAAAGAACAAAAGGTTCTTTAAAAGCAAAACCATGAAAATATGAACATAAAACCAAACAAAAAGATTTTAAAATGTAGCGCAGAAAACATAGGTAGAGCATACTAAAAAGTGGAAAATGCAAAGACATGGAAATTAGAGTTTCTGTCCAAATGTACTAACAATCCAATCACACAGATTCCGAAAGACGATGATGATGACAAAAGTTTCCATAGGTAAACAATTCCCGAGACTTTCAGTGAGAGTGAAGGACGGGGGAATGGGAAGAAAGCCTGCAAGTGTCAGGCACTCTCTCAGAATGGTGTGGGAAATCATCTACATAATCTATTCGTCATTCCTTCAGAGAACTTATTCTGAGGGCAACCTAGGACCCAGAACTCAGTAACCACCAAAACCTTCAAGGAAAACAGCACAGGAGCGCTTGCCAAGGCCAAGAGCAGGCTCACACAGTGTGCAGACCAGTGTAGAAGCCGAGGACCTCATGACAAATCAGAAGACCGCAGGCTACTTTCCCGTGTTCACAAACATCCTTGGGAATTCAGGCCGTTGTAAGGTGCACAAAATCTTGCACGTAGACATAAACTAGGGCATAACCTAGTGTGTAAGCAAAACTTGATAATGTCAAATATGTGAGCAGCAAGAGAAACCTCAAATTCATTACCTAACTCCTTACTTGGACAACCCAGGAAAGAACGAACTAAATCCATACAAGCAGTAAAACACAGGAGAATGTGCTGGCAAAGCACCAGACATGTCGCCCATCGTAAAGCATTGCTGGCTGCTGTGCGACAGTGGACCTGACCAGGAAACTTGGCAAAGTAGAGCGGGTCTGAGTCCCTGGAAACTCGGAGTACACACCTGAGAAGGTAGGCAGCTCCCTGCTCCCTACCAGACTCCTGGCCTGGAACACGAGCAACACTTCCCACATGAGGAAACATGACTTGTGGTCACCTAGGCCCAGAACAGAGTTCTCCCTGCTAATGAGGTACCTGGAGGCCCCCTGCAAAAGGTATTTAATGTCTGGTTCGCCCTAAGAAGTGGGTACACATCCATTTTTCATGACGAACAACCACTACACAGTTTGGATCAAGAACTGTCTTTCGTCTACTACCACTACGGGGAGCATGGAGGAGGCCTTTGCCTACAGAACTGCAGCTTAAGGCTCCCAGATAGCTGCTGCTACCTTCACCAATAAAGATACTTCACCAACGGAGCTACTAGCTCCAGCCCCAGGCTAGACACTGTCCTCAGCCTGAGGGCCCCCAATGGTCTCAGTCCCTTCGAATCCCACGGACCCCTGACACTTCATTCCTGACTTCTCTGTCATTTTCTAGTGCTGACTAGAAGGCCAGGTGTCAGGGAGTACCAGCTTCAGCTTCCCACATCTCAGACCGCATTTCCCTACCCACAGAGTGGTGTTCAACACTTCTCTAAAGCCCAGCAGTGTGGGAAAAGCAGAGTCAAACTCAACGTGTTCAGGCTCCCCAGAAGCCATGCCCAGGAGCAGAGTAGAACACGGACCCACAGCACTCAGAGCCAGATCATAAAGTTATGGCTTATTCTATCAACTGGCTATCATTGTGATCGGTGAGAGATGATGGTTAAGATTTTATGACGGGGTAAAATTTTATACATTAAGAATAGTTGGGCTGGGGATTTAGCTCAGTGGTAGAGCCCTTACCTAGGAAGCACAAGGCCCTGGGTTCGGTCCCCAGCTCCGAAAAAAAGAACCAAAAAAAAAAAAAAGAAAGAAAGAAAGAAAGAAAGAAAGAAAGAAAGAATAGTTAGGAAACCCTAGGTGAGGATTATTGCTCATAAAGTTAGGTGTAAGGTTCACACTTCCTTGATGAGAATCTATAAGGCACAGGAGACCGTTGGCCAAGGCTGGGTCATCACAATCCCCATACTAATTTCCATGCCTAGGAAATGTATGTTTCAAGAATACCTCTACTCCCTTCACATGCCACACCAATAGGCTGTTGGGAGTTATTGAAAGATATAAAAGGACAAAAGTAGAGGATCAAACATACCTCCTAATTTAAAATTAATATGTAAAAAATCATCACAAAGTACTTCATTCTTCATATTGGAAATAATTAAGGTATTTCTGTGGGTGTCAATTATTTTCTAAGAAAATCAATGACCAGGTGCCATAGAACTCTCTAGATGGTCCTGTGACTGAAGTGCTAAAGCTCAGGATTTGTATGTGACTCTATTCTGGCTAGTTTCTGTCAATTTGTCAAAAATTTCAGCCATCTGGGAAGAGGAAACTTCAGGTGAGAAACTCTCTCCACCACCTTGGCCTGTGACGTGTGTGGGAGGGGGCATTTTCTTGATTAATGATTGATATGGGAGGGTTCAGCCCACTGTGGGCAGTGCCACCCCTAGGCAGGTGGTCCTAGGTAGTTCAAGAGCGAAGCCTGTGCAAGTCACAAAAAGGAATCCAGTAAGCAAGACTCCTCCATGGTCTCTGCTTCAGTTCCTACCTTGAGTTCCTACCTTGGCTTCCCTCGACTTGTAAGATGATATAAACCCTTTCCTTCCTCCAAGTTCCTTCTGTTTGTGGTGTCTATCACAAAACAGAAAGCATACTAGGAAAGGCTTGTAATTATTTTATGGATAAATAAGTGGCATCCACATAAAGAGTAAAGTACTCTTCTGTCTCTCTAATCCCTGATCTCCAAATAGGCCATCCCATTTGGCAGAGTCCCTGTGGAATAAAATACTAGAGAGAGCAGTGAAATATGGCAATAAAGTGGTGGATAATACTTAGAAATGCCATTGAGAGAGCTAGCATTTTAGTAGTTACCTGGATATTTTCTATTAAAAAATATAACTCTATTTTATGTCTCATGTCAACTTCATCCTACATTACAAATCATGACCACCTCATGAACTATGGACTTCAATAAGATTTTCAAAGGTCATAATTTTCCTCAGTTTCACAGTATTAAATATGGCACCAATAGATTTCTGCTTTATTTATTGGCATAGCACTGAGGATCTCAACCCTCTTTGCAGAGCTTCAATTTAGTTTAGAAAATCTTTCACTTGGCTGGTCGGTACCCACAGTTCTCAAGAACTGTGTTACTCTGTGGCAGTAACTCCTGATACCTTTACATGTGGATGGTTGTGGTGGTGCTGACCCACACTTGGTTTCACTTGGGTATGGCATTTATTCTTAAGGTGGAGTAGTGGTCATTTCAGAAAACTAGGAGACACATGCCAACAACAAAAAAAGTTAAGTCAATTCTATCTACTAGGAAAAAGTCATTAATCCATTGACTCATACCTCTTTAGGCATACATATGTTATATACTTTTACTAATCTGTTTTTTTCCTTAGAATGCCAGTGTTCGATATAAGAAATAAAATAACATTAGCGTTTTTAATAACTGCTCTGAGTATGCTATCATTTATTTAAGAGTAGCTAGAGACTAGAAAACCAACTTTATCAATAAAAGATAGACTTTTAGGGACACAAAATGACAAATGATTCTAGCAAACTATGTGTGAAAGTACTTTATATTTTGATAAATGAATCGATTTTTCTAAGAAGCATTTATATCAACCCTTCTATGTAGATGAGGATCTGAGTTCTAAGAAAGAAATAAAGAGGAATCGGGCAAGGGTTCTGGTCTCTAGGGCTTCGCAATATATGGGGAGAGATATCAGCACTTCAAACAAATATGTATTCAAGAACACACATAAAGTTTAAAGCTGAAGTTTAGCAATGGCCTATGGTATGTGCAGATAAAATTTCACAAGTTATATCAGGGTGGCTCCAAATAAGTCACTGGAAGAGGATTTTTGTAAAAAAAAATATACATATATACATATATATGTATATATGTATGTGTGTGTATGTGTGTATGTGTGTGTGTCTGTGTGTGTCTGTGTGTATGTGTATATGTGTGTGTATGTGTGTATGTGTGTGTGTGTCTGTGTGTCTGGTGTGTGTGTCTGTGTGTGTGTCTGTGTGTGTCTGTGTGTATGTGTGTGTGTGTCTGTGTGTCTGTGTGTGTGTCTGTGTGTATGTGTGTATGTGTGTGTGTGTGCTTCAAACTAATGAGTTTGAAGGCTAATGAGTCATGTGAAAACTGAGTACAAAATTCTACTACAAGAGAGAAGCAATCATGAAAAAGTGCAATAGGAGAGATACAGCAGTGTCAATAGTAGACACGGAAAGCTCCTAAGACAGGTACTGACTCTTCACAGAAATGCACCCATGGAATGAAGAACCCAGGATAGTAGTGAATTAATTGGTTGTTTCACATATCCAAACCTTAACCATTTTAAAGAGATTTCCTAGAGAACACAGAAGGGAAAAGACTCTATGTGTAGGTCTTGCATGTGTGAGGGAAAATGTATGTGTTACATCACATCACAACCACCGTTGGAAGTGGACATGATTGATTATTTTGTAAATACTGAATAACTGAGGTTCAGAGGACATCAAACTGGCCCTTCGATAACATAGACAATTATGGGAGCACAATAAACTCAAATAGTTTATGCTAAAAGATGATCCCTTCACTCAGCTCACTGCCCCTCTAAAGACAGTTAAATGGATCCTGAAACAAACATTTAGCTAAAAAGAAAGTCCTAATTATATATATATATATATATATATATATATATATATATATGTATGTATCATTCAATCAGTAACTACAGTAAATTTATAGGTTAAAATTATTCTCCTAGTAGAAAATAATGAAAGACTGCTTTCTCTCTCTCTCTCTCTCTCTCTCTCTCTCTCTCTCTCTCTGTGTGTGTGTGTGTATGTGTGTCTGTGTGTGTATACGTGTGGTGTGTGTGTGTGTGTGTGTGTCTGTGTGTGTGTGTGTGATTGTGTGTGTATTCTTTGTAGACAAGACTAGTTTCAAACTTACAGAAATCCTCTTTCTCCTGAGTGCTAGGATTAAATGTGTGAGCCACCACACCTGGCTGAAAGTTCTAAAGTTTTGAAGAAAAAGAAAAAGAAAAGCTGAAAGGCAGAGAGACAGTGATGTGTACTCTAAAACCCATAACCAATTGAGAGATTAGTTTTCCATTAATGATTTTTGCCAGACCAATATTTGTGGCCACCTTTCATATAAAGACATGTGTTCAGTATAAGCAACATACTGTTATAGAAATACTATATTCATCTATCAGCTGTGAGGTCACAGACATCAGTACACAGACCTCTAAATCATTCAATCATTAATTTTATTACTACAGTAAATTTATAGATTACAATTATTCTCCTAGTAGAAAATAATGAAAGACTGCTTCCAGTCTGGGTAAATGGCCTATCCTTAGTTCTAAGAGTTACTGAGTTTTTCTTGCTAGGTTCAATTTTATAGTTTCCTCAATAGCTTTGTGGTAGCCACTTTACCAGGAAATAATATTGACAAAAGAATGGTAAAGAAGACTATGGACTGGGCTCAAAGTAACAAATGGCTGTCAACATTCTGCTCTCTAACAGACTGGGCCTGAGGTCTGCAAATGCGTATGTAAAAGTTAACTTGCAGGCTTCCAATAAAAACTTTTTGGCAGAATCTGAAGGTGAAAATGGCACCTGGGGGTGAAGGTTAGGGATGGAAAGAGAGCCCAGCTGTTGAAATCATCTACTTTACTTGTGCAGGAGTTTAGTTCCCAGAACCAACCACTAGCAAATGCCTTTAGCTCACGTTCTAGGAATCTGATCCTCTGGCCTCCTCCAACACTACTACATGTAACACACACACACACACACACACACACACACACACACACACACACCTTACACCTATATCGAGTGAAGTTAAGTCATCAAGTAGTATGAGACTCTATTGAATGACCACATTATTATTTTGAAGTATACATCTTATACATTGTTATAATTTTCCAAGTGGCCTCAAATGAGCAGATATGTTTGTTAAGTACATTTTATAATAAATTTTAATATCAGTGAGAAAATTGTATCTTTTTCGTCCCAAGACTATAAGAAATTTGGGATCCATTAAATATGAATCTCCAGAATGAATGTAAAGTGATTCCCTTATACATTTATTTATATTTAGTTATTATTTACACAGTATAACCAAATGTCTATCTGTAAATTTTTGGTTAAATATAAGGATAGAAATTTACAGTAGTGTGATGAAATAAAATACATAATGTAATGCTGTAAATACATAATGATGTATTCCTATAGAGAACCTGAGTAGGAAAACAGGACCTTCCACTAAAAAACAGCAAGTGAAAATGAAAACCACTTCATTGTTGGCGGATGGTTTTGTGCACTGTGTATTCAGATGCTGATTGCTGTGCCAAGATCTGGTTGCAGTCCAGACACTGGTGTTGCCATGATTATTAGAGCATCTCCTATCTCAATGAAATGTAGATTGTTTCCCATCACTTCTGATTGGTTCATGAACAGCTAGTTCAGCCTATAACAGGGAAGAGGGGAATAAAGAAGGACTTCCGCTCCCAGTCAGGGTGTCCCGAACAAAAGGCGAGAGGCAGAAAAGAGGAAGAAGAGAAGGACCAGGAAGATTCACCATGAGGTTGCCATGAGGAGAGGATGGATGGAACAGTGCAAGACAGGGCAAGACTTAGATCGCAAGTAAAGACCACTTGGCTGGGAATAAGCTGCCATAGAAGTTAGAATAGTTGAGTATCCACCCAGCATAGTGCCTGCGGCTTTTTAATAAATTTATTAGGTCCCCAAATAATTTATTTGGGGGGGGCTGAAATGGACTAGAGTGGGTGTAAAAACACCCTGTCATTACTTGGGATCAAAGGGGTGAAGAAATCCCAGGAACAACACTTACACCCCATCAAGTTTGAATCACAACCAATCTGTAATGCAGTTATGTATGGGGAAGTATATTGTGTCCTTTGTTGATCATCAAAGGAAAAATTCCAAAATGGGTGTCCTATTTTCTTGCTTCTGTGAAAAAAAAATACCATGTCCAAAAGCTATGCAAGGGAGAAAGGGTTTATTTAGTTCATAGTTCCAGGTAATAGACCGTTAGAACAGGGAGCTTGAGACAACTTCATACCCACAAGCAAAAGCAGGGAGCAATGCTTCACCTCAGCTCCCATCTTTAACTTACACAGGAAAGGAGAAGTTGGAGAAGGGCACTGCTCACTTTGAGACGGTGTCTTCCTCTCCTCAGGAACTTGTTATAATCCTTCACAGAGATTCTTAGAGGCTAACCTGGGTATAAACAATCTCTTACGGGTGTGCTCCAAGGCTAGCTAACTACCACAAGAAAAAAGCAGAAATTTTACAGCTTACCAACAGCACTGGATAAAATTCAATACATGTTTATAAATTTTAAACATCAACAATAGAAAGAAATTTTCTTCAATCCAATGAAGGATGCCTGTTGGAGATGCATTCTAAGGCTTCGATTCAGCCAGAAATCTTTGAGGCCAGCTAGTCGATGAAGGTCCTTGTCCCCAACTGGTTTTTGATTGATCAATAAAGATGCTAATGGCCAATGGTTGGGCACAAAATGGGACACATAAAGTTGCACAGGTGAGGGTGCAGAGAGACAAGAGAATCGCCATGACTCAGAGAAGAAGAAGCAGTGGGACATTAAACCGACCAGCCATGTAAGATTTTGGGTAAGTGACCGCTGGCCGCTTCCCGATTTTGCCTGGAGCAGCAGGGTAAGGTTTAGGAGTTCCCAGACTTTGAGGTAGCCATGGCAGTTTTCAAATAAGCTAGTGTGTGTGTGTGTGTGTGTGTGTGTGTGTGTGTGTGTGTGTGTGTGTGTGTGTCTTTCATTCAAGGATCATAAGTTAGCTCTTGGACAGGTGGGCTGGTGCTATCCTCCAGGACCAAAGCCATGTAGAAAAAACTCACCGCAACAAATGCAACAAATATCCACAAATATTCTTTTTTTTTTTGGTTCTTTTTTTCGGAGTTGGGGACCATCCCAGGGCCTTGCGCTTCCTAGGCAACGCTCTACCACTGAGCTAAATCCCCAACCCCTCCACAAATATTCTTAATGCCTCTATGTACGGCTGGAAGCAAGCCTCTAAGGATTTTGATTTTCCTATACAATGTTGACTTAAAGGCTCCTAAAAAGTGAAATTCTGCATTAATATAATACATAGAAAAACTTGAAACTATCTTTATTTCAATTTTATGAAGCCCCTAATGTATTAAAGAATATACAAAACAACTATTAGTGTAGCTAATAAATTTCCTATGTCACAGAATAGAAGGTTAAGATAAAAAGCCAAATTCTATTCATGTGTGCGCTCAATACAGAATTGAGAAATAAAAACTGTGGATGCCATCATCTATGACAGCATCTGAAAACATATTTTAGGGGGAGAATGTCTTTATTCAGCTTATTCATACTGATCACAGACCACCATTAAAAATGTATTCTTTTAATTTAAGCAATGATGTGTCACTAAAGGATCACAGAGAAAACAGACACAGAGATTGATATACTATGTTCATGGATTAGACTCATTATTTTTAAGATGACATTTCTCCTTCAGTGCATTTGTGGACTCAACTGACAAAAAGAGTCCACTGATCAGGTCAACTCTTACCTTCCAAGATTTAGAAAAACTAATGCAAATGTTTAAAAAGGCTATTGGGACTGACATGTTTGGATTGTAGGCCTTATAAAACTACTAACTTAGACATTATACACACACACACACACACACACACACACACACATATATATATGTATATATGTACATATATATATATATGTATATATATGGTGTCGCTAGAGAAAACTATGGAACAGAATGGTAAATTAAGAAACAGGATAAAAAAAATGAAAAGACCTGAAAGGAACATTATCCAGTAGAAGATTCTGGAAGACTTGGAGGTGTCTATAAGAAAAGAAATCAAACCTGTGTCTCACACTCACAAAGCCTAGAATAGATTGTAGATATAAAGATAATGAGTTTAAAGGCTGGAGTGAAGGCTCTATGACCAGGTACACAGTGCTCCTGAAGAGGACTCAAGAAGAGTTTCCAAACCCATTTTGAGCAGCTCCTAAGCCTCTGTGATTCCAGCTACAGGAAATCCAAGCTCCTTCTTTGAGCTTTTATAGGCACCTACACATACAGAGACATACATCTAAATAAAAAATAAAAACAAATAATCAAATAATCCTAACTTATAAAACATTCAAAAGAAAACACAGAAAATGGAAAAGGCTCCCTTAAACCTTGTAGTTAGCAAAAGCAGTTTTGAAAATATTTTTAAAGTATCAGTGAGGAAAATGTATTTTGCAAGCTGTAATTTATTAAATAAAATTCACTACTTTTCAAGAGGAATAAAAAATAAGTGTTGAAGCTTTTAAAACATCTTAAAACTAAGGAAAACGGAGGCAAGTGTTATAGTTTATGGATTTAGATCCACAATATGTGAAGTTCAGTTACTTGATACAAAAGACAAGCAGCCAACTTTTGCAGAAGTGCACCTATGGGTTGACTCTTCACTGAATAAGACATGAAAGGCAAAAAGTACATAAGAAAGTGACAACATTGGTTAGTCAAAAAGCAAGAACACTTACAAGCCACACTGCAATATCCCTTCACACCCACCCAGGAGGTTACAACTGTGCAATTACTAACATCAATGTTGACAGCATGTGCTACCATGGGAGCTCTCAAGGACTTCTGGTAGAAGCATAAAAGGTATACAGACATTTTGGAAAGTAACTTGATAATGTCTTATAAATCTATATGCAGACCATAAACACAGTAATTCATTTTTTTCTGAAAGCTTATGTAAACATTTCATGATAGAAAGTAACAGCTTCCTGGGGTGTGTAGACGTAGTCACACAATCACAGTCACAATCACAATCACAAAATCAGAGTCAAAAAGGCCAGAGGCCAGACATGATATAAAAGTGTATGATTCTCTGGATGCCAATGCATAAGCAAACTGAAAGTGGCTTTTGGAGATCAGGATGTGTGTGGTGGAGTTGGTAGCCACATAAAGAACTGTCTTGAAAATATGGTAGGGGGTTTTCTGGGTAGATAGCAGTAAATATTGTGATTCTGTATATTAGGTATACATACATGCCTATTGGTTAAAATGCATCAAAATCTATAAAGTCTACATCGGATGATATGTCAACTGTTTCTTGAATAAGCAGATTCTACATCCTTAGATGATCACCTAATGGGAACCATCATATGAATTTATTTCTCACAGATCAAATTGTTTATTATTATGCTGATGTGGCATTTGGTACAGTTTTAATAGCCACGGACTTAATAAGAGCCTGCAGTGATTCTTCATAAGTAACAGCTGTAGTCATGCTAAATAGAGGCCACAGAGTTTATGGGAAACCCTGCTAATGGAGCATTGAAAGTAGTTTAAATAGAGAAAAATGTTGGAAGATCCAGCAGGCCCCACCAGGCATGAATCTCCTGACAGTGCTGGGCTCCAAGGAACAGAATAATTAGAGACATGGGCCTCCCATGCGGTGCAAAGCCACAGGGCTTCAGGAAGACTGCCCTCTTCCTTTTCCTAACTCGTGTGACTGGTTTCCATTACATCCTTTTTACAGTTTATTTTATATCTGAACTGTAAATTTATTTTTCTAATTGTCTAACAGCTGTAAGCCACAGGATTTGCAGCTTGGGGTATTTGCATATATTTAAGTAAAATTATAATAAAAAGAATTTTACAAGGGACCATGTGGATAGTTTCTCTTTTAAAACAGATCAATACATTACTCAAGACTGGAATATGCTGAGTGTTTCTAAATGGTGTTGTAATTGGAAAGTGTCCAGAAATCTTGACTGGAAGTTGGGGCTGCCAGGAAGAAAAAAAGTGTAACAGAGCTGGCAATAGGGACTCTGTGTACAATTCAGGCCAGTTCTGCCTCTGAAAGCACACAGGCCGAGTTGCTGGGATGGTATGAAAGAAATTCTTGTGCCGAAAAGGCAGTGGCTTAATTTCTGAGAGGCCACTTTTGAGAACTCCGAAGACAGGCTCCAAATCCACTTACAGTCTAATCATTATGGTGGGATTTTTGTCATTTGCAGATATGTTCAGGAGCCACAGTAGTTTGAACTGTGACAGAGCTGAACTCAACTAGTGAATTTAACGAAGCATTTGAGTTACCAGAGCTATGAATGTACGTGTACAAAACAAAAGAAATTCATACCCAAATCTGTTTGGGAGAGGAGGAAGAGGTAGAAAAGAAAAGAAGAGGAGGAGAAGGAAAAGGCAGAAAGGGTGAGGGGAAAGGAAAGAAAGAAGGGAAAGGAAGAGGTGGAGGGGACAGAAGGATAGGAGAAGAAAAGGAAGAGGAGAAAAAGAAAGAGAATGAGGAGGAACACTGAATGCAGATGACCCAGCAGCTAAAGAGATAAATCCCCAATTCTATGAATCCGGAAGCCCCCACACAACATTATCCGGAGTTGATTTGCCTTCTTATTTGAATTTTCTTCATTTCAGACAGAATATACCACATACAGTGCCTCTGGCAAACATACGCTTAAATTTTCCAAGTTCCATAGTATTAGGGAAGAGGAAAGAACAATACATCTTTAGATGGTTCAAGGAAGTCCTAGGCCTGGTTTTCCTTGTCTCAGTGATGTCTAGGTACATCCTTGCACCACCCACTGTGACCTATGGATGAAGGTGCTAGCCAGATATGGTCTCTTACTCTAGCCAGTGGCTCTGCCTGAAGAACTGGTGGGGTGAGACTATTTTCACATTCCCTAGCAGAAAAAAATTAGGTTAATGTTTGTTATTAGAAAGAGATGGATCCTGAGTGCCTAACGTTTCTATATTCTTTTCTACCACCTATAGAGCCGTCAGTATCGTCTCTTCACACAACCTCTAACAAAGTCTCATAGACAAGCTGTAACACTGTCCTTGAGGAGCAAGGAAGAAATAGATGAGTGAAATTATATGAGTTATAATACATAGGTTGCTAAAGAAACACTTGAAAATTATTTCTCAAAAGGCTACTAGAGAGTCTGGTTTCTGGAGCTCAGACGTCTCTACTCTTAAAGTAAAAAGCTCAAGGCAACTGAAACAAACACTATTAGGTGTTTGTTTTGTTTTGCTTTGTAGTTTAGGGAAGTAAGTTCACAGAGAAGACCTCTGCTCTCCAAATAAAATAGACAGATAAATACATATTCAGAATTAGAATTTATTAGAGCATAAACCTGCCTTCCATCTTCCATGGTAACTGAGCCTGAGTAAGTAAAACCTGAACTGTAAACATCATTGCTGGTGGGGTGTAGGCAAGTCAGGCTCCGGAGATTCCAGCTGGACCCTGTCACGTGGGCTTCTCCCAACTTCTAAGATTTTCACCTTCCAAAGTTCTGCTCAGTTTCTGCTCCTAGCAAAGGGAAAGAAAAAGAAGATATTCGGAAATATACCACAACATTCTCTTGTCTTCTGAGCAAGGTCATGGGATGGTCTTATCTGGTATCACTGGGAGGAGAGGCCCTTGGTCCTGTAAAGGCTTAATGGGAATGCTGGGGTGGTGAGGTGGGAGCGAGTTAGTGGGTGGAGGAGCACCCTCATAGAAGTGGGGGGGAGGGGAGATGAGATAGGGGGTTTGCAGAGGGGAAACCTGGAAAGAGGGATAACATTTAAAATGTAAATAAATAAAATATTCAATAAAAATTTTTAAAAATGATAATAGTAATAATAAGACGTGGGCTATGTAAGCAAGGAGGTAGAAATCCCCAAAAGAAGCTAAAAAAATGCTAAAAAAAAAAAAAACACTAACAGAAATTGTAAAGAATGCCTTTGATTAGCAGGCTCAAAAAGGACAGAACAAGTTTGAGGATGCCGGGATAGAACTTCCCACAGCAGCAGCAGCAACAACAACAACTCCCCCCCCCAAAAAAAAACCAACAACAAAAAGCAAACAACAAAAATAACCAGTATAAAGAAACTGAATACTGTTCAAGAAAATGAAGCTGAAATAATCCAGTGGTCCAGTAAACACTCAGTTGACTAAGAGTCAAGCGAAGAGGAAACTAAAAGAGAAGAAGAAAAGAACTCCCCCAGGAAAGCTCATTGTGCACGATAAACCAGAAAGCTTTGCAGGCTTCAACTGCTACTTAAAAGGCTTGCCCTACCAAATGCCAAGGCTGTGTAGGCTGTTCTCCAGCCCTCAATCCTCTTGCCACCCTCAAAAGCTCAAGTAACTTGAGATTAATTGTGATCAAAGATATAAAAACATATTCAATAAATTTAGTACAGTTGAAGTATACAATACTTAAAACTCCATAGCAGTGAACAATGATGTCCCAAGCCTGAACATTAATCTAAAGATATGTTTCAAAAAATATATTTTTAAAAACAGAGAACAAATAAAGACTAACAAAGGCCAATGGAAATTGAAAAGAAAAATGGTTACCAGTAGACCCAACTTACAAAATCACCAAATATGCGAAAAAACCACATTTGCATATTTTCTCCCATGGCATATTTCTACATGGAACGACTGAACTAGTGAACTGCTTTAATCTAATGCAAGCTGGCACTTGCATGACAGGAGCTCACGTCATCAATAATAAACCACGTATCTGATGAAGCAAGGGACCGGTTACTTCATCTAAGGCGGAATGGTGATGACGAGACTAGCAAGCGAAATCTAGTAAATTGATATAAAGGCTAAGATGAGAGGCTATTAATCATCTCATTGCTCAGCACACACCCTCGTGAGCAGAGAAAGCTTACCTGCTCTCGAATGCTGGCAAATTCTGTGTATCCTCTGTATATGATGGGACTAGGTACTGAAACCATCAAAAACCCCACAAAATGTTTCTCTCCTGAACATACCAAGGAAGTGGGAAATAATATTATCAACAGAGCAAAAGAACAGAAATTTGGGGCCCTAAAGCACAGAGAGATTTCAGACATTTATGTTTGGAGCTAAAAAGAAAAAAAAAAAAAAGAAGGCATTTCTTTCCATAACAGAAACCAATGCTTACCTAGAAGTTTCTTAAGTATGAAACCATATACTAAAAGCTTGGGAGTGTTGGGAAAACAAGGGAGAATAAAAGAATATTTCTATGCACTCTTAGTATGTGAGAGCTTGATGCCTTTACTGGACTGTTCTGTAAGGTGGAAACTGGAGGTGAACAATGAGACAATGCAGAGAAATCTACCTTACACTATATGTGATTTGTTGATTCTTCTGCTAACCATAACTACACACTAGAGATGTGATGCCTGCCTGAAATTCAAAAAAGGTATAGATAGAGAGTAGAAGTGAACAGGCATAGTAGGCCTTCTGTATTTATGGATCTCACATTCACGGATTCAACCAGTTAGCTCTCAGATATTTTCAGAAAAGAGCTGAAGAGATAAAGACCAGTGGCTACTCTTGCAGAGACCCAGAGTTTACTTCCAAGCATACATGTTGAGCAGCTGACAACTGCCTGTAACTCTAGCTCAGACGCCCTCTTCTGGCCTCCACCAGAACCTTCACTCATTTACACATATCCACCCATTAAAACACGCAACACACATGCAGGTAATAATTGAAAATCAATTACAATACTCAGAAATTGCATCTTCACTAACCTGAACAATTTTTCATTATTCTCGAAACAATCAACTATTTGCACTGTTCTAGGTATTGTAAATAAGCAATAGATGATGTGAAATGCATCAGAGGAACTGGATGGGTTCTAAGCAAATGACACACCTTCTTGTAAAGAAGTACAAGCATAAGATTTTAGTGTTGCAGTAGAGCTTTGAAACCAAACCTCTATGGATACTGAAGGTCATCTAAATATGTAACAAATTCCAAGTGCTCAGGAGTTTCTATTAGAAAATAACTCCCTGCAACTAAATGGGTTCCATCTTTAGCTAGGCTAACTCAAATCAGAACCAACTATAAAGGATCAGTGGTACCACGGAAGTCACTGTGAGCAGAAGGAGCCTTTGAGCAGTCTCATCAAAAGTTTATGATCTGACTGGTTACTCCCCCTTGGTTTTTAGAGCCCCTGCTCTAAGCACTTACTACTGATGGGTTTTCTGCAGAGCCTGCACCTGCCTTTGCCTCATACTTATGACTTTCTTGCTGTCGTTGTCCTTTGTACTCCCAAATATTTCATGTTTCTAATGTGTGGGTTCCATATTGAGGTGGTTTGGAGGAAAGAGTCAACTGTATGCCATTTGAGCCCCAGGTTCCTGTACAGCAAGTACCCACTGTCCCAGCCCACATCTGCTGCCTGGTATCTGAGTGTCCAGCAGGAGCAGGGAAGCAGGCTCTTGAATTGTCACTTACAAATGGAGTACCGACTCCCCTCAGAGTCCGTCCTTGCTCAAGGAGCTTATGATATCTAGAAAGCGTGGGGATGCTGCAAAAGGTTTTAAGTTCCTGTCCTTACCGTGAATTGTCTTGGAACTCAATCAGCTCAGGGTCCAAGGGACAAGTCACACCAGGGAGTTGACTTCAGTACACCTGGAAACTCCTCCCAATTTTTTACCCTGTTCTTCAAAATCTCTGCCCATTCAGGGGATTTACAGACAGTACATGAACAACACTGCATCTTCTGTGTGTCAGTCAGGGCTGATCACTTGCTCTTTGGAAGACCAGGGGCCAAGAAAACTCCAGAACACAAAACTTGTGCCTAAAAACCCTTGAAGCACCTGAAGGCTTTTGCCTTTGTTTAATACACATTGTCCCTTTTCTGTGAGAACACCTGGCAGGGCATTCCCATGAATTCAGAACAATCTGCTTATGTCACTTCCAGACCAATAAAGTCTGACCAATTATTATCTTTCTTAATAATTATTTTCAAGACCATGTCTACCCATACATGTCGATGCCTGTGATGTTTCTCATGCATTGGTTTACTTTGCAATGTATGAAAATGAATCCCTGGAAACCCAGGAAGCTCTTGCAACTGATTTTGCAAAAACCTGAGTCATCCATTCGATTATCTGAACAGATGCTGCTGACTTTTGGCATCATAGCAGAAGGGATGAGTCCCTGAGGTGTGTTGTAATCAGGCAGCCTGTGCGGCAGGTCAGCCCAGGGAACAGTAACTCTCAACCTCAGGCATGTATCAAAAGGGTAAGCAGTAACAGAGCTGTTGCTCTGTCGACTGGTAGCCTGCTCCACAGCAGAACTTTAATTAGTGGCTCCCTTAACAGCGCAGCCTGCTCTGTGAACATCCGTAAAAAGCCATCGGAACATGACTGTGGCTTCTCTCACCCATTAGCTTTAGTTAATGGTCAACCTTCATCCTGAACCACAAACATTCTGGTTACTCTAGCTTCAGGTGAAAGTGGCTTTTGTTCCCCTCTGGCTTTTGGAAGAGGAACATTTGACATCACTTCCTTCTCTGGCTCGGGGCCAGGGTTCCAGTTAAATGTGTCTTTGTTTACAGTGTGGACTCGTTGAAGGCAGCTCTTCTTTATCTAGGTCTTAGGCAATCAGCAGACACATGGCAGAGCCCTCCACATTCCCTGCATCCCTTGGTCTACTCCCTGTGCAGAGAACATGAATTCATAGAGGCCTTCCTTCTCCATGGGAGCTTCTTTGAACTTGGCCAGCCACGAGGACAGCCATGTTAGTAGTCAGCCATGATTCTTCCCTGCTACTTCTGAACTACCTGCCTCCTTCTTCCTTATCAGGAAAATGAATAAGGTTCATTCCCTGTAGATGCTGGCCAGACCCCATACGGACATTTCTGTTCCTTGGCTATTTTTTTTCTTTTTCTTTTTTCTTTTTCTTTTTTTCGGAGCTGGGGACCGAACCCAGGGCCTTGCACTTGCTAGGTAAGCGCTCTACCGCTGAGCTAAATCCCCAAACCCCCTTGGCCATTTTCAATCACTGTAACTTCATCCTGAATTTCATTTGGTGCCACCCGATTTTTGCGCTCAATCCAAAGATACCTGAAACCTTCAGTTCCAGCAGAGGACATCATTGCATTGGGTTCTCCTCAGCCTGGTCACCTCTCTTTGTTTGGAAATGAGTTGGTGCTGTCTATCTTAACCCAATCAATCACCTTATCTTGCTTTACCTGCCAAGAAGTCCTAGCTCCTTGTCTTCGGGGTCCACACCTTTTGGATCTTGTTTCCCATTGAGATATCCTCCCTCGGCCATGTCTCTATTGGTTTAATTTCCCATGAACTGGCAAACAGGCATGGAACCCAGTTATAACTGGTTACTAGTGGCCATACAGGTGCTCAGCAGACGAAGAAGTATCAGGAACCGAACTGGATGAATACACAATCTGTCCTAGTTCCTTATGTCACCACTGAACCTCTACCCTTGTGGGCGTGTGGTCTGGATGGTGAATCTTTGTAGTGTTAGCTGAACAGAGAGCCAAGCTAATTGAATTGGCTTGAGAAGCTTCTGGAATGATCAGCCCTCTCTAGATGACAACCAGGCTGAAGTGAAGCTCTGCCCACCTCCCATCCCTTTCTTTCTTACTTCCCTACTTTCTTTCTTTCATCCCCATGGGGTCTTGTTAGGACCCTCAGCAGTAAGGATGGAAAGATGAATGAAACACAGCTCAGCCATTTAGTTAGATGTTATTTTCTAGGTGAGTATTAACACCCTGGAGCTATGAAAAAGTTGAATGTTATAAGACGGTAATAGAGACATAAACCATGCCTAGATGGAGAAGCAGAAGGCAAGATTAATTTGGCCTAAGGGGACAGGAAAGGTGACCCACCTCTCAAGGCAAAACTGATCCCTGCTTAGAACCCACACGCACTGCTCATGCTCGGAGCTACCCCGAAGCTGATCAGACATTCTCAGCCTGTCCACTAAATACAACTCCACTGCAACAGACCAATTTAACTCCTGAATAGAGGAAGAAGAGTGGAAGGAATAAACTGGGTTAAAATTCAGCACAGAGACCGCAATGGAGCTCTCCATTCACCCAGAGAGGTTCCTCAACATCTGTGGATTCTCTTTCCTTTTGAAGACATTAGAATCCCAGAAACACTGGGCAATTGCCCAAGTCTTAAAGCTAGGCTTGGTGGAGTTGAATAAGACACATGTCATCTTACTCCCTGACAAAGGTCTTTCTGCTGCTGTTATTCACTCCCTAACCTAAAAGACAAGGTAAGGCAGAGAGAGAGAGAGAGAGAGAGAGAGAGAGAGAGAGAGAGAGAGAGAGAGAGAGAGAGAGAGAGAGAAAATGAAGAAGAAAGGAAACATTCGAAGCAGGAAGGAAAATGGGCCACAGGAAGTTACTGCACTGGCAATAGATGAAGGATAAATTCCTACTATGGTAGCAAAGTCCCCTTTATTTAATTGCTGGGTACAGGAGTTGTGGTGGTGGTATAAGGACAGTATTGCTGCAACAGACCTGATAATATTGTTTTGGAAAGGGTTGTAGGTCTTTGGGACTTGGGGCTGGAGAAGCCATTGAGTTCTCAGAGACCAATGGGCTGCTCCTAGAAGCTTGGAAGCTAAGAATGATGAGAGAGTTGCCAATGATGGCTTGTGGAGTTTTAGAGGGAAGATTAAAGATTCTATTCAATTGTGCGATACTTTGAATTAAGAGTCTGTTTTTCTGTGTTTCTGGTCAGGTGGAGCTGAAGAAACAGGCGTGATTAGCAGCAGACCAGCACCACTGAAGCAAAACCTTTGCTTTACTGGAGCAATTGATGCCGATCAGCTGGAGCTAAGAGATAAACCCTGTTTAAGAAGAGATCAGCATCACCGAGACAAAATCTTCTGGGAAGTCCTTTTTGGAGTCAGCACAGAAACGTTGTGGTCCAGAGGCAGCCAAGGCTGTTCCTCATTTCATCGCCTGAACTTGATAGTGTCAGAGTGACTCAGGTGATGCCGACTTTGAAAGTTTAAAGAGTTGGCCATTTGTGACGATGCAGCCTCAGTTGCAGTCAAAGCCCCAAAATAATGTGTTATGGGGGGGAGTTAAAGCTTGGAACTAAATAGCATGGTCAGAGTCCCCAAAGAAAGCCCAGGGAAGACTGTTAGTGAAGGTACTTCACAATTGTAGTGGGGACTTGGTCATTTTAGAGATAGCAATTTAGAGATAGCAATCCCAATGGCAGCAGCAGATGTAGAATAGACTCAGCATGAGTCTAGGAGATAAGCTCTGTGTGCTAGGAATGGCTGCCTAACCCCCCTCAAGGAACACAGAAGGTTGTGAATGAATCCCCAGATATCTGACATTGAGCTTTTCAGTGCTGGGCTTCAGTTTTGCTTTGTTCAGATTGTGACTGTGCCCTGGTTCTTCCCTCATGGAATAAGAATGTATTTAACTTATTTGATTTCACAGAAGCCCATGGTTGAGAGACTTGAGCTTTTAAAGAGATTTTGGAGTTTGATAGAGACTGGGTTGCTAGAGAGACTTTGAATTCTAAAAGAGACCAGTTATTCTAAAGAGACTGACTTTTTTTTTAAACTGTCTGAATTTGTAAAGACTGCAGAACCTTCATTTTGTATGTTTTCTTTGGTTTATAGAGACTGGGTTTCCCTAAGTCGTTCTGACCATCCCAAACTCTTTCTCTTGCTCTGTAGATTCAGAGATTCTACAGAATCTAATTCAGAGATTTGCCTGCCCCTCTGGGATTAAAATGCTGCGATCAAAGGTGTATACCCCCACCACCTGGCACAATATTAATATTGACATCCCATCTTGGGGACAATTGAGAAAGGAAAGGTTCTAACTGAAAAGTGGTGCTCTGTATGTCAACTTGACGAGAAGTCAGTTGTCCTGATTGTTTTTTATTTCAACTTGAGACAAGCTGGAGTCATTTTAGGAGAAGGAAACCCAACTGAGAAAATGCCTCTGTAAGATCAGGCTGTAGACAAGCCCGGAGGACATTGTTATATTTAGAGATTAGTGTGACGTAGCAGGCTATTGTAAGTGGTGCCATTCCTGGGCTGTCAATCTAAGAAAGCAGGCTAAACAAGTCTGGGGAAGAAAGCCAGCAGCAGCATCTTCCAAGGCTTCTACACTAGTTCCTGCCTCCATGTTCCTGTCCTGTTTGAGTTTCTGTTCAAACTCCCTTCAATAATGAACTGTTATGTGGAAACGTGAGTGAGATAAGCCCTTTGCTCCTTTCTTTGGTTGCTTTTGGTCACGATGCTTCACTACAGCAATTGAAACCCTAAGACATTGAAGCTGCCTGAAAGGATAATGTTTTTATTCGCCAAGGAAAGTGGTTCCTCTGAAATTGCATTCTCCCTGCATCTAATCTGCCCTATCACTGTTTCAGAATATCTGGTGAGAAAACCCAGTTTAAAGGCATGGTGGAGGCAAGCCAAACCTCTTCTTGAATACTCAGAGTAGTATCTCTACCTTATGACCATAAGGTTGGGAAAAATCACAAGTCCCTCCAGATTCAAAGTGACTTGGAATCATAGACAAATAAAATCTCTTCATTGGGACCAAGGTGAGGCAAATAAAACCTCTTCATCCCTTTGACTGGACAGCTGATTTTTCTGTTGTGCTATTTGACATGTACTATTACATAGTCCTAGAAGGTGTACAGGTTTGTGGTTCCCAACTGTAACCAAATTTGCCCCGGGGTTGGGGGGAGGAGGCTGGGACACTTGGTAAAACAAAGCGTCTGGGCTATTTCATGACTGGAGCAGTTGGCAGTAACAGCCTTGATTCTGAAAGCATTTGATGGTGTCTCTAGGTACTCCGAGGAGGGTTCATTTCCCGCCATAGAAGTGATCACACCTCCGGCACTATTTTTATGGTGTTCTGTGGAGGTATTTGTATTAGTGGTATTATACAGCCCTGGAAGTTATGACTGAGGAGGCCCAAAAAGGAGCAGGGGTTATCTATAAGTGAGGCAGCAACCCTCAGGCAAGGATAGATCTTTTCTCTGGTGTTTGCAGCAAATGCAGACAGCATGGAGAATCCCTACACTTCTGTCAGTGTGCATGTGTCTGTTTGTAAGGAAAAACGGTCTCCCAAGGAATTTCCAGGTCCTATTCTTTCCGGTCTCCATTTAAACCTTGGTTCATCATCTACACAGAGGTGGAGAAAATAGTTCTTTCCTCCCAAGGCAGTCTCACTCCCAACAGAGAGTCTGACCCTTTAAAGTTGTATGTCACTATCTGGCATGGAGAGTAACCACTGTTCAAGAAATATTTCTTTAAACACCCCACTTTGGAGATTAATTTGAACATATACCACTGGCCTTTAGTCCTTTATCCAAGAAAAGAAACAGATTCAAGATCAAAGAGGAGCGAATTGACATCAGCATTTAAACAAGTCAGCAGCAGCTGCAGCTGCAGCTTCTGTAGTAGAGAACCAGAGCGTGTGCTATTTGAAATTGTCCACATTTCTTATTCTTCCTTGTTTGTTCCTCTGGGTTTCTGGATGTAAAGATGGAATAAACCTCCCTACAGTCTCCGCTAACACATCCTCAGGATTTCAAACTCAACAGTTTGGTTTACACTTCCAACAGCAGCAAAAGCAATCTATCCACTGAGAGCAAAGCCAGAGGGGGCCTATTAGGGGAGAGGATTTTAAAGAAAAGAATAAACAGAAAGAAGAAAAGGCAAGATGAAAGGTCCAGAGAAGAGTGAGTGACAAGTCTTAGATGGAAGCCTGAGTGCACCTGACAGGTGGGCTGAGCGGTGCCTGCCAGGGCAGCGCGTGCAGCTCGGGTCTCCTACCCACCGAGGGCAGGGCAACGCCGGCCCGGGTGGCGACGCCTCGTGAGCGTGGGCAGCGGAGGAAGGAGCGGGGTGCTAGCCCTATGCCAGGCAGCTGCGACAGGAGGCAGGCGGCGGGCGTGCGGCTCTCAGCCAGCCTGCATCCCATTGGCCCTCAGGACGCGCTCCGAGCTGTTCCTCTCCTCCAGGGCGCAGCGGATACCCACTGGTCCCCGCAGCTCGGTTTGGAAAAATTCTTTGCCTGGCTGGCAAGGAGAGCGAGACTGGGCTCTGACGGCTCCCTAGGGCGCGCTTCTTGATGGAGATTCAGGGACGAGACCCGGGGATGAGAGGTGGAAGGCAGCGCGGGCACTGACAGGACTCCGGGAGGAGGCTACCAGCCATCAGCAGCCAGATGAACAGGCTAGGTCAAATGCTCTAACCGGGTGCATGCGCCAGGCGGAGCGCGCTGGTCGGACTGTTCTCTGCGGTCCGCCCTGCGCTGGTCCCCGGTCATCACCAGAATGGACACTGGAGCCCCAGGGCCGCGCCCGCTAGAGCCCGGCGTCCCTCCTGCGTCCTGAGCTCATGTATGTAGGTGCCACTCCGCCGCCGGGGTGAGGGTGCATGTTGGAGGTCCACGCCGCGGGCATGGGGACGCCTCTGGAAACTACTCTATGGCCCATCTGCTGAAGAGGACCCTTTCCTGACTCACAAGTTTTAAATATGGGCAATTCGCCCTGGGCTGAGGTCCACTGGTGTTGGCAACGAGTCAGGGGCCAGCGTAATTGGAGTCCTAACAGAGAGGACTGGCTGAGATAGAGCGGGACAGAGGCACTGGTGTGTATGGAGAGGGTGGGTGTTTGACAGAGGCAAATAGAGACTGGTATGTCTGTACCCAGTGATGTCTGGGGGCTCTAGGTTCCTTTGGGTGGCAGAAACTTTGAGATCCATAAAAGGCTGGAAGACGCCCTTCAGTAAGGTAGTCTTGGCCCTAGTCCCATGTCCCTGCACTTCCAACCTTCTCAGAACTCCCTGGGTGAACAGCAGTTATTGATCACCAAGACCCCTCCGGGTTATATGCTATTACAAGATAGCCTCTAGCCAGTAGCAGTGCTCACATCACCCTCCAAGTCTCTTAGTGAGGAGCCAGTTACTGGAAGTGAGGTAGCAGCTAAGGAGTAAAGCCTCAGGAATCCCGGACCCAGCCGACCAGGCAGAGGCCAGATAGCTCCCAGGTTAGAGAACAGAGGGGCATGTACTCCCTAGACAGCAGCATCTAAGAAGTTACAAATGAATCTTGGGGTCTTCGGAGTAACAGCGAGCTTTTGTGGTTTTGCGGGGGGTGTTTTTCTTTTTTTCTCTCACTTCTCCCCCAGCTTCCTTTCCATGCACAAACCCCTCGGGCTGGAGAGGAAGGGTTTCTCTTTAATCTGCTTGCACGTTTGTCGGTCGGTCTCCAACTCCACTGCGGAATTGTGTTTAGAAACCTGCGGGAAATGCGGCCAAGACTTAGGGGGAGCCAGCCTAGGTGCCAGGATTTGAGCTTTGAGTGCAAGCCTAGCAGCCCTCACCCGCCCGTCTTTGCTGCATTTTCCGGCTCCGCAACCTGCCGGTGATCATCTCCAGTACTAATCCCCACCGCAGGAGACCCTCGCGGCCGGTGTTTTTCTCCGACTTGGCTTGCTGTCTATTCCTGTACATGTGTGATGTCTGAGAACCCCCTTGTATACCAGACACTGGGCAAGTTGCCCCCTCCCCCAGCGTCCAGCTCGTTAATCTAGTGGGATGCTGGAGCCCGGGCGGCGCCGGGCCGGGAGGGGGCCACGGCGGGGCCGAGGTGCGCGCGGGCCGCGGAGCTCAGTTGTACTGCTGTTCTCTCCGCAGGGACAACGACTCCCGGCTGGCAGCGGCGCGCCCCAGGGCTGTGAATGCGACTTGCTCAACGTCCGCGCTCCCCGCCCGCCCGCCCGCCGGGACGTGGTAGGGGATGCCTAGCTCCTCTGCGATGGCAGTTGGCGCGCTCTCCAGTTCCCTCTTGGTCACCTGCTGCCTGATGGTGGCTCTGTGCAGTCCGAGCATCCCGCTGGAGAAGCTGGCCCAAGCTCCAGAGCAACCCGGCCAGGAAAAGCGCGAGCACGCGTCTCGGGACAGCCCGGGAAGGGTGAGCGAGCTCGGGCGCGCCTCTAGGGACGAGGGCAGCAGTGCCCGGGACTGGAAGAGCAAGGGCAGCCGCGCGCTCTCGGGCCGGGAGGCGTGGAGCAAGCAGAAGCAGGCCTGGGCTGCCCAGAGCGGGAGCGCCAAGGCCGCGGACTGGCAGGTCCGGCCTCGCGGGGATACCCCACAGGGGGAGCCCCCGGCCGCCGCCCAGGAAGCGATCAGTCTGGAACTCATGCCCACACCGGAGCTGCCTGAGGAATACGCCTATCCCGACTACCGCGGGAAGGGCTGCGTGGACGAGAGTGGCTTCGTGTATGCGATTGGGGAGAAGTTCGCCCCAGGTCCCTCAGCCTGCCCATGTCTGTGTACGGAGGAGGGGCCCCTTTGCGCCCAGCCAGAGTGCCCGCGGCTTCACCCGCGCTGCATCCACGTTGACACCAGTCAGTGCTGTCCGCAGTGCAAAGAGAGGAAGAACTACTGCGAGTTCCGGGGCAAGACCTACCAGACTTTGGAGGAGTTCGTGGTAAGAGGCAAGAGCTTGCTAGCCTGGCAACTTGGCACCTTCCAGGAAGAGGGCAGAATGGCTTTGGTTCTATGGTATCTCCCCACCCCCTGTGTCTTTGAAGAGAAAGCTCCCCCTGGTTCTCTGAGGTGGAGGGCAGTTTGGATACCCATTTAGCATGCACTCTCTTAGTGCTGGGGCAGTCCTTGTTAGACCAGTGTAGAGGGCTGTTATTGATTTGATCAGGTTATTTGCCTTAAAAAGGTTCCTTTGGACTGAAACCTTGACACTAAGAGAACAGCTCCGGGTTATTGGCTACACTTTCAACACAAATTCATTGCTCCTAATTTAGAAGTGAAGTGCTCAACCTGTTTTCAAACACGGTGTAAATTACCCTGCCACTTGGGACACAGTCTTTAGTTAATGGCTAATTAAAGAAGACCAATCATATGCAGAAGTCGTTCCCCCCAGATCTGGAGTTCCGACTAACAAATAATTGTTCTAAGTATCAAAAGAAAACATTTTTTTGTTTACTAGTTGCCAAAACATGGTGGAAAGCAATATCGAGAAGCCCAGTTTGTGGTTAAAGGTGTTTTAATCGTAGAGGAATATAATGTGTTTTATTGCTCTTGATCTTCTGCATTGGGTTCCAGGCTAAGGTTCTCACATAGAGTGATTTAGTGTGGCTGTTTATCAGGCTAGGAGACAGATTATTTATCTACGTTTTATAGAAAAGAAACTGAGGCAGAGAATATTTTTTTAAATGTTCTGAAAGCAGGGCAGCCAACAGAACAAACTGTGCCCCGATAAGATATTCTTCTCTATAGTTTATGCTTTCACCCTTACGTCCCATTTGAACTATGGTCAGGCCCTATTGGAACCTTAGGTTTGCATGGTGCTCCTGCCCTGGTTGCCTGTGTTGTGCATGGTTCAAGGTGCATTGTCTGCCTCTGGCTTAGGAACCTTAGAAATGTACTCATCTCTGTGTTTGCAAACACCCCAAGCTAGCTCTGGTCTTTGGTTGAACATTCCAAAGACATTTTTTACCCCTGCCAGCAGAGGGCATCCTGAAGTTCCAAACCCTAAAGCAGAAGTTGGAAGACAGGAAGGATGGATGCCTTTGGGAATCCCCTGTAGATTTGTGGATTCCTGGACTCCGTGTGTGAAAGGCAGATTAATGAGTGGAGTGGATCCCAGTGTGTGGAGATTGTGAAGTGTTCAGCCAGGAGGAACTGATCTACAGATAATCTGCAAACTGTGTAACTGGCTTTGTGTTTTAGGTAGGAAAGATGGGTTTCCGTTTGCCTGCTGGTCTGATGCATGACTACAGTGAGACAGGCAATGCCCAGATAGATGTGGATGTCTTTTTGTTGCCGTTCTCTTTAAGAAGAGGAGCCTACTGTCCTCAAGGCTAATGAACAGGGAACAGCTTCAAAGATACCACAGTCTTTGGCTTCAGCACCTTGGAGAAAGACAACTTTGATGAAAATTTTACAGGGCCCAGACTCAAGAGATGTAGAGTCAAGATTACAGTCTTCAGTATGACTCCTGTGAACTGAGGATGCTGCCAGATAGCTCTCCAGATGTTTTGGATTCCCAGCCCAATTCTCTTAAGTGGTTTGGGTTCATAAGATAATCAGAGTCTTACAATGTCGAAGACAGTTCTTTTTTTTTTTTTTTTTTTTTTTTTTTTTTTTTTTTTTTTGGTTCTTTTTTTCGGAGCTGGGGACCGAACCCAGGGCCTTGCGCTTCGTAGGTAAGCGCTCTACCACTGAGCTAAATCCCCAGCCCCAAGACAGTTGTTCTTAAATTAATAACATTTGTTGCTTGTTCTGTTTATAGAGTTCCCCAGCACTTTAGAACAGCTTTGTGAGGTGAGCTAAAGAACTATTTTACTATAAAATAAAGAGCTGTAACACTTCCCAGAGGAGCCATCCCTGCACCTGAAATCACAAACACAGAACTCAAATTTCTGTTTTCATAATTCATTGCCAAACTCTAGGTGTAAAAACAAAACAAAAACCTGTCTTCTTTCTTTAAATGGCTTTTCCTATTTTCCTCTCTCATTCTCTCTCTCTCTCTCTCTCTCTCTCTCTCTCTCTCTCTCTCTCTCTCTCTCCTTCTCTCTTGTGTGTATATGCATATGTGTGTATACATACATGTACAAAGCCAGAGGTCAATATATACTGTGTTCCTCAGTTTCCTCCTTGTTTTTGAGACAAGGTCTTTGAATGAAACTGAAGCCCACTGATTTGGCTAGACTAGATTTGGCCACCTCTAGAGATCCTCTGGCTTCATCCTCCCCTCCTGTCCAAAGCATGAGGGTTACAAAGGTATACCACAGCACCTGGCTTTTATGTGGGTGCTGGGACTCTAAACTCTGGTCCTCATACTTGCAAAGCAAACTGGCTGAGCTATCTCCAGCCTGACTTTTCATTTTTAACTTTCACGCGGTCCTTATACATGTTAGGATGTCACATGCTTGTTTATCACATGGCTGTTAATAACTTTGACTATGTGCTTTCTATTATAATATATAGTTTACATAAAGCTTTTACTCTAAGAGATTCTTGCTCCTTGCTATTGGTATCAAGTACATTTTTAGTTATCTCTGCCCATAGAAGTAATTTGTACCTGTGGCTTTTGATTCTCAATATCATACTAGGACCCAACACTTGGATGAGAGGTCCTACAAAGGATCAGTATGGTAGAGTACAGACTCAGCTTCAAAGCTTGGAGGATTTGGAAGGCAGTGGATGGATATTTACTTTACAAATGTTCACATACTTGCATTTATCAGTCAGGGGAAGAGAGCGGTGGGGGTGGAGAGAGAGAAAGAAAGAGAGAGAGATTGATTATCTGCCCATCAATCTATTGTATGACATCCTACACTAATGTTCAGAACTTCTTTCCTTAGCACAGAAGGAAGTGAGCTGGAAATAGGAGGAAGGGGACTTTCTTTCCTGAGGACATGCAGAGCCCTGCACCAAGCTGGGCTCTGCTTCCCGACAGAGGAAATTGCTGACCCTGCCTTGTGGGAATTTGAAGTGGAAGGCAGGTGAAACTCTGGGGCTGCCAGCTGCCAGCAGTTGCCTGTGATGTGTGGAGCATTTAGCTCCTATAACATATCAGCATTAACTTGGTTCTATGCTTCCTATCCTTGGACACATGTTTCTAAACCCTTTCACTGCAGACTCTCATCCCTGTCTTTTAGCTCCTTTCTGGATACTTTAGCCCTTATCAAATCTATTTATAGCTATATTATTTATGGCTACCTATCAGTAGAAGACTTTACTGTTCAACAAAATACCTCAAAGGTACTCATGGTGACCTCAAGATGGTAGCCTCACTCCTCCAGGTGGCTGTAATTCCATTTATATCCAGTATAGGAGGTCAGGTTAGAATGTTTTTCCGTTGCCTCTTGCCTGTATAACAATTGTCTCATTCTTCAACTTATGGCAGCGGCAGACATCCAACACAGAACAACTTCTATCTGCTTTCTGCTTTCTAGGAATATTAGTTGGCTGGTGTTTCCATAACAAGCACCAAATTTTTAAAAAAAATGTGCGTCCCAACACATAGAAATGCATTACCTTATCATCCTAGGGGCTAGAAATGTGAGCTCAAGGCCCGTGTAGGCTTAGTTGTGTCTAGGATGCTTTCCTTGGCTTGCAAAGGGCTGTCTTCTCTCTTTATTTGCTCTTTCTTCAGTATTTGTGTTCAGAGATTCGTTTTTTCTTTTCCTTTGTTCCTTGGTGGCAATTGTTACTGTGGGGGTTGAATGGGTGGCCTTCCACAGGGCAAACACTCTAAGGTAAATTCCTCAACCCTAAATCTCTTGCCAGGATAACCAGAACTGTCACTCCAATGACCTCATTTTAACAGTTTCCCCTCTCAAAGGTCAGGCCTCCAAGTGCAGTCAAATTATTAGATATTGGGGTTCTGACTTGACAGTGTCTGTCAGAATACAGTTCACTCTGCAGCACAGTGTCAATGACCAGAGTCCACCTTGTGGCAGTGAGACTGAGGAACAAACAAGACATGTTGGGTTAAAAAGGGACATATCTACGTGGCCAAAGGAAGGAACTATTTTTAATGAAGGCCCAGGGAAAGATGATAATTCCAGGCCCACTGACCATCAGCCTGGTCCATACAATTGTGTCAGTTTCATTCTGATTGCCACTTTGGAGTTTTTATGTTGTTTCTGTGGCCGCACCCTCAAGTCACAGCCAGATGAAAGGTGACTCTGCTACTCTGGTGAATTTTAAACCTGTCCCCCATGATGATTAGCATTTAGTGAAGAAGCAGATTGAATTTGAAATTCATTGACAAGAAATAAGTTTATTTTGGTCTACCCAACAAGTTGTTCGCACTGTGGGAATTCTGGTTCTGAAGGATTCATGAAGATATAAATGGAAGTCTGTAACCATGTTCAGTATTTCAAGCCAATGGAACTCATGGGGCTCACTGAAGTAAGGCTGTATTAGGTAGCTAGCTGCTTCATGTTTCCTTGCTTCTGGTTAGAGAGCATCAGCTCAAGGTATTCAGCACTGTTTGCCGAGCAATGAGGAGCTCATTTGGCAATCACTATGTCTTGGAAAAAGGAAATATGAATTATTAGTAGGCATTGCTTAATGAATTGTCTGTTGGAGCTCAGAACTATTGAGAAGCAAAAACCTGTGGGATTCCTGCAGGAAAATTTATAGGGGCTACTGAGTTTAAAGCAAGCTCTCTCTCTCTCTCTCTCTCTCTCTCTCTCTCTCTCTCTCTCTCCCTCTGTGTGTGTGTGTGTGTGTGTGTGTGTGTGTGTGTGTGTGTGTGTGTGTGTAAAAGATTCGATATCTGGCTTGCCGTTAACTGTATCACAAACATTTCTAGACTTTCATCAAGGAGAAGAGGATTTTCACATGAAACATAGAACCAAGCCTTCTGTCTAAATAGATATCTGTTGCAATTTTGGATAAATGCCAGTAAAAAAAGACTCAATCATATTTTTAGTCTAATGGTGTTTATATTCTTTTGACTGATATTGCATAGCCAAAACAATGCTATTACCATCTACCCTGACTGAGCAAGTATTCTTTTGTGCGAGGCAGTAAGAATGGCAATTAGATCCAACTACTTGTACAAAAACATTTACACAGACTCAACAACCTGAATGACATTTATGCCTAATAAGAAACTGGATGCATTTAGCTAAACATGTGTTTTTATATGTTTATGATGTTTTAGACCGAAAATACAATAAATGCCTGTATCTTTTAAATTATGAACTATTGAATTGTAATGAAATAAAAACATCTAGTCCTAGGCAACCCATAAGAACAAAGGGTGACGATTCAATCAAGCCACAGAACTTTAGGGGTAGGCAGGACCTTAGCAAAGACCATACCCACCTGGGGCCCAACAGTCGAATCCAGCTGGAGGTTTCCCAATAGCTAGCTCATCTCTATGGAGTTTGTTTGTCTAGTGCCAATATCAAACAAGTGAAAGGTTCATGTCAATATGCACCTGTCTAGTTCCTGTGGCAACGGGATGACTCTTAGACAGCAGCTGTAGAGGGATAGCCTGAGGAAGTCATTTGCTCCCACACGTGGCTCCTTCTCAACTTAGCAGTTGTTGTTTCTGTAGACATTCGTCCTAACATTTCCCCTTAGAACATGAGGACCTTATTCAATGCCATGTGCCTGCTTACACGCTGAAGGAGTTCTAGGATCCTCACCCTATTTGATGGCCTGTCCCACTTTCTTCATCGGTAAGCATGGAGTTCTTGGCATGTGGACATGCTAGTGTGAGTCTTGGTCTGCCACATGCTGCACCCTGGAACACTTTCAGGCCTGCCTTGTTTGCTGGCAGAGAGCAATTAGTGGTACCCCGAACATCTCTTACCAACAGAAAAAAGATGAGGTTACTGAAAACAGTTTGCATTTATGAAGCTCTGAACAGATGGACGGAAAATCCTGCTCTTGACACTTGTGCAGATGCTCAGATGAGTTCCCCTGGAAAGATCTGAGAAGTGGCTATGCCATGGTCTGGTCTAGATCTCCCTGAGCCTCTATCTGAAGATACTCTAATCATCAACTGCTGGTTAGTAGAGCTGCGTTTTAAGAATTTTTATCTAGATTAAAATCTCCATGTTGATACATTCTGACATAAGACCCATCCTGGCATTTACTTCCTAGAAAAATTTTAATTAACATGTGCTGTGTACTCAGCAAGATCTTGGAGACTTTGTGAGAAGCAAATGGAACCCTCTAGTTGACAAGCAGGGCCACTATGGTATGACATATCTGGAGACTCTTGGTGGGGAGTTCTAAGTGGACAGGAGAAAGTCAGTCTTCTGAGCTGTGGCTCAGTATTAGTAGTAATAAACTCAGTTCTTGATGATGGCTTATTTCTAATTGATAGGAATCTCCAGGACAGATGTCTTGAGGGAAAGAAAAAGCTGTTCAAATGAAACAACTATCAGCTAATAGGTAATATGGCTTAACTGCAGAATACCCACACCATAGACTTTCTACCCACACTGCTCTGCTCTGTAACCATCCGTTCCCAGTACTTTTCTGACCATGTAGCTAGACGTCCTTCTTGCTGCTCATGTGTTCCTAGGCTGATATCCTGCCAGCTGGATCTCTCGTCTCATTCTATTTCTGTCAGGCATTGGGGTGCAGCCAGGACATGGCCTGGCTTTCGAATCTGCAAGAAAGGATGATGTCAGGCCTTGTGAGTTCTCTCAGAAGCCCTAGGACAGTAGAAAAGCATGAAGACCAAGAATTAAAATGTTATGTAGATACACTCATTTTCAGTAATGACAGAACTTAGGATTTAAACCCAAGGAAACCATTGCTTTCATGGCAATTTGAAAGATGGGCAAAATTCTACCTTTTACAAAATATACAAAATCGTGGATATGATATAAAACCTATCCATGCTTGTCAATATTTGATTAAAGTAAGAAAATCTATTAAAATCAGAGGATTTTGATTCACAATTTTGGAAATTATAATCAATGATTGATAGACCTTATTGGTTTTGGCCAGTGGTAAGAGGCTATGCCTATCATGTTAGGAGCACATGATAGAGTAGAACTGGTCATATCAGGATCCAAGCTCAAAAAGAGAGGGAGGGTCAGGTCAAGGATCCTCAATACCCTTCAGGAACATCCTCTCAAAGGCTATGGATCTGTCCGTAGATCTATTGCTCTAAGGTCCTCCCAATAGTAACATTTCAGAATTGAGCCTTTAATGTATAGGTTAAGAGAGGATATAAAAGGTCCAACCATAGGAATATCTTTTGAAAAGCAAAACTGAGATGCTAAGAAAGTAAAAGACATTGATCGCTAGAGGTAGAAATTATTTTCCATAAAGTCTGCCTTGGTGTAGGGGCCTCTGGAAGCCTCTTAACTCTGATGGGCCCAGTCTCGTGGGTCTAGGAAACTATGGAGGGAATTAGAACGTTATTTGCTTTATAAAGTTAGGGTCTGTCCTTACAGGGCCTTTGCTGTTGAGTAGAAAGAGTCTTAGGGTTTCTTTGTATGGCTCCAGTTTCTGCACTCACATCTTCTTACAGGTGTGAAGTCAGTTCACTCTTCCAATGATGTGTGAAAAACACAAAGTTTTCTGTCTTTCCTCAAGTTACTTGCGTAAGAAGAGACCAAAAGTCCCCATCCTGAGCAAGCACACACTGAGGAGATGCACCTTCCGCCTAGGCCTCTAGACACACCACAAAGAGCATTCTAAGTGATGTGAATCATCTCCAAGTAAACCTGAAATAGTTAGAAGAATCAGACTCATTAGCAGGAGTCGGGCAAGAGCAAAGCTGTTAAACCTTTTTGAGATCCTGAAATGAGTGCAATTAATGTGAATCAAGAGATGGATGTTGAAAGAAAGCATCTGGATAAGAGGTACAAATGTATTTTGTTACTTGCCATGTTTGTAAGTTAGGTCAAATGCAACCTAAATTAATGAAATGATGCCGAAAGAGGCATTTGTGTCCAGTAGTTAGTGGGTAGATCAGAAGTAGGTTTGTGATTGTTACTTGTCCTTTTCAAATTGACTAGATTTAGAAACCTCTAGGAGGGACAATTCCTTGGCATGTCAGTTAAGGGTTTCCAGTAGGAGGAAAAACCTGACTGTGGGCTGCACTTTCCAATACAATGGATAACCAGTTGAAAAAAAAAATGGGTAAGGTCTAATTTAATAGCAAAGCCATCTCTTCGCAACTCCTGACTAAGGATGCAACGTGACCCTCCATTTCACATACCTTGACTTCTCCACCATGAGGCAAACCCTTCTTTAAGTTGCTTTTGTTCGATGCTTTCTATCAGTAACAAGAAAAGTAGCTAATAGAAGGTTAGACGCTAATAAAGGGTTAATCTAGTGCGTTGACAAGTAAGTATAGAGGAGCAGACTTATGAATGGAATAAAGGAATGAGGTGTCCCACTGCAGCAAGAGAGATGCTGAGGTCTAGTGCGTCTCCCTAGACTGTGGGAGAAATCAGGGGACAGTCCCATGACTTTGTGGTTACAACACACGCCAATTTTCTGATTCAGAAAACCCAGAAAGTATAAGCAAGGATGTAAGGAAGGGTAAAGAAGACTTGTCTACTTTTGTCACTCTGAGTCTAGTGAGAACAAGGACATAAGAAAGATGTTCAGCACCATGAGCAGCCAGAGAAGATCCTGTGTGCAGCGCTGCAGAGGAAGGGCTGGGCTGGAGATGAATGACTGTGCAACAAAGACAGAAAAAGATGGGAAAAAGCAAGTGTTAATCTGGCTAATGCATCCAGCACTGTCACTCAGGGGGGAGCCTGGTAATCTACTTTGGAGCAATAATAAACTGGACAAAATGGCATGTGCCTGTAGTCTCAGTTAATGACTTGTCAGACTTCAGAGTGCGAAGGGAGTTTCAGGCATCAGACAGTAGAACCTAGGTCTATAGCTGGAAACCTACTGTGTGCAAAACAGCTGTACAACCCGTACCCATGGTGCATGGTGATAGATAAGTGGATACTGCACAGTGCCTGCCTCCCCGGGTGAACGAAGAAGAGGCAGATGAAGCAGATATACCTATAACTGAGTTGGTTTTCTCGCCCTAGAGTTTGAATTGGTAAATTTGAATAGGAAAACCCTTTAAGTCCACCTTCTGAGTGACCTCAGAAAGGAAGTCCAGTGGGCCAGTCTCAGCTTTAGACTGGATCAGGAAATAAGTGGACACACTCAAAGGCCCCTCTGATGTCGAAGCTTCCCATCACAGGCACCACCAGGCTCCTTTTGACCATGAGCAGTTTGTATTGGGCTTTCTGTAATGAAGAGCACTTTGGAATGATATTCCTTCTTATTTGGTTCTCTGTACCCATCATGCACTGGGCAACTTCTGAAATAAATAGTGCCTCCAACCATACAGATGCTCCACATGTCCAGCTCTCACAATGTCCTCTTATTCTTTCAAGTTTTAGGTGCCTTTTACAAAGATCTCTCAGTCTTAGTAGAAGGCTTCAAGTCACATACAATCAAATTACTTTCAAGCAAGTGACTGTTCTCATTCATTGCTTTTGGTGTGACAAGAGATTTGACAGTCACTTTCGAGACAGACCCTCCTCCCTGAGACAGTCGGAGAGCTGTCTTTAGTCCCCTTGGGTGTAGTCAGTAGATGGGTAGTGAGACATATACCTTCTTGGGTAGATCAAGAAAGCCCTGAGCACGGTTGCATTTACCCGTTGGTACCTAGCTATGTCAGGCATGTAGAAATGTCAGTGTTGAACGAGTTAAAAGTCAAAAAGGACTCCGACAAGGCTGGAAGAAGAGAGGTGAGTGGCCTGAGGGATAAACTGTGCTCTCAAGTCTCTGCTTAGATGGCATCTTGCTGTTGGCAGAGCTTCTGGACTCCAGGGCTCTCAAGGAAGACAAGAAAATAAGATCATCTTGCCCTGGCTAGTAGGGAAGGAAAGGGGGCACACTTTAATGATTAGGTCAGAGGAATATTGGCTCCTGTATGTCTGCTTGCAAAAGTGGGTCTCTCTGTGGGTAAGGGAGCCCTGTAGGCTCCTCTGCTTAGAGGTTAAGGCCTCAGACAAAAAGGCTGGGTAACCTGGAGACACAGCTGGTACTTTATTCACATGTGTGTGGATGGCACAGAAGGGGGCTTGCCTGGGGCTAAGATAGAGGACAGCAGAAGGGAGCCAGCAGTGCAGATAGTGAGCTGTCTCTGAGCTCTAAGGCTGAGTAATTGACAGCTGATGCACTCGGATGGACTGCAACATGACAGCCTGACTGATGGAGTCCACACTGGCTTCCAGAGAGCCACCTTTGAGCTGTGGGTGCAAGCCCTGCTGTCATGGCACTGTTCAAAGGCGAATGGACATATATTTGGAGACTGTCACGATTATCTGTTCAAGATGAGCTTTGTTTGCCTGCTTACATTAAGAACGCCAAAGAGAGAGAAACATTGGTTTCTCTCTCTCTCTCTCTCTCTCTCTCTCTCTCTCTCTCTCTCTCTCTCTCTGTGTGTGTGTGTGTGTGTGTGTGTGTGTGTGTGTGTGTGTTTGGGAGTGTGTGTAAGACATGTATACACCAGTTTCAGTGCATTAAACATGCCTTCACTTGGCTACAGACCCCCCAACTCTGTTCACCTTGTTCACTGTGTCATTTTTCTACCTGAATGATCCCTAAACTGAGTTTATGTTCCCTGCAATGGCATCAATTCACAGGTCTTCTCAAAGCCTTCTCAAGTATGTTCTTTGGAACATACTTGATTTTATTCCTTTATGTATTCAGCAAATACTACACCCTCTGCTTTACTCTCCCAAGGATTACTTAAGAGTTTGGATCTTCTGGGTTATTATTTGTTTTTGTTCTTGTTTGTTTGTTTTTTTTTGTTATTTTGTTTTGTTAGAAAAAAAAGGTGGTTTGCCTTTTAATGAAAGTTTCAGGAAGGGCTTCTTTCATACAGGTTGGCTCTAGATAGTTGATCATATGCACATCACGTAAGGAATCTGCAAATGAGTAAATTAATTATTGGTACTACATAAGAATCTCAATATCACCTAGGATCCCCAAGGGGGGTCACTGGGGACTCTGAATCTGATTGCCTATATACAGCCCTATGGCTTTTGGCATGCTGGAGTGCAAAACCTTCCTATGTTGGTCCTGATAGATGGCAGAAGCACTTGACCTTAGAGTCTTAGAGGTTCAAGAACTTCCCTAGGTTTTGCAGGGCCCAGCTGCTGGCCATGTTTGAAGGAGAGTTGTGGTGATGCCTTGATATGCTTTGAAACAACTCACCTGCTCTTAGCAGTGGGCAGAGAGGAGGTAAGGTTAACCAAAGAGGCGTGCTCTTGCCAATGCTGAGTGTGTGTGTGTGTGTGGCGGGGAGGGTGTCAGAAGTGGCCTACTTGCTTTTGATGAATCTATTCTGATTATTTATCCATCGGTCTGCAGGCATTATGTCTGAATCATCAGCAGAAGATGCTGTCCTGCTTTACTCTGTTTCTCAAAGTTACTCAGCTCTTTGCTACCAAATACACGTGACATATGAGTACTATTTTCTACCCTTTCCTGCCCTAGCAGATTTCTGTAGGATCTGCCCTAACCAGAGAGAACTGTTCAGACAAGGATTTGAAAGTCTCAGGCAGAGAAGATCTTACAATGTTATTGGTTGGTGCTGAAGAAGAAAGCTGGACCACCCCACCTCCTCTCCCAGGGTGCTCTGTGAATTTGCAGTATGGTCCATGGGGTTTTGTTTCTTCCAGACTCTCAGAAACTGACAGCTTCTGGGGACAGTTCTTAATTAAGTCCCTTTGTGTGCAAATTCATTCCTGACAGAGCATGGAGGACAAAGAATGACAAAAATGTCTTCTCTGAAGAGCACAGGCAGCCAGGCTGAATGCCCTGTGGCTGCTGGCTGCTGGTTGGATTTGAGGGAAAGGAAGGATGAAGGTCCATTTCACTCTAATAGGGAAATACCCTCTTCCTACGGAAAGGAGACAGAATCACCCAGGGAGAGCAGAGCTTGCCTGTGCTAGCCCTGCTGGATGACTCTTCATCAGAAAAGAAGGGGTGCCTGCCAGCTTTCCTGTAACTTACATGGGCAATTGCCTCTGGTCAGATTTGAGGGCAAGTCGGTGAATAATTTAATAAGTCAATAGGGCAAAGTGTGGAAGTAGAGTAAAACTGATGAAAACGAAGCTGTAGTCAATGGAGTGTGTGTGTGTGTGTGTGTGTGTGTGTGTGTGTGTGTGTGTGTGTGTGTGCCTATATTCTGATTCCACACCAGTGACGATGTTTATCTATAGACAAGACCTGAGTTGAACATTTGATCAGCTCCCCACCCCCCGGGTGTGCTTTCCTCACTCTGTCAAAGCAAATTCAAAAGGTATGACGTTCCCCGTCTGCTCCATCTCTAAATAATACAGTTCTCCCTTGTCAGGAGTTACTGAGTTATTCGCACACGAAGAGCACTTGGTAGCTTTTCATGCCACATGCTCAGAGTGTGAACTGGACGGTTTTGATAGATGGAGTTGCTAGAAAGGACACTTTCGCCACCTGGTGACAAAACTGTGGCAGTGGTTTTTTTTTTTGTTTTTTTGTTTTGTTTTGTTTTTTTTGTTTTTTTTTTTTTTTTTTTTTTTTTTTTTTTTTTTTTTTTTTTTTTTTTTGAGTAGCTGTTAGTCCACCAAAGACAGTTCTTGCCTTTAGCAACTAGCTTGGAGCCTAAGCTCTTCAGGATAACTGAACAACAAACGAAATTCCCACATGGGAGCTGGAAGATCATTAGCTTTAATGTAGTAGCATTCCCTTTAGCTTGTGGACCCTTAAAATCTGAAGATGCTTGAAAATAGTTATCTATAACCATTTTTCATTGGGCTTTTGTTGGTCTTAGAGTTTTTTTAGAGATCCCATTACTGTGGGTAATTACTCAGTGATTTGGTGGTTTTCCCCATAAAGACTGGGCCAGCTTTCATTTACCCCAGACAGGAAGGAGTCCCATAGCATCAAGTTATTGAAAGGGCACCCTACCCTCGCCAGCTTTCTGCCTTCTTGCCTTGCTTCTTGTTACAGAATCCAGCCAATTGTCTGAGGTGCTACAGGTCCTGTGTTTTCTTCAGAACAGCATCCTAGCTTTCATAGTTGTGAATAATTATCAACCTCTTTGCAGCCCCCAGTGATGTCGGAGCCTCTATTCTTGACAGCTATCTTGTTCCAGCTCTTTTAGGATCTCTGGTCACCAGAGGTCCCTTCTCTGTTCTATATCTTAGGTGCCTGTTCCTTGTCAGAACACTTGAATGACTCCTGCACTTTTGAGTTTCCGTACTGTAATGGAGGCCAGCTTTCCCCACAAAGCATCTGGAGTCTTCAGAATCTATCCAGGCTAAGGAATGTCAGTTCTCAGTTCTCAGACACCTCTCCACCCAATCCTGGGATACTTCCGATAGACTCAAGCTAGAATCTCAGCTTTTGATTCTTTGTCCTTGTCCCTCTTTCTCCCTCCCACAGTTCTTGTTTCCAACACTAAAAATGATTAGGCTTCCCTAGGATGTGTTCTGAAAGTCATACTTTTGTTGCCTCTGAACTGTAGCTTGCCCTGCAGACTTTTGAGTTCTGATGTCTGAAGGTTCAGCTCCAGATGCACTGGAAATGATGACTTCCTTACTGAATAGTCCCTGGTAATGCCCACAAACTGAGCATAAGTACTTATTAGTAGATATTAGCAGTTGCCAATGGTTTTGCTCTTTGGAAAACTAAGTGTTGGGGCCTGCATGAAAATACAGAGCTGAGAGGTCTGGGAGAAGACAGTTGAGAAGAAAACCTAGCTGGACAGAATTTCAGAGTTTACCCAGCACTCCTATTTATGGACTTAGCATTGTGAGTTCAATTTAGTGTAGACTAAAAATACTTAAAAGATTCGCATCTGAATTCCTTGTCGTCCACTAAATAATAGAGTCAAATAACTATCTATAGGACACTTTGTACAAGTGGGTAGAATAAGTCGCCTGGACATCAGTTTAATTGTACAGCTGGATGTGCATGGATTCCATGCAAATATGACTCTGTTTTACAGAAAAGACTTGAGTCTTTGTAGATTTGGGTCTCTATGGTTAAAGGAAATGTTTATATGTATAGTGAGGGAAGACAACACTAGTTTTCTCTCACTGTGCTCTGTACCTCATAGCAATCATGTTCATTGTGTCTAAGCATTATTGGGAGCTATGGTTTAAATCCATCTTTCAGATGTGGCACTGATACACAAGTCACATGCTCTAGTTTGCACACTCAGTTGGGCAGAATTGGGCTTGGACCCAATATCTGGTTGTCAGTCTTGCTCTTCCAGTAAAAGAGACGATGTGGTTTCTGTCCATGTGTGCCAGGCACTGTAGTGCTCCAATTGCACCTTGATCATTTACTGGATACCTTCTTCCTCCTGGCCTGTCCATATGAAAGCATAGAGCTTCAATGAGAAATGTGGCCAGCCTCAGACAGCTTCCATTCCCAAATCCCTGTGCAGTCACAATGTAGACGCAGCCACTGTCCCACCAATGCTACCTGGTACTCTTCACTTTCTGGCCTGACCCTTGCTTGTCTTGCTTGGGGAAAAGTAGAAACCATTTGTCCTTGTGGCCAGAGACCTCCCCACTACCATATTCAGTTTTGAATTTCTGGTTGGGCATCTGTAAGAGACTGTTGTACAAGTTAATGCATAGACTTTTCTAGTTTCAGGAGCATGGGTACAGGGCTTCTTCTGCCTGTGGCATGCACCCTGGGACAGTAACACCGAGGCCCAGAAGAGGCTGGGCAAACAGACCTATGTGTCAGTGTCACCCTACCCTAGAGATCTGGAAACATTCTTGATTCAACTTGTTTTCATGTTTGTTTTGAGATGGGGTCTTGCTACATAGCCCAGGCTAGCTTGGAAACCTGCAGTTATCCTGCTTCAGTCTTTCAAGTGCTAACATAACAGACGTGCTCCTGCTCAATTTGTGGGGCATCCTTCATCCCTGGGGTAAAGACTCTGTGATAGCGCCAAGCAGATTAGTATGGGATGCCCACACCATTCTCCTCACTGTCTGTTCACCTAGTGCAAGTGATGCAGCCCAGAGGCGTGCCACCGGAAACTGCCAGCAGCTGATTACTAGTGGGGGTGATGAGTTGGCTTGACCGCTTCCCTCCTGTGCTATGTCTTACCGTATTTGTTTCTGATCCCCATCTCCTAATGAGATGAAAGGATACAAGTAAAACTAAACCTCCCTCACTATCCTTGCTTAGTCTTTGCTCTCTCTTCACTGCCATGAGAAGATAGGTAAGTCAGCCTCCTGGGTTGACTTTCTCATTTTCTCCATAAGCACACTCCTGTAAACACATGCCTTTTGTTACATGAGCCTGCACGGATTGCTGCTTACACGCACATGCCACGAGATGCCATATCTGTTCTTTGTAACTTGCTCTGTTCCTCGTCATGCTTTTAAGATCCAAATATTTACCTCATGTATGATCATTCCTGTATGTTTGCTGTTTTCTCGGATTCCTCGTGACTACTGTGACACAGGGCTTAGCAGGTCTCTTACCAACAGTCATCTCTACTCGGTTTTATTTTCTCAGCCACTAAGATTCTGGTTTTCAACTTAACTGGTGCCACAAGCTCAATGTCTTGGGCTTGGATGTTTACCCAGATGGAAGGCATTTTGCCAGCAATACTTTGCCAGTCTGAACGGCTACCAAGCCTACCTACGGGGAAGATCCTGCATCCTTATGAAAGGAGATCCCAAATGCCCTCATCCTGTAGGCAAGCTACGACTGGGGAGAACCTGTTTAGAGGGCCCTTTGGAGTCAACTGCTGAGTGTCTGTGCTCTCCCTCCTGAAGAGTTGGGATAGAAGCAGAAGCAAAACTTCAAGAATCTCTCTCAGTTCCAACTCTCCTGGCTCCATCCTGTAGTGCATGACTCAAAGTCCTAGTTCCCTTTTTCAAGCCAGAAAAGATAAGAATCCTTGTTTGTCCAAACTTGGTGCCCTCCACGTTATCACCATGTGAGTGCATGCCCATGAATATGTTTCATTGGGTAAGCGCTTCCCACATTCTTGATCAGACAGCATATTCATTTATACTCCAATTAACTATTCAGACTGCCCTATTTTTTTGCCATGTCATTGGTTTTGTTCACTTTTCCTTTTGATTTGTAAAAATAGTTCACAACTGATTAATAGAACTTCTTACACATTCCCAATGCTGTTACTTGTAGTTCCCATCGTGTCCACAGCAACAACTACTGCCCATCAAGCCCCGTGTGTCTTTCACTCATTTCATCTTCACAGCAATCAAATGAAGCAAATAATCCATTCCATCATCTGACACTTGCCACTGCAATGAAATATCCAAGGAAATCCACTCATAAAGAGAGGAGGGGCTGTCTGCGATTATGCCACCCTGAATGCATCCAGCCTGGTCTGATCTCAGAAGCTATACAGGGTCAGGCCTAGTTAGCATTTATCAGGGAAGAGAAGAGGCGTCATTCCAACTTAAACTGTGGGAGATTTCAGCCCATAAAACTTTTGAGCCAGGGCGAGGCACCACATAATCACAGGAGCAGGGAAAAGGGCAATGATGCTGATTTCAGGCCAGGAAGCAAATGAGAGTGGAGAAGAGAGTGAGGTTGCTTATGCCTCAAATGGTCCCATGACTATTCACTAGCTCCACCCCCTCAAGTCCATCACTGCTAATAGCACCACCCTATGGTTCAGCCTTCAATAGTGTAGCAATGGTGTGGGGCTTCTGGTTGGTTCGTTTGTTGGTTGATTGGCTGGTTGGCAGGTTGGTACGTTGGTTCACAGAGATGAGCAATGGTGTACACCAAGGATAAAACAAACAGGAGGTTGGCTGCATTGTCTTTGGCCCTGCTAATGCAGGATGTGAACTCAGCAGGGCAGGCATGTGGAACTGAATGCATTGTGGCTGGTTAGTGTAGATCAGGTTCATCCTGTCTTACTGTTCAGGGATCGTGAGAGGAGGACATCCACCACCATCACAGATGCCCCTCTGTGTTTGTATCTCCGCCCTCTCTCCCTCCTGACTCTGACCTGATGTTGTGCCTTTCCTGTACAGTTATGTTCCTCTAGCCTAGTTCAGGCAGCATTATTTGTACATGGATCTGGGTCTCAGATTTCTGTCTTCCTGTCCATATAGCCTCCTCTGTTCCACTGTCAGCAGTTGTCTCTATAGTGCTTGGTTGTATCCTAGTTTATTCTGTGCCTTGTCATTCCACCAGAAGAGAAACCTTTGAAACTCTCAAACATATATAATATATATAATATATGCAATATACATAAACACTATACAAATCTATATATAAAGTTATCACTTCCCATTTTCTAACCCCCCAAGCCCCCCCACATCTCATTGATATCTCTTCTCCCACCCAGGCAAATATTTTGATTTTTGTGTTACTTTACATGATTGTCAAAAATGTTCACTGTAATGTCTAGATGAGTGTTTCAAGGGTTGGAGGACCAATGCCAGGTTGCCAATGCAGATTTCTTTGCAGTGTGGGATCTCACATAGGTCTAGCCTCCCTTTTTTACAGAATACAACTCCCACCTTAGACCTTCTGGTTTTCAGGTTCAAACAATAGCTTATTAATTATGTCAACAACAAAGCACAAGGTTTTGCTTACTTAGTATACAATGTGTGTGTTTAAGGAAGACGTTGACAGGAAGAGCAGAGGATTAGATTGTGAAGGAGGAGTAATGGGGGCTGGTAGCTTCTGGACAGTGTTCAGAATCAGAAGCAATCTTGATCACACACTTTATATTCATTCCCTTAATATTCCTTGGCCCTTTACACAGTCTCAGACCTCGTTTTTAAGTCACCACTTTAGAAACCAGCGAGATAAAGTGGGTAAAGATGCTTTCCCCTTGAGTCTGGTGACCCGAGTTCAAGTCTCCAGACCCATTTGGTGAGAGGAGAGAACGAAATCCTCTGAGTTATCCCTGACCTCCGTGTGAGCATGTGCATGCACACACATGATAATAATAAAATAATATCATTAGTGGATATCAGACTGTTGGCCATAACTCCTCTGGATTAAGTATATACATGTTCTCAGGTGTAGCATCTAATCCTGGAGCACTTTGTACAAGTTTGGGCAAGCCTTACGAAAGATAACTATAGATTTTACAGTTAATGTTTCTTTTACCATGTCCTGTGCAACTTAATCTCATTCGGTGGTGATGGTGGGGTCAGTCAATACATACGTTTTCTAGTGATTTCATGGAATACTCGTGGCTGGGGAATGCATGACGAATATTGGATTATTTGGTTTATAGCTTGTAATGCTGAAGTTCCAAGGCAAATATTCCCATTGCTTGCCCTCTGCTGAGGGTCTTGTGATAAATGCCATCGCAGTGAGGAGGGGGCGAGATTGACTCTGTTCTCTATGCCTTGGCTGAATTCAGGGGATCGCAGAACTAAAATCGTTTCAGAGAAAGGGAAGGGAGAATGAGTTTTAATTTACATCTTTGTTTTCATGATAACCTTGTTTTGTGTAATTGCAGAACACACACTTTGAAGTTTAGGAAGACAAATGGATAAACTGATCCAATAAATGGTGAAGTGAGGGCTTTCTTTTATGATGAGTCGTGTTGGTGGAGAAAGATCGAAGCTGAAGCCTATTAGCTCATACTGCTCTGAACTTAAATTAATCCCATCAACCAAAGCATTACAATCATTTGGGAAATTGTTCTGAGATTTTCGTTCCTCCTATTTGTCTATTGTTGAGTTATCATCTGCATTTAGCATGGAATTGGTCCCTAGGCACCAAGAAGTGCTGCCTTTTGCCACAGTGGGATTTCATGGTACCTACTCCAGCAGTTCTTATGACAACCCTCGGATAGGAAGTATATATAATAGAGGAAACTAATTATGACAAGAAGTTTGACACACACACACACAACTCCCACTCCTCTTCCAAGCCAACACCCCCACCCCTTTCTTGCAGCACGGAGCAAGAAGATTCCTTTGAACTGATCTGAGGAAGGAGAACCGTATTCCTGATCAGGGGGCAATTCTGGTGTGGTAAGAAAATGTTGTGGTGCAGATAGGAAAGAGAGGGAGGAAGGTATCTAAAATCATTTCTTGTATTCCAGCTGGGTGTTCAGTGCATGCCCATACTACTTGGGAGGTAAAGGCAGCTAGGTCTCTATGAGTATGAGGCCACCCTGGTTTACATAGTGAATTCTATAACAGCCAGAGTTTCACAGTGAGACCCTGTCTCAAAAAAATCTTGTTTTCCATAGGAAATAGTTGAGAACAGAATCTAAATTGAAGGAACTTTCTATATGTTGTTCTTTGTGGTATTAATGATTTGAGCTGTAGTTACAAAACTAACCAAGGCAGAGCGTCATACAGATAGACGCCTAATTTCACCCAAGTTTGCTAATAGAAAATGGATTTAACTTGTTGCCATCCTGTGGTAGGTTCACACATTTGAGACTTGAGTCTCTGGTGATGGGTGAACTCTTTGAAAGGTGGGGTCTTGCAGGAAGTGTTCAGGTCACAAAGGAATACCTAGTTCGTGTGAAAAGCACAGTGTTCATTTTTATGGTCTTCATTTTTTACGTGAGGCTAATTTCTTGCATTAACCTCATTGCCCACTCATACTCAGTCAGAAGATGCGGACTCAGCACTTGCTGCACAGCCCCTGCTGCTTCTGTTTATGTGGCGCAGACACAGGCACAACTATTGAGTGGTGTGAGGGCATCCCCAATTGTGACTGGTCTACTTTTATTACCATGGAATTACTGTATTTACTTACACTATGTTATCCATCTTGTAGTCAGAGTTGTTTCACTGAAAGAAATAAATCTAAGTATACGTTTTCTTTAGTGTTCTGCTCTGGGTTTAGGATACTTTTCTTAGATTCCCTTTAAAGAGCTGCTGTTTACAACCAGAGCCCCATGTGGTCATAAGAGAGCCATGTGGACAAGCGACAAAGCCCAGCAGCGTGAAGTTAGAGATCTTCAGGCAGAGGAGGCCAGATCCTATTGTGGTAAATATTTAATCGAGGATGTCGACCCTACCTTTGATCGTTTAATTCCCAGATAATAGGTGCAAACCCTTTATGTTTCTAATAAGCCTCAAAAGCACTAGAGATGGGCAAATATTGACCCTATAAACTATTTTATCTACTTCTCTGTCAATAACCCCACATTATAACTTGTCATGTCCCACCTCGGTCTTTCTTACTCTGATTGGCTGGCCAGCCCTCATGGCCAGTTCTCACGATCCCTTACTTGATGGTGTCTTCTTCTCTTTTCCTCTCTCTTCATCTTTCTCCTCTTGGTCTCTGCCTCAGACCCCAAGCTCAGGAAGTGACCCTCTGCCTACCTCTCATCTGCCCAGCTATAGGCTGTAGGCGTCTTTATTCAACCAATAGTTTTAAACTAAGAAACAAGGTTATATAGCATCACTTGGTATACACGAGGATTTCCTCATCCCTGAGGGCAACTGGACCTTGGGGGCTAGTATTTACCATCACAGCACATAGAAACAGACCAAACCTCAACAAGGCCCGGCTACACTTTATTCATCCCCCCGGACCCTAATTTCCATCTTGTCTGCACCCTCCCAAAAGGTGGTAAGGGAAGGTCACACTTCTGAAATTGCAACTGGAATCATGGAATGATGTCTTCATTCTCACACTGAATTGGGAAAAGCCAATTCTTACCGAGACATGTCTGGATCACTCCTGGGATGTTGGTGGTGCCTGGTGCTACTAAACACACTCTGTTTTAGAAGGGTAGATGGCCAGTGTGGTGTGAGATGATCTAGCTTGAGTCCCTTTGGGTCCCCATCAGCTTAACCGGTAGTCACCTTTCAATGTGCTCTGCTGACCGTGAACTTGGTTGCTGCTTCCTTGCTTGGCTCCTAAAGTCCCATAGACACTGGGTTTTTGCATTTTATTTTTAAACCTAGCAACCTTTCATATGCTATAAAAGGGCCATCTAGCAGGCCAGAAGATGGAGTTGAGTGATGATGGCTTACTGGAGGGAAGACTCCAGCTCTATCCTGTGTCCATCTGTGCTTTGATGGACACAGCTTGATCTGTAGACAGCAGAAGTAGATTCAGCCTGACATTTAAAATGGTCACAGGTCTGCACCAGTCAAGAGTGGAAAAGGAAAAGTCAAGACACTCAGATGATATGTACCACTGAGCTTCACGATCAGGAAATAACATTGTTCTGAGCTATGCCTGCTTAACCAATCATAGCCTAATTGATGCCAGCAGGAGAAGTGAAGGATTTGTTCATTTCTCAAACAACTTGATTAGTGCTCCATCAGGGTTACTCTGAGCATGTCTCTAGCTAGTCTCTCGTCTACCCCCAACCCCCACCCCCACACACACCACATGCACACATCTCTCATCAGCTCTCACACTGGGAGCTTTACTCCACTCTCAGGCTCAGACCATCCCAGCTCCTACAAAGAAAAGCTGGTGAGAGGAAGTTTCCAACCTCTGTTGTTACCCTCAAGTGCTCTGTGCTACCACCGAGGCCCAAGTTCAGCAGCAGCTTACAGACCCCTAGTTCCTAGATGTCAGTCTTTCAAGAATGGTAATGGGGTTCCCACTTTGCCCAAGACCCGAATCCACTTCAGAACTGCCTGTTTGGTGTTTATGCTCCTGTCTCCTGCTTGACAGTGCAGTCTGACACTTCCTCCAAAATCACACACATTCCTGACCACCTAATTTCTGTAGTCCACAGCCTAAATATGGGGAAGTCTAATTTTCAAGTGCATATTTTGCCTAGGAACGTGACATATATGCCTCGTTTTGTCTCCTTTAAATCTAGCCCATGTGGAGTTTTATCCTCTCTGCCTAGAATATGACCGAGATGAAGGGTAGGTGTCTAGCTATTGAGCGCTTCCTAAGGACATATGCAGATAAGTGACCGTCCTGCCCCTTGCTAACTCAACCTCTGCTCCCCTGGGGCAGCATAGCTCTGTGTCTCTAATCCATGCCATCTGGGCTTCTTGGCTTTGGCTGGAAGTCCTTCCAGCTAAAGGATCTGAGATGCACTTGACAGTTTCTCTGGCAACTCAAGGTCTTTGCTTTGAAAACTCCCAATAGTTCCCTAATGCTATTTACTGTCTACCTCTGCTCTTGAAACGGAGATGCAATGCTGTAACCAGAGAAGATTGAGGAAAGCAGCAATGACAAAATCCCCCCAAACTCACTGTGCCAAAAATACTTCTTAAAACTGTCCCTTTATATTGTAAACTTGGTTTTAACTTGCAAAGTAAGCCAACATTTTATTTTGTGCTATTGTGAAATTTTTAAGCCTTCTCTCACTCACTCACTCCACCCCCCATCCTGTTCTTTCTCTGTGTATACACACATGAAGAGACAGGGAGAGAGAGAGAGAGAGAGAGAGAGAGAGAGAGAGAGAGAGAGAGAGTCACAGACAACAGACAGACAGACACAGACACAGACAACAGACAGACAGGCAGACAGAAAAAGAGACAGAGAGATCCTGATACCTCTTAAAGCCTTGGTTCCAATAAGAACATAGTATCACTGATGACATAAGGGTTTTCTTGGGCCTTGGAGAAGGGAGAGCCAACATGGACCTACAGTCAAGGGTCCTACGTAGTATCTTGGCTTTATCCCTTAGGAAATCTGGCAAAGGCAAGCTGTCTTATGCCTCCTTACCAGTAAATGGGGCCAACCATTTCAGGAGGGCACTTAATGTCACTCTAAGAGCTCTGGGACATCACAGTTTTACAGCTCCTGGAGAGAGGTTCCCAGCCTCAGGGGATCATGTGAGTGTCTTGTGCTTTCCCTTTCCCATGAGCACCTGTTCTGAGAAATATTTGAAATGATCCATGCTAGGTTACATGAATACAGAGTTAACAGTGCTATAGAAAAGTAAGGCTTTGTTGAGCAAGAGCTCAGTAATAATTTGATTTAAGAAGCAACAGAAGTATTTCTTCAAAGAGATGCTTATAAAGAAGTCCCTTTAGCCAAGAGCTGCCCCAACTGGAGCTGAGAGGTACAGCGGAACTGCCAGCCCTAGTAAATGGCTTTATTGAAACCTAAGGTAACTTGGAAACACCAGGATCTTGTGTCCACATTTAGAAAAATACTGGTCCCAGGCACTTAAAAATGTCATTCCTGAAATGCCTGGCTGCCTTCATCCATAAAATAAAGCTATGGCTTTGTAGGGTAAGGACTGTATAAGGGAGGTGTGACCCTCATCATGGGCTTGTGTCTCAGGTGTCTCCATGTGAACGGTGTCGCTGTGAAGCCAATGGTGAAGTGCTGTGCACAGTGTCGGCGTGTCCCCAGACGGAATGTGTGGACCCCGTGTATGAGCCTGATCAGTGCTGCCCGATCTGCAAAAACGGTAGGTGGAACACCGGCCATCGAGATGGTGTGAGCCCCAGGCCACAGCCCCTCCCTTGCTCTTGTCAGTGGAATATGTAGACGTGTATGGGTTTCCATAGACATGTCCATGCCCTGCCAAGCAGACCATCGGTCAAGTGTAGGGACAGGTGAGACTTGCTGTGTACCAAGGCATTCTGCCTTTCTTGTATCTGCCTTACGTTTTATAGATGCTAAGAAGTTTGGGGGCAGGGGGGAATTCATTCCCACCATGGAGGAGAACCACTTACTTTAATTTAACTTTGTTTGTTCTTGCAAAGCTGTCTCTCTTTCTAAGACAAGTCAAACATGTTTGTTGCACTCATTTAGCTTTCATTATTAAGTGAATTAAACTAGAAACATAATTGAATATTTTTCAAAAGCAAATTATACCAAAAGAGAGGTCCATCTTTTTCCCAGGGAGCATCCTTGGCACATCAAAAGCCAGACCGGCTTTATGAAAAGAAGCAATGAAAAGTCTTTGTTAAGGAAGAGTGATTGCCTGTCTTAAACAAAGTGTTACTCTTTACCCAAAGCAAGTAGGGCTTATGGGTGTGACCCTTCAGGAGGGTATTAGATGAAAGTGCATGCTGGACCAGAGGGGGCCAGGAGATTATAACTCAATTAAGTCATTGTTCAAAACATAGAAGGCAGCTTTGAGAGATCAGAAATAGATCTGCCCAGTGGACCAGTATCTTCCCTAATGGAATGATCAGACTTTCTGGATTATGTTAACTTATTGTTATCATATGCATCTAGGAGTGGATACATATAGGAGAATTGCAGGGCTAATGTGTAATGTGTGTAAACATGTGTGCTTCTGTACCAAGGTTCGGTGGCTCTATGCCACAGGCTTCATAAACTGCAAGTGAGACTTACATTCATGATTATACCAGAGTATAATGTGTTCCAATGTTGAGTCTTGAGACGTGCCATTAAAGCTTTGACCAGGTATATACACATATCTAAATTTCTCTACAACTCATTGTGAAAATATTAAAATATATAAATTGAAGAGGAAGGGGAGTTCCTGTTGAAGATGTGTATCCTTGAAAGGGCAAGGTCAATGTGTTAGAAATGAGTGATTGTGGAGGCTGGCATGCTCAGCCCTCTGACTATGAGTAGACAGTGTTCAGGGAAGCAGTTACAGAGTGTTTCCTATGAGGCAGGTGGTGCATTTATGAAGAGACAACGAGGTATATTCTATTTGGTGAGAATAAAGGCCACATGTATTTTTCAGTGTTGTGTGTATGGGCATTGTGTCTGTGTGATTGTACGTTGGTGTGCCACTTGCATGTCTGGTGCCCTTAGAGGCCAGAGGACAGTATCTCCTGGAACTGGAATCACAGATGATTGTGAGCTACCACATGGATTCTGGGAATTGAGCCTAGGTCTTCTGGAAGAGCAGCCAGTCCTCTTAACCCATGAACCATTTCTAAAGTCCCTCAAGTGTATTCTTTTAAGAAAGAATGTAAGCTAGAACTATAGGAAACTAATCACTGCTAGAGAAAGAAGAATTAGTGTAGCCAAGGGATGTCCCCTTCAATTAATTATTGTCTAACACAAAGTGGTCTGACCTGGAATCATGCATATACAAACAACAAAATAGACTCAGAGGAATATATATATATACATATATATATACATATATATACAATCATTTATCATATATCATATATGTATATATATATATATTACATTTTACATTTATGTATAGCAATAATAGCCAAAGAAAAAGAGACTGTCAATTTGTGCTAGGGGGAATGTGGGATGAGTTGAAGGGCCTGGAGGGAAGAAAGAGAAGGAAGGGAGTGATTTATTATTATATTTTAGTTTCAAATATAAAGAAAACAAATGTGAAAGGAAAGAATGTTAAAACACTGAGGTGCTATGCTGTGGAATTGAAATAACTTACTTTACTAGTGTAAATAGACAGTAAGAGAGTGAATGTGAAGAGGGAGAAACAGAGACCAGGATGTAAGGCTAGCAGAGTGCCCTTGGAGCTGATGTGTGGTAGGCCACCAAACAGGCAAAGAGATGGTCAAGACGTCAGGAGATGGCCAAGGCTGGCATGGCTTCAGCTTCCTGCTGGGAGAGGAGAGGCTGAAGAGAGACCATTTCTCCAGCTAAAAGATAGTGCACAGCTTAAAACTCTTGTCCTCTCACTAGAGATACTTTGTAAACAGAGTGTCTGAGATATTCAGTTTCTCTTGTTAGTTACAATGAGTAACAATGTGTCAGAATTAGCTAGCCTTGGAATCCTAGTTGGCATGGCCTCAGTGGATGGAAAATTAGAATTTCAATCACTGTGTGCTTTCCACTGGAAAAAAGGACATCCAGATCAGTAGAGAGTTAGAATAAGTATCCAGTGAGCAGTTACCCACTCTCTCTACATTCTCATGCTATTTATATTGGACATATATTTTTCATCCTTTATCATCCCCTTACAATACACATCTGCAAATGCCCAGTAACTTTGGTAATGTGGTCATTTGCACAAGGGTAGTTTCCCTTCCTCCCACTTTCTGAGTAGAGACAGGGTCTTTATGGTTTGTTTTGCCCATGGGACTCATCCCAGTTAAGGGACAGAGTCATCCAAAGATGGTTAAAAGATATTTGAAGGGCTTCATTGCCATCTGTTAGTATGCTAAAATTTGAAATTATTTGGGCTTGTGATGTGGCTCAAGAGTTAAGAGCATATGATATTCTTCCAAAGTAAATCCCAGTTACTCCCAGGACCACTCTAGGTGGCCACATGTAACTCCAGCTCCAGGGAAATCCAATACCTCTAACTTTTGAGGCATTTGTATTCCCAGGTATACACAGACATAACTAAAAATAAAAGTAAATTTTAAAAATTATAAATAGTCAATGTAATTTATTTCTATCTGCATTCAAAGTTTATCAGTTTAGATACAATTTTATTGTTTGAATAAACAAGACATATCTTAAAAATAAGAGCTATAAAGCAAATAAACACAAGATTTGGTGTGTTTTACTACTGAAATGATAGATTGGGAAATAGGTACTTGGTGGCTGCCTTGGTTGTAAAGTTCTAAATATTCATCCCTTGATTGCTCATATACTTTTAGAGGGAGTGGAGATAAAGCCGAGGGCATGGTTGTTGGCCTATTAAAAACTATCAAGTATAATGATATTTGTGGTGGTTTCAATATTCTTGGCCCAGGTAGTGGCACTATTAGGAGGTCTGGCCTTGTTAGTGTGGCCTTGTTGGAAGAAGTGTGTCACTTTGGGGGCGGGCTTTGAGACCCTCCTCCTAGATGCCTGGGAGATAGTCTGCTCCTGACTTCCTTTGGATGAAGATGTAAAACTCTCACCTCTTCCAACACTATGCCTACCTGGATAGCTCATGTTCCACCATGATGCTAATAAACTGAACCTCAGAACCTGCAAGTCAGCCCCAATTAAATGTTGTCCTTTAGAAGAGTTGCCTTGGTCATGATACCTCTTCTCAGCAGTATAAATCATAACTAAGACAATATTCTTATAAGCTAGATTTACTTAATGGAAAGCCTTGTATTAGGAGATTTGAGCCAATTATACCAAATGGCAATAACTTCTTATTTTGGGGATTACAACTATAAAAACACTGAAACATATCTAACTGTCTACCTCTCCTCAGAGAGTTCTTGACTTCGAGGTCTCTGAATTTTGAGACATTCCCACTTAGAAAAAGGTCAAAATCTAACTTTGAAAAGTGCTTGGAAAATGAAATCTGTGTCTGCTGGAGATGGATGGTCTGCGATAACTCACCAAAGTTAATGGATAGTTCACAGTAGTCCAGCTCTGCCTCCCCCTACAAAAGTCATGATTTTATAAGAAAAGATTGTTTTTATATGGAGTTGATTATAGGACATCAAAGGCAGATGGTGTATATAAAACTAAAAGTTTGGGTAGACTCGGCTTGGATGAAGCAATGAGGTTTAACCCTGATATCTGTAGAAGGTATCCTCATGCTGGTGTAACTTGACCTACAATATTAAACAGCTCTTCTCCTGGAAAAAGGGAAAGTGCAACCCAGTTGCTGACTGTCAGTCACTTGCATGAAAAGAGCAGAAATTTGAGACCAAGAATGTCTTGAGTATAAATAAATGATCACAAATCAAGTATGGTTTAATCTATTCACTTGGTTGACTTGTGCAGATCAACCTCTCAATGTCCTTTTCTTAAAGTCAATGGAATGAATCGTGGCACTGTTTATCCCTCCCCTTAAGGAACTCAGGCTTTCTCGGATGGTAAATGTACTTCAGAATTTCCCTTTATTTGCCTTGGTCGTGGGGATGTTTGTCAGCATGACAAAGGCATGTGGTGGGCACCAGTGATCAGATCTCTGCTCTGCGTGTGTGCTATGATCTCACTGTACCTCTACAAAGTGGGAGAGCCAGTATGAAGAATGCCAAGTGTTGGGATTAGCAGTGCTTCTCAGAGATGGATACCTTAGCTGCAAAAGGAGAGCATGCTATGTACCAGAAGCACAAAGGCGCGGGGAATAAAGCGTATCTCTTCCTTGAAGTCTCAGAGCCACTTGATAATAGTTATTTACACCTTGATTTTCATAAGAAAATATAGACTCTTTTCTGGAGGAGCATGAAAAATGTGAAATTTTAGGATAAACACTGAAATTTCAAACCATTAGATGTACTTTTATAAAATAAATGGGAAGCGCTGACAGAAAATGGGGCAGAGTTTTGTTTGTTTTCCTGAGTATAGGAAATAGAACATAACTGCGGGGAAGATTGAGAGAGTGGCTGAAATAAAATTGATGTAGGTGGGCTCCTATTCAGAGCTTCTCACAGGAGAATATTTACTGTTGCAACATTCTACAATTTTATCGAAGCAATGGTAGCTGTCTCATAAGAACAATCTGCCATTATCTATAGATGTCTCTATAAAACTAAAAATATCAAAATATCAGACTGAATTAACTGTATAAAGAGAGTTTAGCCAGGTCAGTGTATAAAAACCAGCTGTGTGCTGGGCTCGGTGGCCTATGCCTGTAGTTCTAGCCATTCAAAAGGAGAAATAAAAGATTATCAGTTTAAGACCAACCTGGGGAATTTAGCAATAGGAATGTTGCAAAAACAGTAAGAAAGAAAGAAAGAAAGAAAGAAAGAAAGAAAGAAAGAAAGAAAGAAAGGGAGAGAGAGAGAGAGAGAGAGAGAGAGAGAGAGAACAGCAAAGCAAGGGCAAGAGATAAGGTCAGTGTTAGACTGCTTTTGCTTACAATGGCTGAGGCCCTAAGGTAAATCTCAAATACCATCAACAGGAAATTTCTTCCCATATACTTACAGTAAACACATAGAAATTAATTACATAGGCAACAGTATCAAATAACATCATGATTATGAAAGGAATAGAAGTACTTCCTACTAAATCGTGCATCTCTATTCCTAGAATAATAAAGTTTTCCAAAAGAATTCCAAGAGGATCTGCTGGAGGAACTCACCATATTATAGACAGGCAGACTCTAACAAAGACATTGAACTGCTTCAAAGGAATCTATTGATCCAACAGATTTCTATTTAAAAATTACATTTTATTATTAATCTTTTAAAAATCTTTGGATTGTTTCAAAAAAAACAACCAAACAGGAATATGAAAGTCAGAACCACGAAAGAACAACTGGGACTGCACACATTCAAAGTCATAGTCATTAGCATATTGTCCCATAGTCCTAAATGAATACATATAAAACAGAATAGAGTGAGAAAAGACCATGTGCTATGTCACTCAGCCGATCCTGGGGCACGTTGGGCAAAGGAGAGATCAATCCAATAAATTGTGCTTGGCTAATTGATTAGCAAATGAGTTTAAAAAATAAAATCTTGGGTTTTTTTCTTCCCATATTGCATATTTAAAAAAAAAGAGGAGAAAAAAAACCTCTGAATTCCCAATAGATTCTAAATTTAAATGTAGGAATTGAAACTACTAATTTTAGAGGCAAAGATAAGAGGATATCTTGATGATGCTCACCAGATGAAAATTAACTTACTAGTACACCAAGAGCACCAGCCACATGGCTGATAAGATGATGTTTATTAAAAGAATATGTGGCTCTTTGTCCCATCTACTGCGAGAATGAAGACCATTCTCGGCAATCAGACTGGCAACATTCCAGAAAATGTCGACATCACTCTGAAGGGGCGCACACTCATTGTGAAAGGCCCCAGGGGAACTCTGAGGAGGGACTTCAATCACATCAACGTAGAGCTGAGTCTTTTTGGAAAAAGAAAAAGAAAAGGCTCCATGTTGACAAGTGGTGGCGTAACAGGAAGGAACTGGCTACCCTCAGAACCATCCGCAGTCGTGTTCAGAACATGATCAAGGATGTGACCCTGGGCTTCCGTTACAAGATGAGGTCTGTGGATGCTCACTTCCCTATCAACGTCGTTATTCAGGAGAATGGGTCTTTGGTTGAAATCCGAAATTTCTTGGGTGAAAAATACATCCGGAGGGTTCGGATGAGGACAGGTGTTGCTTGTTCTGTCTCTCAAGTTGAGAAGGATGAGTTAGTCCTTGAAGGAAGTGATATTGAACTTGTCTCAAATTCAGCGGCTCTGATTCAGCAAGCCACAGCAGTTAAAAACAAGGCTATCAGAAAGTTTGTGGATGGCATCAGGGTGTCTGAGAGGGGAACCGTGCAGCAGGCGGATGAGTGAGACCTCAGTTTCCCAGCTCCAGAAGCAAGATCCTGATCACAAGTACAATTTGGGCTCAATGGAACAATAAAAGACTTATATACTGAAAAGAAAAGAATATGTGTTTATCAATCATGCTATTAGCAAGTTAAACGTAGCCCCCACCATGTATCATGAGAAACTAAATGCAATGCACTTATCTGACAAGTATCTATGAAAGCAATGCATTGAACCAGCAGAGATAGGGCCGAAACAGACTCCCAAGCCTCTGGCACCAGAAAGGTGCCTAGTCTAAGTGCAGTTTACATACCAGACTCTGTTGCCATTTCTTCACACGACAGTCCCATTAGTGTCTGTCTTTGCTTCACATGTAAGAAGAGGGAAAAGATTCTCACCTCAGAGTTAAGTAAATATGTCAACATTTTCTTTTCTTTTTCATTTTATGAACCTTTACTATATAAAAGCTTGCAGTTCGATAAAAAATAACATACACGAAGATGCCTGACCCTAACTTTCTACAACTCACTGAACATCGTTTGTTTTTTAATTTATGTACTTTACATTCCAATTCCTGTCCCTACTCCCAGTCCTCCTTTCCACAGTCCCTCCCCACTCCCCTTCTTCACTAAGAGAACGGATGCCCCCCCACCCCCACACATACACCTAGGTATCCTCCACTCTAGTACTTCAAGTCTCCACAGGGCTAGGTGCTTTGTCTCCCATTGAGGCCAGACAAGACAGCTGAGCTAGGGGAACAGATACTACAGACAGGCAACAACTTTAGGGACAGCCCCCACTCCAGTTGTTCAGGACCCACATGAAGACAGAGCTACACATCTGCTACACATGTTCAGGGGGCCTAGGTCTAGACCCTGCATGCTCTTTGGTTCGTGGTTCAGTCTCTGAGAGCTACAAGGGTCCTGGTTAGTTGATTCTGTCAATCTTCCTGTAAAGTTCCTATCCCCTACAGGACCCTCAATCCTTCCCCCAACTCTTCTGTAACAGTCCTGAAATTCCATCCAATGTTTGTTTGTGGGTTTCTGCATCTGTCTGAGTCAGCCGCTAGGTGGGACCTCTCAGAGGACAGTCTTGCTAGGCTCCGGTCTGCAAGCAAAACACGGTATCATTAGTAGTGTCAGGGATTAGTGCTTGCCTGTGGGATGGGCCTCTAGTTGGGCTCATTATTGCTCAGCATTTCCCTCATTCTGGGCTACATCTCCCCTCCCTGCATTTCTTGAAGGCAGAATAAATTTGGGGTTCAAACTTTGGTGGGTGGGTTAGTATCCAGTACAGAGCTAATCGGAATTCTCAAGAAAGAACTCTCCAGTGACTGAGAAACATTTAAAGAAATGTTAAAAGTCCTTAGTCATTAGGGAAATTCAAAACCAAACCAAACCAAAACAAACGAACAAAAACCCTGCGAGTCTGACTTACTGGTCAGAATGGTTAAGAGCAAATGCTTAGTGAGAGTAGATGCTGGCAAGGATGTAGAGTAAGGGGGACACTCCTCCATTGCTGGTGGGAGTGCCAACTTGTAGAACCACTGTGGAAATCAATTTGGCAGTTTCTCAGAAAACTGGGAATAGTTCTACCTCAAGACACAGCTGTACCACTCTTAAGCATATTACCCAAAAGATATCCCACTATACCATAGGGACACTTGTTTTACTATGTTTATAGCGACTTTATCTATGATAACCAGTAACTAGAAACAACCTAGATGCACCTTAACTGAAGAATGGATAAAGAAAATGTGGTACATCTACGCAAAGGAATGATATTCAGCTTTTGAAAACAAAGTCATCACGAATTTTGCAGGCAAATGGATGAAACTTGAGAATATCATCCAGAATGAGGTAACCCAGACCCAAAAAGACATGCATGGTGTGTACTCACTTATAAGTGGAGATTAGCCATAAAATACAGGAAACCCATACAACACACCACAGACCCATAGAACCGAAACAAGAAGGAAGGCCCAAGCAAAGGATCTCACTCAGAGGAGGGAATAAAATAGTCATAGGAGGCAGATTGGAAGGAGGGGACTGGGTGGGAAAAGGGGTGGGAAGGGGATTGGGGCGGGGTGGGGGTGGTGGTTCTGGATCAAGGGTGGGGAGAGACAAGGGAGATAGACAGATGGCCATGAAAATGAATGAAATTTGCAGCTGGTCTGCGGAGGGCTCCATCTCTAGGAAGTGCCAGAGATCTGGGTTATAGGGCAACTTTAGCTGAAACTCACAGCAGTGGGGATATGGGGCTACCTTCTGTAGCCAGGCAGGAACACCAGTGAAGTGATAGGGACACCAACTCCCGGAACTTCTATACAGTTAGCATAGGCATTAGGAGCTGAAGCTGTGGGACTTCATATTGAATTTTGAACTAAAAGTATAAAATGAACTAGTCCCAACATGAAGTCCATTGTTATAAATAAAGATATGTCTTGAAATTTCTATATCACTAAGATAATCAGCAAAATAAGCTTGAAATGCAAAAGCTTATGACTTTTAAAAAGACATTAAAGGAGAAATAGGGACAGACCACATGAAACAAAGAAAACAAAATGAATATATGCTTTCAGCAGTAAAGTCCAAAATACATGAGATAAGTTTAAAGAATTCAAAGGATAAATAGAAAAATAAGCAATTATATTTATGTTTCAGTAAACAATAGTTAATAGACAATCTAGACAGAAAACTAACAAGGATATTTAGGACATTTACACTAGCTGCTAGAGGTAAGAATACACAGCCCAACCGGGGGAACTCATTTGGCCAACGAAAGGTGGGTATTCTATAAGAGAGACCAATTGCTAAGCCATAGAAGAATTCCCAATGAGCTTGACAGACATAACCACCAAAGTATATTTTTTGAGCACAACAAAATTCAACAGAATCAACTTAGAATTAATAGCATTAATAGACAATACAATCTAAGGAATCGGAAAACATTAAGTAATCCAACTGTTATATTTTTAATCACCTTTGGGTAAAAACAAGAAGTCACAGAGATTTTCTGGACATACCTGCAACTGATACAAAGTGAAAAGCCTGTGCTGTAGTTGATGGGGCAGCTATAAGCTACAAAAGTACTTCATTTCCTGAGTCAGTAACATACGCTGTAAACTTCTGCCTGTAGGAAACTAATGTCAACAGATCATACAGAAGCATGTAGAAGACAGAATCCAATGACATGTAGTCAGAGCTCAATTAAATAAAAGATACAAAAGCATCGGAGACAGTTATTACAACCAAGGTGATAATTCTATGAAAAATATTTGAAACAAGAAAATTAATTCAGCTTCCACTAGACTCAAAGTACAACATTGAGATACACCAACAATCCTTCAAGATGAACAATAGCTGCGAGCCAGTGTTAGGGAAAGCTTTGCAACAGTGTGTTAGAAAAGATTGCGAAAATTCAAATTAATTTTAATCTCAAAGATATGTGGAGAAAAACCTTTGACACAAATCATTTAGGGCTAAGTTAAGTAATCAAAACGTAACAAACTCATCCTAACAAGGCAGCCGTTTGAACAGACATTTATAATAACCTTTTGAAACAAAGGTAAAGTTGCAAGATGGCCAGAACAATGTTTTGGAACAAAGGCATGGGTGCCATTTCCTGAAATAGGCAGTACAGAACCATTTTAGTTAAGGTAAAGGTGAGACATAAGCCAATCATGGGGAAACAGACCTCATTATAAGCTGGAATGAGCCTAGTTTGTCTCTCCTGTACGATGGCTTTCAAGCCCAAGATGAAGGCAAACTGCTTCATCATAATGTACAAAAAGAGCCGGTCTGAGTGCTTTTCCTAGTGAATTCTGTGAAAGAAGTAAAATAATAATAATAATAATAATAATAATAATAATAATAATAATAATGCTTCTTCACAAATTGAGTCAAGAGAAACTGGCAAAAAGGAACTTCCCAATTTAGTTTTCCATTGATTCTGATGCTGACAATGTCATAACAGTGTACTGTACACCAAAGAGAAGGAACAATTGCATTTTTCTGAGTAATTCAGAAAAACTGACTGATACGTGTTTGCCCATATAAGAAACTGCACTTGGGGGTGGGCGGTGGGAGGTGGGTACGGAACTTTGGAAAGGAAATTATGTCCTTAAGGAGATACTTAACCCTCCTAACTCTCCGGGTGGGTCCACCTCCTTGGCAAGGATTCTTTGCTTAGGTGATCGGCTAGTCCAACTGGATTAACTAAGGCTTAAAGAAAGAGACAATGGCATAACTCCACCCGGAGGTAGATTCCATTCTTTTGGCCAGGAGGTGACAACTTTCAGTGATGCTACAATGCTACCACACAGTGAAGGGTGAGGCAAGAAGGTTGTGGATTGAAGTCAACCGGGGCTATACTGAAAGTCTTTGCCTCAAAGAAAATCTAATAAAATAATTTTATTTATTCTAGTATCAGAAGAAAAGACTATCTAGAAGTATAAATAGTTTTTAATTGCAAAATATGTGCTCTAAAAGCTGAAAAAATTACTGAAAAAATTAAAAGAAGTAACTAAAAGGGTATTTCATGTATTAAAAAAATTTCTTTTTTATAGCTATTTTTATTGGGTATTTTATGTATTTACATTTCTTTCCTTTCTTTCCTTCTTTCTTTCTTCCTCTCTCTCTCTTTCTTTCTTTCTTTCTTTTTTTTTACAATCCAGATTTTATTCCCTTCCTGGTACACCCTTCCACTGTTCCACATCCCATACCTCCTCCCCACCCCACCCCCACCCCTGTCTCCACAAGGATGTCCCTACCCACCCCCATTCTCCCAATAGACCTCTAAACTCCCTGGGGTCTCCAATCTCTTGAGGGTTAGGTGCATCTTCTCTGACTGAACCCAGACCCAGGACTCCTCTGCTGTATATGCTGCCTGGTTGGTAGCTCAGGGTCTGAGAGATCTTGGGGGTACAGGTTAATCGAGACTGCTGGTTTTCCTACAGGGTTACCCTCCTCCTCAGCTTCTCCCAGCTTTTCCCTAACTCAATCACAGGGGTCAGCAGCTTCTGTTCATTGTTTGTGTGCAAATATCAGCATCTGACTCTTTCAGCTGCTTGTTGGATCTTTTGGAGGGCAGTCATGATAGGTCCCTTTTTGTGCACACTCCATAGCCTCAGTAATGGTGTCAGGTCTTGGGGCCTCCCCAGGAGCTAGATCCCACTTTGGGCCTGTCGCTGAACCTTCTTTTCCTTGGGCTCTTCTCCATTTCCATCCCTGCATTTCTTTCAGACAGGAAGAATTATGGGTCAGAGTTTGACTGTGGATAGCAACCTCATCCCTCACTTGATACCCTGTCTTTCTGTTGGAGATGGGCTCTACAAGTTCCCACTCCCCATTGTAGGGCATTTCATCTATGGTCCCTCCCTTTGAGTCCTGAGAGTCTCTAACCTCCCAGGTCTCTGGTACATTCTGAAGGTTATGTACTCACTAGTAAGTGGATATTCGCCCCCTCCCAAAAGGCACAGAATACCCAAGATACAGTCCACAGAACTCAGAAAGGTCAACAAGCTGAAGGGCCCAAGTGAGGATGCCTCAGTACCACTTGGGAAGGAGAAGAAAACAACCACAAGGGAGGAGGGAAGGAGAGACCTGGGAGGGAAAGGGGATGAGGGGAAGGGGGGGCATGATCTGGTATTGGGTGGGGGGAAAGGACTGAAGGCCAGCAGAAAGAATGGAAACAGGCAACCTTGGGAAGTAGGAGGTTGGGAGGACACTTCAGAAGATACCAGAAAAACTTTCAATATCGTTAAGATGATAATTCTTCCTGAACTGGATAATAGATTCATTGCCATTCATATACAACCCAGCATACCTATTCACACGAATTGAGAGGCCAGTCCTAAAATTCATGAATAGTGGACAAACTATTGTCAAACTAACAAAGTCAGGGAACTGTCACTCACCTCTCACCTTCGGAGCACACTGGAAAATTGTAAGGATATTGAAGGAAGTACTGGGGGAATGATATTTGTGTCTTTGTTTGGAAACATAATCTCATCATGTTGCTCAGACTGTCCTCAAAGGGACTACAAAATACACTCAATTTTGTAATCATCTTAAGGTCTCAGACACCTTAGTACTAAGATCATAGACATTACCATTAACTACCATGCCTGGAAAAAAGATTGTGTGTGCTGATGTGCATATAATCAACATAAATCTATAAATTACAAATCCATGCAGACATGAATTAACTTGTTCATAATTAACACATACTACGAAGACATTGAATTTTATAACACATTAAATATATTAATATAGAACAAATAATACGTTGAATTTAAGTGTCGCAAGTATAAAACTAATACATGAAATCCGTGTTTGAAAAAAAAGAAGATATAAATTCTTGCATTTTTATTTTTAAGCAGGATAATTAGATGCTTTAAGGTGATAAAAAATAGCCTTTCTAGCAAGTCCTGCAAGGACAGTTTCATAATCACATGATTTGAAAAGAAGACAGAGATTAAAAACTCACAGCATCTGCAAACACTAGCAAATGTGTACCACGAACTTACCCAAAGGAATTCAAACTCTTTATCCATTGGGTAGGAGGAGAATACTTTATGAGTTTAGATTAGGCAGAGTTCTTAGATTTACTGTAAAATTCACAATCCATAAAAAGGTAAGCCAGCATTGAACATCATGAAAATTTAAATCTTTTTGTGATCCAAAACATACAACTAAGAATAATTAAAGTCCAACCCACAGGTTGTGAGGAAATGGGTTGAAATGATATACTTGATAAAATTCTTATATCTAGACTCATAAGAAGCTCGCCCAATTTAAAGGAAAGCAATAAGATTGAGTCAAGGACGTAAATGTATACTTTACGGATGCAAATAACTGCATTCGATGTTCTCATTACCCTTTGGGGAAATAAAAGCAGAATGGAAAAAGAAATACATAAAAACAGTTATCGTGAGAAGGCAGACCAACCAATATAGGAAATTATGAGGAGAAGCTAAAACCTTCAGCAAGGCTGGTGAGACAACATCCACCATGGAAGCCCATTGATGGATTCTTTCAAAATGAAAACAAAACTTACCACACATTCCAATAATTCACACCTAGAACTCTGTCCTAGAAAACTATGAGCATGTATACTCACAAGGCTATGTGTAGAAATACTCAGAGCAGGATTATTTTCTGTTCCTCAGATAACATCTTAGACAGCTGAGGCTGGCCTTGAACTCCTGAACCCCTGTCTTCACCTCTAAAGTGCAAGCATTGTAGGCTCTAGCTACCATACCCAGCTACATTCTTAATGACCACTAAACAATCAGAAATGTCTATCAATGAACCCAAAAGGTGCCATGTTATTTAGTAGCACAAAGAACTAAAGCTATGTGCTACCACTGAGTAGCCAGCTTTTAAAGATCATATATTTGATTTACTTGAAGCATCATTAGAAGGTTAATAAACTTAGCAAAATTGTTGAGTTACAGTGTTACTGTGGGTTAAGTTCTATCCCATGTGAAGTATACCTAAACAGGGCTGCTGAAAATCCTGGCGATCTCTTAAAAAGAAGACAATGGAAGTGTATGAGTGAGAGCCTACTGCTGAGATAAAAACCATGACCAGAAGCAACTTTCAGAAGGAAGAGCTTATTTTGACTGAAGGTTCCAGGTGCAGTGTCGATCATGGTAGGAAAGTCATGGAAGCTGAAGGAAGCCAAGAGCATGAACTGGAAGTAGGATGAGACCACCAACACTCAAAGCTTGCCCTTGGTAGTGTACTTTCTCTGGCAAGGATCCATCTCCTAAAAGTTCTATAACCTCACCAAAGAACTCTAATAATTTGGGACCAAGAATTCAAGGGTACTGCGTGGGCCTATGGGGGGTATTTCTTATTTAGATCACCACAGTAAGGTTTGGACAGTTTTCTTGACTCACTGTCCAAGGCTTCTCTTGGTTCCAGATCTTCATTTTCCCTCAAAGATCATCTATTCTATAATAGATCCTATGCTCTTGACAATTACATAAGAATCTTCCTGCTTAAGTCTGATGTCCTTAAGACCTTTCGAGTCTATGCTTTTTTAATAGTTTTGAAACAAGAAATTAAACTTTCACAGAGTTTATTTGATCAAAGAATAAATAGCGAATCAAGCAAAACAACAATGAGAAGCAGAAGAAGCAGAAGTTCATCCCACTAGGCCTCAGATTGTTACATAATAACATGTTTATTTTATTTTGACCTTGAAAAAGGCAGCTGTAAAGGCTATCGAGTGTAGATGCGCAGCAGAAGTCAATAATCAAATGTATTCCTTCCTTACACACCAGAGTCCAAGTTCAGACCATGGCTGTCCTTCCCTACCCGCTGCTCAGCTCTGATAGCTCCTTTCTTGTAGGACAGATACCAGTGCCTTCCTTCAAGATCCGTACTTTTCCACACCAACCTAGGCTTTTCGACTTTATGATTCAACTTCTCCAAGCACAGCCATGAAAATTCAGGAAGGATCTAAGTCAGGAAGAGCCCCCTGGTCCCTTGCAGGCACTGCGCTTCTGTGTAGAATCCATCTGTTCCCTCATACCACAGGCTGACAAGACGGCATATGCAGAAAAGTCACCCTGAAGGCTGACTTCCCGACCCCTGATCTAGAGGTTCTTTTTTTTTCTTTTGTTTTTTGTTTTTTTTTTATTATTATTATTAACTTGAGTATTTCTTGTATACATTTCAAGTGTTATTCCCTTTCCCGGTTTCCGGGCAAACATCCCCCTCCCCCCTCCCCTTCCTTATGGGTGTCCCCCTCCCCACCCTTCCCCCATTGCCGCCCTCCCCCCAACAGTCTAGTTCACTGGGGGTTCAGTCTTAGCAGGACCCAGGGCTTCCCCTTCCACTGGTGCTCTTACTAGGATATTCATTGCTACCTATGAGGTCAGAGTCCAGGGTCAGTCCATGTATAGTCTTTAGGTAGTGGCTTAGTCCCTGGAAGCTCTGGTTGCTTGGCATTGTTGTACATATGGGGTCTCGAGCCCCTTCAAGCTCTTCCAGTTCTTTCTCTGATCTAGAGTTTCTAATTGACAGCATCTAGGCTGGGGCCAGAGCCTTTGCAGTTTTATGCGGAACTAGCCTTGCCTCCCAGGTATTTCAGTGCCGGACTAAATCCTGAACTGCGTGAAGCACTGCTTGCCTGTGCTCACATTTTTTCGCTCTAGTTGGGTATTTCTTCCTTGTCAGATTTAATGAGAGAAGATCCCAGGAGAATTCTAAGGCTTTCAACACGGAATGAGATCATTTTGAGAATTAAATATACTCAAAACTCTATTAGTTATGTTTCATGTTTTCCTTGAGATTTGAGGGTTTATAAGAACACAGAATGTAATTTTTTTACTTTGAAAATATCAGGTCAAAGAGAAAATGACCTCTGAATGGCATATTAAGCTGGAAAACCTTAAAACAGAACCGTTTTCTCTCATTCTGCGCAGTTATTTATTGGACAGTCTTATAGATGTCTTAGAGCCAAAAAAAAAAAAAAGAAAGAAAAAGAAAAACATAATAAACCGTAGCTACAAAGAGAAACATAATTCTGCTTTTCTTGGTACAAAGGCCTAGAAAAATGCTCTAGTCATCAGATTTCCTAACAATGAATACATAAATAAAATTTAAATATTTAAAAACGCCACTCAACTTCTTAGCATTCCTCAAGTCAGAAAGTCAACTCCAGAGTGCTAACTTCATTCTGCCATGTGCGTCCACATTTGTGCAGTTCTCGCATGTACAGGAGCACTTCGAATGCTACCCCACACTTCCTTAAAAGCTCTGGGAACAGCAATTCCTGTTCTGACTTAGCAAAGTCTGTGATTTCCTTGCCGCATAACGCAGCTTTCCCGTGATTTCACGTTCCTTATGTATTTGTTTCTTTCATTTGTGGATGATTTCTGTTTTTATTATTGTCTTCTCCAGGCTTCAATGTTAGCTCACCAGAATAACAAGAATAACCAAATATTCTCCCTGTAGCAAGGCAGATAAAGAAACGTGTGGGGAGTTGCTTGCTAAACTTCAGGGAACGTTGGCTTGTTTCCACCTCAGACCTTTAGAATAACGGCCTTCCTTGGCAACTTTAAGAACATTAAAAATATAGCTGTGTTTACAAACAATGAGGCAGACTCTGTTCATCCAGTGTCTCACCACATGGACCAGGCCGTGCCACCAAGCTCAATCTTTTTAAAAACTAGTAAGTTAAAGAAAAGCTACCCCAAAACAGCTACTACCAATTGATTAATATGTACACATTTTCTGGGTTTAAAAATACTTTTTGTTTGTATTTTTAAATCTATGCTACTAAGGTTACAAACAAGCAAAAAAAAAACAAAAACAAAAACAAAAACAAAAACAAAAACAAACAATAAACCCTAGTCTGCCAGGCATGGCCACTTCTGTACTTCGGTTTTACTCTGTGCCCTTTTGACTGACACATTTCTTTTGCTGAGCACTAGCCCAGGTATTCCTCCATCTTGTCATCTTTGCCTCTTTGTAACCTTTTTGAATCTCTAAAGGCTTATTCCCAAGTCCTCACTGGAAAAACTTTCTATCCCCTGCTTCCAGAGGGGGCCGTCTCTTAGCACCGTCCTCAGCATCAACAGTCTCGGTCATGCTAGCATTTATTGTGAGCGTAGGAATCTGGAGACACCATGATAAATGTTCTTTCTTCAGCATTTAGTTCTCCTTTTGGAGAGGTGTGTGTGTGTGTGTGTGTGTGTGTGTGTGTGTGTGTGTGTAAGAACATTTTGATCATTATTTATAAAACCGAGTTCCTTACTACCATTTATTTCTCTGTAAGTACAGACATGGATCAAGTTATGGCATCTTGCCCATGATGAGCTCATGGTCTAGAGGGGAGTCTGCCTTGTAAATAATATGTGTTTGTGGTTCTGCTTGAATTATGATAAAAGGGGAGAAGGGGACAGGAGAAAGCTCCCACCCACAGTAACCTCACTGTCTATGTAGCCTTGGTTTGCTTTTGAATTATTAGAACAGATTCCCAGGAGTTAGCTGATAAAACCAGAGGCTTGGAGCATTTTTATGACCTGATATATTGCCATGTTGTTCAACAAAAGGTTGCATGGATTCATTCTGGTTTTATTTTAACCCATCCACTTAATTTAGAGGAAAGGATACTTTATTTTTTTCAGTATTGAACATTTAAACTTGAAAATAGCCTAGATAGCATATTTTCTACACTATGTTATATTTCTCTGCCTTTGTAACAAATAACTTCAGACATAAATAGTTCCTGGTGATTTACAGTCACTGACATCAAAATCAGTTGGTGGATTGCCATATGTATAGAAAGGTTTCCAACGTGTGACATTCAAATAACCCCATCTCTCTATAACCTTTATTTTTAATCTGTAACTGTGGATACATGTGTAGACGTTCCACAATAGTTAAATTCAAGAATGAATTTCGAAATCCTCTATAAATTCATTCAGCAAAAATTACCTTATTACTCTTCTCTATGCTCAGAAAAGTAAATGACAAATAGACAGACTTCAGACCACTGGTTGGGTTCTGGTTAACTGGATACATGCTAGGGTTATGTGCATGAACCTCAACTAGAAAATTACTCTACCCAGATTGCCTATAGGCAAGCCTATAGGGCATTCTTGATTGATGATGGATGTGGAAGGGTCCAATCCAGAATTAGGGAGGTGTTACTACTGCCTCCTCTGGGCAGGTGTCTTCTCTGAGCAAGTCAGTAGGCAGCATTCCTCTGCGCGTCCATTCCTGTGTCCAGGCCCTGCCCTGAGTTCTTACCTAGATTTCCCTCAGTGTCCTCAGAGTTGTAATACAAAACAAATACCTTCCACACAATTTGTCTATGTGTTTTATCACAGAAATTGAAACCTTAACTGAGACAGAGTGTAGGTAATGCAAAATGTAAGAAGGGTTCTCTTCACAAGGAGAATGCTGATGGGTGACAGTGGCTGAGGAGGAAAACTCATGTTAAGACGGGAAATGCAAGGTGTTGGGGGCCTAACATGGCCCTGTGAGTCTGAGATGATACAAGAGTGAGAGAAATTGGGAGGCTACAGTATAGGTGTGGAAAGTACCTCACAGAGGATGTGGAAGGGATATCTCCTGAGGGAGGCAGACATTCTGAGGAATGAGATGCAAGGCAAGTATTTTAGGGTGGAAGGTGGCACAGTTCTATTTGAACTCTATAACTCCAATCTGAGTGCAGGACTCAGAATAGAGAACATGGCAGTATCCAGAGAAGGATGACGGTGGCTTTATGTGAACATGACCAGTAGTAGTTATAGAGGAGAAGCTGCAACATGGGGACACATTAGAGGTCATCACGACTCAGTACTGTCACTGTAAGGAGAGGAGAGATTAAAAGTTTAAGAATGGTACTCTCTTTCAGATTTGGACAACAGCAGAGATGGTGAGAAAGGTCTCAGAGGTAGGAAGAATGGGAGGAAGGATTTAATTGTTGGAGCTCTGAAGGGACAGGTATCCTGGCAGTCTGGAGCCATGGGATACCACCAAGTCACACCACACAGTAAACCTCGCACAAGAGATTTATTGAGAAAAGTACAAGGAGGTGGTTGTCTCTGCTCAGGAGAGAAGCAGCAAAGAACCATGCAGGAGGCAGGCTTGACATAGGGTTGCTTGTGTCCTGGTGGGGTGGGGGAAGCAGAGCTTTCTAGGCTGGCTGAGGATTGGAAGGATTCTGTGGCCTGATCTTGGGGCAAGTTCTGGGATTGGTAGGATTTTGTGGCCTAATCTTGGACTTTATTTTTTCTCTGTAAGGCAGAGGTTGGCCGATTGCATCTATAGTTTATCTATATTTGGCAGGGTTCTCTTGAGCCGCAGAACCAATAGGATAAGTGTGTGTGTGCATGGTGTGTTTGTGTGTGTGTGTGTGTGTGTGTGAGTGTGAGTGTGTGTGTGTGTGTGTGTGTGTGTGTGTGTGTGTGTGTGTGTGTGTGTGTGTGTGTATGACAAAACCCTTGAGGCTGGGCACCTCGACAGTCAGAGCATTCCCACAGAACAGTCTCACAGTGGTTGTTTGCATAGGCCAGACCTCCCAGAGATTACACATCCATGTTCTTGTGATCATTATTCATCTGTTAGAAGCTGCTTGGTCATTAATACAGTGCTTTAAAATCTCCCCAGTCTGTGTGCCCTGCAAAAGGGAAATCAATTGTCACAATGCACAATAAAGCCATTCAGCCCAAGATAGATAGCTCTGCCATGATCAATGGCACCATTACTGGAGGTAACTTAAAATGCATCTAAAACACTTACATGGGACACCTCCTGGTAGAAATGACCTGTCAATGGCAGACAGTCTGAAGACAAATAATACTATGATGACTTATCCAGTCTGTTGCCTTCTCTAGGAGTATAAGCCAATGAATATTCAAAGCAAGGTTTTAGTGTGGGCATCAAAGGAATGCAGAATGTGCTCCTTGTTGATAGAAGACACATTCTGTTCTTACCTAACCGTCAAACTCAGACTCTTATTTCACTTTCATGAAGATAAACTTCAGGTGTAAAAGAGTCCATTGCCCTAGGAGGTTCCCATAAACCCTCAATTCTGAACATGGCTTCTCCATTTCATCTTTTCTAAAAACCAATGCTTCCACCGAAGACTTCTCACTACTAGCTGCTCCTGACAGCTGTGAACTGAATGTATCTTTAATCACACATTCACTGAGTGTCTCTGGAAAGCACATCAGCCATCACTGAGTAAAGTATTACCATATGGAATGGGAGGGAACTGTTGCCAACTCTTTAATTAGGAACTCTGAGAATTTTCCAGATAAGAACCGAATGCCTCTTGGAGAAGTGAGTACACTTGGCCCCTGACAAACATGGCTGCTGCATACTGGTTGAGATAATAGATGTTTAGTTATTCAAGGAGCGGACAAGGATGGGAACAAAGAAATACACTAGATTTCATCATCTCCAAGTAGAGCTACCAAATACTGGGTTGAGGACCGTGTGACCTCCTGAACAAAGGAATCGCCCCCTCTCCTAAGATGAACATCTGTCTCCCTCCCTGATCAAAAGAATCCCATCCCAAGCTAAACCCTCCATTCTGGAAAAGCCCCAGGTGTCCACCCAACTGCCCATTCTCAGAGAAGCCACAACATTCCCTTGTTTGAACCCAATTCCATCTATAAAACTCGGGCTTCTCCATCCTCATGAGGTACAACCTTCATTCCTGTGGGAAGGTTGGTGGCCTCTCGTAACAATGAAAATGCTTTCTGTTACTGTTGAGGTTGGTTTCAGTCTCCTTCATTTCAGAACCCCTGGATAAACCCTGATTTAGCACTGGGCATGCCTCCCAAGTAAACTTTAGAGAGGAGAACTGAAATGCATGAAAGCCAGAAAACCGAGAGCCAACATTTGCTCATTTCTGTTCTCTGTCCCTCACTGTCGTGCCAACCAGAGCACAAAAGATATGGAAGTTGACACACAGCCATGCCGTGGAGCTGATAGTCTAACTGCTGTAGAACAAAACCAGAGGTCCACAATTGCCAGGTGCTCTGGTACAAAACACAGACTGCTAAGAGAAGAGGAACGGAATGTTGTTGGTGGGCATGTCCATATGCAAGTGGGAGTAGTTTTCCAGTAGTGGCACTGGATTCTAGATTATATTCAAAAAAGATGCCCGATTTTAGAGTAAGGAGTGATAAAACAAAGGGAAAGAGGTTTAATCTCTCTAAGATCAGCAACTGCGGGAAGGTGAATAACTGGACAACAAGGCTATTAGTGAAGCTCATTATGATAGATTCCTCTTGTTCTGCCTCCAGACACATGAGAGGCCATAGCTATTATGAGAGGCCAACCTTTGTTCTCCCTGGTGAAGAGAGGTATGGAGGCTGTGTTTAATTTCTAGGTAAATACAAGGAAGACAGAGAGTTCTCCTGGATCATTTCTAATTGTCTTCAACTCATTTATATTCTGCTCTCCCTTAATATCAAGTTTAATCCCTTTTAAATAGGGTGGGGCTAGAGATACCAAGCATCCTGTCCTTATCTGGACCCTGACTTATGGATCGCTCTGCAGCCCTTGAAGAAAATGCTCATTTTTAAAAAGCACTTAAAAATAGCTCAGACATCTGTAGCCTGCAGGCTCTGTGGATTTCTGATACTCTGGAATGCAAGAAACTTCTAACAAGAGACTGTGACCGCTCTCTAGGCTCCATGAACAATGATCACCACAGTAGCCTGACAGTCACGATCTAAAGTACACCCTTAGAGTAATGAAGATGCAGGCTCTCCCTCTGGCTCCCATGGGTAATAGAAGCCTGAAGGAAAGGTTCCTTCATTAAAGTTTTATAAGCAGAGAAAGAATAAAGGGATATTTGTTTTAAAGAAATTCATTTTTATCTAGTCTATTCTTAGAAGAGCATTATAGAGGATGTAAATTTTTTAATGATTAAAATGAAGATCAGTTGATAAGAACAAGTCTTTTAACTACTCCCGAAATGTTTCATTACTAACAATTTCTTCAAAAAAATTATCATCTAAGAAGAGATCAATTTTGTCTCATGCGGCAAAGAAATACAAAGACAGTTATTCTATATACCAGGAATACAGAAAATAAGCTGTGTTTCTGTTTCCTCTCACTCAACTTCACACTGCATCTACACCCTTTAATCATACTGTCAATGCTTCAGCTCTTGGGACATATGCAAAAGGTGACCACTGACAATCCTACTCAGATGTTCAGTTCACAAACTTAAGTGACATGGGTCCTAGGAGGGAGGGACGTGTCAGCTGTCCTTCCACTTGCTCCAAGGCCAAGCTGGACCACAGCCCAGAAATGCACTCTGCTTTTCCTCTCTGAGTAGCATTCTGGATTAAAGGCTGACTTCTTTTTGAGCAATAGAATCATAGAAAATCATCTACAGTTACTTCTTAGAAGGTATGAGATGGGATTCAGGACCCCTATCACTTAGCCAAAATAATCCCTGATTTTCTTTTCACCAACATCACACTATGTAGTTTAAACCACTTTGATATGATCTATAGACCATGAGACAATGTCAATGCTATGTAAAGAGCATTGTATTATTTGGGAAGATGACAAGAAAATAGGAGTGCTTGAATAGGCTTGTTTGAGTATCAATGTTATTTTTTGAGATAGACTCTCATGTAGCCCAGGCTGGCCTCAAACTCTCTATATTGGAGGTTGAAGAATATTTAGCTCCTGATCCTCATGCTTCTAAAAATCTCATTCTGGGAAACTCAGTTTTTAATATATACTTTTTTCAGCTCCAGTGTGTATTCATCATTTTTCTATTATTGAGACAAAACACCATGGCAGGGTACCTTACAGAATTAAGGTATTATTTGGGGCCTTATGGTTCCAGACAAATAGGAGTTGGTTCATCACCATCATGGCAAGGGACACAGCTGCAAGCAAACAGGCACAGTACAGGAGTAGCAGTTGAGAGCTCACGTCTGAGTCTGAAGCACCAGAAGCAGAGAGGACACTGGGAATAGTACCGATTGTTTTGAAACCTCAGGACCACAGTAACATACCTTCTCCAACAAAGTCACACCTCTTAATCCTTCCCAAACAGTTTCACAAACTATGGACTGAGTATTCAAACACATGAGCCTACATAGGCCATTCTCATTCAAACCAACACTTAGTGGTAGGAGCTATATAAAATTTTTCTAAGAATTTTCCAATTTTAGAGGTCAGTACCATGGAAAAAGGAAGAAACTTTAAGAGGTAAAGAATGGTGGGAGGTCCTTAGGTCGTTTGGATGTGCCTTTTAACAGGAATTAAAGGACTGAGCCTCTCTCAACTCTTGTTTGTTCCTTGGCTATGAGGTTGTCAAATTGGGGTCTGTTTTGTACTATCCACCAATATCCCAAAGCAATGAGTGTCTCTAATCATGAACTGGAATCTATAAGCCCATGAGCTCAAATAAAACATCTTTTTATAAGCTGATAATCTCAGACATTCATAACAAAGTGATAATGGCTGGCTGACATACTAATGTTTGGTAAATGGACAGAGGCAGACTCATGACTATGGGTGACTGACTTCATTTATTTCTTAAAGCTTTTCAATTGTATTAATCCTCTCAGTAGTAATGGGAAAGTGAGAGCAGGTCAAGAAGAAGGGGAGAGAATGGGTTTGCCAATGTTTGGTGATAATTTTCAGTTTCTGAAAATTGATTCAGTGAATCAATTTTGCCCTATTGTTGATGACGGAGAGCTGTGGTGAATTCAGACTGGGCACAGAACATTCAAAAGGTAGAAGCTTGCTTGTGAAATGTCTGTTGCTACTTCAGAGACTACTTATTATTCTAAAATGACTCTCCTTATATGTGATGTGATCCACATAGCCACAGGAGGTCTACCTCCCAGAAACACACACTTCTCTGAGGCTCAGGGAGCAACAGTCCCTTTCAATTGCATATGGTTAAGTGACATATGTATCGCTGCTAGTATGCAAATTCCAGTAAAAATCAAAAACAGCAAAAATATTACATAGATGTAATTAATGTTACATATTAGTAAATATGGGACATTTACTTGAAACAAAAGCAAACAATAATTTAAAAATCAAGGTCACTTTAGTGTGTTTGTTTTAAAATTGTAGAACGGAAACAAAGCTAGTTGGAGATCATTCCACCAAAATTAAGATATGTAATGTTTTCACTAAATCTTTTTTAAGTTCACTTGAAAATTCCAACATTAAAAAAAATCTTTTAATACAATATACAGGGAAGAATATATGAGGAGTCACCTGTTCTTGACAGTAAACAGTTTTTCAACCTTGGAAGCAAGCCAATGAAATTTCTAATAAAGCATTTTATTTGTTGTATAAAAAAACCCTTTTTGACTAATAAGTATAATTAAAGTTTGACATATTAAAGTGTCACTATAAAAACTATCCTGCTAATTGATTAAGCCAGCAGAAAGAAGTGCATGAAGACTCAGCCCTGCTGTGTGTAGAATTCATGTTTACATTCGAACAGTGACCTGTACAAGAAATTGTGGAACATGTGATTGTCAATTGTCACATTTGAAAATTTTATGAACCCAACTGTTTACAAATAAAATCTACATTATTTATATAGGTATACATTTATTTATATGTAAATACATAGATATAAATGTATTTACATAATTTATTATTAGTTGTAAATAGGTAAATTTGTAAATATATATTTATATAACCTATTTATATTTAAATATATATACACACATATTTACACACACACATACACACATACACACACACACACACATATATATATATATATATATATATATATATATGCATACATACAAACATATCAGCATGGCTATCATGGCTTCACTTCCACTGAGTAGATTTCCTCTAGATCAGACTAGACCTAAGCTCTCCCTAGCACATCACTGAGTTTCTGACTATGAATGGGATCGATGTAATATGAGGATACATAATTCTTTCACACTAGGAAATGTTAATCGCAGTACCTAACAAATACTACTGCTATTACGGAAACAACTAAACGTAGCTTGCATTTATTTTACAACTCCATATGCTAAAAAAAAATTCTCCAGTTTTTGCTTGCTTGTTTGTTTGTTTATTTTGGTTTTGTTTGGTTTGGGTGTTTGTGGGTTGGGGGTGGTGGGTTTGGTTTGGGTTTTGGTTTGTTTCAGTGCAGTTTGTTTCTCCGTCTTCTGTCCCTTCTCCGGGCAAGTGCTTGGTGCTCTGTAGCTGTACTTCTTTAAGTCTAGCTGTAGAATTTCTCTGGATGGATTAGCTTACCATGGAGGCTGTGTGACGGACCTACGTATGCTGCCACCTTTACCACCCTCCTCATTTCCAACATATTCATAAAGCATCACTCTTCTTTACCACCCGAGTCAGTTCAGCTTTAGTCTCTTTAGTAATCTTCTAGGAGCATTTATGAACCAGCTTTTGTTCAAGAGAAAGTTCTTATTTATCTGGGATAGATTTCCAGGAACGGAAACGCTGGGAGTCAGGGCGTGTTTTCTGTGGTAAGGGTTTCACAGCCTGGCTCTTCAGATAGTACTGTCTCAGGGGAGTGTGAGTGCTCCGGTTTGGGTCATAACTACGTGAGGCTCCATGTGATTACAGGCTTCTTGGATCACGGGGTGTAAAGCAAAGACATTTGGAGAGATGAAAAGCAGAATGATGGGAACACAGTATCTAGAGATATGCACACAGCAAGATGGCTACTGGAGGAACCTTTAGGGTAGATGAGTAGAAAGAGCTTGGAGGCACTAGCTGGAAGTAGGAAGAGCCTGTTCCTGGGGATTTGGTGCCCAGAGAAGTCTCTGGCAATGGGGAATATGTGTACTTGCCTCTCAGGAGTTCTCAGAGCCTGCTAAGAGAATGTACTTAGCAAATTGTCTGTCCTTTCAGAATTCAGAAGTTTCCGTCAGAAATCTAATCTGGGTGAAACGGCACTTATGAAGTATTTAATTAAACGTTTGCTCCGTGCCATTGCCAATGATGGTTATTGACGGCACTTGATTTTAGAAACTCTAGAAGGTGAACCTCAATTTTCATTCCCATGACTGCCAAGGGTGAGCATCCTTGCATCCTTTTCAAAGGCTTTAAGGTCACTTGTACCGTGATCCTGCTGAGGTGTCTGCTCAGCTCTTTGGCTCACTCTTCTTTGAGTTGCTCGATTCTCATTATTGATTTGAAATGGCTTATTCAAGCCCTTTGTACTCCCCCCCCCCTTATATTTGCTTTCAGGCCGTGGCTTGCCTTTTATTCCTAAACAGTATCTTTCAAAGAGCAAAAGCTTTTAACTTTCATAAAGTTTAATTTTTCCATTTGTCTATTATGGTTTATATTTCTGTGTTCTATTTACCCAACCCAAGATCATGCATTCTTTTCTATTTTTACTGTGAACTTGAAGTTTTATGATTTTAGGTTTCTGTTCCACATATTTAAGTATATATAGAGGGAGAGAAGAGTTGATAATAACTGTTTCCATGTCAAAATCCAATTACGCTTATACAATTTCTGAAGATAAAAATTATTTCCCCCATTGACTGATTTTTCATCAAAATGGATTCACCATATAAGTATGGACCTATTTAAATCATTGACTGCTCCATGAAACCATGCATTTATTCTTATGTTTATTTCTAAATTGATCACTCCAAGGTAAATCAGATAATCTAAAATAGCAAACATTTTTTAAACTGCTTTGTCCTGCATATGCTAGTAAAAATTTTTTTTGCACCAGGAAATATACTTTTTATTATAATCAATGGAATACACATAAGGGATTAATGTGATACAAAAATGTAAAATATAAGCATTACAATACTTAGTATAATCCAACCATAGGGGTCAACAGCTTCTGTTCATTGGTTGGATACACATATCTGCATCCTACTCTTTGAGCTCCTTGTTGAGTCTTTTGGGAGGAAGTCATGATAGATCATTTTATGAGCATCCCATAGCCTCAGTAATGTTGTTAGATCATTGGGCCTCCCCTTGAGCTGGATCCTACTTTGGCCCTGTCACTTGACATCCTTTTCCTCAGGCTCTTCTCCATTTTTGTCCCTGCAGTTCTTTAAGACAGAAACAATTACAGTCAGAGTGTGACAGTCAGACTGTGGGATGGCAATTACATCCCTCACTTAATGCCATGTCTTTCTGCTGGAAGTGGGTTCTATAAGTTCTCTCTCCCCACTGTAGGGCATTTCATCTAAGCTCCCTCCCTTTGAGTCCTGAAAGTCCCTCACCTCCCAGATCTTTGGTACCTTCTAGAAGGTTATCCCACCCCCTGCCTCCTGAGGATTCCTGTTTCCATTCCTTCTGCAGGTAGTCGGGGCTTCATTCCATTTCCCCCACACAATACCAATTCACGTTTCCCTCTTCCACACCCTGTCCTCTTTCCCACCAAGGACCCTTCCTCCATTTACACAAATGATTGCTTTTCTCTCCCTCTTAATTGGTATTGAGGTATGAAGGAGTGGGACTTGAGCCCTTTGGCTTGTTGATCTTTTTGAGTTCTGTGGATTATATCTTGGGTTTTCTGTACTTTCTGTATTTTTTTGGCTGATGCCCAATTATTAGTGAGTATATATCATGCAGTGTCTTTTGGGGCTCAGTTACATCACTCAGGATGATATTGTCTAGTTCCATCTATTTGCCTGCAAAACTTAGTGTGTCTTTGTTCTTAATAACTGAGTAGTATTCCATTGTGTAAATGAAAAAAAAATTCTGTATCCGCTCTTCTGTCATGGGACATCTGAGTTGATTCTAGCTTCTGGATGTCATAAACAAGGCTACTATCAACATTCTGGAACATCTGCACCAGTGGCTGGGTCTTTACATAGTTCTACTTCCAATTCTCTGAGGAACCTCTAGATTGATTTCCAGAATGGTTTTACCACTCTGCAATCCCACCAGCTATGGAGGAGTGTTTTTCTTTCTCCACATCCTCACCAACATGTGCTGTCACGTGAGGTTTTGATCTTAGCCATTCTGATTGTGGTAAGGTAGAATCTCAGAGTTGTATTGATTTGCATTTTTCTGATCACTAAGAACTTTGAATATTTCTTTAGGTACTTCTCAACCATTAGAGATTCCTCTATTTTGAATTCTTGGTTTAATTCTATACCCCTTTTATTGATTGAGTTCTTTTGTTTATGGTGGTTAGCTTCTTGAGTTCTTTATATATTTTGGATATTCCTCTTCTATCAGACATGGAGTTAGTGAAAATTTTCCCCAATGTGTGGGTTGCCAATTTGTCCTATTGGCTATGTCCTTTGCCTTACAGAAGTTTCCCAGTTTTATGAGGTCCCATTTACCAATTCTTGATCTTAGAGCATGATCCATTGTAGTTCTGTTTAGGGAATTTTCTACTGTGCCTCATTTTTCTTCTATTTGATTCAGTGTATATAGGTTTTTTTTATTAACTTGAGTATTTCTTATATACATTTCGAGTGTTATTCCCTTTCCCGGTTTCTGGGCAAACATCCCCCTCCCCCCTCCCCTTACTTATGGGTGTTCCCCTCCCCACCCTCCCCCCATTGCCGCCCTCCCCTCAACAATCTAGTTCACTGGGGGTTCAGTCTTAGCAGGACCCAGGGCTTCCCCTTCCACTGGTGCTCTTACTAGGATATTCATTGCTACCTATGAGGTCAGAGTCCAGGGTCAGTCCATGTATAGTCTTTAGGTAGTGGCTTAGTCCCTGGAAGCTCTGGTTGCTTGGCATTGTTGTACATATGAGGTCTCGAGCCCCTTCAAGCTCTTCCAGTTCTTTCTCTGATTCCTTCAACGGGGGTCCTATTCTCAGTTCGGTGGTTTGCTGCTGGCATTCGCCTCTGTGTTTGCTGTATTCTGGCTGTGTCTCTCAGGAGCGATCTACATCCGGCTCCTGTCGGCCTGCACTTCTTTGCTTCATCCATCTTGTCTAATTGGATGGCTGTATATGTATGGGCCACATGTGGGGCAGGCTCTGAATGGGTGTTCCTTCTGTGTCTGTTTTAATCTTTGCCTCTCTATTCCCTGCCAAGGGTATTCTTGTTCCCCTTTTAAAGAAGGAGTGAAGCATTCACATTTTGATCATCCGTCTTGAGTTTCATTTGTTCTAGGCATCTAGGGTAATTCAAGCATTTGGGCTAATAGCCACTTATCAATGAGTGCATACATGTGTGCTTTTCTGTGATTGGGTTAGCTCACTCAGGATGATGTTTTCCAGTTCCAACCATTTGCCTATGAATTTCATAAAGTCGTTGTTTTTGATAGCTGAGTAATATTCCATTGTGTAGATGTACCACATTTTCTGTATCCATTCCTCTGTTGAAGGGCATCTGGGTTCTTTCCAGCTTCTGGCTATTATAAATAAGGCTGCAATGAACATAGTGGAACACGTGTCTTTGTTATATGTTGGGGCATCTTTTGGGTATATGCCCAAGAGAGGTAAATCTGGATCCTCAGGCAGTTCAATGTCCAATTTTCTGAGGATCCTCCAGACTGATTTCCAGAATGGTTGTATCAGTCTGCAATCCCACCAACAATGGAGGAGTGTTCCTCTTTCTCCACATCCTCACCATGCTGGTAAAATTTTAAGATCATCTTGTCGGTCTCTACAACATCTTTGGGCTTTGATTGAGATTGCATTGAATGACAGATCGATTGGGGAGGGGCGGCATGTTTTATTTTTATTTTGCTTTTCATTGTTAAGATTAAAAAAACAAAAAACAAAACCAAACAAAACCATGCCAAACCAACTTCAGAGGCAAAAACAAAAGGGATATTTGATTGCAGTCCATCATCAAGAGAATTCAAGGTAAAAACTCAAAGCAGGCACCTAGAGTCAGGATCTGAGCGAAGAGCATGGAAGAATTCTGCATCCTGGCCTCCTTCCTGTGGCTTACTCTGCTACCTTTCTTAAACATGCCAGAACCACCCCCCAGAGCAGGGACTGCCCCGATCAGGTAGGCCTCCCTACAGTAAATGCCCCACACACGTCACAGGCCAATCTAAGGAAGACATCATCTCTACTGAGGATCCCACTTTCCAGACCAACCAGGATGCCAACCAGGATTAGCCACTGCAACATCTCAGTGCAATTGAGCTTACTATTCCATGAACATGGTACATTTCCCCATCTATCCCGATCGTCCCTAATTCTTTGCAAGGATATTTTATGTCCAATTGTGTAAATCTTGCATGTTATGTTACTTTAATAGCTAATGTTTTATTTTTTTCAGTATTAAACAAAACTATTTCCCAGATGTGTGTGTCATCAGTGTAGAGATGTATTTGATTTTAACTGATTAGGCCTGTCTTATCGTCCTGCTAAATGCTCAAATTTCTACAACTTTTCAGCCATTCTTCCTTCCACATTATTTTTTTTCCATTTCTCTCTCATGTTCTTCATAGACTTTACTTACACCTATGAGTATCTTCTGCCACCCAACAGGTATTTGAGAAGAAAGTATTGTAGTAATGTCTCCTGTTCCTATTCTTTTATCAAACTTACTCTTATTTTATTGTGTTCATGGGCACTTGCCACATGCATGCAAGGCCACTGAGGTCATAAGAGGATGTTGATCACCTAGAACTGAAGATACAGACAGTTGTGAGCTTCCCTATGGGTGCTGGAGATTAAACCCAGGTGCCCTGGGAGAGCAGCTGGTGCTGATCCTGATCGTAACCACGGAGCCCTGAACGGTCTCTCCAGCCCTCTGATCTGTTCTTTTAAGTGGCTGATTTCTACTGTGTTTGCTGAATCTCTGTGAGTTTATCTGGAGAGTTTTTTCACTTTAGCGATTGTACTCAACTCTGGCAGAACTCTTCCGAGCCTGGTTCCTCTGTTTTGATCCTCTGTGTTTTCATTGATTGAGACTCATTAGGAGTGTATTTCCTCTTAGATATTGAAATGAACATTAACAGCTGCCTTGAGGTCTGCAGACTCCATATTCAGAACCACTCAAAATCTACCCGTATAGTGTTCTATTTACTTCAACACAGCAAACCCAGTGGTTTTTGTTTCATTTTCTGGATATTAATTTTTTACTCACAACAGTCCTTGTACTTATGTATGCTGCAGCAACTCTGAATTCTGTTTTTGGGTTTTTGTTTTTGTTTTTTTTTGTTTTGTTTTGTTTTGTTTTTTTGTTTGTTTCCACTGACGATTGGTAGTTTTCTGTTCTTGTCTTGCCTGTATGTGTATTGTGAATATAAACAGTCCCAGTGGAACGTATCGGCTTAGCCAAGTTGTTGGGGCTGTGGTTTGTTCCTCTTCCGCCTGGTGCTGGTCGGATCACATTGTGTCAGTGAATCCTGGTGCAAGCAGCTGTGCTGTTTATGGTGGCATTTTGAGGCAGTGCATCTCAGGCTTTCAGGCTTGCTTTGTGGTCTGACTTTCTCAATCGCTCTTCAGCTGCTGCTCCGGCCTTGCCTGCGTTGTCTGCTGAAAGCTTTTCCCAATGTGTCTTCAGCTTTCTCTCATAGTCAAAAGAGCCTCAAGGCAGGGCTGAGGAGATGGCTTAGTAGGTAACTTGCTTACTTCACAAGGGCGAGTGCTGAAGTTACATCCCCAGAACCTATGTCAGAATGTGGAGCATCGTGGTGTGCTCTTGCAATCCCTCCTCTGAGGAGGCAGAGACAATAAGATACCTGGGGACCAAGGCCCAAGCTGTCTAACTGAATTGATGAACCCCAGGAAACACACACACACACACACACACACACACACACACACACACACACACACACACATCTACCATAGTTTTTAGATCATCAAGCTGTTAGAACTTCCCTGGTGCACTCTGCTATTCAAGGAAGACTTCTTTCACCATGCTGCCTCTTCACCAGCTACTCACACTCTCTACTACACATACTTGCTTATTTGGGACAAGGAAGAGAGGTAGTTTGTACTCAGATTTGGGTCCTTACTCCTTCTTCGCCTGTTTCACATCACAGAACACACACACACACACACACACACACACACACACACACACACACACACACACACACCAGTATTTCCAGGTCCAGGTGTTTTGCCTAGTTCTGCACATAAGGCAATAAAACTGAATAAACTTCTTCCAAATATTTTATAATTTTTAATGGGTGATCCTTATTAAGCCACAGATAAAATATTAACTGATAAAAATGTGAAACTTGCAGTCCCTATTGTTGACTGTCCAGTGACCTTTACTCAGGTTTTTGTTACATACAAAGTAAAAATGTAAGCATAATTTATAATGTAATGAGGTATGATCTATCTATGAAAAGCACTTAGAGTTAGGGTAACCTATAAAATCCACCTAAGACTGGAAAGATGACTCAGCAGCTAACAGTGTTTGGTGCCCAGAGTTTGGTTACCAGTGCCCACCATAGTCAGTCACCACTGCACCAGGGGATCTGGTGCCTTCTGCCTTCCAAAGGTATCTACACGCATACACACACACATACACACACACACATACATTCACACACATACACACACACACATTCACACACACACACACACACACAAGCCTCCCACACAGATACCTAAATAAAAATAAATCTTAAAAAAAAAACCCAAAACCCAGAATTCTCTTCTCAATTATTTTTAACTTAAAGACATGCTGAACACTGCTTTGAAATGAATTAACGTAAGCATCGCGTACCAAAACCTACCATCTTGAATGCCTATGTGTTTAAGAAGAAACTTTTAGCAATTATATTAACATCTTTGGTAGCCTTTCGTATATCAATACAGGCTTAATCATTTGGAAGCTCGAAAAATGAGTCACAGGTGGTGATTCAAAGTCCTGTTGACAACTGAGAGGAATATCGTGTGCTTTCTGTTATAATGTACAGCGAGAACTTCATATTATTTACAGTATGGTAAATTTTGCACTACAGCTGTTAATGTTTTCTTAGACAAACTTTTCATCTTCAGCTCGTTCAGTTTGCTGCCGGAAGAACCCTTTATTGTACTCTGTCTTACCTCCGGTTACCCACAATCGCGATCTTTCATGCCTCCTTCCCTTCCCGTATCTCAATATGAAATAGTATAATCTCCAACATTAAAACTGTTTCTTGCCTCGTCTCATCTTTCCTATTCCGTGGGCATAAACAGAATTATATGACAGTTTTGGGGGAGGCTCAGTGTCATATTTCATATTTCAGAGGAGGCGGTTTTGCTACATTTCCTCATGGCAGTCCCTCTGTATCGCCTGCACTGGCGTGCCGCAGTTGCAGGCCTGGGCTGCAGTTGTGCTCGTAAGTAGGATTCAGACAGTTGGTAAGTTCTGTGTATCTCCCCATTCCTGGGTTTCCAGCTCAGGGGGAGAGCAGCTTTGTTGGCTCTTTACTATGGGAAAGCACTTGGTTGGCGTGCTTGTCGAGGTTTCGTTCACGTAAATTCCAGCGAGTGTCTTCTGATTTGGAAGCGTCCAGTGCATTTGCGGTTACCTTGATACAGATTCCGTGAGGAAGATGACTGTTTCCTCTTCCCTCGTACAAGGTTTACCGCCCAAACTGCCCAGGACTGAGTACATGAAAAGCCATACCGCCTGAGTGTGGCAAAAGAGGAAAGTGCAGAGTGTCTTTTCCCAGCCGCTTCACCTCGAACACAAACCACAAAAGGTTCTTTCCGTGGTAGTGGAGAATGAAGACACTTTTGATGGCCTCAAAATGGCCATGAGCCACCCTGACATAGAAATTCCCCTGTAGATTGGCTCTTTCCTGGACTGGGGTTGAAAGTCACGCTGGAATAGGAGAAGTTCGTGTGCAGCTGGTCACAGGGAACTAAGGGAAATCCAAAGAGGCCTTGGAGATTATGGCTACCATTTACCCCTCTCTTCCCATCTCCTCCCCTCTGTGTGTGTGTGTGTCTGTGTGTGTGCACATGCCCACATGTGTGTGTGTGTTGCATGCATGTACATGTGCAGGTCCCTGTGTGCATGCGTGTATGGAGGCCAGGGGAAAACCTCAGGGGTCCTCCTAAGGCACACCATTCATCTCTTTTGAGACAGGGTCCCCTTTTGACCGGCAGCTCACTGATTGGGCTAAGCTGACTGGCCAGTGGTCCCCAGAAACCACCTGTCACAATGGCCCCAGCACCAGGATTATCAGAGCATAATACCATGCTTGAATTTTGTATGTGAATTCCACAATATGAGCCCAGTTCCCAGGCTTGTGAGGCAGGCACTTTTCTGGCTGAGCTGTTTCCCCCACAGCCCGTTACTAGGTCTTTCTCTTATTTCTGTATAGTGCTCTGTTCTTCTTCAGATCAGGTGGGGGTAGTCGCATGCTCTCCGGACAACTTACTTAGGTTGAATTATGATGCTTTCATTGGTTTCTGCCATTGTTGACAGATTTGTACAACGAGTGATTCTGAACCTTCTCTCCAATGTTCTTTTGCCTCAGGGCTCCCTTCTGGAGAACCTTTACAGCCAGGGCACTCGGACAGCCTCCTCTGAACATCCCATTACTTCTTTATATATTGGCACTAGAGATCGAACTAAGTCTCAAGAGTCAAACCATCTTAATTGAGTTCGATCCTCAATTAAATAAGATGGAGTTCTTATACCAGCCTGTTTCTTCAATATACATTTTTTTGAGAACAAAGTTTTTTTTTTCTTCTTCTATATTTTGGATAAACCTTTGGTTTTGATGCATGAGTCTCACAAAATAATCCAGACATATTTTAACCAAGCATGTAATTTTTTTTTTGAGATTTATTTATTTTGTTTTATGAGTGTTTTGCTTTGCCGGTCTATTCATGCACCGCGTGAGTGCAGTGCTCATGGAGGTCAGCAGAAGGCGCCAGGTCCTCTGAGATGAGAGTTACAAAAATGTGGGTTCTCATAAGGTCCTCTGCAAAAGCAAAAGGTGCTCCTAACCACTGAGCCATCTTTCCAGCCCCTTGTGTAAGTTTTGATTATTGCACACAGCTACCTAACCAAGTCATCATCCCCAAAGTTCTCTCCTGGGTAAAACCTGGATATTGGGAAAAAAAAAAAAAAAAAAAAAAAAAAAAGACTGTATATTGAAGAAACAGGTTAGTGTAGGAACTGAATCTTATTTAATTGCAGATCAAACTCAATTTGCACTCAACTCTACCTGCAAAGGAACCACTTTCTGATTTCTATCCCCGTGGGTTATTTTTCTTGCTTCTAGAGATCATTTAAATGGAACCCCCTCAAAGCTGTGTCCGTTTTCGTCTGTCGTAATGTTGTTGAGCTTCATCCCCGTTGTTGTTTGTATTGAGTTTTGTTTCCCTTCAATGCTTTCTCATTCTGTTTTCCAAATAACCGCAATTTGTAAATCCACCGTACTGCTGATGGATGTGCAGTTCCATTCCAGCCCATGTCAATAATGAATAAATCTCAGAGAATATTCATGCTGGCTTCCATTGACCCTAAGTATTTACTAAGGACTGACTTAGAGTTAGCCTTGTTCAAAGTTATATAAAGTTGCCAATTTGCAAAAGATTTGTAGTTTCCTTTGTGTCTATATCTGTGTGCCTCTGTCTAGGTGTGCCAACAAGCATGTCATGTGTATATGTGGAGGCCAGAGGTTAACCTTGGGTGTCTTTCTTTGCTGCTTTCTCCTTATTTTGTGAGACAGTGTCCCTCACTGGGATGTGATACGCACTGATTCAGCCAGTGTGGCTGGCCCGGAAGCCTCGGGTATTGTCCTGTGTCTGCTCCCCCAGTGATGGAATCATAAGCCTATGCAATCAGTCATTATAACCAGCTTTTATGTAGGACCTAGGGAATTGAACTTATTAATGCTCATGCGGCAAGCACTTTATAAACTATCTGTCCTACCCAGATCTGTACCAGTCTGCCTTCCTAGCAGAAGGGTGTGAGTGTCTCCATTGCTAGGTATGTCCTCTCCCCTTGGCATTGTCAATCTTTCCTAGCTTCCTTTGGTTCGTGGGGGCGTGGTATGTGCTGAACTGGCTCTGGCCTTTGTCACTGCTTGGTTGCATTCAGTTTACCATGTCTTTTTCTGTGTCCTGGTTCTTTGTGCCAGACCTGGAAGAACCGAATCTCTCAATGTGATCTATCCGATTTCAGAACGTATGAAACAGCTCACGTCTGGATACACTGAAACACAAGCCAACCAACCCAGGGTAATAACCTCTTCATTCATCTCTCCTAGAAGTTTCTCGTGCTCTGGGACCCTGTCTCTCCTCCCTCATATCAACCTAGATCTAGGAAGCAGAAAGTCCCTACAGATGAGAGCTGAGAAGAAACTCAGATGAGCCAATCCGAGGCCTGATGGGGCACTTTTGTCCCTCCCTACTACAACAGCTCCTGATCAAGGAACTGTTATCTCCTCCTATCTTGTGATTATTCTAGTCTTTCCCAGTGTGGGCCTTGAAAGTTGCATGTTCCTCCTCTTAGGAACTGGGGGATTATTGAGTATCAGTACAGTGAGATCTGCCTCCTGATATATCGAGCCTCCTATTTCTGTTAATATGGTATACTTTATAACAAAATTCCCTGTATACCTTCATATGTTTTTAAGAGCAATCCAGAATTTTCTTCTGGCCATGCTTAGGAGCTGGCCAAACATTCCATCATTGTGTGTATTTTGTAATTCCGCTTCCCGAGTTCTTGAGAGTCTTCTTTTGCTTTTGATCTGGCTGTCTCTTTCTGGTTCTCTGGAGAATTCCCTTAGCTCACCATCTGTGCACCTGACGTCCTTAGGCTGGAGGTCATTCTGCTCTGATGCCCTGGATGGTCCTATGTCACATTCAGTTAAGGTCTTCACTGGCTGCCAGGGAGTCTCACCTGCCTATTCCCAAACATTCTTTGTTAATGGCCATTGCTCCTGTGGAGAAGCTCACAAGAAAGGACGTGCATTTCTGGACAGGAATGCTCACTGGCTCACTTCTCCCCTCTGGTCTAAATATTATGCTGTTTGCTTTTCCTAATAATCACAGTGAACCATTGCTTTCTCATGGCCTTGGTCTAAACAGCCTCCCTCTCTGACTCTCACCACAGAGAAGACATCAGGACTGCTGTGGGGGCTCTGCTCTCATGGGAATGACTATCCTTTCTGCACTGAGTCTGCGTAGATCTCCTTAAGCCCTCAGTTTGCTGCTGATTAAATGTGTTAGAAAGAACACACAGTGATTGCACCAGGGCCTGTGGATATGTAGTTTATGCAGAGTCTCCTTATTAGGGTTGAAGTGACAGCTCCTTGAAACCTTTTCTGTACCAACCAGAGCTCCATCTTGGCTGATTTGTAGATCTGTTGGTAATTGTCATCCTCCCTAGTTAGCCTGCTCCTGGGTCTCTTTGGCTACTTGTAATAAATTTTACAGCCATGGAACGGTGTTTATAGATTTCTCTCAGGTGCTCCAGCTTAAGAGACATTTTTCTTCTGATTTACAAACAATACAAAAATGAAAAACAAAACAAAACAAAGGCATAACAACAACCAACCTAGCTGACTGCAGCCATTGCCAAGGTCTCAGTCCTCCTTTCTGTGGCCTGGACTCCTCCTGCAGCTCTTCCCTGCACAGGAAAGCAGCTTCCTTTTTTTCCAAGCATGCTATAGTGTTTTTAAATTCATAGTGTTTGAAAAAGCAGTGGTTAACAAGGAGTGTTAGAGCAGAAAAGGGGTATTCCCTTCCTTAGGAACAGGCTCTTTGTGGGATATGATTTCTTAGAAATCTTGAAGGCATTGCCTGTTGGATTGCCCAGATGTGATGTCAAAATGTGTGAGTTAGCCTTCCTGTGGTTTTCTTCTCCATGGAACCAATCGTAATTCTTCTAGGCTAACATTTGTCTAGCACTGTTCTACTATTTCTTAACATTCAGTTAAAGTTTGGGGAAGTTAGTTTCCTCAGAGCTCTCTGTTTCAGCTCTTTCTGTAGCTGGCTTGTATAATGAGTTGGCCATTCTTCTTTGACCTATGGATGATAAGGGGATGGATAATGAAGGGGTTAAATGCTTGCATCTGAGCCAAGGGACCCACATCGAGACACCTGCCCTCATCATTGTATCCACAGATGTACTTCTCATGGTCATTTCTCTTTTCAGGGTCCCATTGCTTTTATCAGTCCTTCTGACTTGTGTAGAAGTGATTCTTTTTTAAAATTCTGCTGTAGGCATTAACTGTTGCTTCAGAAAAGCAAACAGACCTTTTCTGAGTTGTCTGGACAGCAGGGTTTTGGGAAACTCTGACAGCTGTCCAATTTATTAGCATAATTTTTAATCAGAATATAATTATTTAATGTAGAGATGTCAGAGATGAAATACTATGAAAATTGACTATAGTAACTGGGCTCTTTATATTTGAAGGTTACCACTTTGGTGGCTAAAAATGTAAGCCTCCGGAGTTTGCAAGTGCACTCAACAACTATTATTAATAAGAAACATTTTATTACAGACAGATTACCCTGAAGTTGGTTTAAAATACATAGGAGTAAGTACATAAGTGACACACAAATACTGTACCATTTTGTTTGAGGCAGTTGAGCATCCATAGTCTTCAGAAAGTCCTAGAACCAAGTCCCCACAGATGCTGAGGACTGATAATGTAACTGAACACAATGGACTCACATCCTGGGGAGTACACAACCCAAATAACCAAAGCCAAGGCCTGAAAGAGGAGAGAGAGTCTGGTTATGGGGGCTGGGGGGAGGGATGAGCAGAGGAGTTATGTCTAAGTCAGCCCCCTACTCCAACTAAGCATGCACTCATGGGTACATCATTCCAGGAGGCTATGCATAAGCACTTAGGAAAGCACTTTGAAGGTACGTGCATTTCTGAGCATGCTCAGTTTGAGGTCATAATCTATTAAAGAAAGACAATTTGTGTATGCCCAGCTGAAAGTCAAACATATGTTTTAAAGGCTAAAATGGTGGATAAAAATGCATCTGAGCGGGGTTGGGGATTTGGCTCAGTGGTAGAGCGCTTGCCTAGCAACCGCAAGGCCCTGGGTTCGGTCCCCAGCTCCGAAAAAAAGAAAAAAAAATGCATCTGAGCATGCTCAGCTGTGTAAGCCAATGAAAATAATTGAAAAGATCCTAGATGTGTGCTAAAATGTTAAAATACGGTCTGTCCCCAAAAGTGCCTGTCTTGCCTAGTGGCTAAGACTTACGCTTATCTCACAAGATTAAAATAAAAATCTGTATTTATTCTGTAGAGCTTTAGGGCCTCGTAGGTAGCATGTACACTTGGTAGATTTTTACCACCACGTGAAAAGAAACTCCTGACAATGAACCTTAATGGCTGTCAGAATGGACACCGGGAAGTAGGCAATCTCCAGCTCTCACAGGTAGGAGGGCAAAGGTTCACTGGCTTCACTTTAGCTACAGTGAAACGACATCCCAAATTTGGCAGTGAAATCCAAAAGTTTATACTGTCAATAAGATAATAACTAGGAAGTAGAGATTGTTCAGTTAGTAAGGAACACTGACCGTTCTTCCAGAGGATCTGGGTTCAATTCCCAGCACCCACATGGCAGCTCACAATCATCCAGTACCAGAGGAGCCAATGCCCTTTTCTACCCTCTACACATACCGTACACATGAGGCATACAAATATAATGTAGGCACACAAACAATACATAAATACATAAATAAATAAAAATAAAATAAGAAGGTGATGCTGTAAAATAAAGGAATATGGTTGAGGAAGGAATATTTTAAAATATTACTGCAAACAAGAGAAAGGACTTTTTTCATTGGGGAGCTGGTTATTGCTGTTATGGGATGCTGCTGCAATAGGGAAAATAGCTTGATACACAGTCCAGGAAGGAGGCTAATACATCTGAGGGAGCATTATGCCAGGAATTAGAAAAAGAGGTTTTGGGTGGTTTTTGTTTGTTTGTTTGTTTTTGGTTTTGGTTTTGGTTTTTTTTTGTTTTTGTTTTTGTTTGTTTTTTTTTTTTTTTTGTAGCTATGAGTAGGTATGGATAGGAAGGCTGTGAGAAGACGGCAGTGATGCTGCCTGACTGGTTAAATCAGGGATGTTTTACCTGAGGCCATCTGTCTTCAGGTGGATGAAAGCCCAGGAGTGCAGAGAAAGGTGGACCAGTGGACAAAAAGCAGCTCAAGTAGTCATTTATGAGAAACTGAAGACCATCATTTGTAGGTCTGTCTCTGGCCTTATCTTAGGTAAACAAGGGGATAAGGAGTCTTATCCAACCCACATGGGGAGAAATGGTTCTTTCTACATACTTGCTCTCAGGTATATGCTGTGAGGACAATGCATTGTTTGGGGCATTGTGTTGCTTTTACTTATGATTCTAGAATAGGAGGCACCTTACTCCATAGAACACAATGATCTTTTCATGCATGAACTGAGAGGTTTGGTGTATAGAAGTGAACATGGCAAAGAAAGCAGAAACAGTGTGAGTGGTTGAAGGTTTCAAGACGGCTTTGCTTTTACACTTAAACTCACATGGGAATTCAGGAAGTTTGAATACTGATTTTTTTTGAAAACCGACTTACTCTAAGGTTCAGTTTGATGAAGTGATACTTGGATTTTGGCTTCCATTCTGTTTTGATCTGGTTTGCTGGGGCCCGGTGAAGGACCTTGGTCCAGATGTTATGCTTTTATGGGATTAAAGCAAAATACATCATTGCCAAGACTTTATCAGTTTTTCTTTTTAACTTCTGAGCTAACCCTCCAACCCCCACTACTTGGTGTTTTAAGTAAGTCTCACATAACTCAGGCTGGCCTTAAATTTGAGACTCTCCAACCTTGTGTCTCCAGGGTTTGGATTCAGGTTGCTTATATCACACTAGCTTAATACTACTCAGTCTTTACTGACTTGAGTCTTGACCATGAGTTGTGTTCAGGTATTAGTGAGTGTTCCTTAGACATGTGTCAAGGATATCTAGGTACTCCTCTAAGCACTTGACCTATTGAATATTGACCCTACCCCCAAAGGACCACAACTGAAGGTGGTGTGTGCCTTGGTTTGTCAATGTCTAGTAGTCAAGATGAAGGGGGTAAAGGCAAGAGTTCAAAGGCTATAACAATAAGCACCACACTTAGCATGATCTACATCCATGCATGAAGGAGAAGAATCCACTTAATTAGAGAATTTAATCTGAGCAACTAGATGAACAGAGTGATGTTGTCTGATATCAAAGGACAAAATGTGTACGTAACAAGATAGAATAGAAAGAGAACTGGAAATCAGTTGTATGCCTTAAACTTGATAAACCTCCTTCAGACCCAAGTCACTTATTTCAATGATAAAGTCTGGAATTCAAAGATGTGATCTATCCATCTGGAGGTGCCTTTTAGAACATCCTAACTGTAGAGCTGACCTTGTACTATGAGAATAGTATTGTTTGAACCTAATGAAGATTCTAATAGATTCTAGGCTAATAGGATTCAGTAATGAGGGAAGCCTACAACATTCCAAAATAGCCTAATTTTCAAAACAGTATTCTCTGACCTGTGAGCATGGGTGTTCTGATTAGCTGCCCAACATTGTGTAGGTTATGTGGGCCTTGGGGCAAACTTCAAGGTTGACTTGATGCAATTTATTGGTGTGTTTCTTTGTCCTCTATTCATTATTCCCTGTGGCTAATTCATTCCCGGGAGCCTCTGTGGTAATCAAATGGTATATGGAGAATGAATCTGGGTGGAGAGGTTTCATAATTAATTTTAAAGGACCATACTAATAAATGAGATACGGAGCTATAAGAATAGGAATAAAAGTATACACGTGTATACTCAGTTGACAAGTTAATGAGTGAGTCAAGTATTGGATACATTTGTTAGATCTAGAAAGGGTTAGCATCTGAATTATATATTAAAGTAGCCATAGGAAGTAGGTTGCAAACAACATTGCTGACAAAGCTAAAATTCATGACACCCTATTACCATAAATAAATAATTCCGAGGAAATGTATTTTAAAAATTTGTGACAGCTATAGCTTATTTTGAAAAAAAAAAAAACCCAGATATAAGTAAAATTCCTTCAGCTACTAGAAACAAAGAGAAAATGCTGTTTCAGTCATCACTGGTGGTCAATGCCACAGAGACCTTAGAAGTTTAGGGTGGACAGGGGCACAAAGGATGAGAATTGTGATCTTATTACTAGAACCCCTGTTACAAGGCCTGGCTCTTAGGTCCAAATGTCCTCCTCTGTTACAAGAAAATAATACTGAATGTAGAGGAACAAAACAAAGAGTTTATTTATAGCTTTGGCTTTAGAAGAAAATACAGCTCTGTGCTTATCCACCAAGTGTTGAACCACACTTAGAACTGATAGTAACAGAAGGTAGGGAAAATAACAGGGGAACACTTTTCATGCTGTGTCTTAACAGACATCTGGGCTATTGACTATTTTACTCTCAATAGGTCATCGAGCCATCAGGTTTATTATTTTAGGCAAATAACTATATTTCTAAACCCAAGGTGATCATTTTTATATTGAAATGAGGATGAAATGCATAGGTGGATACATTTCATCAATAATTTTGCAAGACTTTACCTATGCCCTTACTCAAACTACATCCATAATATCTATATTGATAGATCCAGAATTTATAAAAACTTTTCACTGAGAACTGGAAAAAGCCGTAAAAATATTTTGTACACAAAAATGTTAGAGCACTGAGCAAATAACCAAGCTGTTGTCCCATTGTAGGCACACCTGTATAAACATGTTCTCAGAGGGGCTTCTCTCAGTGAGTGTGTGAGATCAGGTTCCCACCATCTTTGTTCTGACCTTGTAGGTGACAAGATGATGAAAACATGTGGACCACCGACTTACAGTTGCTACATTCTTTTATTTTTAACCTTGGAAGTCTATGTTATTTAGTTTTGTATGATATTAAAAATTGACCTCACGGAAAATAATACATGACAACTATTGAAGTGAATTGAGACCCTCAACAAATATAAGCCAATTACTCTCTATCATTAGACAATTTAAATTAAGAATTGTGACTGTGATAACCAATAACTGTGATAACCGATAACTAATCTGCACTCTTTGGGACCCAACGAACCATGCAAATGTTTTTCATGCTTGCCTGAGTAACGGAACTTAATTAAGTTTAGACATGCTTAGAGTAATAGCTGAAAATTGTGATGTTGTTTGCAACATGAATATATAAATAAATATTGTTAACCGCAATGAAACCAAAGCAAATAGTTCCTGGTTTATGGGCAAGAGGTGTTATGAGGCAAGAGGGTGGATGTCAGAAGTCATAGGAAGAACTTTGGGTCTATTTTAATTAACAAACCTATAGCTTCAGGTTTCATACTGGGTCTCTGAATCATAGTTAAGATAGCAGAGAGCCTTTGGACAAGGCCTCAGATATCCTAGTCAGCTCTGGGGTTTGGTCAGGGCACAGTGACGCAGAAATCACTTCCACAGAAGTGATAGTTTAGAGATCAAAACCGGGAGTTACATGGGAAAAGCAGCTTTATTCATCGAAGCCCTCTTTGTCTCAGGAAGGACTTGGCAGCTTGACACAAAATACAGAACACAAAAGGATTTAACATTTTAAACAGCAAGGCAATTTAAAGGGGATCAGGAAAAGACAAATCCTAGTGAGACAATGACCCCAAGTGCCTTCCAACATCAGATGAACTTACTAGAGATGGCATACAAGTTTAATTTTTAATTTTATTATGCATGAGGAAGTATAGATGTAATCCAACCCATAACCCTTCGCACTGGTAATAAAAATAAAAGCAGGCGGCTCACAGAAGCATGTTACTTGAGATCTTAAAGGATTTTTTTTCCACCAGCCTCTATTAGACAGTATAATAAAAAGCATCTTCCAACTTTGCAATAAAAGAGTAAAGTTTAAAACTCAGCCTGCGTTCCTCCCCCATGTACACTGGTGAGATAATGCCACATGTTTAGTGAAAGTAATTTGAAGGAAAGCCAGTCAAGATAAGGACCTCTCCAGTGACCGGGCTTAATCTGGGTATAGCGCTTACCCTAACTGAACATCCTGAAGGTTGCCTTCCATATCTATAAAAATGCTAACCTTGTGATAAGAAGAACCTTGAGGCATTCGAGGGCATAGTTTGTGTAAAGTAAGTACATAGTATGCATCACCATGAAAAGTAAAACATGGCAAGAATGGGAAATGTTCCTCCACCAAGATCCTTGAACAGAATTGTGTGAAAGATTTTATGGATTGGATTTTATTGAATTTTATGGGTTTATGGATTGATAACCTCTTTGAATGATTCAGTCTCATCAGACTAATACTCATTTTTATTGCCTTAGGAATGACTGGCTAGCCAGCGTTCTATAGCTCTGACAAGACACCATGATGACAGCAACTCTTATTTGAAATAAAAGTTTTAATTGGAGCTTGCTAACAGATTCTGAGGTTTGGTCCAGTATCATTATGGCCAGGGGCATGGCAGCGTGCAGGCAGACGTGGTTCTGCAAAGGTAGCTGAGAGTTCTACATCCAGATCCACATGTAGCAGGATAAGAGAGCCACTGGGACTGGCTTGGGCTTTGAAACTTCAAAGCCTACCCCCAGTGACACACTGCTTTCCACAAGGCCATACCTCCCAGTCCTTTTCTAGTGATGAGTAAGCATTCAAATAGGGCAGCCTATGGGGGCCATTCTTATTCAAATTGCCACTAATACATCTTTCTAAGCCCATCTGGCTTTAAATTTCTAACAGAAAGCTCTGTTGTTATTCTGCCTTTGTGCATCACTTGGCCCTTCTCCTTGCTGACTTCAATACCCTTATTTCTTCTTGTTCTCGTTTAAACTATATATTTGTGAGTAGCTTCTTTTCTGGCCCTGTCTATTTGACTTTGATTAGCTTCCCTCTCCCTACAGTTAGGACTTTTTCTTCTGTGACTTTATTGACGATATTTTCTGTGCCTTTGATCTAGACTTCTAGAATCTCCTCCTCCTTAGTCTATAATTTATACATTTGGTCTTTATATAGTGCCCCAAAGATCCTTTATGGTCCATTCATGCCTTGCTTTCAATTTTTCATTTTCTTTGAATTATCTAATTCTTCTGTCCTAACATCTAGCTCTGATACTTTGCCTTCCACCCAATCTGTTTGGTCCCTGAGGCTTGCCACTGAGATGCTTTTTTAACCAATCAAAAATTTTCCAGTATCATTTCAGTTTTCATTAGAGTTTTCTTCAGTGTTTCTCTCTATATATTGAATTTAATTTTTTTATAACCTGAATTATTCTCTATCATTCACTCCTTGGAATGTTATCATATTATCCCTGTCTTCTTGAAGTTCATTCAGTTATTTCTGTTCTCTTCGGATACTGTGAACTCACTGAACATATTTATATCTGTTCTTCAGAAATCTCTGTCATGAATTTTATCTAAATTGTTTTTTTTACAGATCGTTTCTATAGGGTTGTAGATTGGGGGGCATATTATCTTAATGTTTTATATTACTTATATTTTGCAATGGCATCTGAGTTATGGTCTTTTTTTTTAAGATTTATTTGTGTATTATATATAAGTACACTGTACACACCAGAAGAGGGTATCGAATCCCCATTACAGATGGTTGTGAGCCACCGTGTGGTTGCTGGGAATTGAACTCAGGACCTCTGGAAGAGCAGTCAGTGCTCTTAACCTTTGAGCCATCTCTCCAGCCCCAGAGTTATGGTCTTTTGATGTGTTTTTTAGCCCATGGGTTCTGACTCTTGATGTGGGATGATAGGCCATGTAAAGTAGAAAGATGAAGAAGGTTTCTAAGGTAGGTTGAGGGGTGGGCAGTGCAGAGTGCTTTGGTCTTTTTCTGAGATGGCAACATTTAGTGAGTTTTGGGGGAATTTCCTGAGGTGGTGGGAGGCCAGGACAGGCTCATGCTGTTTCTTGCTGTTACCACCAACCACAAGAAGCAGAATGCTAAGACAGGTTCTCCAGGTGGTAAAGCACAGGCTTGTCTTGCCTCACAGCTCTTACCAAGCTGGCTGCATTGAATGGAACAACCATAAAAGTCCAGAAGTTGACTGGTTAAAGTCAAAGTCATGAAGAGGCCCCAAGGAACCTGCATACCACATGGGTGTTGGGCATGACAGTTCCTTTAATCTCACAGACCTTCAGGGATAACAACTCCCCATCTGAAAGCGTATTCTCTTTCTGCCACATTGCAGACCACATTCCACACAAGGTGACTGCTCTTTGATTAATAGTAGAAAAAACGCAGGAGGTAATTTCCAAAGATGGCTTACAGACAAACACATGTTTCTGTGGATGTTGTTTGTAAACTATGAAAAGGATGCTCAAAATTTAGAGGTACATGGGACTTGGGATACAGGATGTTATTTCCAATACTAACACCAATTTCTAACCATAGACAGAAATACTTTGACCGTTTCAGTATTGCAACTGCCATGTGGTATCTGCTTTGTAGAGCTCATCAAAGTTGATCAATGACTGCCTTTGATGTAGCCATTTACATAAAAGAATTTACAGACCAGTTGCATGATAGAGCTGCTCTGGGCAGGGGGATGCTTAGTAAAAACAACAACAAAACAAAAAGCGTTAGATTTCCAAACGGGTAAATGTTTGGAAGCTCCTCTGCTTTTCTTTATTTTGTGAGCAGAAGGGCAGTAGCGTGAGTAATTTTATTCCATGATCCTGAATTGCTAGAGAATTGCTTCAGTGCAACTCCAAGAGCCTTATGCGTAAAAACCTGCTTAGTCACTGTTTTGCTGCTCATTTGTATGGATGAGGCATTCAGGAAATTTCTCCCAGAGTTCCACTTGTAGCACTGCCGTACTTCAGATTCATAACCAGTCAAGCCTACATTATACCTTTCTTGCTTTTTCCCAATCTTCTCTCTAGCCCCCGAGGCTATAGCTCAGACACATTGCTTCTCCGAGCAAACTGGTCAGGACAGCAACCGTCTGCATGCAAAAGCATATCGGAGTGCTAGGCGCACACAGAGATGATCCAGGAGGACAGCTAGGAGGAACTCGGCCTTCCTGATTGGCCTTCATTCTAAGGACAAATGTTGAAATGCTTTGTCTTGTTCAGATGTGGGCAAGAATGTGGTTTGCATAACAAATACACTAGGAACGTGCTTGTTCTGAGCCAAGAGAATCCCAGACAGAGTGGCTTTTCTGCTCTGAGACAAGTAACCAATGGTGGAAAGTGGCTGACAGTCTTCTACCCTTAGAGATGAATTTGGCTATGTTAGGAAACCTACCATTTGCATAAAGAGCAGGCAAGGGATGGAGCTAGACCTGCAGCTCAAGGTTCCCTAGTCAAGAAGAACAGTATTTTTCAGAGAGAGAGAGAGAGAGAGAGAGAAATGAGCTGGTAGAATTAGAGATGTATGTGCTTGTTAGGTAAATACATAATTCTCACATATTTGCATCTGAACAGTGTTTTTCTTTAGAAATCGTATGCTTCTGAACTCTAACATTACAGTGTGTTTTACGACCTTGTAAGAAAGTGTACAGAAAATGTCTACATTCTTATGGATGGAAGTTTTTCTTTCCACACACAGGGGCAAAGGCCCTAGGTGACATCTCTGGAGGAGGCTCATGGAGCACTTTCTTCAGCTTTCTCGTCCTATCAGACAGCCTTGCCCAATGTTTCTTATAACATATGAGAGTGTATGTAGACATTTTTGTAGAGCTCTGTTTTGTGAGAAACGATTTTCTTCTTCCTGTGCATTCTGTGGCTGTAACTGAATAAGTGTGACTGTGTAACCGAAAGAGAAGAAAGGTTTACTCAGCTCATTCTTCTAGAGGTGTGGAAGGTCAAGCTCGGGTGCACAAATGGGTGAGGTCTAATCTGTAGGTGGAGACTCTCTTGAGAGTTCCAAGTTGATACAGGGCATTGCATGATAAAAAAAGAAAAAAAAAAAAAGTCCCAGTTTAGGCCTCATCTCTTCTTAAAAGTTTTAGCCCTACTTGATGAAACCGCCATTTTTATGGCCTCAGTCAACATTGACTAACTACCAATCTCTCTATATATAGTATATATATATATATATATATATATATATATATATATATATATATATATATATAGTCAAATCAAGTTTCTTAATATTTTACAATGTGGTTTAAATTCAGCATGGGCTTTGATAGAAACATTCAAACCATAGCAACATCTTTCTGAGTGAGAAGTCTGTCCATGTGACAAAAGCATTGTTCATGGGGCTGGAGAGATTGCTAATGCATTAAGGGAACCTGGGGGTTGATTTTCTAGCTTCTTAGCATACTCCAGTCTCAAGGGATCTGCCGCCCTCTTCTGGCCTCTTCAAGCACTGCATACATGTATATGCAAGCAAAACACACACACACACACACACACACACACACACATATGCACATTCTTCTTCGGATTGAAACTATATTGTTCACATTATATGTGGAATAAAATAAGCCACAACCACTGTTGTAGATTTTCTTTCTATGTTTGTGAGATAACGTCTTACTCTGTAGTCTTAGAGGACTCAGAACTCTTATCAATCCTCCCGCAACAGCTTCTTAAGTGATGGGATTAAAACTAAGAACCTCTTAGAGACTATTGTATATTCAACTCTTGTAAGTGATATTATTAGGATTACATGAGTATTTGCTACACATACACTAAAGTAAAATGTGCAGTGTACACGCATGAAGAAATGGCTTCAGCAATTCCATCTCACAGCAGAATGATAGCTACTGCAAAAGAACTGTTTTTTGGGATAGCAATTTTTATTGGATTTTTTAATCTAAATTTCAAATGTTATCACCTTTCCTGGTTTCCTGTTCATAAACCCCTTATCCCATCCCCTCTACCCCTTCTTCTATGAGGGTGTTCACCCACCCACCTACCCACCCCTCCCCACCTCCCCACCCTGATATTCCGCTACACTGGGGCATTGAGCCTTAACAGGACCAAGGGCTTCTTCTCCCATTGGTGCCCAACAAGGCCATCCTCTGCTACATCTGCAGCTGGAGCCATGGGTCTGCCCATGTGTCTTCTTTGGATGGTGGTTTTTTAAAGCCCTGAATGTATATTTATCTATTTCAATGTATTTAAATAAATTCTGGCTATATTACTTATTTTAATGGTGTTTGTTTTGGTTTGGGGGTTTGTTCTTGTTGTTTGTTTGTTTAAGATCAGGGTCTCTGTACAGAAAAGGCTGGCCTGGAACTTACTGCATAGGCCAGTCTCATTCATGATCTGCCAGCTTTATCCTCCTAAATATTGAGATTATAGGTGTGCACAACCATGGCTGGCTCCTAATTTACCTGGACATTTGTTCTTGGTTATGTTAGGTTTAGTTAAGGAAGTCTCAGGAAGACTTAAGAATGTTGGCACATGTTCGAGAACAAAATCAGGAAAGCAGTATTGAAGAAAGCTACTCAGGGCCATCACTGTGAACGCATGTCCTTATTTGTTTCCACAAAGCATGCCCTCTCCCATCATGCATCAGTGAGTCTAAGAAAGCTCTGATCTGGAATAGTGTATATACTTGCACATGGATGGACATTAACATTATCGAGAATAAACATGGAGAATGATGTAATCATTTGTGCAACTCAATGTTGGTGATTTATACCCCCAAGCACTTTGCAATGAAGCAAAATTGTATAATACGAATGTGGGCTGTGTGACTAAGGCCATCTTGTAGTGGAGTAGAGTGGAGCCAGTTTGGATGAGCTACTGGGACTATGCAGAAAAGAGCTGTGTTCCTCATGCTCTCACACGTACTGTCTGCTGTCTCCCAGCGTTAATCAGTCTCTTCCTTTTAAATTTCTTGCTTACTACAGGCAGTAAGATGCATACTCCAGGGCCATTTCCAATATCACCCATACTCGGAGAAGTCCGCAGTAAGTTACAGTTGCACTTCTATTAGTAGTTCCTGATGACTGCAGACACAACATGTACAGCACTCAGGCTACAGGTGAGAGGTATCAGGGCCAAGACTCTAGGGCGAGAAGAGGAGTGCTGCTCCTCACTGGGCTATGTAGGTGACATTGTCATTCTTCAAAAGATCAAAGGGTATTTCAGTAGTGAGCCCACGGTTCATGACGCATTCGGACTGCTGCCCAGACTACGTCAAGTAAAGTACTTCACCAAAGCAAACAAACACTCCTTAAATGAAAGATCACTTTTTGGTCAATAGATCTATTTCACCGGGCATAGAAAAGGTTTTTCATCTGCAGTGCCCACAGTTCAGGCAGAACCCACGTTGTTATTTTCCTTGGCTAATTTCCTTCATATTTACTGTAGCAGAAGCAAAGGCAGGAGATCAGGTGAACAGTTGTGAGTGGAGATCCCTACAGGGTACAGCCGTGCAGTATTGGGAATGGGAGGGTATCTGCTGGGGTGTGGGACCATAGAAGGTCAACTGATTTGCTCTGATCCTTAGGGTGAGCACCCTAAAAAATATAATGCGAAGTTGTCTGAAAACAAAATGTAACAAGTGTTTTTAAAAGCTATTTCAAATATTTTTTGGAAACATGGATGACAGAAATCAGTATCATTGAATGAAGCCATCTTATATTTAAAAAAAAAAAACGTTCTTAGGAATGGTGTAGACCAAACCACCCATAAGGCAGATCTCAGTGATTCTTCAGTTAAAATCTTTAAAGATCATCGAAGAACAGCAGAAACTGGGTTTCTCACCCTCCCTCACTACCTCGCTCCCCGATCACTTGTTTGCTTGACTGCTCATCATCTTCCTCATACCTCCAACATAGTGTCTGTGAACCTGACCAGATTCACCATGGAATCAGAGAAAACTTTTTTTTTAGTAATCTCAAGGTGTTTTTTTTTTTTAAATCAGATTTATGATTTGATTTCAAAGTATCACTGAGAGTTGCTGTCCTGAAGTTAGACAGATCTGATTTTGAATAGTGATTTCTGTTTTAGGGTATTCGTCTTGGTCACAAAACCTCTGGCTTTTGATAACAGCTAATCGATTTATTAGCATATGTTTTACAGGGGTGCCTTCCCCTGCCTCTGGTTTAGACAGACTCCCTCACTATCGGCCTTTTAAACAGTTACACCACAAAACAGCACCGAGTTGAAACCGAGCTGATGCTTTTATGATTGCAATCACTGGTGCTGGTTTTGGAATTACAGGTTGCATGTTAACTTGCAAGATTCTACAGGAATCATAGATTTCCAACCTCTGTGCAGAATCCTAGAAAAATGTATACTTCAGTCTTCCGAGATGGGAATGGAGTGACTGGCCAAAAGCAAACTGTGGCCTGTGCCTGATGGACCCATTGACCCCAATCACTGTTCTTTCTGCCCCTTGCCCCTTTCCCAGGACTTCTTTTTGGTCCTGTTCCTCAATCTACCAATAAGTAGAAGTTTACATCCCACGATGGCCCTGACTAATTGAGTAATGTAGAGTAAAGTTTTCCCAGGGAAGTTTTATTGCACAATCTTAGAAATGCATCATGCTTACGTTAGCTAACTGACAGAGCAAAGCCAGTTTATCTTGGCTTAAGCGGAACTCTGATGATGGGGAGGTTATTAACTAATCTTACCAAATACAAATGCCACCATGCTTTAACAGCCGACAAGTTAAAACTGTTATTTTCAAAGGCCTTGTGCTTTCAAATCATCCACACCACTATGGGAAATTCCCACCCCAAATCTATGACACCCAGTTAGTGTCTGAGTTAAGTCTGACCAAGTCAACCCTTCACCTGCCAATCCCAAATGTACTTAGACTTCACTAATTCCCTATGTTTTGTTCACTTGTTCTCCATCAGCAAGAACCCCTAATGCAGTTCTCAACCTATGGTTTGTGACCTCTTTGGCAAACCTCTATCGCCAAAAATATTTTCATTAAAATTCATAACAGTAGCAAAATTACAGTTATGCAGTAGCAACAAAAATGGCTTTTATGGTTGGAGGTTAACACAACATAAGGAACCACATTAAAGGGTCGCAGCATTAGGAAGGTTGAGAACCACTGCCTAACTCTTGCCCTGTGTCTTCTGCATCCAAATAGTTCCACGGCCAAACCCAGAAACCTTAGGGTGGTTTGTTTTTTCCCTAGTTCCTCTTTGCTCACAGATGCAATGGCCTTCCTCTGGAATTTTGCCTATTTTACCCTCTCAGTACCTCTGAGGTTTCTCCATCTGCCTGGCCTCCAGCTTTTTCCACCCATCAGCTTCACAGCAGCCACATTGATTCTTCTAAGATCAAACTCTTCTCACACCAGCGCCCACCTTACATCCTTGAGTGTCGTCCTTGTAGTGCCAGACGTAATATTTACACATCCCGCTTCTCATTCCAATACCTCTATGATCTGGCCACTAGCAGTCGTCAGAAATGTCTGTTTCCTAGCAAACAACATGCTGGCCTCCACCCCAGTTCCTCAGTGTGCCTGTGGCCCTGCTCTTCTGGATCTCAAATCAGGCTCATGGCTCTCTTCTGCTCTCCCTCCTCACATACTTCCTGGGCTGAACTTTAAACACCACATAAACGTTTTTGTTTCAGCATCCATAGTGTCTAAAAACAGAGCACCCGAAAGGTCTTAGGCTACATAAGGACTGAATTAACACATAGTTTCTAACCTAGGAATCCATATATTTCCCCGTCTTGATATCTACATAAACATCTCAGAGCATTATTATACAGACAGAGGAGAAGGTTCCCCAATCATACTGTCATGATGGCAGTTTAACCCAGATGAAGCAAAATATTATGATACAAATATATTTTTTTCCTTGAAGGGATAATTAGCAGTTTGGCAGCTTCTTCATAGAAAGCTGGGAACCTATAAAACTCATACCTGTATAATTTTTTTTATTAACTTGAGTATTTCTTATATACATTTCGAGTGTTATTCCCTTTCCCGGTTTCCAGGCAAACATCCCCCTCCCCCCTCCCCTTCCTTATGGGTGTTCCCCTCCCCACTCTTCCCCCATTGCCGCCCTCCCCCCAACAGTCTAGTTCACTGGGGGGTTCAGTCTTAGCAGGACCCAGGGCTTCCCCTTCCACTGGTGCTCTTACTAGGATATTCATTGCTACCTATGAGGTCAGAGTCCAGGGTCAGTCCATGTATAGTCTTTAGGTAGTGGCTTAGTCCCTGGAAGCTCTGGTTGCTTGGCATTGTTGTACATATGGGGTCTCGAGCCACTTCAAGCTCTTCCAGTTCTTTCTCTGATTCCTTCAATGGGGGTCCTATTCTCAGTTCAGTGGTTTGCTGCTGGCATTCGCCTCTGTATTTGCTGTATTCTGGCTGTGTCTCTCAGGAGCGATCTACATCCGGCTCCTGTCGGTCTGCACTTCTTTGCTTCATCCATCTTGTCTATATGGGTGGCTGTATATGTATGGGCCACATGTGGGGCAGACTCTGAATGGGTGTTCCTTCAGTCTCTGTTTTAATCTTTGCCTCTCTATTCCCTGCCAAGGGTATTCTTGTTCCCCTTTTAAAGAAGGAGTGAAGCATTCACATTTTGATCATCCGTCTTGAGTTTCATTTGTTCTAGGCATCTAGGGTAATTCAAGCATTTGAGCTAATAGCCACTTATCAATGAGTGCATACCATGTACGTCTTTCTGTGATTGGGTTAGCTCACTCAGGATGATATTTTCCAGTTCCAACCATTTGCCTACGAATTTCATAAAGTCATTGTTTTTGATAGCTGAGTAATATTCCATTGTGTAGATGTACCACATTTTCTGTATCCATTCCTCTGTTGAAGGGCATCTGGGTTCTTTCCAGCTTCTGGCTATTGTAAATAAGGCTGCGATGAACATAGTGGAGCACGTGTCTTTTTTATATGTTGGGGCATCTTTTGGGTATATGCCCAAGAGTGCTATAGCTGGATCCTCAGGCAGTTCAATGTCCAATTTTCTGAGGAACCTCCAGACTGATTTCCAGAATGGTTTTACCAGTCTGCAATCCCACCAACAATGGAGGAGTGTTCCTCTTTCTCCACATCCTTGCCAGCATCTGCTGTCACCTGAGTTTTTGATCTTAGCCATTCTCACTGGCGTGAGGTGAAATCTCAGGGTTGTTTTGATTTGCATTTCCCTTATGACTAAAGATGTTGAACATTTCTTTAGGTGTTTCACAGCCATTCGGCATTCCTCAGCTGTGAATTCTTTGTTTAGCAATGAACCCCATTTTTTAATAGGGTTATTTGTTTCCCTGCGGTCTAACTTCTTGAGTTCTTTGTATATTTTGGAAATAAGGCCTCTATCTGTTGTAGGATTGGTAAAGATCTTTTCCCAATCTGTTGGTTGCCGTTTTGTCCTAACCACAGTGTCCTTTGCCTTACAGAAGCTTTGCAGTTTTATGAGATCCCATTTGTTGATTCTTGATCTTAGAGCATAAGCCATTGGTGTTTTGTTCAGGAAATTTTTTCCAGTGCCCATGTGTTCCAGATGCTTCCCTAGTTTTTCTTCTATTAGTTTGAGTGTGTCTGGTTTGATGTGGAGGTCCTTGATCCACTTGGACTTAAGCTTTGTACAGGGTGATAAGCATGGATCGATCTGCATTCTTCTACATGTTGCCCTCCAGTTGAACCAGCACCATTTGCTGAAAATGCTATCTTTTTTCCATTGGATGGTTTTGGCTCCTTTGTCAAAAATCAAGTGACCATAGGTGTGTGGGTTCATTTCTGGGTCTTCAATTCTATTCCATTGGTCTATCTGTCTGTCTCTGTACCAATACCATGCAGTTTTTATCACTATTGCTCTGTAATACTGCTTGAGTTCAGGGATAGTGATTCCCCCTGAAGTCCTTTTATTGTTGAGGATAGTTTTAGCTATCCTGGGTTTTTTGTTATTCCAGATGAATTTGCAAATTGTTCTGTCTAACTCTTTGAAGAATTGGATTGGTATTTTGATGGGGATTGCATTGAATCTGTAGATCGCTTTTGGTAAAATGGCCATTTTTACTATATTAATCCTGCCAATCCATGAACATGGGAGATCTTTCCATCTTCTGAGGTCTTCTTCAATTTCTTTCTTCAGTGTCTTGAAGTTCTTATTGTACAAATCTTTTACTTGCCTGGTTAAAGTCACACCAAGGTACTTTATATTATTTGGGTCTATTATGAAGGGTGTCGTTTCCCTAATTTCTTTCTCGGCTTGTTTCTCTTTTGTGTAGAGGAAGGCTACTGATTTATTTGAGTTAATTTTATACCCAGCCACTTTGCTGAAGTTGTTTATCAGCTTTAGTAGTTCTCTGGTGGAACTTTTGGGATCACTTAAATATACTATCATATCATCTGCAAATAGTGATATTTTGACTTCTTCTTTTCCAATCTGTATCCCCTTGACCTCCTTTTGTTTTCTGATTGCTCTGGCTAGAACTTCAAGAACTATATTGAATAAGTTGGGAGAGAGTGGGCAGCCTTGTCTAGTCCCTGATTTTAGTGGGATTGCTTCAAGTTTCTGTCCATTTAGTTTAATGTTAGCAACTGGTTTGCTGTATATGGCTTTTACTATGTTTAGGTATGGGCCTTGAATTCCTATTCTTTCCAGGACTTTTATCATGAAGGGGTGTTGAATTTTGTCAAATGCTTTCTCAGCATCTAATGAAATGATCATGTGGTTTTGTTCTTTCAGTTTGTTTATATAATGGATCACTTTGATGGTTTTCCGTATATTAAACCATCCCTGCATGCCTAGGATGAAGCCTACTTGATCATGGTGGATGATTGTTTTGATGTGCTCTTGGATTCGGTTTGCCAGAATTTTATTGAGTATTTTTGCATCGATATTCATAAGGGAAATTGGTCTGAAGTTCTCTTTCTTTGTTGGGTCTTTGTGTGGTTTAGGTATAAGAGTAATTGTGGCTTCATAGAAGGAATTTGGGAGTGATCCATCTGTTTCAATTTTGTGGAATAGTTTGGATAATATTGGTATGAGGTCTTCTATGAAGGTCTGATAGAATTCTGCACTAAACCCGTCTGGACCTGGGCTCTTTTTGGTTGGGAGACCTTTAATGACTACTTCTATTTCCTTAGGAGTTATGGGGTTGTTTAACTGCTTTATCTGTTCCTGATTTAACTTCGGTACCTGGTATCTGTCTAGGAAATTGACCATTTCCTGTAGATTTTCAAGTTTTGTTGAATATAGGCTTTTATAATAAGATCTGATGATTTTTTGAATTTCCTCTGAATCTGTAGTTATGTCTCCCTTTTCATTTCTGATTTTGTTAATTTGGACACACTCTCTGTGTCCTCTCCTTAGTCTGGCTAAGGGTTTATCTATCTTGTTGATTTTCTCAAAGAACCAACTTTTGGTTCTGTTGATTCTTTCTATGGTCCTTTTTGCTTCTACTTGGTTGATTTCAGCTCTGAGTTTGATTATTTCCTGCCTTCTACTCCTCCTGGGTGTATTTGCTTCTTTTTGTTCTAGAGCTTTTTTTTTTTTTTTTTTTTTATTTTTTTTTTTTATTAACTTGAGTATTTCTTACATACATTTCGAGTGTTATTCCCTTTCCCGGTTTCCGGGCAAACATCCCCCTCCCCCCTCCCCTTCCTTATGGGTGTTCCCCTCCCAACCCTCCCCCCATTGCCGCCCTCCCCCCATAGACTAGTTCACTGTGGGTTCAGTCTTAGCAGGACCCAGGGCTTCCCCTTCCACTGGTGCTCTTACTAGGATATTCATTGCTACCTATGGGGTCAGAGTCCAGGGTCAGTCCATGTATAGTCTTTAGGTAGTGGCTTAGTCCCTGGAAGCTCTGGTTGCTTGGCATTGTTGTACTTTTGGGGTCTCGAGCCCCTTCAAGCTCTTCCAGTTCTTTCTCTGATTCCTTCAATAGGGGACCTATTCTCAGTTCAGTGGTTTGCTGCTGGCATTCGCCTCTATATTTGCTGTATTCTGGCTGTGTCTCTCAGGAGCGATCTACATCCGGCTCCTGTCGGTCTGCACTTCTTTGCTTCATCCATCTTGTCTAATTGGGTGGCTGTATATGTATGGGCCACCTGTGGGGCAGGCTCTGAATGGGTGTTCCTTCAGTCTCTGTTTTAATCTTTGCCTCTCCCTTCCCTGCCAAGGGTATTCTTTTTCCTCATTTAAAGAAGGAGTGAAGCATTCACATTTTGATCATCCGTCTTGAGTTTCGTTTGTTCTAGGGATCTAGGGTAATTCAAGCATTTGGGCTAATAGCCACTTATCAATGAGTGCATACCATGTATGTCTTTCTGTGATTGGGTTAGCTCACTCAGGATGATATTTTCCAGTTCCAACCATTTGCCTACGAATTTCATAAACTCGTTGTTTTTGATAGCTGAGTAATATTCCATTGTGTAGATGTACCACATTTTCTGTATCCATTCCTCTGTTGAAGGGCATCTGGGTTCTTTCCAGCTTCTGGCTATTATAAATAAGGCTGCGATGAACATAGTGGAGCACGTGTCTCTTTTATATGTTGAGGCATCTTTTGGGTATATGCCCAAGAGAGGTATAGCTGGATCATCAGGCAGTTCAATGTCCAATTTTCTGAGGAACCTCCAGACTGATTTCCAGAATGGTTTTACCAGACTGCAATCCCACCAACAATGGAGGAGTGTTCCTCTTTCTCCACATCCTCGCCAGCATCTGCTGTCACCTGAGTTTTTGATCTTAGCCAATCGCACTGGTGTGAGGTGAAATCTCAGGGTTGTTTTGATTTGCATTTCCCTTATGACTAAAGATGTTGAACATTTCTTTAGGTGTTTCTCAGCCATTCGGCATTCCTCAGCTGTGAATTCTTTGTTTAGCTCTGAACCCCATTTTTTAATAGGGTTATTTGTTTCCCTGCGGTCTAACTTCTTGAGTTCTTTGTATATTTTGGAAATAAGGCCTCTATCTGTTGTAGGATTGGTAAAGATCTTTTCCCAATCTGTTGGTTGCCGTTTTGTCCTAACCACAGTGTCCTTTGCCTTACAGAAGCTTTGCAGTTTTATGAGATCCCATTTGTCGATTCTTGATCTTAGAGCATAAGCCATTGGTGTTTTGTTCAGGAAATTTTTTCCAGTGCCCATGTGTTCCAGATGCTTCCCTAGTTTTTCTTCTATTAGTTTGAGTGTGTCTGGTTTGATGTGGAGGTCCTTGATCCACTTGGACTTAAGCTTTGTACAGGGTGATAAGGATGGATCGATCTGCATTCTTCTACATGTTGCCCTCCAGTTGAACCAGCACCATTTGCTGAAAATACTATCTTTTTTCCATTGGATGGTTTTGGCTCCTTTGTCAAAAATCAAGTGACCATAGGTGTGTGGGTTCATTTCTGGGTCTTCAATTCTATTCCATTGGTCTATCTGTCTGTCTCTGTACCAATACCATGCAGTTTTTATCACTATTGCTCTGTAATACTGCTTGAGTTCAGGGATAGTGATTCCCCCTGAAGTCCTTTTATTGTTGAGGATAGCTTTAGCTATCCTGGGTTTTTTGTTATTCCAGATGAATTTGCAAATTGTTCTGTCTAACTCTTTGAAGAATTGGATTGGTATTTTGATGGGGATTGCATTGAATCTGTAGATTGCTTTTGGTAAAATGGCCATTTTTACCATATTAATCCTGCCAATCCATGAGCATGGGAGATCTTTCCATCTTCTGAGGTCTTCTTCAATTTCTTTCCTCAGTGTCTTGAAGTTCTTATTGTACAGATCTTTTACTTGCTTGGTTAAAGTCACACCGAGGTACTTTATATTATTTGGGTCTATTATGAAGGGTGTCGTTTCCCTAATTTCTTTCTCGGCTTGTTTCTCTTTTTTATAGAGGAAGGCAACTGATTTATTTGAGTTAATTTTATACCCAGCCACTTTGCTGAAGTTGTTTATCAGCTTTAGTAGTTCTCTGGTGGAACTTTTGGGATCACTTAAATATACTATCATGTCATCTGCAAATAGTGATATTTTGACCTCTTCTTTTCCGATCTGTATCCCTTTGATCTTCTTTTGTTCTCTGATTGCTCTGGCTAGAACTTCAAGAACTATATTGAATAAGTAGGGAGAGAGTGGGCAGCCTTGTCTAGTCCCTGATTTTAGTGGGATTGCTTCAAGTTTCTCTCCATTTAGTTTAATGTTAGCAACTGGTTTGCTGTATATGGCTTTTACTATGTTCAGGTATGGGCCTTGAATTCCTATTCTTTCCAGGACTTTTATCATGAAGGGGTGTTGAATTTTGTCAAATGCTTTCTCAGCATCTAATGAAATGATCATGTGGTTCTGTTCTTTCAGTTTGTTTATATAATGGATCACGTTGATGGTTTTCCGTATATTAAACCATCCCTGCATGCCTGGGATGAAGCCTACTTGATCATGGTGGATGATTGTTTTGATGTGCTCTTGAATTCGGTTTGCCAGAATTTTATTGAGTATTTTTGCGTCGATATTCATAAGGGAAATTGGTCTGAAGTTCTCTTTCTTTGTTGTGTCTTTGTGTGGTTTAGGTATAAGAGTAATTGTGGCTTCGTAGAAGGAATTCGGTAGGGCTCCATCTGTTTCAATTTTGTGGAATAGTTTGGATAATATTGGTATGAGGTCTTCTATGAAGGTTTGATAGAATTCTGCACTAAACCCGTCTGGACCTGGGCTCTTTTTGGTTGGGAGACCTTTAATGACTGCTTCTATTTCCTTAGGAGTTATGGGGTTGTTTAACTGCTTTATCTGTTCCTGATTTAACTTCGATACCTGGTATCTGTCTAGGAAATTGTCCATTTCCTGAAGATTTTCAAATTTTGTTGAATATAGGTTTTTATAGTAAGATCTGATGATTTTTTGAATTTCCTCCGAATCTGTAGTTATGTCTCCCTTTTCATTTCTGATTTTGTTAATTTGGACACACTCTCTGTGTCCTCTCGTTAGTCTGGCTAAGGGTTTATCTATCTTGTTGATTTTCTCAAAGAACCAACTTTTGGTTCTGTTGATTCTTTCTATGGTCCTTTTTGTTTCTACTTGGTTGATTTCAGCTCTGAGTTTGATTATTTCCTGCCTTCTACTCCTCCTGGGTGTATTTGCTTCTTTTTGTTCTAGAGCTTTTAGGTGTGCTGTCAAGCTGCTGACATATGCTCTTTCCTGTTTCTTTCTGCAGGCACTCAGCGCTATGAGTTTTCCTCTTAGCACAGCTTTCATTGTGTCCCATAAGTTTGAGTATGTTGTATCTTCATTTTCATTAAATTCTAAAAAGTTTTTAATTTCTTTCTTTATTTCTTCCTTGACCAGGTTATCATTGAGTAGAGCATTGTTCAATTTCCACGTATATGTGGGCATTCTTCCCTTATTGTTATTGAAGACCAGTTTTAGGCCGTGGTGGTCCGATAGCACGCATGGGATTATTTCTATCTTTCTGTACCTGTTGAGGCCCGTTTTTTGACCAATTATATGGTCAATTTTGGAGAAAGTACCATGAGGAGCTGAGAAGAAGGTATATCCTTTTGCTTTAGGATAGAATGTTCTATAAATATCCGTTAAGTCCATTTGGCTCATGACTTCTCTTAGTCTGTCTACATCACTTTTTAATTTCTGTTTCCATGATCTGTCCATTGATGAGAGTGGGGTGTTGAAATCTCCCACTATTATTGTGTGAGGTGCAATGTGTGTTTTGAGCTTTAGTAAGGTTTCTTTTACATATGTAGGTGCCCTTGTATTTGGGGCATAGATATTTAGGATTGAGAGTTCATCTTGGTTGATTTTTCCTTTGATGAATATGAAGTGTCCTTCCTTATCTTTTTTGATGACTTTTAGTTGGAAATTGATTTTATTTGATATTAGAATGGCTACTCCAGCTTGCTTCTTCTGACCATTTGCTTGGAAAGTTGTTTTCCAGCCTTTCACTCTGAGGTAGTGTCTGTCTTTGTCTCTGAGGTGTGTTTCCTGTAGGCAGCAGAATGCAGGGTCCTCGTTGCGTATCCAGTTTGTTAATCTATGTCTTTTTATTGGGGAGTTGAGGCCATTGATATTGAGAGATATTAAGGAATAGTGATTATTGCTTCCCGTTATATTCATATTTGATGTGAGGTTATGTTTGTGTGCTTTCATTCTCTTTGTTTTGTTGCCAAGACGATTAGTTTCTTGCTTCTTCTAGGGTATAGCTTGCCTCCTTATGTTGGGCTTTACCATTTATTATCCTTTGTAGTGCTGGATTTGTAGAAAGATATTGTGTAAATTTGGTTTTGTCATGGAATATCTTGGTTTCTCCATCAATGTTAATTGAGAGTTTTGCTGGATACAGTAATCTGGGCTGGCATTTGTGTTCTCTTAGGGTCTGTATAACATCAGTCCAGGATCTTCTGGCCTTCATAGTTTCTGGCGAGAAGTCTGGTGTGATTCTGATAGGTCTCCCTTTATATGTTACTTGACCTTTTTCCCTTACTGCTTTTAATATTCTTTCTTTATTTTGTGCGTTTGGTGTTTTGACAATTATGTGACGGGAGGTGTTTCTTTTCTGGTCCAATCTATTTGGAGTTCTGTAGGCTTCCTGTATGTCTATGGGTATCTCTTTTTTTAGGTTAGGGAAGTTTTCTTCTATGATTTTGTTGAAGATATTTACTGGTCCTTTGTGCTGGGAGTCTTCACTCTCTTCTATACCTATTATCCTTAGGTTTGATCTTCTCATTGAGTCCTGGATTTCCTGTATGTTTTGGACCAGTAGCTTTTTCTGCTTTACATTATCTTTGACAGTTGAGTCAATGATTTCTATGGAATCTTCTGCTCCTGAGATTCTCTCTTCCATCTCTTGTATTCTGTTGGTGAAGCTTGTATCTACAGCTCCTTGTCTCTTCTTTTGGTTTTCTATATCCAGGGTTGTTTCCATGTGTTCTTTCTTGATTGCTTCTATTTCCATTTTTAATTCCTTCAACTGTTTGATTGTGTTTTCCTGGAATTCTTTCAGGGATTTTTGCGATTCCTCTCTGTAGGCTTTTACTTGTTTATTAATGTTTTCCTGTGCTTCCCTAAGTGTGTTCAGGTCTTTCCTGAAGTCCTCCAGCATCATGATCAAATATGATTTTGAAACTAGATCTTGCTTTTCTGGTGTGTTTGGATATTCCATGTTTGTTTTGGTGGGAGAATTGGGCTCCGATGATGGCATGTAGTCTTGGTTTCTGTTGCTTGGGTTCCTGCGCTTGCCTCTCGCCATCAGATTATCTCTAGTGTTACTTTGTTCTGCTATTTCTGACAGTGGCTAGACTGTCCTATAAGCCTGTGTGTCAGGAGTGCTGTATACCTGTTTTCCTCTCTTTCAGTCAGTTATGGGGACAGAGTGTTCTGCTTTCGGGCGTGTAGTTTTTCCTCTCTACAGGTCTTCAGCTGTTCCTGTGGGCCTGTGTCTTGAGTTCACCAGGCAGCTTTCTTGCAGCAGAAAATTTGGTCTTACCTGTGGTCCCGAGGCTCAGGTTTGCTCGTGGGGTGCTGTCCAGGGGCTCTCTGCAGCGGCAGCAACCAGGAAGACCTGTGCCGCCCCTTCCGGGAGCTTCAGTGCACCAGGGTTCCAGATGGTCTTTGGCTTTTTCCTCTGGCGTCCGAGATGTGTGTGCAGGGAGCAGTCTCTTCTGGTTTCCCAGGCCTGTCTGCCTCTCTGAAGGTTTAGCTCTCCCTCCCACGGGATTTGGGTGCAGAGAACTGTTTATCCGGTCTGTTTCCTTCAGGGTCCGGCGGTGTCTCCGGCAGGGGTCCTGCTGCTCCTGGGCCCTCCCCCACGGGAGCCCAGAGGCCTTATACAGTTTCCTCTTGGGCCAGGGATGTGGGCAGGGGTGAGCAGTGTTGGTGGTCTCTTCCGCTCTGCAGCCTCAGGAGTGCCCACCTGACCAGGCGGTTGGGTCTCTCTCTCACCGGGTCTGGGAGCAGAGAGCTGCTGCGGGCCGGGATCCGCGGGTGTGGGACTTCCGGTAAACACAGAATGTGCCGGTTCTAGAGAAATTCTGCTTCCGTGTGTCCCAAGCTCACCAGGCAGCTTTCTTGCAGCAGAAAATTTGGTCTTACCTGTGGTCCCGAGGCTCAAGTTCGCTCGTGTTCTAGAGCTTTTAGGTGTGCTGTCAAGCTGCTGACATATGCTCTTTCCTGTTTCTTTCTGCAGGCACTCAGCGCTATGAATTTTCCTCTTATCACAGCTTTCATTGTGTCCCATAAGTATGGGTATGTTGTACCTTCATTTTCATTAAATTCTAAAAAGTTTTTAATTTCTTTCTTTATTTCTTCCTTGACCAGGTTATCATTGAGTAGAGCATTGTTCAATTTCCATGTATATGTGGGCATTCTTTCCCTATTGTTATTGAAGACCACTTTTAGGCCGTGGTGGTCCGATAACATGCATGGGATTATTTCTGTCTTTCTGTACCTGTTGAGGCCCATTTTTTGACCAATTATATGGTCAATTTTGGAGAAAGTACCATGAGGAGCTGAGAAAAAGGTATATCCTTTTGCTTTAGGATAGAATGTTCTATAAATATCTGTTATGTCCATTTGGCTCATGACTTCTCTTAGTCTGCCTATGTCTCTGTTTAATTTCTGTTTCCATGATCTGTCCATTGATGAGAGTGGGGTGTTGAAATCTCCTACTATTATTGTGTGAGATGCAATGTGTGTTTTGAGCTTTAGTAAGGTTTCTTTTATGTATGTAGGTGCCCTTGTATTTGGGGCATAGATATTTAGGATTGAGAGTTCATCTTGGTGGATTTTTCATTTGATGAATATGAAGTGTCCTTCCTTATCTTTTTTGATGACTTTTAGTTGAAAATTGATTTTATTTGATATTAGAATGGCTACTCCAGCTTGCTTCTTCCGACCATTTGCTTGGAAAGTTGTTTTCCAGCCTTTCACTCTGAGGTAGTGTCTGTCTTTGTCTCTGAGGTGTGTTTCCTGTAGGCAGCAGAATGCAGGGTCCTCGTTGTGTGTCCAGTTTGTTAATCTATGTCTTTTTATTGGGGAGTTGAGGCCATTGATGTTGAGAGATATTAAGGAATAGTGATTATTGCTTCCTGTTATATTCATATTTGGATGTGAGGTTATGTTTGTGTGCTTTTCTTCTCATTGTTTTGTTGCCAAGACGATTAGTTTCTTGCTTCTTCTAGGGTATAGCTTGCCTCCTTATGTTGGGCTTTACCATTTATTATCCTTTCTAGTGCTGGATTTGTAGAAAGATATTGTGTAAATTTGGTTTTGTCATGGAATATCTTGGTTTCTCCATCTATGTTAATTAAGAGTTTTGCAGGATATAGTAACCTGGGCTGGCATTTGTGTTCTCTTAGGGTCTGTATGACATCAGTCCAGGATCTTCTGGCCTTCATACTTTCTGGAGAAAAGTCTGGTGTGATTCTGATAGGTCTGCCTTTATATGTTACTTGACCTTTTTCCCTTACTGCTTTTAATATTCTTTCTTTATTTTGTGCGTTTGGTGTTTTGACTATTATGTGATGGGAGGTGTTTCTTTTCTGGTCCAATCTATTTGGAGTTCTGTAGGCTTCTTGTATGCCTATGGGTATCTCTTTTTTTTAGGTTAGGGAAGTTTTCTTCTATGATTTTGTTGAAGATATTTACTGGTCCTTTGAGCTGGGAGTCTTCACTCTCTTCTATACCTATTATCCTTAGGTTTGATCTTCTCATTGAGTCCTGGATTTCCTGTATGTTTTGGACCAATAGCTTTTTCCGCTTTACATTATCTTTGACAGTTGAGTCAATGATTTCTATGGAATCTTCTGCTCCTGAGATTCTCTCTTCCATCTCTTGTATTCTGTTGGTGAAGCTCGTATCTACAGCTCCTTGTCTCTTCTTTTGGTTTTCTATATCCAGGGTTGTTTCCATGTGTTCTTTTTTGATTCCTTCTATTTCCATTTTTAATTCCTTCAGCTGTTTGATTGTGTTTTCCCGGAATTCTTTCAGGGATTTTTGTGACTCCTCTCTATGGGCTTCTACTTGTTTATTTATGATTTCCTGGAATTCTTTCAGGGATTTTTGCAATTCCTCTCTGTAGGCTTCTACTTGTTCTCTAAGGGAGTTTTTCACGTCTTTCTTGAAGTCCTCTAGCATCATGATCAAATATGATTTTGAAACTAGATCTTGCTTTTCTGGTGTGTTTGGATATTCCATGTTTGTTTTGATAGGAGAATTGGGCTCCGATGGTGCCATGTAGTCTCGGTTTCTGTTGCTTGGGTTCCTGCACTTGCCTCTCGCCATCTGATTATCTCTAGTGTTGCTTTGTTCTGCTATTTCTCACAGTGGCTAGACTGTCCTATAAGCCTGTGTGTGAGGAGTGCTGTAGACCTGTTTTCCTGTTTTCTTTCAGCCTGTTATAGGGACAGAGTGTTCTGCTTTCGGGCTTGCAGTTTTTCCTCTCTACAGGTCTTCAGCTGTTCCTGTGGGCCTGTGTCTTGAGTTCACCACGCAGGTCACTTGCAGCAGAAAAGTTGGTCTTACCTGTGGTCCCGAGGCTCAAGTTCATACGCAGGGTGCTGCCCACGAGCTCTCTGTGGCGGCAGCAACCAGGAATATCTGCGCCGCCATTTCCGGGAGCTTCAGTGCACCAGGGTTCCAGATGGCGTTTGGTGTTTTCCTCTGGCGTCCGAGATGTGTGCAGAGTGCAGTCTCTTCTGGTTTCCCAGGCGTGTCTGCCTCTCTGAAGGTTTAGCTCTCCCTCCCACGGGATTTGGGTGCAGAGAACTGTTTATCCGGTCTGTTCCTTCAGGTTCCAGCGGTGTCTTAGATGCAGCGGTCCTGGGCCCTCCCCCACGGGAACCCAGAGGCCTTATACAGTTTCCTCTTGGGCCAGGGATGTGAGCAGGGGTGGGCAGTGTTGGTGGTCTCTTCTGCTCTGCAGCCTCAGGAGTGCCCACCTGACCAGGCGGTGAGGTCTCTCTCCCACGCGGTCTGGGAGCAGAGAGCTGCTGCGGGCTGAGATCCGCTGGTGTGGGACTCCTGGTAAACACAGGAAGTGCCCGGTCCTAGAGGAATTCTGCCTCTGTGTGTCCCGAGTTCACCAGGCAGGTCTCTTGCAGCAGAAAAGTTGGTCTTACCTGTGGTCCCAAGGCTCAAGTTTGCTTGCGGGGTACTGCCCAGGAGCTCTCTGCGGCGGCAGCAACCAGGAAGTTACCTGTATAATTTAACCCAACTTTAAGTAGAAGGTCTGTGTGAAAGGGGTGAATATCTTTTAAATGTGGCTTGTTACTTGCTGGGTGACAAAAAAGAAATGGCGAGTTATATAGATGGCTTTGTTTTAAGAATAATAAATCTTAAAATGCTCACTGCCAGGATGTAAGAATCTGTTAAAGTAGTGGTTCTCAACCTGTGGATTGTCACTCCTTTGGAGGTCAAACAACTTTTTCACAGGTGTCATCTACGACCATCACAAAACTCAGATACTTACATTACAGTTTGTAACAATAGCAAAATTACAGTTATGAACTAACAACAAAAATGATTTTATGGGTGGGAACACCACAACATGAGGAGCTGTATTAAAGGGTCACAGCATTAGGAAGGTTGAGAAGCACTGCCTTAAATGATGTAGTATTAGGAAAGGATACATGTGAGTAATTTATAATGTAAGTACTAGTCCGTATATAAGTGACATGTGGATTTCGGCAAGTCGTTTGATATCTATAATACTGAAGTATTCATATTTAACTTGGCATAGTGGTGTTACCTATATTGGAGTCTTATTGTTTAATGATCAAGGGTATAGAGCCTGTGCGGTGGTCCCTGACTATCACAGCTTCATTTTACCCTTCCTAAAGACATATTAGATGGTAGGACCCTGTAGGATGTTATAAGGTGAAGGCAGGTACAAGATAGAATGAGTCCTGTCATCGGATGAGAAGGAAGGATGGGTGGGAGAAAAGTTTGAGTGAAGAGGAGGAGATGGGAAGGTAAGGAGTGAGAGAGGGAGAGAGAGAGAGAGAGAGAGAGAGAGAGAGAGAGAGAGAGAGAGAAACATGGAGGCTGATGTTAAGATTCCACTCTGTGTATTTACACATTGTTATGAATATTCTCAAGGGATGGATATGTACAAGGTTTTGTATGTTTAGGTGGGCAATTATGTCTTATCAATCGGATCAAAGGTTATTGTGTTGTGTGTTTTTTCATGTGGCAATTTAAATTTAAGAGAGCATGTGGTGGCTGGGACGCTGAGCCGCCATGGAATTAGGATATATATTTCTGCCATGGTGGCAACCTGCCTTGGGAACTGGATGGGTAGAGAGATTACAGCCAGACTCAGAGAGAGGCCTTCTGCAGTGTGATATGGGATGGAGCAGAGCCGGTGAGACAGCTAAATGAGATTAAGATATCTATTAGATATCTTGGGGCACTGCTGTGTCAGACATGGCGGGGTAAAAGGCAGCCTTTTTTAAAATTTACAACAGAACCTTTTTTTTTTCTTTTTTCTTTTTTTTTTTTTTTTTGCTTCTTGGGTATGGTAATATCTCAGTATTAGGTAAGGTTAATATCTCAAGACAATTGTCACTGGAAAAGTTCCCTTTACTCACACATATCAAAAGAAGTCAGGGGACAAATCTGGAGGCACAGATTGGTTACAAACCAAAGGCTGCACGGGGAAGACAGAATTACACCATGAACTTTGGCATCTTCAAGAAGAATAAGTGGCCAAGGTTGGTGTCTTAGGGTTCCTACTCCCGTGATTAGACACTATGATCAGAGAGCAAGTGGGAGATGAAAGGGTTTATTGGCCTTAACTTGTACATTGTAGTCTATCACTGAGGAAACCAGGACAGGGACTCAAGCAGGTTGGTAACTGAAGGCAGGAGCTGCTGCAGAGGCCATTGAAGGATGATGCTTCCTGGCTTGTTCCCCATGGCTTGCTCAACCTGCTTTCTTATAAAACCCAGGACCACCAGTCCAGGGATGGCACCACCCACAATGTTTTAGGCCCTTCCCCAGCAAGCACTAATTTTAAAAAAAATGTCTTACATCTGGATCTTATGAAGGCCTTTTCTCATTTGAGGTTCCCTCCTTTTAGATAACTCTAGCTTGTGTCAAGTTGACGTAATACCAGCCAGCACAGATGGACAAGCCGGCTTAGGACTGGCGAGTGGGAGAATGTCAGCATGCTTAGGGTCAGGGACTAGTTGTCTGGAATCTGTCTCTGCAGTCAAGTGAGCAGAGAAGGTGAAGAATAGTCCACAGTGAGACTCCCAAGTGTTGGGGTAGGGACTCTCAGGTGTAGACTGCCTTTGGGAATATGCTGATCCAGCAAAACTCTTCCTCCCAAGACAGCAAGCCTTGAATATAATAGTATCAGAATTCAGACAGTAAAGGATGAGTATTAAGTTGAGATGCTCCAAACAGAGCCTCAATACAAGTCCTAGCCACTGATGAGATCAGGCTTAAGGGGAGAGCTCTGCTACGGCACAGGTCCATTCTGTCTCTAGAGTGCTTAAGCTAGCCAGGTCAAGCTAGAGCTGGAGTGGTCAGGAGATTGGGGATGGGGTTTGATAGCATGTGGACTTTCCCATCTAAGGAGCAGACTGTTACACAGCATCATCTGCTGCATGTGCAGTGCTTCTGCCCAGCTGAGGTGGGACCCAGGAGCTATTCCCCTGCTAGATGACAAGCCTGAGTGACTTGGTCCTCCAAGGATAAGAAGCAGTTGATTCGCTGACCTCTGAGAAACCAGACCACTGACCCGGAACACAGTACCCTAGCACCCCTTTGTATCTGTTTTTGAGCCATGGTACCTAGGGTGATATAGTCTTGTGTAATACGCACCCAGTGGCCTCAAAAGTTGAATAACACTCACGTTGTCCTATTTTCCAGTCAGCTTCTCTATAGCCTCATCCAGGAACCATCCCCCCCCCCTTTTCCAGTTTGCAAACTTCTGCCAATAAATATGTGTAGATGAGTGCTCTGCGTCCAGCTTTTGCATCTCCGGATTCAGCCGACCATAGCTGGAGAAGATCTGCAGCAGCAAATAAAAAGAAAAAAAAAAAAGAGTCTGCACTGAACATCTACAGATTTTTGTGTCTCTCTTCCATAAACAACACAGTGTGGAAGCTAATTACATAGCATTCCTCATGTATCCAGCATTTCCAATAATCTAGAAATGATAGACAACAGAGGGGGGTAGACCTTAGTTTTCTATGCAAACGGCACCATTATATAAGGGACTTGAGCATCCACAGAGCTTGCTTTCCATGGGGGATCCTGAGACTAACCCTCCATGACAGCTATGCATCTGTGGTTCAGTGACTGCCACTTTCAATTTCCTCAGAACACCTATGCTCAACATCTTCTCTGTGAAAACACATATTGTCTTTTATGTCAGCAATATAACTTTATTTCTCTTAACTGTTCTTTGGTCTTTAAATTATTTGTATTCTCTAAATTACGGGCATTAAAATATACAGTCGACAAAACGAGTGTGCTGATAGATTAGTAGATCAGAAAGGAATTTAGCCAGAATACGTAGAAATGGTTCAACAGTCAAGAGCACATACTGTTCTTGCAGAGGTCATGAGCTCAGTTCCCAGTACCCATCGCACACAACTTAGAGCTCCTTGTAACTCCAAGTCCAGGAGAATCAGATGCCTTCTGTAGGTATCTGTAGAAATGTATGTATACTGCCCCACATGTAAAATAAATATTTTAAAGAAATGAACTGGCCAAATGTTCTAGTTCTACAAATGTCTTAGGGGTTTCTGGATTCCATATCCTTTTCATAAAGAGCATTTGGAATGCTCTACATTGGAATTATCTAAAATTTGGCAGATGCAGATACTCTCTTCTGCTCCAATTTTCCAAGGATGACTTAATGTTCTCACAGTAGCTCACACTTCATAAGCCCAGATGTAGGTACCTTCTCCTTAGAGACAAACAGATGCATACCTTGATTATATAATGCTTTTGCCTTTTTACAAACAAACTGCTACTTAATAATCTGCTCAAAAGTCATTGTTTAAATAAACTGGGCCGAGAGATCCCTGGGGACCGGATGTACTGCAGGTATCTGTGCATCGCCAGTGCTGCTGCAGGCTTGGAGCCTGGTCCCTGTAACTGGGGAGAGAGTTGGGAGGGGCTCCTTGAAGCCTTACACGTGGGGTGCAGCCCGTCTCAAGACTACCTCTGTGCAGCCAATTTACCCATCTGCTTCTGCTGAAGGCAAATTCCAGCCACGACAAACAAGTGCCCTGCATTTCACTGTGCTTGTCTACTCAAACAAGAATCGTTCTACCATTTGAGACACTAGATCTAGTAGTCTAATGCTGCCCATGTACCTTCACTGTGCGCTAACTGTCTGTTTGGTTTCAAAGAAACTCTATTTTAGCAGAACCCTGAGGATGTGTACTTAGTGATAGCCAGTTTGCTCTGTCCTCTGTTTACCAAATAGGACTCCTGCTCTTATTGGATGTTAGAGAAACATCTGTTTTTCTTGATCATGGAGGCATTAGAGGCCTGTAAAAGGGAATAAGAAGATTCTTGGAAGACTGAACATATTGCCAAACATGGTAGACAGGAAGGCTGACTACTCCACACTAGCACAGTGAACGAACTGAATGGAGGGCCTCGGCAGAGAGCACAGGAAGATCGAGTCCACTACTTAAGTGGGGAATGCAAGTCAGGGTATAACACTCAAAAAAGTGTTCCTCATTCCACTGTAGGAGACAGATTTTTCTGTCTATTTTCTAAGGATTTAATAATTAAGTAAATGAAATAAGCTAAGGATAAGAAAAAATTGTACAAATTAGTTTATGTGCCTAGGTTCAGATCAGTTTGGGAGACCCAGTCTTCCTGCAGGTCTCTCCCAATCCCAGCATCCCTACAACTATGGTAGACATGCTGTCATCTGCACAAGATATAGGTCACTCTGTCCAAGAGTTATGCTTGTTTCTCATGTACACCATGTCTGTAAGCAGTTGTGAGCGTACACACACATACACACACACACACACACACACACACACACACACCATCATCATCATCACTACCACCACTACCACCATCAACTTCTACATAGATTTTACTGGGCAAGGTTAGAACCAATTTCATATCCCATAAGCAGAGACATAGTGTGAAAAAATGCTAATGTCAGACAACATGCCTTTCCAAAATGTCTAACCTATATGACTTCCCAAGTTAATATACTTTACACAAATGCTGGCTATTACATCATCAGCAAATTTGTGTTTGTGTATTCGTTCAGCAGAGTTGAGCTGTTATTTCTTGTGCTGAGCTAGCCAGAGAGTACAGCAGACCTTAGAACAACTTGCTATGAAGGCTGTGGGAAATGTTGGGGAGAAAGAACTGTGACAAAATTACCCCAACCTTAGCATTCATTCTTAGCTTAAATTCATTCTCTGGCAGGTTTTAAGGCAAAGTCTGGACTCAAGATGTTGACAAGCAACCCTTCCTTCCTTCTGGACATTCTGAACGGAATCTTCCATGGCCATCAACCATCTTTGGCTTTCCACTCTGTGGCAACATTGTTCTCATCTCCCCTTGTAACTTCTTCATTTCTCATGAAGATACTTGGTGGTTTAGGGCTACGTGGGTCATTCAGGAGATCTTGTATGGAAATTGTTCACTTTATTCTGTCTGTAAACATGTTACAAAGAAGGCTTCACTGATGGGTTCTAGGTGGAAATACATTTTTGAGACACCATGTTAATGGTTAATCTTAATAGTCAACTTGATGGGGTTGAGAGCCACCTCAGGTGCTTACTTCTAGGCATGTATATGAAACTCTTTCTAGAAAGTTGTAACTAAGTGGGGAAAGGTCAAACCTAAATGTCGATGGTACCATCTAACAGGCTGGGCTCCCAGACTGAATTAAAAGGGGAAAGTGGAAAAGCCAGCTGAGTGTTAGCATTCATCTCTCTTTTCCTCCCTTACTGTGATACAGTATGTTCAGCCTCCAACTGCCATGCTCCTTGCCCACCGTAATGAACTGTGCCATCTCAAGCTATGAGCCAAAATAGCCATCCCTTCCTTCCTTAAGTTGCTTTTGCCAGGTATTTTGTGGCAGCAGAAGCAACAACAACAGCCCATTTGATCCAGCTGGTGTGCCACACAGCAGCCTGGGATTTAAGGTCTAACAAGAAGAAAGAAGATTCCTTATTTAGCACTATGGAGTAGCCTGATTTCAATTGCTGTGATAAAAATCCATGATTAAAGGCAATTAGGGGAAGAAAGGGTCTATTTCAGCTTGCACTGCCAGGTCACAGCACATCAGCACATCACTGAAGGACGTCAAGGCAGAAACTCAAAACAACAACCTTCAGGCAGGAAGCATAGAGGACCCCTGCTTTCTGACTCATCCTAGTTAGCTTTCTTATGCAGTCAGACTCACCCACTTAGGGATGCTGCCATCTATCCTTGGGTCCTCCCAATCATCAATCAAGACCTGATCACAGTACAATCTGATCTAGGCAATTTCTCAATTAATTCCTCTTCCCAGATGACTCTGGATTGTGTCAAGGTGACAATGAAAGCTAACCAGCACATAGAGCAACAGTGCCATGCAACAGGATGTGACTGAAGATAGCCCAGGGAATGGCATCAAAGATCAAAAGAAGAAAAAAAAACATACTGGAAAGAGGCTAGATCCATGCAACTAAATCCATGCATAACACGGGTTCTCCTCTCACTCCTCTAGATTTCCCCTCATGTTTATTCTGATGAATCCTAGAGAGTTTGACATTCCCACTCCCTCTAAGTCATTCTTGCATGCCTAGAATAAAAATTGGATGCATAAAACCATGCCCTGCATAGCCAGAGCACTGGGAATCAGGCAAGGATTGCAAGTTCTTAAACTTCCTTCTACTGATCTCTACTCTGGAGAGTGGATGCTGATGACCCAGACCCTGTGGCTAGTCCCTTCCAGTGACCTCTCTGATAGAAAGTCAACCTCCAGAGAATCAGGGTCGCACCATCCTTGACGAATGGGTTGTGATCTCTAAGGACTAAGGATATGAGTTCTGATGAGACCAAGGTTGCCATTTAGAAGAGGCAAAGGCCAGTGGCCATCCTTGAAGTGTGTACCCTTACTGCACAGTACATTCTCTGGGTCAGCACTTGCCAGAAGTCTATTCATAGTTTGAGCCTTTAGGAGAATGATTCCTTTCCATATTTTAACCAACCCTTTATAAAGACTTTAAAATTTAAGTGCAGAAGATCATCTGTGAGATAATACTACATTTTGGTTCTTGTGTTATTTTGATATTGTAGTGTTTTGAGAAGTAATGCGGTAGACTGAGGAGTTTTGTTACCATGGTGTATTAACCAGGGTCCTCTAGAGGAACAGAATTCATCAAAAGAATATATACATATAAACACACATATATATGTACACACACACACACACACACACACACACACACACACACACACACGTTTTTCCAGTCCGTAAGGCTGACTGTTCCAGCTGGTCTTCAGTATATACTAGATTCCAAATAGGCTCTAATGCCAATGAAGAGCATAATCCAGAAACAACAACAACAACAACAACAACAACAACAACAAGAACAACAAATCATGTCTTCCATGTCCTTTAAGTTGTCTACCACCAGAAGGCGTGGCCCAGATTAAAGGTGGAAACTCCCACCTCAAGATCTAGATTACAAGTTATCTTCTCACTTCAAATAATTCTGTGCCCAAACACTAAGTTCCACTTAATTCCAAATGTAGTCAAATTGACAACCAAGAATAGTCATCACCCCTGGTATGACTGGACTCTAGAGAGGTCATCCCGTAGACTTTTAATTTTAAGTTTCCCTTGTTTAATTTCTTACAAAGACTGACCCCTCTCTTTGCCCTCAAACTTTGAATAGTCATCCATGACTTGGACTGACTCGCCATCTAGTGCCCGAATCCTTCAACTACACATTCAGATGAAAGCTGCTTTCTAGTCAGAACCACTGCTGATGTTGACAATAGAAGGAATGGGTAGGAGAACTAAGTTTTCCTAAGAAGCCAATCAACTTTACCATGGTCCAGCATCCTAATCTTTATCCTCCGTCTCTTCATAACTCTGTATTTTAAAAATGTAACATCATTAGCACAGAACGGAAGCAAAGGCCACAGGAACACAGCACAGCACAGATCTTGTTCAAAGACAGAGGTGGCTAAGGTGACAGTTACGGAAGTAGAGCAAAGGCGCATCAATAGGGAAAGTGGCTAGGTTGAGCTTTGATTTGCCATAGGCTCATTCTTGATCGTGAAGCCCTGCATGCTTAGACTACTACTGTTGGGCCTGAACTGATTGAGGTAGAATCTGAGGACTGCACTGTTGAGTTAATCCATCATTATCCTAACATGATAGAGCGTACACAGTCCTATACACAGTATGGTATTGTCCTGAGTGTTGTAGGTGGCAATCCCACCATGACACGTATTTGTGCATCTAAGCAAACCTGAATGAAAAAGGTGCATAGAAGTTACTAAGCCATAGTACTAAATATCTCAGCTCCACTGTAATCTGTGGGTACTCTGTTGCATATTTTGTCACTGAACTAAACCTTCTTATGTGGCACATGGCTGATGCCACTTCCATTTGGGGGTGACAAAGCATTCTCAGCTTTCTTCTTTAAAAGTAGAAAAGTAAATGTGTCCCTTCATAAAGCCATTAATGTAAAAATAAAATTTGATCATGGGCCTTCAAACTATATTTACCTTGGGTTCTTAATAACTGCCATATAACTTGGTCCCTAAGAAGAACTTTTTTATTTCATACATGCTCTTGTCTCAGAAACCTGGATGCATTTGGCTATACATATTGGAGAAACTGTCGGGCTATAGTTTAATGGTATATTTTATTCTTTTCTGTTCTTTAATGATCTTACCACTACTGGAAGTTATGTTCCATTTGCTACAGCATTGCTTGTTGTGGGGTGCAAAGCTTGACAAGGACAAGTTGTCACTTCTCAGTACTCATTAATGACCAGAGAGTGAGCATCCAGTACAGTCACAGGATCAGCCAGGTGGAGGGAGGACAGATGGATCCTGGAGTAAAAGAGGACAGACCTTAGGAGACAGGAGAGGCAGGCTCACTCTGGATGAGTTCAAGGACAGAGAAGAGGAGGGTAAAGCTTATTACATTCATAGAGTTTTGTACATCATGCCACCTTAATATTTAATGAATAAATGAATAAATGACATTTTGTCATGATTTATGATTCTTTCAATATTCTGTCATAGTTAATTTGCTAGCATTTGTTGAGAATATTGAGTCTACACTAATTGTAAATACTTTCTTATGGTTATCTTTGATGTCCCTGTATGTCTGTGATTGTGTAATGTTAGTCCCTGTGACCAACTGCCAGTAAATGATCTCCTTTCTTCTACTATGTGGAAGAGTTTAAGCAGGATTTGTGATAATATAGGACCCTATGGCTGAACACACCTTGTACCTTGGATGCATAATACAGAAAAATCAATGTGGAATTGTACTGAAGACTTTTTCTCTGGCGGTTACCTAGCCCAAGAATGTGCTGTGTAGTCTGCATGGAGAAAAAGGCATCGGTGCTCATACTCAACTATGAACACTATAATCTATAAGACCAACTAGCCAGGAAGGAGGGACCCACTTGTGCACCAATGGCATTACTGGCATTGCATAACCAACTCCTCTCTGGTGGGATCTACACCACAAGAGAGAATGTGAGTCTGGAACTGTGACCCAAGAAAGAAACCCATAGGGGGAAACTGGATACTGTTCTTTAGCAAATTGATAGAGTGTCAGGATGCCTTCTGAAAACCTACTTCTATTCCCATAGACAGTTACCACCCTCAGCTTTGCTCAGTGAACCTCTCTTCTCAGCCAGCAGTGGTAGATACAGGCGCTGAAAGTGTCAGATGATTACTTGGTTCTAAAGACAGGTACACCATCCCTTCTAAGGTTCAGCAAATATTATATCACAGGAGCAGAAACAATGAAATGGCTGAAAGATAGAGAACTCTGAAATGCCATTTTGTAGCATGCCTCTGCCATTGCAATCACAGACTCAACAGCTGTTGTGGATGCTTGCACCGGGTCTATACGAGAATGGGCCTATTGACAGTCAGATATGTATTGTGGGGGTGCTTAGGGTACCCCTCACTGCAAAGTATCCTCTACTGATAGATTCAGGGAGAGGCGGGTCATTGGCTTCAGTGTGTGCCCACTAATGATGCCACCAGGCTCTAATGGAGAGTTCCAACGGAGTGGTTACACAGATGGCCCTGGTTAAAGAAAATGGATCACAGAGGAAAATGGAAAGTCATGAACTTTGGAAAAGGACTGGTAGAGATGAGAGAGCTGATTGGGATGGTAGATAAAGGAGGGCGTAGGGGCAAATGTGTTACGTACATGTATAAAATTATCAAGTAACAAAAACTGTCAAATTAGAAATGTGAATCAACCTCTTCAGTGTAATACTTTGTAAGTATACATATAAAAATTTTGGTTAGGGCAATAATAAACCTAGTTCTTAACTGTTGTTTGGATTAGCTATTTTGACATTACAGGTTTTAAAAAAGGTGTTTCTGTTTCTTCCTCAGTGGGCATATGTGCTGCCTGTTTCTTGGAATCCATTTCATTCAGGTTATATGGTCAGTGGGAGAGGGCTTGGCCATGCTAGTACCATGTGATGTTTTTTGTTCCTGTGAGTTTCTACTTTCTCGTCTGATTAAGGTAATTTTGATCTCTGTAGCTTCATTGTTCAAGATGGAGGTTCTTATATTTTGCAGGTATTACAAAGTGATTTTTAGCTTTGATTTATCTCTTGTTTTTCTGCCCTATGCTCTAATTTTTATACCTTCCAGGCTTCCAGACATTTCTATTGGAAGGACAAAGAAAGAGCAAATAAAAGGTTTACACACACTTTCCTTCCCATTGAAAATGACATCAAATGTTTGTATGCTTCTGATTTTGTTTGAGACATACCTTGTTACTCAGGCTGATCTCAAGGGTTTTTATTGCCTCACCTTGTTGAGCGATGGGATTTCAGGCAAGCACTTCCAAGCCTGGCCTGCCTTATTCTTGATTCAGCACTTGCAGGCTTGCTATAAACCAAGGACTACTTTCCACGTCTCTAACGAAAGAAACTGGTTCTGACAATTCTTGCTGGCTTCACAGTGATTCTGTCGAGGGGATGGTAGGTTGCAGCTGTTTGTAAAGACTTGGTTTTAGCAAGTAGTTTTTTTTTTTTTTTTTGGTTCTTTTTTTCGGAGCTGGGGACCGAACCCAGGGCCTTGCGCTTCCTAGGTAAGCGCTCTACCACTGAGCTAAGTCCCCAACCCCTAGCAAGTAGTTTTAAAGAGTAATTGTATAGAGTGAGAGTACTTTTAACACTGAATTTACAGGATATTCCTTGAGATCCGTGGTTAAGGGCAAAGGCTTTTTGACAAGTGAGTTGGGCTGAAAATTACAGACGTGGAGCAAAGCACAGACTGATTCTCACCTACCCATTTTGTAAGCTCAAAAGATGAGTGATTTAAATGTTTGACTTCAATTTTCTCAGCTTCGTTCATTTCTGTTGCTGACAGACTACCATACGCTGAATAAACTATTCAAAAAAGAAGTTTATTTTGTCATGGGTGAAGCCCAAAGTTGAAAGGGCACATCTAATGATGTTCCCCTTGTAAGCAGACTCCTAAGGCATTGTTGGGAGCCACATGTCAAGTGACAAGAAACACATGGCTTGGGCTTTTACAACAGACCCACTCTTCAGATAGCCCATTAGTCTATTAATCATGTGAACAAATTAATACATTTGTAAGGGCAGTGCCCTAATCAGTTTTTAGAGTTCGTATCTGGTCCCACTTCCCTCATAAAAAGTATCAAATCTCCATATTGACACTGGAACCAGTGGGACAGGAGCAAATCAACCAGTTACATCTGTAACATATCTGAGTTTGCACTTTCATACAACTTGCCTTTGTCATTCTGCCTAAGGCTATTTCTTCCTAGGAATCTGTTGCCTTCTCAAGACAGTAAAGGTGTAAAATATGTTTCAGTATTCCACCCTAGTGAGTCCTGGGGTATCCATCTTTCCCAAATTCTGCATTTAAACCAAACAGCTTACACTTCCTTGTTGTGTGACTCCTTGGTATGTAGAGTATCAGTCACAGGTGAGAGAGCAAGCCAACACTTTCTCAGATCCAGAATTTATCTGTTTTCTATTAATTCTCGTTGCTCCAGATATCAACTGTGCCAACTGTTTCACCACAGCTGACCTAACAGGTTATTTTACCAGTTGCTTTCCCAACATCTATGTTGTGTCCAGTCATAAAGCTAATTTTCCAGGCCAGCTGGGTGACAAATGCAATTACTGAGTGTCTTAGTCAGGGTTTCTATTCCTGCACAAACATCATAACCAAGAAGCAAGTTGGGGAGGAAAGTGTTTATTCAGCTTACACTTCCACATTGCTGTTCATCACCAAAGGAAGTCAGGACTGGAACTCAAGCAGGTCAGGAAGCAGAAGCTGATGCAGAGGCCATGGAGGGATGTTACTTACTGGCTTCCTTCCCCTGGCTTGCTCAACTTGCTTTCTTATAGAACCCAAGACCACCAGCCCTACTGGTAGAACCCAGGTACCAACCCTACCACCCACAATGGGCTGGGTCCTCCCCACCTTGATCACTAATAGAGAAAATGCCTTACAGCCAGGTCTCACAGAGACATTTCCTCAAGGGAGGCTCCTTTGTGATAACTCCAGCTGTGCCAAATTGACACACAAAACCAGGCACTACACTGAGGCACCCTCATGTGCCGGCACTTTGCAAACCTCTGCTTCCATTCCGTTTGCGATGTAGCACATAGATCAACGCCAGTTGAACAAGAAAGTCAGACTTAACCAATAGGGAGCTAGATCCCAGTTCTTGATGGAAAAACATTCTGATTAGTTCTGGTGTCCTGCCCAGGTGCCTAGTTTGGGGCATCATTTGTGAGAAGGAGGCAATTCACAGAGGTAGCCACTTCTGAAGATGCTCAAACTTAGCTGACTGGAACACTTATAGAAGCTGCCCTTTACTGTGTTTGGAGCATGTGATTGGGGAGTTGGATCTGTTTGCTTCCTTTCAACCTGGACATTCCAAGATGAAAGAAGCCCGAGACAGCAGTAACAGCAGTAAAACAAAGCTACCATTTCTCTGAGTACATGAAGACTAGTATCATCTCTGTCAGTGAGAGAACTGTAAATGAGGCTATGGACCAAAGATGGTTTATTCGGGAGCTGTCTATTTGTCTGTGCCCTTCCTAATGAAGAGCAAGATGGCTCAAGACATTGAAATAGCAGCACATCTCCACAGAGGGGGTTTGCTCTTCAATGACGGAACTCACAGGAAAGAGTATGAGGAAAACCCTTCCTCAGGCAGCTTCCTAGGAAGAATTCAAGCTTTGTTATTCTTTACAAACTCCAAAAGGAAATCACATTACAAAATACAAACGCACATATGTTTACAGATATTTCAATCCTGAAGCTTGCTACCCCAAAAGGGGGGTCAGGAGACCACCAGAAAGGCAGATTATTTATTCATTTAGTGTCAGAGTTTGTTCTTTTGCAGAGGAACAGATTTAAGAGAGTGAAGTATAAACAGTCCTGGGTCTGTAAGAGGAAGAATTCAAAAGTTTCAACCCAACCCTATGTATTCTGATTTCCCAAGACATAAATACAGAAGAAGGAGAAGGAAAAGGAGAGTAGAAGAACTTTGAGTCTTTTGAAGCCTCTAGTGTCTACAGCAGCATTGAATGTCTGTGTGTGTGTGTGTGTGTGTGTGTGTGTGTGTGTGTGTGTGTGTACGCGCACATGTGCTCACGCTTAAGGAAAATTGCATCATTGTGAAGAATACACAAACAATTCTCCCTGTGCTATTGTGCTCCCTGCCACTGGGCTACTATGTTTTAAGGTAGCATAACTGGTGCCATTTATGTAGAATTTAGAGAAAGAATTGCTTTTTTGAGAAAGAGGTAGAAACTTTCCTTTCAAACCCCTAGAAATGGATTGTTCTTGTTTTGTCAAGCTTGTTTTATAAGTGCTTCAAGGTATCAATCAAGGGCTCTCATACTTGATCATAAATTGGTTGGTAATGACATTTATTTTGTGCCTATGAGATGAAACAAATTTAATTCAGGGCCACTGTGTCTACTTGGGGAGACATTTATTCTTTCATTCATGTCCCCTGAATATTTTTGGAATACTAATTATGGGCTCAAACTCTTTACCAGAGCCAGGCCATAAATGTGAATAGAACATCAGTGCTCACAGCTTTGGACAGGGGGCGGATGCTGCCTATATTCCATATGTGTAATTATTATAGATTGTTTGCAAAGTACACAGGGAATGGGAGCAATGACTGCCGTCGGAGATCCAGGGAAGCACGGTAAAGGAATGAATACTAAGCAAGTCCTGAAGGTCCATGGGGATGGGGCCACTATAGATGGCCAGATAACATACACAAATCAAGAATTAGACTGTTATAGGTTCGTCTTATAAATTAGGGTTATTGTCTTTGTATCATGGAATATTTAAGATTTAGTCATCCTACATATCTTATTTAATTTATCTGAGTACATCAAGAGTTAGGGCCAGCCAATGGTAAGTGTCTCAAAAAAAACCAACATAGGGGAATAAATTAAACAAAATAAACCATGACCTCCCAAAGATTCTATTATTTGTGGATGGGTGAACCCTGATGATAGCAATGTTGTAAAGCAAAACAATTTCCCTAAGCTGAAGTGAGAAAAATAAATTAAGCCTAACTTATCTACTCATACAGCATATGAAAAAGACTCCAAAAATGCTCATATATGTTTTATTAATGATATGCTCAAACTGGAAAACTGTCCCAGTTCCTTTCAAGAGAAAAAAAGATTGCAGCCTGCCATATGCACATATCAGCAGGCTACTCAGTATCAAAGCAAATGGTGTGCTTGTTATATGTAAGGCACAATAGCATCTCCCTAATATCATACTTGGTAAAAGAAGCTTAAAACAAAGATGTGCATGCTTCTGCTTAGTCGAGGTTCAAGAACACGTCAGTAGATAGTCAAGGCGCAAGATGGTGTTGACTGACATGGAGAAGGACAATAAATAAAGCTTATGTTTTTCCTATATGATGACTGAGGTTTACATCGACACGTGATTATCACTAACCTATAGGACTTATACCTTTATGGTATATAAAACTAAGAACTTTAAAAGAGGAACAGATAATAGCACATGGTTGAGTAAATGAATATAAGACATGTCCTAAGGATAGGACCTTCATACCTGCTCAGGTGAGTGGAGTTTCAGTTGTCCATATCTAGCAAAGACCCAGAATAGACTCTGCTTCTAGAGCAAGAAGGCAAAGCCATGGTTCTATCTTGAGTGGACAATAAAAAAATCTCTCCCCACTCTTCTGACCATTGAAAATAACATGCTGAAAGGGATCGGATATAGATCTCTCCCGAGAGACACATCCATAGCATATCCAATACAGAGGTCAATGCTAGCAGCAAATCACTGAACTGAGAATAGGACCCCCTTGGGGGGAATTAGAGGAAGTATTGAAAGAGCTGAAGGAGCTTGCAACCTCATAAAAACAACAATGTCATTGGAGTTGTGCCATTCTAACACCAAATAAAGTTGACTTTTAACCAAAAGTCGTCAAAAAAGATAAGGAAGGATGCTTCATGTTCATCAAAAGCTTGATTTACCCAAGATGCAATCCACAGACCACAGGAAGCTCAAGAAGAAGGATGACCAAAATGCAGATGCTCCCACTCCTTATTAAAAGGGGGAAAATATTCATAGGAGGGGATATGGAAGCAAAGTTTAGAGCAGCGACTCAAGGAATGGCCATTCAGAGCCTGCCCCATATGTGGCCCATATATATATATATATATATATATATATATATATATATATATATATATATATATACAGTCACTAAAACTAGATGAGATTGACAAAACTAGAAAATGCATGCTTAAAGGGACCGGATATAGTTCTCTACTGAGAGATACATCCAGAGCATGTCCAATCCAGAGGTCAGTGCTAGCAGCAAACCACTTAACTGAGAATAGGACCCCCTTGGGGGGAATTAGAGGAAGGATTGAAAGAGTTGAAGGAGCTTGCAACCCATAAAGACAACAATGCCAACCAACCAGAGCTTCCAGGGACTAAACCACTACTGAAAGACTATACATGGACTGACCCAGGGCTCCAACTGAATACGTAGCAGAGAATAGCCTTGTTGGGGCACCAGGGGAAGGGGAAGGAAGCCCTTGGTCCTGCCAAGGTTGGACCCACAGTGCACGGGAATGTTGGGGAGCAATAAGGGGGATGCATAGGGGGAATACCCATATGGGGGAGGGGAAGGGGAGGGAATGGGGGCTTATGGATAGGAAACTGGGCAGGGGAATAACCTTTGAAATGTTAGTAAAGAAATATATCTAATAAAACATTTTAAAAAAGCACTTCCCTCAGACTTTCAGTTTGGGAACAAGGCCTAGAGAATTATTCCTAGAATTACTAAAGGCCACCGGTGAAAATTGGAAGGCCAAAGGATGTCAAGAGCAGTAGTAGAGTAGACAAAGTAAACAGCAAGGAGCAAAGGCAGGTGCAAGAAAGGGAGCCCACCACTTGGTATTTGGGTTGTCACAAGAAGATGCTGCCCACTCTGGAGGAATTTCTCCCTGACCTCAGATACTCTCTCTGGGAAATATTATAACATATTCACCCTAAGGCATATATCTTAGTTGACTTTGGGTCCAACAAAATTGACAACCAAGATTACCCATTACAGTCACCCAAAGTCAAGGGCCTAATAAAGAATGTGTGACAGGTGAGCTATTTGTGGCCCAAGAGAGGCAACAGGAAAACGGTTCAACAACAGATGCAAGCATTTCCTAGCAGACTTCTCCACAAATTAACTTCTTTTAGTCAGTTTTAGCTGTCAACTTGGCATGACCAAGTGATGGAGTCTCAAGCAGTGGGTTGAGGGCACCCTTTAATTGCAGAGGCCTATCAGCATATCTGTAGGAAGCCATCTTCTTGGTTCCTGCTTAATTTAGGAGGACGAGATCACTGTGGGTGGTTCCAGTCCTGGAAATTTGAGCCTAGCTATATAAAAATGGTTGCTTAATATAAGCAATGGAGTAGGAAAGCCAGTTAGTAGTAGTTATTCCTCCAGCTCCTGCTCTCAGCTTCTTTCTGTGAGCTCTGACCCCAGCTTCCCTCTGTGGTGGATTGTAACCTGTAAGGCAAATAAACTATTTCCTCTCCAGTTTGCTTTTGATCATGGTGCTTATCACAACAAGAAGAAAGCTATAGCACAGCTGACAACCAATAGCGATAAAAATATAATGAAAAATACATAACATGGAAATATTTTATAGAATCAATAGGTTCGTTGATGGAACTAGAAGGCTTTGAAGTAACAGGTCATTAAAAAGTAAACTTAAAAATTCACTTTTAAAGCAGATAGAAAGGTATAAGAAATAAGATGGAAAAGGTATAAAATTTTATAACAACTATTATGTCTTAAAAATAGAATATATTTTCCTGAACTTTTAGTTTCAAATTTTTGTTTATTTCTGACAATTTGTGATGTATATTTAGCCCCTTACCCTCCCTATCTTTCCCCTCCTTCTACTTAATGCCTTCTCAATTAGCCCCCCTACAATTTCCACGTCATCTGTTTTTTTTCCAATGAGTTTATTTGCAGTTGCTTGCTCTATGAGCGTGGGTAGGGGCTACTTTCTGAGGCCTGGGCAACTTACCAGTGGTTACAGCTTTGAAGAGAATGGCGTTAACTCCCCTCGGCAGCCATTTACTGCTAATGCTATTTTTCTAAAAGGTAGGAGATCACTTCTGTGATTTTGTCCTATCTATGATGGAATTCTGAAGGTTCCAGGCTAGCACACATCTTATTCAAGTATCCATGACTTCCATGCTCATGATGGCAACAGCCAATTCTGTATCCATGGAAACATTTCACAGAATTCTTTCTCTCTCCTGCCTCTTCTATTCTTTCATGATGTCTCCTAAGTCTTGCAAATCTGACTTGGGTTTTGGGTGTCAACACTCACTTTTTCTCCAGGCTTTTACCAGAAATGAGTCTCTGTATGGATTTCCTGTTGCCAAGCGCATAAAGGAGGCTCTCTGTCCTAGGCTCAGAGTGTCACTAGTCTATATGTATAAACATAAATATTTAGAAGGCAGTTTGGCAGCACTTCCATTTATCAGAACAATCGTAATCCTCCCCGCTACACATACACACCCCGGGCTAAGGATTTCTCAGGCCATTGGTTGTAACCAGGTTTACAGATTCAGGTTTGTATCTCCTCCCATGGATTGGGTCCCAAATCCAATCAGAAGGCAGTTTGTTGCTGTCTAAACAGACATGCCAGTATTCCAGCGTCAGGGATATTTTGCATTGCACATTGGTATTCTAGCGTGTAGGGTTCACAGTAGGGTAACATTGACCGTGTCTTTTAACTCCCGGTAGACTGCCGAGCACATGGCAGCACTATGAAAGCAAACCTGCAGAAAATATCTAGCTTAGTTCAAACTTGATCTCTCCATGTGCTACAACCAAGGATGCGGTGTCTTCAGCCACAGAGACTGACCTTGAACCTCTGCTGGGTAACGAAGAGCAATGAAGATGCTGTGCAGTGTGGCGGGAATATTTAGGACTTCTCTGCAAATAAGCCATGGAGTAGTATCTGCACCTGGAACTGTGATTTTTCTCTTACAAATCTATGGCTTATGGGAATGGCTTGATCCAACCTCTGTTCCAAGCTCTTCCAAAATTCGTTTATAAAACAGTAGGTTTCTATATTTTTAAAATTTTTTGTTAAACCTTCTCCTGTACCCCCATCCCTACCCCCTATTCCTCCATCTCCATTTAAATTTTTTATGACTAATATTTCTCCACAATTACTGTTATATTCTGAATTTTATTACTTACCCTTACCTTTTTAATGCCTCACTACTGATCCATGCCTCTGTTTTTGCTTGCTGGTCTCAATAACAATTTCTACAACCTAACCAGAAAAATATTAAAATTCAAAGCTAGAATCTCCATAAGAAAGAGAACATATAGGTTTGTCTTTCTGGGCATAGTACCATACTCATTATACTATTTTACAGTTATAGCCACTTTACTGAAAATTTTATTTTTTATGGTTGAATAAAATCCATATACATATAAGTGCGTGTATATAAGTATATATATGTATATATATAATTGAATATGATCAATATATACATACATATGGTGTATATATATATACATACATATATATGGTTGAATAAAATATAATACATACATATATACATACATACATATGGTGTGTGTGTGTGTGTGTGTGTGTGTGTGTTATATTTCCATTGTCCATGTGTGTGTAACATTATCCGTTCATCAGCCCATGGACATTTAGGACATTTAGACTGATTCTACCACTCATCTATTGTGAAGACAGAAACAACCATAGATGTGCAGTATCTCTGTCATAGGTTATAAAATCCTTTGGCTTCATGCCCAGAAGTGTTATTGCTACTTTATATGGAAGCTATATTTTTTAGCTTTTAAGAAATCGCCACACTGATTCCTGTTGTGTGAAGTAATTTTAATTTTAATTTTCATGATGTCTAAGGGTCTTGAAAACGTTTTAAAGTCTTTATTAGACATTTGGATTTCTTCTTGGAGAAATTTCAGTTCCACAGTTCATTTTAAAAATTGGGTTGTTTTCTTGATTTTTAGTTCTTTTTAGTATAAACCCATCCTTTGTCAGATGTATATATAGCTGCTAAGGTTTTTTTCTCTCATGTTATATAGCCTGCCTCTTAACTAAATTAACAGATTCCTATTCTCCACGTTTGGCCTTATTTCTTAAGCAACCCAGTCCTATTTCCAAATTCCTTGCTTATATCTTCATCTTATATTGTAGTTCCTAGTCCTTCCTCTAGCAGTTTCAGAGTTTCAAGTTTTATGTTGAAGTCTTTGGAATTAATCGTTGCATAGGGTAAGTGTGATGGTTAGTGTTGTTCCCTCAACAGAAGATGGATTCTGATCATGCCTGTGGGGGATTGTCTTAATTGTACCTCTCAAGATGGGAAGATCCTCCCGCAGTGGGTGACATCCCTCCCTGGCTTGGATCCTGGACGTTATATAGGAGAGAAGTAACTGAGCAGCAGAGCACATCCATCAGCTCCCTTATTCCAGATGTAACCTGACTAACTCCTTCAGCTTCCTGTCACCATGATAAACTGTAACCTGGAACCATGATCCAAAATAATAATTGCTCCCTTAAGGTTCTTGTGTTCAAGCGTTTTACCACAACATCAACAAAAAAAAAGAAATCAAGACAGAGATCAGTAACAAGAAGTGTAGCCAGAGCTGACCATGTGATTCTTAGGCCTTTGGAACTGCTTTGTGAGAAGAATATAAAAGTGTTTGGAACTTGGCAATAGAAAAGTCATTGAATGGTGTAAAGAGAACTCAATGGACTATTCTAATGGGAGCCAAAAAAAAAAAAAAAACCAACAACAAGAAAACCACAAAACAAAACAAAAACACTATTGCTGAGAGAAGCATGGACAGTGGAAGCTTATTTCACAAGTTTTCAGAAGGGAACACAGCCTCTATCAGGAACCTGGCTAGGAGCTATTTATTCTGCCACAAATCTGGTTTTATTATGCCCATGTCCACAAGACTAGGCATACTTCAGTTAAGGATAATAGAATAATTCATTTGCCAGAGGAACTTTCAAGACATTGGGGCATTAAAATTGATGCTATGTGTTTGAATGGCCAAAGGTTTCTATAGTCGTGATAGTCAGTGTTGTCAAATTGACAGTATCTAGAACAAGACAGGAGCAAGCCTTCTGGCTGTGGCTGTGAGGAATATATTAATTATGTCAATTCAAGAGGAAAGATCCACCCACAGTGGGAAGTACCTTTCCCTAGCTGGGACACTTGACTGCGTGAAAGGAGCAGCAGCATGCATTCATCGCTGCTTCTTGACGGTGAATATGAGGTAAGAAGATTCTTCAGGTTCTTACCATTGTGATCTCTCCACTACCACAGATAGTAACCTGGACCATGACCCAAAATAAACCCTTCCTTTCCTATGTTTTTTTTCTTTCTTTCTTTCTTTTTTTCTTTTGTGTGTGTGTGTGTGTGTGTGTGTGTGTGGTTGGTTGGTGGTTGGTTGGTGGTTGGTTTGGTTTGGTGTGGTTTGCTATGGTTTGGTTTGGTCTGAGGTTGTTTTTGTATTGTTTTGCTTTCTATCACAACAATAGGAAAAGAAACTAAGGCGACGGGAGAAAGATGACTTTGTTCTCTGTGTAGATATCCAGCCTTCCCACCACTATTTGTTGAAAGCACTGTTATTGCTATGTCTCTGGAGTATACCTTGAAATCTGGTAGAATAACACTTCCAGTATTATTCTTGTTGTTCAGGATTGCTTTGGCTATGTGGGGTATTTCATGTTTCCCTGTGAATTTTAAAATTTTTGTTTTCTTGTTTTTCTAGTTCTGTGAAGCATGGGACTGAAATTTTGATTGTGATTGCACTGAATCTGTAGGCTGAGTTTGGTAGGATCGGTGTGTTCATACTACTAATACTTCTGACTTGTAAATGTAGAAAGACTTTCAATCTTCACGTGTCTCTGAATTTCATTCTTCAGTGTTTTTGAAGGTTTCCTAGCAGACACCTTCCACTTCCTTATGTTTATTCCAAAGCAGTACTTTTTGAGGGTGTCGTGAATGGGATTGTTTTTTTCAGATTCCTTTCTCAATATGTCTGTCATTGGCATATACAAAATCTATTGCTTCCTTATATGTTAATTCTGTCTCCTGCTATTTTGTTGAAAGTGTTTATCAGTTCTCTGGAAGAGTCTTTTATGTATAAAGTCGTAGTGATCTGCAATGAGGATATTTTGGCTGTTCCTGTTAGTATCTGCTTTGTTTCTTTTGTCTTCTTGCTCTAGCTAAGATGTTGAGGACTACATTGAATAGAAACAAGCAAGGCAAACACCCTTATCTTGCTTCTGATATTAGTAAGGATGGTTTAGATTTTCCTTGTTTAGCATGATGTTGATTGTATGTTTGTTGTATATGATCAACCATGAGCATGTTGAGAATGCACTCTTCCCACCTATTTTCTCTCATGAAGACATGACAGGTTTTTGTCATGAAGACATGTTAGGTTTTCAAAAGGCCCTTTCTGTCTCTACTGGGTTGATAACATGCTTTCCATGTTTGCATCCATCTCTGTGGTGAAGTCTGTTTCCTGAATTATACACATTGAATTTGCTAGAACATGATGAATGATCTTTTTGATGTGCTCTAGAATTTCATCTGTGAGGATTTAATTTCAGTGTTGGTGTTTATCAGGGAGATTTGTCTGTAATTTCCTTCTGTTTTTTGTGGTCATGTTTTAATCTGGTTTCTCTATCAGTGTAATGTTACCACTAAAAGGAGGGCATTGAAATCATTCCTTCCTTTTATACTTTATGAAATCATTTGAGAAGCACTGGTTTTTTATTTTTATTTAAATTTAAAGAATTTCAGGGTGTGTGTGGGTTGGAGGAACTGTGTATGAGAGTCAAGGGTATGATGAAACCTCCAGCCTCAATAGCGAGGAACTGCAAAGTGTGCCTTGTGTGGTAAAGGACCAACATCATCAGGTAGTGATGGATGTCATCATAGGCTGGTGACAGAGTTACGTCATCAGACTTCCCCTTCTTTGGCTTTCATGGGATGGACAAAAAGCATTCCTGAAGCCTCTAAACCATTCCTCTGGCTTCACAAGCCAGGGTTCATTTAGGACCTTTCTACCTCTTAATCCTAGAACTACAGGGCAATTAAAATGCCAGGATGTGAATGTATATCACCTAGTTTTTATTTTAGCTATTGCATTTCTTATCATGAAGTTGTGGAATTGCGATGAACATTTGTTAGTAATAGAATAGTTGGGTAAAATATGCAAATATATGGCCAGGAAAATAGATAACTTAGTTAGATTGAATTGGATTGGTGGGATTTCTATGAATTTTGAACAACAAGTGGCTCACAAGTAGATGCTCTCGAGCAGCACTAAATAAAACCAAATAAGAAATTCTATGTTTTTGTTCATACTGTTCTATTTTACTTGAGATTGGAACTACATGGGAGAAAAATGTATACTGATACTATTGCTTTATGAGCAGAAAATTTGAGTGAGATAAGAAAAATAAAAGCAATAATTTCTTTAAAATATGTTGCACTCAGGAAAATAGCCTGCATTTTATGATCAGAGTTGTAGGAAATTGTACATACAACTAGACAAACCGGGGTGGGGGGGTTGGATCAGAAGGAAACAAAGGGAAAGGAAGATAAGAGAGTCTTGGTAAATAACTGACTCAAAACTAAGCCAAAGCAAATGAAAAAAAAAAAACAACATATTTACAGAACTATAGTCTGAACAAGTAGGGTACAAAAAGCATCCTCCACAATTTAAAAAAATACATTGTCATCAAAACACAAATCCAATTACCTAGCCACTACCTAGCAACAATTAGAGTGGATTTGAGAATTGGCCTGAATGGGGAATGGCATCAAAGCCATTGTTGAAGTCACAGGAACTAGAAATATTTGAGAAATGAACAAACACGATTGAAGGCTCAAGCTTAAATGTCCATCAGTATCAATTCTGATTACCCGGAACTACAACAAAAACCATGCATTATGCCCAGCTATAGTTTCAAACTGAATCGGCGTGAAAAATGCCTGAATACCCCCTGGAAGAGAAGGTAAATTCCTATAAGATTCCAGTAAACAAAGTAATATCACCTTCAACCCAAATAGATATGAATAGACAAGAATTTAAATATTTAGAAATACCTAGTCCTAAGAGAAAATAATGATGCTGTAAATTTCTGTAGACCTGAATATTCTCATTAAAAAAAATTTAACTGTATTCTAACTGTAAAATTTAACTATTCTAAACTGTATAACCTTTTTTATTTCCTCGGAAGTGTTTATGATATGGCAAAAGACCCCTAACAGATTAGTTTACACTGTTTCCATTGCAAAGCAAAAAAAAAAAAACAAAAACAAAAACAAACAAAAAAAGCAAAAATACAAAACAAAAACAAAACAAAAAAACAAAAAACAAAAAACCCCATCATATACAAACATAAAAAAGTGTAAAAAGCAAGTGTATGTCACATACACATGCTGGGCTTATTGATGGGAAGATTGAGCACTGTATTCACCTCTGGAAATGGCCTTCAGGAGCTAGAGCTCATGGGACAGAGCACAGAAAGAGCAAGGTCCTGGATGTACTCTTACTGGCACTGCCCTGAACTCCTGCCTCCTCACTCCCTGTCATGAAAGAAAACTGAACTTTCAGCAGTTGTCTACTTGAAAGCCTACTTCCCGTTGATATGATCCAGTAACTGTTACTGACAAAATTTGGGTTTCCATATGGAAACAAATTTAATTAGTTCTCTGTATCACAGGTAAGCAAAAACAAATCCCAGGCATTTGGGATCCTAATGTGAAAAATAAGTAAATCAAGTTTGTGAGAATTGAATTCGTAAAGATCTATGACGTATAGAAAATTAGAATTTTCTTAAAGATATGAGAAAGGAACTAAAAAATATTAAGGAAAATTTATAATATATTTCTATAACAGTACACACTAAAACCATGAATAGTAGAACTTGGTATCTAGATAAATACTGCTATAAATCAAGAAGAAAGCACCATGGGAGAAACAACAGAGAGAGAAGCAGAAATATCTATAAAGATTCACACCAAAGGGTTGTTTGTATAGCACAGTGGATAAAGACATATGCTACCCAGACTGATAATCCACGCTCTAAACCTGGGGTGTGCATGGTAGGAGAAGTACATTAACCCCTTTAAGCTGTCTTCTGACTTCCACATGTGAATGCCCTTCACAAATACACACAAAATGAGCAAACACAGTAAGAATTCACAAAACAAATTAACAAAGATCAGCTTTAGAAGTTGTGGGAGAAGGATAAAACAATATGGAAGGAAGCCTATTCTGACCCTTTATTTTGAAGCAAATAAATCAATAAACGAATGAATAGACCACAGCTTGTGTTTGATACTCTTACTTGAATTCCCAGTACAAAATATCATGACGTATATTATACTCAGAAGTAATTTCTTTCTAGCAGTTTTGGAGGCTGGAAGTTCAAGATCAAGCCAAACCATTGGCCAATTCCAGATCCACTAAGGGCTTACTTCCTGTTTTTGGCCACCTTGTGGTGGACTGGGGAATGCCCTTCAGTAGACTTATTCATTGAGTCACTAAACCCATAACTAACTCCATCATCATAATGCAATCACTTCCATAAATGTTGTATGTCTCCATACAGTCACCTTAGGATTTGAACTCCACCTTAGTCGTTTTGAAGCAACAGGGACACTCAGACTATTGCACAGCTATATGTGAGCTGTGAGGAAAGAGTGGGTGGGGCATGCAGCTACTAGGGATGAATCGAAAGGTAACTTTGTTCAAAAGTTGGGGAATATATATATATAAAGTGGTAAGTGTGCACAGGCAGACAGCTTCCAGTAATTACGGATTTCAAGTAGATGAAAGAAAGACTCCCTAACGGATCTTGTGCACAGAATCTCGAACATGTGTGTTTGTTATATTATTCTTGTTGGTGAGGAAAGAATGGGAGATAGCAGCTGAGTATCCAGTGAAGGTTTCTCAGCTGGTTCAGGAGTCGTCCCTTACAGCAGACGCCAGGCAGAGAAGGCTCAGCTTTATAATGAAACCCCAACAGAACACTATTCATCTAATCCATTAAACTGTGAGTGGTCATTCCATTTACCTCTTAATACTTCCGACTCCTGATACTTTTACAAGGAGAATTACATTTCATCCGGAGTTTGTGTGGGGATACTTAGTTATAGGCCCTGTTGACATATTATGATAAAACTGTTTTATGTAGGAAGAAGACAAATTAAACCAATGCAATAGTCGTGTGTGTGTGTGTGTGTGTGTGTGTGTGTGTGTGTGTGCGCGCGCCATTAGGCTCCTCCTCCCTGCTCTTAGCAGCTTTACCTGAGATCACCAGTGGATCCTGAATGGCCAAATGGAGCAGGATAGCTGGGAGCTAAGAGACTGAAAGCTCTAAGAACAGACTCTGGGGAGGCAGCTTCAGTGAGACAGCTCATTTTAATGAGGGAAAGGCTATTCAAACCTTTAGGGGGTGAGTAGGGGCTAGCAGGGTGAGTGTACATCATTGTCTGGGACCAGGGTGTTTGCTCGGGAGGCCTTATTTGCATAAGGATCAATTCCAGATGCTGCTGGACATGACCTTACAGAGAGGAAGTTTAACCTAGCTACCCAACCTCCTCAGGTGCGACAAAGGTGGGGACGCAGGGGCATGTACAAGAGGACATTCAGGCCTGGAGCAGGGGTAGACTGCCAATCTACTGCCAATCTCAAGGCAATATTTCCAGGGTTTGGACACACCTTCGCCCCACTCCTGCTCTAGCTGTCTCCCCATGGCTCCCTGACTCCCTAGCCCTACAGGGATAGATATTTTCCTTCTGAAATTGAAAGGCATGGGACAGTGGTTGGGAGGTGAGGTTCTTACTTTGTGTCATAATAAAGGTTTGTGAAAAATGAAACTAAATACATACTAGATGCACCTGTGCCCTAACTATGACCAGCAAGTTCTCTGACTAGTAAGTTCTCATGCCTGTGTGATGGGATTGGAGTGTTGTGTTACTTTTTTATTTTTCTGGAACTTGGTTATTTGCTACACAACTGGTGAGCTAACACTGACCACAGATGAAACACTCTTGCTGAAGCACTATAAAGTAACAGGCACAGAATTTCAAATCCCCTTTCTTCATCCTGTCCCTACTTGCAATATAAACCCTGTCCCTTCTTTTCTTCAGCATGCAGAGCACGAGCGAGCAGGAGACATCAAAGCTACCTCTCGCTGTGTCCTTTTGGAGGAGACCTGCATCCCTGCAATTATAATTCCCGCAAGAAACAAATTTAAACCCTACAGAGATGTAGCTGAATTTATTATTATAACAGGCTTTCAGATAAGTAAGGATGTCTGGAGACAGACCTGAGAGCCATTTAGGATGCTGTCTCTGGGTAAAAAAGAAGCTTCAAAATCATAAGAAAAAAGAAAATGTACTTTTATGGAGGGTATTTACAGTGCAGGGTCGGTGATGTGAATTGGAGAACAAGAAGAGCTGGTGACCATTGCAAAGTGCCTTAATAGTCATTTGCATGGTTCTCAGATGGTGACAGAGCATTATAAGTGTCGGTGTTGCTAGGTACAAACACAGCTCCTCCCCTCTACTGGGTGGCCTTTCCCAGCCACTTCACCCACTGTCTCTCCTGCTCTTCCTCTATGCAACGAGAGTGGTGGCAGATTGTTTCCATCATTCAGAGTACTTCAAAGGCAAAGAACTTGTACTTTATTCTTTCTCAGATTTAACAGTATTGACAAAAATCTAGGATATCTTAAAACCTTGTCTATGGCCCAATGCTAATCTCATCTGATGTTTTTAAAACAACACACGAAAAAAACGATTCTATGCTGTGGGATTTTCTTTCTGGTGTTGTGCTGATGTACTAAAGTTTCAGATTTTGGAGTTTTGTCAAAGAGATGTTCACTCTTAAGTGTCTTAATGGAATTGTATGAGAATTACATTAATGTACATTGAGCGCCAAAGCAGTGCTCTAGCATGGTCGATACACACAGGATTTGGCTCACCCTGAAACTGTTATTCTTGGCATTCATTCACCCACTAGATGCCAAGATCCCTAAGGGAAACATGCCTGTTTCTCACCACTGTTCCTTAGATTGTTCATGTCCAGTAAGTAGTTGATTGCCAAAAGAATGAACAGAAGAAAATGCCATTGTAATTCACTGGCATACTTTATTTTTGACTGTGGGCGTGTATCTATGTTTCTCGAAAACTACTTGACAATCTGTATCAAGTTGTGAAGATGTTGAGGATTTGTTGTGGCTTGGAGACTGTACTTCTAGGAACTTATCCTAAGAAAAGAACTAAATTCATAGAGCAGAATTGATACGGATGGTGTGTCTGCCACATATGAATCAGCAAGGGGGACTAGAGAGATGGCTCAGCCATTTAGAGCACTAACTACTCAATTCCAAGCAACCACATGGTGGCTCACAACCGTCTCTAATGGGATCAAATGTCTTCTTCTGGTGTGTCTGAAGACAGCTATGGTGTACTCCTATATAATAAATAAATCTTTTAAAAAATAATTCAGCAAGGTTATGTATGTTCTAAGTCACAGGTATAGTACGTTGTGGTTTGATGGGTGCTTGTAGTAATGCATCTGCATGCCAATTCGACAATATTGACATATTCCTCACGAGCCTTTATCATTAGGTTTGTGGAAAACGAATGAGACTTTCATATAAACAACACGAGTTTGGTTTTTCTATCGGCCTCTCTGTGACTGACATCAGGCAAGTACTTCATCTATAAGCCTCTGTCTCCACAACTATAGAGTACAAAAATACCAACTGTCTCACAGCTATGCAAATAATAAACTGCACATAGAAACTCCTTCAAACCACAGACGCGATTCTGAAGTGGTATTCAGGCACAGGCGTGTGACATGATTCGTGCATCACCTAGAGTTTCAGTTAAGTAGCTAACTAGAGGGACGCTTCAGTACGAACCCAGAGCATCCCAGGAACAGATCCAGAAATCAGTCCCCTTGCTTTTCAAAATTGTCGACAATTTATCCTATTTTAAGAGCTTCCTTCCTCCCCACCCCCTTTTCTGACAGCCCGTGTCTGTATTCAATCACTACCTGTCAACACAGTTTTATTTGGTATGAATAAATACAGCATAATTAGCTTGGAGATGATTCTCTTAATTACAGTTGTAGAGGTGCCTTATTTGCTCAGCCTTCATGTCTGAAGAAGATGACACAACCTGCCAAGACAACTTAAAACCGAAAGTCTAAATTTATACATGCCATCCTTCTGATGTGCTCACACTATTGCGGCTTTGCCCAATTTCTCCTGACAGTTCTCCATAGTTCAAATACATTTAGCCACATTCATTCCTGAGGACAGTCTTGGGGTGCAGAGTACTCTACATGACTGTCAGTCTCTTCCATAATTAGAACTGATGCCTCAAGGAATGGAAAGGATACACGGCGCTCCCAGCATCTACCACTACCCTGCTCTCAAAGTCACGTGAGAGAATGTATTGGAAGACAAGGCGCGTGGCTGCTTCCTAGCATTCAGAAATAGCCAGTGGGTCATTTTTTTTTTCATGCAGCCATCCATGGCCGTCTTTTTCTGTGATCTCTTCTATGACTGTAGCCCAGACTCGGAGTAAACACAATCTGAGCTGTAAATGCTGTAAGTTGCTCAATACATGTGGTAGGATTTAGACAGAACTTCCCCTGTCACAACCATTTGGATCCAGTCCTACCATCCATGCTTTGGACCACCAGAGACGCCTCGTAGGCACCAGCTCCTTTCCTTTAAGATGTCATTGTAGCTTTCTGTCCTCAACAGTTCTGACACCTGCACACCTGTCTAAGTCCCTGCAATGCCCCTAGAGCCTCCTCTCAGGACACTTTCCCTTCTGCCTCAAGAGTCCCATAAACAAAAGACACCATAGATGAAATTTCCCATCAACTGCTGATTTGAAGCTCTTTCTTTGGCCGTCCTTTTTAAAGAATCTATTTGAGTGTAGTATCATTGAAGTACACTTTATACATGTATGAAATGGCATGACAAATCCTATTATGATTAACACATCCCAATTAGTTTTAGATCGATTTGCTCATTCTGGCCCTCTTGTTACCAATCTCTTTCCAGTCTCAGAAGTCATTTTGCTCTTCCTGGAAGTCCAGGGTGGAGCTGATCCCTTCTTTTTGCTCTTCAGTGCTGTGGAGGAAGTTTAACATTTATGTTTTTTTGCTGTTTTGTTTGTCCATAATGTTTACCTTTGTTCTTTTCATCAGGTTCACAGTGATATCCTAAGTTTTTCCTTTTCTTTCTAACTCCTCCTACTGTAGTCTCTTTTCTAAGAACTTTAATCTTTTAAAAATGGTATGTAGCATGTTATCCTCTAGTTCTTGTATACACCTTTATTTCCCAAAGATGGGACTAAGATTAAGCAACTGTGTGGCTCCCTAACCAAATCAAATCAGTTTTTGTTAATAAAGTTTTATTAGAACTGTCCTTATTCTTTCCTATGCCTTTGTGCACAAGGACAAAGCTTAATTGACCTCTAAGACTATGGTACCGAAGTTTAAACCTTCAGTCTGCTTCTCTAGACAATTACGTTCCCTCTTATCACTGTAGTCACGTCTCTGATGTTCTCTGTTCTCACATTTGCTCTGTGCTCACATTTTCTTCTGAGTACCTTTCAGTTCATTCTACCACAGATTTTCTACTTTATTTCTATATTTTGACCTATTTATGACTTAAGAGGTCTCAGCTTATTTTCTTTTTGACTCACTGTGTACAATCTTGATAAGTGATTTCTATGTTATTGAGTACAATGAGTAAATGGAATTGAAATTCTGTGTCAGGTAAGTCCAGAGTGTGGAACAACTGGCTTTAATGCTCTTATTCTTGTATAATCCCATGTGCTTGTCATTTTAATAAAAAAATCCTGGGGCATTTCTTTGAGTTAGTTTGTAAGACACAATTTATAACTTATGTAGGGAGGGTATACATGAGCATACACCTCCCATCCAGGATAATTTAGCCAGTCTGGACTTGAATACACATTAGGTCATGGCCACTGTGTCCCTTTAGGTACAATCTTTATTGTTAGTGGACTTTTTTTATCCTTTCTTTTTACACAAGTTTTTCATTTTCAATTCTTTGAAGGCTGTTTTTTCAGGGGTCCAGACTTCCTTAGACATTCTTATCACTGTTTCTAAATGTCTGTTGAAACTGTTCCGTACTCTCTGGTTGGTCTGTCGGTCGTCTGTCTGTTCTCTCCTGTGCTCACTGTCTCCAGGCTCTAAGAGAAGTCCAGGTCTGGTGCTGACACACATGTTCAAGTGAGAAGAAGAAAGTTCCATGACAGTGCTTGACACCGTTGTCGCATTTGTCTCAACAGTGTGTTCATAATAATACACCTGTAGATTTAAGAAACACAAAGGACAGTCTGAAATTATATTTGGCATATCACAAAGTCTAAAGTATTAGTAATTAAGTTGAAATTTAGAAAAAAGAAAGACAGAAGTAGGTCAGCCTGAGCCTACCCTGTCTCTCCTTATGCCCATATTCTGCCTCTGCTTCCTTTTAGAGTGGCTTAGGTTCTCTGGTTTGTTTCAGGAGGAAAACTAGATTACCAAGATCTGTGTGGTAAAATCCATGAAACAAGCAGTACACCATAACTTCTTGGAAACACTCTGTCCCATCTGTCATGATTTACTTGTCTCAAACCACCACAGTATTATTTCAGAATATGTTCATTTTCCCCGAAAGTGCTGGGTTTAGCTACATTTCAGAGTAGAATGATTATAAGTAGGCATTCAAAGGACAGTTTCTCTTTTATACGTATTTATTGAAATTGCTTTTCATGTGGTAATAAGGTTTATTATACTAATTAGTCATTTATTTTTGTACATTGTAAACAAATTTATATTCCAAGCTGAATTTACGGATACATTTATAAGGGATAAATAAATATTAAAATAACAATTTCTGTTATACGGTATACTTAGTACCCACTTAATTGAGTAAATTTTCCTTTCCTATGTTTAAACTTGTCTTGAAAAGAAATTAATTTTCATATAACTTTATGAGCCCACAAGAAAATGACAGATTTTCAGACCAGCATCCAAGTGCCATCTGCTTGCTTTTCAGTCATGTACAGATTTTGTTTTACAAATTACTTAAAACATAAAGTAATTGTGCATAAACATTGAATACTCCACCCACACGTGCTGGGCTGCAGACTTGCAGCACGACTGGTGTGGCAGTTGCTGTTTCTTCTCCAGTTTAACTGATTTAAAAGACAACAAAGCAGACGTGAGCAGCAAACATTAATGGAAGTTGCTCAAAGTTTGCGCTGCTTCTAATGAGATGGTCAGGAGACATTCTGGATCCCTCCCTCTCCTCTGCCAGGATCACTAACCTTACAGGCGTATGAAGTCACTAAAAGACAATTCAGAAAGAGAAAAGCAACCATGCCAGTATTCCACACCAAGATGCCTCCATTTGTCGTCCCTTCTACACACATCCCATACTTTTTTTTTTCTTTTTTCTTTTTTTCGGAGCTGGGGACCGAACCCAGGGCCTTCTGCTTGCTAGGCAAGCGCTCTACCACTGAGCTAAATCCCCAACCCTACATCCCATACTTTTATATAGGCATTGAAGACGCCAGGAAAGAGGGAGGACAGGGAGGGGAGAAAGAGATGGACAAATACACGGGGGGGGGGGGGGGGGGGGAGGAGAGAGTGGGAGTTAGGGAGGGAGGGAGGAGGGAGGGAGGAGGGAGCTCAGGCAGTAGGCAGTTCCTCTGAAGCTTCCCCACACCAAGTTTTCACTGTTAAGGCTAATGGGCCGCTTTCTCACATCACACAAGAAGCAACTGAAAGCTTCAATTCCACCCTCTTTATAGTTTGACTTTTATCTTCAATTCTTAAAAACCAAAATTCACCGAACGTTTCAATAGCGTCCCACGAAAACTCCATTACAGTAAAAACGCACACCCCCTGCACACGCTTTTGCTCATGCCACAATTCTTTGTTAGAAGCTCCAATGTAAGATGTTCCCCTGGAGTATAGAGGAAACCTCCATAGTGAACCTCAGGCAGCAGGAAGGATAGAACCAGGCTGGTGGCCCTAAAGACACATTCGTGGCCAGGCCCTCCAGCTCAGGGCAGGAGTAAGGGTCCTCCTGCTGTTTGTGGAGCTGCTCAGACCTCAGTAGGAAGGAAGCAGAGGCCTGCGTGTCAAAGGGGGAGGGCTGTGCTGTCAGACCTGCAAACCCAGCTGTTGCCCACTCCAAATCCTGGCCTTAATTACTTTCATTTCCAAACAAGGTAAGAGTGAGTCAGCATAGAGCCCTAAAGGACAGAGAAACAAAAGTCTGAAAATTAGAAATTAAATAAATTGGAAAATAGGAAATACAGAAAAATTGATAAAACTAAGAACAAATTCCTTGATCAGAGCAATAAAATAATAAAGGCTTTCAATAAATCAAAGATTAAAAATAATAATAAAATATTAAAAACATTAGCTTACAGAATCATAAAATATACAGCAGATATCATAATTGTGAAGCTAAATTTATTATGGAAAATATTATATAACTTGATAATCATAAATGATTAAAGTCTCAAGTAGGTTGAATATTTTCTGGCCTTATTAAAAATGCCTCAAAAGAAATCATTTCAATGGTGTGAAACACATGTAAAAAGTAAAATATTTGTTAAATAATTTAGTTTCAAAATGACTTTTGCAAGTTTTTGAGACACAAGTAATATATAATAATTAAAATTAGCACATAAAAGTAGAGCAACTCTCAATAAATTTAATAAAATTAGGATAATTTTAAACCACAAACTCATTAAAAACAGCTCTGCAAATAAAAGTACTGGAAAATTCCACTATTGATTTAAGAGAGTAACCTCATTATATCATATCCGGTAATATAACACTTCATAAATATTAGGATTCCTCTGGCAACCGTTTCAAACTACAGAGACTCAATGTCACAACAGCAGCAAAACACATTTTATAAGGTATTGTTTCTAGTGTAATTCTCTCAGTTCTAGCCAGCAGAAGTACACAAAAGTGCTAACAATGTGAACTGGAGAAGGAATCACTGGGTCTAATCATTGGGTTAACTCATCAGTGACTGCCCTGGGGACACAGTCCCTCGAACGGATGGATAGCAGTGGAGATGGTAGAAAGCCCATACATTCAGATAAACTTGGTGGGACAACCTTGGTTCCTTGGTATGGCAAATGAGAAAGAAACCAGAGATACCTAGTGCTATTATTTAGCTCTAATAATCTCTCCCAAAAGTCTATGTGCTACAGGCTAGTTCACAACTGGTGTTAATGGGAGGTATTGGGACACAGTAGGCACGCTTTAGGTCACTGGTGACAGCCTGCTAAGGAGATAAAAAATGCCAATACTTTCCCTCTCTTTCATGGCTGCCTTGGAGTAAGCAACTTGTTCTGGCACATGCTGCCTCATGGAAAATACAGCAATGGGGCCAAACCTGCAATGAGTGAACCTTTGACCCCATGAGCTTTTCCCTTCTAAACTAGTTATCTTGTTCAAATTTAAGTAATGAATTACTACCTTTAGCATAGTATTTATAACAGTATAAAAAACGAATAGGAACACTTTATATAACAAATGGAAATTTAAATATCACATCGAATACATGACATCTGTGATGGCTTGAATATGCTTGGCTCAGGGAGTAGCACTATTAGGAGGTGTGGCCTTTTTTGGAGATGTGTCACTGTGGGCGTGGGTTTGGACCCTCTCCATAGCTGCCTGGAAGTCAGTCTTCCACTAGCAGCCTTCAAACGAAGATGTAGAACTCTCAGCTCTGCCTGCACCATGCCTGCCTTGATGCTGCCATGCTCCCACCTTGATGAAAATTGACTGAACCTCTGAATCTGTAATCCAGTCCCAATTAAATTTTGTCCTTATAAGACTTGCCTTGGTCATGGTGTCTCTTTACAGCAATAAAACCCTAAGACAGCATCTTAAGCTTCCATATTCCAAAGAACATGTCAATTAAAAGCTTTTTTAAAAAATCTACTTGGAATAAAAATTTAGGAGTGGTCGCATAATTTTCATTATGTCAATCAGTTTATGGCAGAGTAGATATGGTTTAGAAGGTACAAGGAACTGAATTAACATTGCAGATGTCAGGCTAATAAGGACAGTTTAAACATCCAAATTGGAATACATTTTTGCCTGAATATTCAAGGTTCTTTACTGAAGGTGATTCAAAGTCACAGGGATGTTTTCCATGATTAAGAAAAGGACCAAAGTTCCCCAAAGGCCCCTGATACCTCTTGCTGTTCATACTTTTCTGACTTGTTTTATTTATGCTCCTTCCTAGAAAGCTGTATTTTGTTGTTTCTTTTTTTTAACAGCACTATAAGATGTTACTCTGCTAGAGAAACATGTACCCAGAGCGTAGCTTTGAAATAAGTAAAAGTAAAGGTTGGAAGAACTAAACGGCGAGAACATTAATTCATGACTCCATTTGGAAGTCCATCTGCAGCCATAAGCCAGACACAGGACTCATTCAGAGTATGGGAAGATTTGCACAAGTCTCAGCAACCCAGTAGAAGGCAATAAAGATACCTGTTCTAATAGTTAAAACTTGAAGTGATACATACATTGAAATATCTAAATGACTGTCATTCAGAAAATAAAAATTAAAACCACATTCAATATCATTACACATCTTTCATGAGCACTTGCTGCTCTCCCTGGGGATCCAAGCTCAGTTTTGAGAATCCACACGGTAGCTTCTAACTCCAGCTACAGGATATTTGATGCCCCTCTGGCCTCAACTAGCACCAATACAAGTGCAAGATGCATAAACACACTAATATAATAAAAATAAAAACGAAGAAGGTAAAATGCTAGACTGAATAATTTAGAAAAATCAGAGTGTATTTTCTTACAGTTTTATAGGCAGAAAAGTCCGAGATCAAGTTGCTGTCATGTTCAGTATACCTTGCAGGCATCTGTATTATAATGGTACTTTCTTATGGTGGTGTCCTACTTAGAAAAAATGGCAGGAGCAGTGGCAAAATGGATCTGTGAATCCTTCTTTTAAGGGATAACTAGTCCTGTGGGCATTTCATAATTCAACCCTGCCCTGAAATGGCCCCACTTCAATACTGCCACATTGTCCACTTAGCGTCTTCACATGAATTTTGAGAAACACCAGCATGAGGGCTACTTTATTGCAAACTAGCTGAAGTTGCCATTATCTCTGGGATCCAGATGGTATGAACAACAGCTTCCACAATTGTCAATTCTCCATCCTAAAGTCAGACCAGCACAAGAAAGTCCAATTTAGTAAGGTTTATTCATCAACTGTCCCTGAGGAAATAAAACATTATTGTTATAGAATAGAATTATTTTGAAATTAGCCATCATTAGTTATCTAGGCCGAGTCAACAATCATACAATTAATCAGTACTCAGTACCTATATGACTCAATTAATACTTATGGATTCTGAATGTACTTTCCGTAGTTATGAAGTTGTTTTGCCTATTGCAGAACAAATGACTGGGAAGATTATTATATATTAAAATTAAGTAATTAGGATTAAGTTTATTCTACTTCCCTCATTATAAATGTAGCTAAGCGAATGGGTGCTAATTTATTATTAAGTGATTATAGTATCAGAGTCCAATTTCATGCAGCAATATTGTTAATTCATTTATGTTTTTCCATCAGGTAATTAGATAATCTTTGCAGCATTCTAGCATTCTGCTTGTTAAAAATCTAAGACAACTCCACCTCCCTCTGACTAGTGTTCATGTGCGTCAGCATTCTACCTTTATTGTGCCTTTCTTTTTTCTCAAAATTTATTTTAATTTTTTCTGACAATGTATTTTGGTCATATTCTTTCCCCTCCCCTACTCTTCCCATAATCTCCCCTCCACCACCTCAGTTCATATTTTCTCTCTCTTAAAAATGAAAAACTGGGCCTAGGTTCTTTACACTCCATTGGTCTACACATCATGTTTGGTTGTGGGTTTTCTGTAGGGTCTCTATTTACTATAAAGAGAAACTTCTTTGAAAAGGTGTGATGGCTACACTAATCTGTTAATATAAGGAAAATAGTGTTAGGAATTAAGCCTGTATAGCAAAGTAGTAATAGCGAGTTCTCCTATAAAATCATGACCTACTTACTAGGCCCAGATGCTAGATTTTAGTACCGTACAATTTCTCCTCGTGTTTAATGTGGGCCTTAAGTTCAACTAAACAGCTGATGTTTACCCCAAACATGTGGGTTTTTGGATATCTTGTCCTGCTGGTCACTGTTGTGGTTCATAAATGTCACGGCCAGGAAGTACTGTTTAATGGCCCTCTACCCCTTGGCAGCTGGCGTCAAGCTTGCAGCTTGGTAGTTTCTGGTATTATGGAAGCTGGATCCCAGCAAAGAGGCTTTTAGATTAGATACACCTGAATATCTGAATCCAGTGTTCTGAGTTTGGTGGCTTCAGCATGAGGGACTCACCCTCACCCTCTGAGTGGCACCCAAGGGCTACTACATCAATAATCTATATTGTTTTGGTGAGTCACTTGGACTACAACAATGATCCATTTGATGATAAGGGTTTTTTGTTGGTCTTTGCTCTTTTTTTAATTGGATTTTTAAATTTACATTTCAAATGTTATCCCCTTTCCCTGTCTCTGGTCCTTAACTGCCCTATCCCAACCCTCCTCCCCCTTCTTCTATGAGGCTGTTCTCCAACCTATCCACCCACCCTTTCCCACCTCCCCCACTGACATGCCCCTCTACTAGAGGGTCCAGCCTTGGCAGGACCAAGGGCTTCTCCTCCCATTGGTACCCAACAAGGCTATCCTCTGCTACATATGCAGCTAGAGTCATGGGTCTGTCTGCTGTGTACTCTCTGGATGGTGGTTTAGTCCCTGGGAGCTCTGGTTGGTTGGTATTGTTGTTCTTATGGGGTTGCAGCTCCCTCAATCCTTTCTCCAACTCCTCCATTGGGGACCCCGTTCTCAGTTCAATGGTTGGCTGTGAGCATCCCCCTCTGTATTTGTCATGCTCTGTGGTCTTTGCTTTTTAAGGGAAAGAATGTAAGTCCAAGTGGCACAATACAGAAACTAATAGATTCTGGGTAGCCCTGTCCCAGTGAAAACATCTTCAGCCCAGCTCCTGTATCTATGGCTCAGGGGACATCACAGAAGAGGGGACAGAAACCTGTGGAACAAAAGTACCAGTTCGTCTGCTGTGAGACCATTCTTCCTAGAAATGGCTGCATCAGTAGACATACTAACATGGAAGGGAGGAAATCATATGGGTTATGAGGAAATCTTTCCCTTAGGTAAAGAACTACAGTCGGTTAACAACTGATGGGAGAAGGGAAATTAGTTTTTCTCAGGAATGAGCCATCTAATTGGTTATCTAATACAAAGTGGTCAGAGCTGGAACCATATACACACAAACAAAGAGAGACTTGGCTGTGATATCCCTACAGATTGCATAACAGTAATCAGAAAGAGGCTATCAGTTTGAAAGCTAGCAGATGAACATGCAAGGAGAGAGAGGAGACATGGAGATGGAGGGAGGAAAGAAAGGGAGGAATGTGAATATATTTTAAAATTAAAAACAAAAAGCACACATGTGCACATGCATGTGCTTATACATATACAAGTCTATGTGTGCATGAGTACACACACACACACACACACACGAGCAGAAGAAACAAGAAGTCCATTTTATGTTGACTACCTGTTCCTGAGTGGCCTGCCCGGGGCTGTGGTTGGTTCACGTGTCCTTCCACTGAAGACAAGATTTTTTTTCCTCTTCCCAGCATTTATCAATTGCAAATGCCTTGCTTAGGGTAGGAGTTTGTGTCCACTTCCCCTTCTCTTTGCTGGGATGTTGTCTGGGTTGAACATGTGCAAGTCTTGTATATGTTGTCAATCTCTGTAAGTTCGTATGTGCATCAGCCCTGTTCTGCTTGGGAAAAGCTATTTTCTTGGTGTTGCCCATCACCTCTGTCTCTTAGTCTCTTTCCACCTCCTGTTCTGCATAGTTCCTGAGCCTTCATGGCAAGAGGATGACACAGACGTCCCATTTCACTGTCTACTGTTTGGGATCCACTCTATCAATCTCTTTCTTGATATATTCAGCCAACTGAACACTCGTTGTGATAACTGCTACTGTTTTGTTTATAATTACCATATTTGTACTCTTTTCTATGTGTTGCTTTTATTCCTGGTTTTTACTTTAGTTCTTTCTGAACTTTGTGATTTCACTTGAGCACTTTATGGCTCCACGGCATATCTGTAATCCTCCCTGTCCTTTGCATCTTTCATCAGTTTCCATAAAGTTTGCAATATGCATTATTATACAATGAGGAAAGGTGTTGATTTTCCAAAATGACAAAACAGCCTTCAAATAAGGTATTTTCTTACAAATAGAACACAAAATAGGGGAAGGGAAATGCTATAAAAATTCAGAAGAAATATATGAGCTTCTTGTCATACTTCATTCCAAATACTAGGATAAACACATGTAGCAAAGAGGAAGCCAGCGAGGAGAGAGTGCACAAGAACATCAGCAATGAGGGAGCCAGTGACCAGAGACCACAAGCGCATCGGGATCTCTGGCTCTGCTCAGGCCATTCAACCACAGCAGAACACACTTTACAAAGATTAAAAGATAGAAAACCATACAGTAAGCACAGTTAGATCACACTGAAATTAAATTAGCTGTCACTAACAGAAAAGGAGCAGGAAAAAAAAACCCAAATACTTGGAAATTATGCAGCATACATTAAGACTGGGGTGTTATATAAAATCCAAAGAGAAACTTCATAATATTTTAATTTAAGTAACAATGAAAACATTTAAGGTCTGAGAGACAGCAAAGTTGAGAAGGGAATTTGTAGAATTAAATGCATTTGAAAAGAATTTTAAGTAAAGTATTTAAGTTCCTACCTTAGAAAACTAGGAAAAGCAAAAACAATTAAATCAAAATTACCAGAAAAGGGGGCTGGAGAGATGGCTCAGTGGTTAAGAGCACTGACTGCTCTTCCAGAGGTCCTGAGTTCAATTCCCAGCAACCACATGGTGGCTCACAACCATCTGTAATGGGATCTGATGCCCTCATCAGGTGTGTCTGAAGACAGCTACAGTGTACTCATATAAGTAAAATAAATGCTTTTTTAAAAAATTAGCAGGAAAAAACGAGTCTTTCAAAATGTGGTGCTGAAACCATTATTTGCAAGTCAAGAAGACTAAATCTAAATGTCTACTTTACACAAAAATTACCTTAAATGGATAACATACTTAAATGTAAATTAATAACATTTTAATTAAATAACTGGTTTAAGTTGTCAAAGTACAGAATTCTTGGTGAATTTTCAAACAGAACATTAATGTGAATGGCCAAGATAGACACTGCAGCATAAGCTGCCCAGCAAACTGAGCACTGAAAGCTCAGAGACAGGAGAATTGTGAATTTGCTGACTGTCTGGGTTATATAAAAGAGAAAATTGGTGCATTTTATTTTGTTCAAATATAAATTATTACTCTGTGAAAGTGACAAAAAAATAGCACAAGCTACAGGATTGAAGAAAACATGTTCGCAATTCGTTTGTCTGGTGAGGGAACAGTGCCTAAGATAGGCACAAGCACAGAAGCACATGGAATGGTGGTCGTCACCAGCCACTAAAGAAGCAAACATTCAAATGTGCAAGCCTGCTACTTCTGTCTCAGGATGGCTTAATCTAATACCTGAAACAAAGAGAAAGTCTCTCTCTCTCTTTTCTAATTGGGTATTTTTATTTCCCGGTTTCCCCTCCAGAAGCTCTTTATCCCATATTCCCTTCCCCGGCTTCTATGAGCATGCACCCTCCCACTCCCACCTCCCTGCCCTAGCATTCCCCTACACTGTGGCATTGGGCCAAGGTTCTCTCCTCCCATTGATGCCAGACAAGGCCATCCCCTGCTACATATGTGGCAGGAGCCATGGGTCCCTCCATGTGTACTGTTTGGTTGGTGGTTTAGTCCCTGGGAGTTCTGGGGGGGGAGGGAGGATGTTTGGCTGATATTGTTGTTCTTCCTATGGGGTTGCAAACCACTTCAACTTCTTCAATTCTTTCTCTAACTCTTCCATTGGAATCCCTGTGCTCAGTCCAGTGGATGGCCTCGGTATTTGTCAGGCTCTGGTAGAGCCTCTCAGGAAACATCTATATCAGGCTTCTGTCAGCAAGCACTTCTTGGCATCCACAATAGTGTCTGGATTTGTTGTCTGTATATGGGCTTGATCCCCAGGTGAGGCAGTCTCTGGATGGCCTTTCCTTCAGTCTCTGCTCCACACTTTGTCTCAGTATTTCCTTTAGACAGAAGCAATTCTGTGTTAAAAATTTGGAGATGAATGAGTGACCCCATCCCCCAACTGGGAGCCCTGCCTAACCTCTGGATATGGTCTCTAGGTTCTCCCTCCGATTTGTTCAGCTAATCTCATTCCTGTTAAGTCTCTTAAGATGCAAATAAACAGGGCTCTTGTGTAATATAAATTTAATGTCTTTAGAAAGCAGTTCTGTACACCCTAAAACCAAAATGAGCAGTGTTTTTAGCAATAGGCCCTACCACCAAGTCATGCTGGACAACCAAGAGAAACAGGAGTGGCTTGTGTCCTTTGGGTGTTGCTGGGATGCACTGATTAGTAACTCGTAGGGAAGTATCCTGTGCCCTGGCACTTGAGATTTTCATTTAGTCGTCCACATCTTTTGGAAGCAGGATGGTGCAGCCACAAAACCTCACTGACCAAGAAACTCCGGCTTCCTAAGTCCTCTGGCCTCCTAAGAGTACCAGAAGGTACTGTGCAGGCTTTCAGGGAAGAAAAGTCATCAGTAGTCTCAACCAGTGCTGAACCATGCAAGTGACAATACTGACCTGCCAGGCAAGATGTGCTCATTGCCGCAATAGTGGCATGATGGTTATGGGGATAACCAACTGCTTTCTGACCGGGCGGGGAGGGGGGGCTGTTCCACAGAAGTAAGCCTGGTGGTCAAAAGCCTGTAACTAGGGCAATTACAGGTACTTAATGGGAACTTGTTGTGTTAAATGGTCACAGTGTGAACTTGCCTTCTAAATATTATAAATGTTTACACACACACACACACACACACACACATTTGGATTGCTCTCTAGTCACAGATTTAACTTTTTGCAGTGGGTAGTGTGTACTAAAGGGATACATAGATGCCCAAAACACCAAGTATAAATAGTCCTGAGTGGCCACTGGTAGATGAATCATCTAATATTAACCTCCCCCGTCCTCACCAAAGGCTCAGGAACATTATAGAGGAGTGGCTAAAAGGAATGCAAAAGCTGACAGACAAGGAGGGCGGCCATGAAATACCACCATTTAATGTTTTAAAGGTCTGCGTCTCAACCCATTTTTCATTAGTTTAACAAAATACTCGAGGCAGGCTGCTTTATTAAAAGGGAACTTTATTCAGTTCCTAGTGACAGAAGTTTAAGAGGGTGGGGTAGACTACGTGTCCCAGGTAAGTACCACTTGATGGATAATATTGTTGCCAGCAATATACACAATAAATGAAGCCAGAAAAACTGCTCAGGTTTTGCTCTCTGTATTGGAAAATCGGAACTGACAACAGCAATAACCCTAACTTCTTCCAAGGACACACTCCTAAGTGAAACTGGGATTTCCTGTTAAAAGTTCTACCTCTTACTGTTACCATACTGAGAATCATAGTTCACATACCTTTGGGGAACGTATTCAAGCCACAGCAATCAGTATCAACGCAGTGTATCTGAAGTGCACTGTGCAGCTACACGGCTTCCGTAACATACTGTGAAACAGTGCACAGCCTGGTGGTTGCATGAGATATGCAATCTGAGCAATTCTCTGACTAGGAAGGCTAAAGATACTGGCCAACATGAAATGCCTCTCAAAACTTAATAAAGCATATTACCACAGAGTTCTAAGCAAGAAGAATTTGTTTGTTTCTTTGTTATCTCAGCCCCGAGAGACAGACATCTGGTACCTCAAATGCTTGTAGATTCTGCATCCTGAAACTGAGCCTCCAGGAAACCCAGAGTCAGTTTTTTCCTTAGCAATGCATTTAACAATGAGAGGGAGACAAGAGAAATGGTGTAATCCTCTCTTTACAAGGCTCTGAAAGAAAAGCCTTCCTATATGACACAATACAAATTGGTACTCCCATTAGGATTGTATTTTATTTTTATTGGTATTCTAGGAACCTTTTGCTTTTTTATGAATATTATGTTCGCCAATAAGTTCCCAATAATCTGTTTCTTCCTCACCTGAGTCATAAGATTAAAACACCCCCAAATGCAGATGCACTGCACATTTTCAGGGGAACCAATTTCACACTGCCCATTAGCAGAGTAGACCTGAACACACAGTGATGAAGGCACCCAGTGAGACCATGAAGAACAGGACAGTTCCTGTGTTCTGTTATGGACTCAGCAGCACAGATGAGATTTTAAGTAAAATTAAAAGGAAAACATAGATTTTGTGAAAGAACAACAAACGAATAATTTCCTGACTGTTTTTTTTTAATTCTACAATAGTAGGAAAAATGAGAAATGACTTTAAAAACAGCTTGAGGCTCAGGCAATCCAACAGCTAGATGTTGACCATTACAAAGAATAAAACTGTGCTGCGTTGAAAAAAAAAAAACATTTAAAAAATCCCAAATCTGAGTAGCGTAAAAATGAAAACTATTAATCATAATAGCCCAAGGAGGACTAGTAACACTGGTGCAGAGAGCAATTCAGGTAAGGACATTTTCAGAATAACTAAGGCAACATATACATACAGCACATAATGGGACTCCATACCGTATTATTTTCCCATTTCTATAAATGAGGCTACCATGGTACAAAGCAGTTGCAGTATTTAGTCTATGATCACTTATTAAGCAGCAGGGCCATATTTCTTGGAAGACGAGTCCTCTGAGTAGCACTCTCAGGATACGGGCGTTCAGAGCACTTGTAGTACGTCTTCTCTGCAAATCACAGATACTAGAATGAATTGGAAGCAGATTGTATCTTTAAGTTAAATCCTGTGAAGGAAGATGATAAGCAGAAAGAAGAGAGGATATGAAAGGCAGTTTGAAACTAAGACAACTTCGTGGTGCATCTGGCAAAGGAGGTAACTGTGTAACCAGGGAGGAACTCTTTTGTGAGTTAGGTCCATGCATGGCCCATGGCCCTCTGAGCATTCATCTCTAACAGTGGAGAAGAGGCACGTGTGTGCAGGGTATATGTACAGAGGGACAGGGTACTTGAGCACTGAGTGCAGAGAGGCCTTAGATTTAAAAAAGTTTAGTGAAGCTGATACATGAATGTCCTTAACAGAAAGTATGTAGATGTCTGTCTGAAGCAAGACCTTCTGCTGCCAGGAAGGCCATACAGCAGCTGCCCCCGCCCACTGGAAATGTAAGACTGGAACTCAAGAGAGACAGTGAAGCTGAATATGTAATTGACCATCATTCCAAAGGGGTAATTGCTGAAGCTTTGAGTTCTCCACACGAGAGGGAAGAACAGTAAAAGGGAGAATAATAAAGGGAAGAAAGGAAGGATGGGAACAAAAAGGAGACGGTATCTAAGCAGAAGAGCAGAAAAGGCAAAGGACGGAGAAGGGTCACATAAACTCACTTGTGTGTAAGTGAAGGTACGGGTGAGTGTGGGTGAGCCCACTAGAAGTACAATACTTAGAAAAATATTCAATCTGAGGGAACAAATGCAACTTGTTCCCTCAGAAATATTAACGTAACAGGAAAGGGCCAATGTTTATTGCAGATGTCTGTTGATTTTTAAATTTCTAACGAATGTTTTCCTAACTGTGGTGTCCTCACACACATCACTAAACATACTTGTGTTTGGGGTGATGTTCTCAAAAATTTTAGAAGCAAAGAAATCTGAGGAGTGAGATTTCTGAAAAATGGCTTTTCAATGTTGGGGGCTTCTAGTTTAGATTCCAGTGTCAATACTTTACAGGGTATTCGTAGGGTTCACGTTTGTGGGTGTATGTGTCATAAAATAAAGCTAGTGATGAAATGTATGTTGTGTGAGCACATGTGCACCGTGCGCATCAATGTGGGTACATGCATATCACTGTGGACATCAGATGGGAACTTTCTGGAGATCACTTTTTCCAGTTTGGCGAATCTAACTCAGGTCATCAGGCTTGTGTTGCAAATACTTTATGTAGGGAGACATCTCTGGCCCAAGTAACCAATTAAAGGTAATTTTAAAACAATTTTAAGGTTATAGTATACCATTTTCCCCCTTACTGTACTCCCTTCAAACTCTTCCATATACTGACGCCCTCTTTTTCAAATTCATGACCTTTTAAAAACACTGTTTATTACACCCGTGTTCCTACATGCATAAGCGCAACCTGCTTTAGTCTGTATAGTATTACCTAGATCTGTATATGTCTTCAGGACTGGATGTCTTTGGGATTGGATAAACCAATGGTGTGCTCTTCCCTGGGGAAGCCTACTTCTGCTCTCATCAGCTCTTAGTTGCCTGTAGTTCTGAGGTTGGGGCCTAAGGATTCCCCTTCAAGATTAGCATGTCCATTGGTATTATCTTTGCTCAGGTCATGTTTAGTCAGCCATGTTAATGAAGCATGATGAATGTAGCCTCTGACATCCCTACAGCAAACTGCCTGGTCCTCTGGCTCTTATAAGCTTTCTGTCCCCTCTCCTACAATGACCCCTGAAACTTAGGTGCAAAAGTTGTACCATAGATTTATCAGTTGGGAGTGTGCTCCACAATTCTGTATTCTGATTGCCTGTGTTTTTCTGTAACGATCTCCCTCTATTGTAAAGAGGAATTTTCTTGATGAGAGGTAAGGACTACACTTATCTGTGGGTATAAGGACAAATATTTAAAATATAGTTAGGGACCATTCTGGTTTAGTAACATGGCAGCTGTAAGGTCTCTTCCAAGATCTATGACTTCTAGCCCTAGGTAGCTGGCTAAGATTTCCAGTAGCAGATATGATTTCCCTCTTATTAAGTGGGCTTAAGTCCAATTAGAGAGCTGTTGGTCACCACCAAGATATGTCTGCCATTATTGTGCCCTTAGGACTATGGTACACTGTTTGTCACTGCTGTGGTTCACAGGTAGCTGAGCAGGACAGCTGATTCCCTTCCTCAGAAGCTTACATGACCCCTTCTAATTTACTATGTCCTTGGACAATACATGTCCAAGACATGTGGACAGTACATGTCTTTTGTTGAATACAACATGAACTTCAGACACAGGGCCCAAAGTAACTGAACTAGAACTGACCTAAGAGGTTTTTTCCCTAATGACCAATAAAGTAATCTTTTATAGTGGCATTAGTTTCAACTCACACTGAAAATATTTTTCCTATTCATTTTCATATCCTCGACTTTACACCTAAAATTAAGCAGCAAACATACACCTCTGTGATGATAAGCTTTTACTTGGTGTTATTAGCAAGGATTACAGTAATTCTTAGTCCTTAAGGACGGTGGAAGACATACCCCTGAGCAGTAACTGGGGGTGTTGCTCTGTGGTTGCCAGGTAAGCATTATCATCACCTATGAACTTACTTCTTTGGCCCCTAAACTTAAAGAATCAGTAACTCAGGGGTTGAAGCTACCAGCCAGCAGGTGAACGGAAATGCTGATAACTCTGACACCTCATTTTGGAATACATGTTGGAAAGTTGTAGAATGAACGTTTTCTTGTTTAAGCTCTCTGCTAAAACTGCCATGAAGAGTAAGCCAAGTTTTCTGAAGCTACTGGTTGGCAGTGTTTTTACAATAACTATTTAACTTAGTTAAATCTTATGATTACAGACATGGATTCTAAAAAAGTCGCCAAATGGAATAGACCACTTATAAAAATAATAATGCTTTAGTTCTAAAATTTTAAGTAATATTGGTTTCATTTCAGAAAAAAGTTAGTGTTGTGTTTCTTGTTATGGTTTTTCTAACTGTTCTTCCTAAGAGGGTGAATGAAACACAGTATAGGGCTAATTACCTAATTATAAACATTATACATTTATGCACACAATAGTATAAAATATTTCTCTATATTTCAGGTCCAAACTGCTTTGCAGAAACCGCTGTCATCCCAGCTGGTCGAGAGGTGAAGACTGACGAATGCACCATATGTCATTGTACTTATGAGGAGGGCACGTGGAGAATTGAACGGCAAGCCATGTGCACGAGACATGAATGCAGGCAAATGTAGACTTCGTGATACAGAAACTCTCATGTTTTTCTAGAATATTTTACTAATGTGACATTCTAGATGACTCTGAGAAATATCAAAAACAGAAGACTTTGGATAAGGAGTCAAGGAAAATGGTTGGTACTTTTGTTTTTCTTGGTAACAATTACAGCAAGAGACAGAAATGGATGTATTTCAAAACATCAATAAGAACTTTGGTCATACTCCCTCTCTAAATAAATGTGCTATTTTCACAGTAAGTACACTAAAGTTCACTATTATATATTAAATGTGTTTCTATAATCCCTCTATTAGAGTCTTCTATATTAAAAATGCTGTTGTCAACCGTCCTCACTGTGTACCGGTATATCTTTGTTAGCCTTCACTGCACCACAAGAGGGTGCTAGTGTGTCCAGGGATCTCTTACACCTGCACACGGAATGCTCTACTCCATTAGGAACTACAGGAAATAATGACTGTTTTATATCAAAACCCTGTTCAAATGCTACTTAACTAATGCTATGTATCTAATGCTTAAAACGCAATCTAATTTACACAAACAGGCTTATTTTAATAACCCACTTCTTTTTTTAGTTCATTCTTAGTCATTTCTAAATTGTAGCTATTAAAGATGGCTAGCATAGCCTGTTTCAGTTCTCATAGTAGCCCACAAATAAACACTTATGTGCATTTCATGTTCATCCAACGGTACATGTTCTTCTAAGCATGACATTAATTCATTCCCTGAGCAAGAGGAAGGTTGGGATATATGTGTTATTAAAAAAAAAAATGGAGGAAAGGGAGTCTTTGGGTTCTGCAGAGAAAAGTTATGAAAAGTCAAATTCCTGAACAGGTTTATGCTTGAAATATAAAATATGCTAGACATCTCAGGACTCAGCACAGGTTCCTGTACTGCTAGTTGAGGTAGCTATCTGCCCTCTGTAACAGACAGAGTGAGAGAATAAATCAATTTTGCCCCAAGAACGGTGTACAGAAGCTATTCTTTGTCCAATTATGTTTAAGCATTTGAAAATGAAGGCTACTAAGTCTCTCCTGCAGTCATATATCACCCAAATTTTCTTCCTTTGAATATAAAATGATAAAACTGTCATTAAGTGTTGCTGTCTGGAGCACAGTGATAGGGAACAGCTCCCTTGTTGTGAGTGACATCAACAGTTGGTGCAGGAGTCAGAGAGGCATCAGGGTCCTAATCTGTGTAAAAACACTAAACATCAAGAACATTTCCCTCCATTTACACTTTCTGAATTTTAAAATGAGGACCTATCGCACAACAGATCTTGTGAAGACAAGAAGGAAATGAGGACTGGTTTGTTTTCCCCATGTGCTCTGCATCTTTTTCTGTAGCATAACAGGTCTATAAAATTACACTGTAAGATATTATATATAAAGCAAATTAGAGGCTAGAAAATGGAGATTTCTAAGAAAGTACAATTTATATCCCCAAACCCTGTCAGTATATAAGAATTTCAGTAATTTACTATTTAATGTTTTCTCATCATTGAAAAGTTAATCATTATATACTTTAATACAAAAATTACCAAGATATTTGCATATGCTTATATTTTATCTTGATTTTTGAAGACTATTTTGGGTTAGGTAAAGTAGCAAATAAATCAATTTCATGAAAATACTCAGGGGTATTATTGGCCAGTTACTCTCAGGTACCTGTTTTGAGCTTTCCAAAACTTAAGTGTTAGTATGAACGACCATTAGGCATCATCTGTCTTTCCGTTTCTCAACAGTAGGTTTACTTTAAGACAAAGGTCATCTAAGGTTACCATCCTGCCAACAAATGACTTAACCTCCTACAATACATGGGTTAAAGAGCCGGTTGTAATTACATACAACTTGCCTCTTCTTTCCACATGAGACATGATGAATTACAACTGCAGTGTATGAGGCCCAGTTTTCTTATTTTCCTTGGCAACAGAATTCCTACAGAATGGAAAATGGGCTCTCAGATTACTTCAGTGGAAAAAAATCATAAGCGCTATGAGAGTGTCAACAAACCTCATTCTTCTGCAGAGAAAGTGAGTACAATGTCGTCTGGGGAATGACATCCTTGATGGAAGGCAGTAGGCCCCACACTGTCTCAGGCACACTTCTGGGTGCTGGAGCACAGTGGCTGTGATTGCATTAGAATAACTCACACTACACCTAAAGCAAATCTGGTAGAATCAGGTTCTCTGCACTGCACACCCTAAGTAATGAAATTATTGTTATTATTACTTTTGATGGAAACTCTTCCCCTTCAGAGCAGGTCTAGAGAGATGTTTCAGATAGATATTTACTTTGTTCTCCACATGGACAGAAGTCTTTGCTGAAGTTCTGAATGATGCAACATAAGCTAGTTTACTTTAACTGCATAATAACGTGCGGATAGTATGAGCTCAAATTATCTGATTGTTCAAACTTCACAATCCAACTACACCTTTTTTTTTAATGCTAAAATTCTCCAAAATTCTAATAGGCTTGCTTTGTGGGTACTTCATAATGATTAGGGGCTTAATCAACTTAAAAAGGAAGTTGTGCTTACGAATGAGTTATAGGAGCATGCTTCTAAAATACGACCTATGCTTAGCTGCCTCTGTGAGTCACAGTGTAACTCCAGAAATAATGCAACCTTACAGAGACAGGTCCTTTTCTTCGGGTTCATTCTTCAGTGCTCTCCCGAGCTTTTCAGGGAGAGGCGGGAACAGCCCAAGGGCGACAAGCATCACCAGATGCATGGGGCCCTGTGACACGTTTGCTGCAATGACGTAAAGGTTCAGAGGACAGGGTGTCTTTGCCTACAGGGAAATCACGTGCCTCAGGTAGAGCTGTGCAGTGATTCTATTAGTTTTAATAGCTGAATATTCACAGCATCGTCTTCTGGTCTGATAAAGTACACCGAGAGCTTAATTCTCATCTGTTTAAAGTTTAACACATTATGCCTAAGTACCTCTCCTCTTTGCTTCTTTAGCGTCATATGGAAACAATGTCTAAAACACTTTTAACTATGTCGAAAACTCAGAGATTTCCTGTTTTCTTTTTAAACAATGAGATATGTTTAATGTTCATATTATTTAAAACATACAAATACACAATTTCAAACAAATACTGTTGAAAACATCTGTTATTTCAAATATAGACTATTTAAGTATACATAAAACAAAAATTATAAACATAAAGAATGATTTAACAAATACTAATAACCTATTAAATTTGTTTCAATAGGCAACAGATCCTTTTAGATTTCTTAAGACTTTGTTTTCGTCTAAAATACTGTAAGGAGTAAGGGTAACACACATGTCCTTTCATCAAGATCCCGGGCAGTACCAGAAGTACAGACAAGTCTGACTGGTCACAGACTTTGGCAGTATCTTCTGTGAGCCGGGGTTCTTGGTGGACCTGCTCTGCACTCTTCTTCAGAAGTATGTCTGAGAGAAGATGCTCGATGCAGTCACTGCTGTGGAATGAGTTCATGCTTACATCATCGCATTCCTCTTCTTCCTGCCTTAGGGAATCAGAGACTACTTACGTCGTCTCCTCATGCAAAGCCAGCTTCTTGCGCTTGAGGTGTCAGTTTTCTAAGAAGGACCTTATTTCAGTATGGTTGTTTGGCAGATCCTATTTGCACAGAACCACTGAGCACCCTCAGAAGAGCTGTCCTTAAAACAGCCTGGGGCTATGGAAGGACACAGTCCAAATGGAAGTAGATGCTGGCACCTGACCCTTCTGAGGGCTTCTGAGTACTGCTCTTCCTTAAGCTGTCTTAGTACTGAAAGGCCTCGAACTGGGCCTCAAGGGCACACTAAGATGGATTGCTGGGAGCAAAGAGTTTATTGGCAAAGTTATGAATGTTGTGGACAGGCAGACAGATGGGAACAGCATGACGGGCCTCTGAGGAAAGTTCAGTCTACAGCACCAAAGACAGACAACATGGTGGATGTTCTGAAGAAAGGAGATCAGAATCCAAACAGAAGTGAGAATGAGAGTTTCTTCTTATTCTTTTCGGGGAAGGGGGGCATCAGAACATAAGTCTCCAGCTAGATTCTGATTCCCATGCTGGAGGCAGGGAAGTGGGTGTGGCCACCTCCCCCTGCCCTGCCCCTGCCACCAACATTTGATGTAAACTCAGTCCTCAAGTGACAGATTCTGGAACCTGCCAGGCCTTAGCTAGGGAGTCACTCTGACTCATTTGGACACATGTAGGAGTTTATGAAAAAGGAATGGCTGCTGTGAGTAGGATTCTGGAGTCCTTGATTGGATTGCCATCCTGAGTCTCTGTCATAGCACTAATTTGGTGTCATTTTAGCACATACTTTAAAGATTACATCACAAGCAGAGATTGTGGGTAGCTAAGTGAAGTGTGCTTGAAAAGCATGCACAAAGCCCTTGGTTTTTATCCCCAGCACTACTATATAGAATGGGTAGGGTGTACCTCACTAGTAAAGGAATTGTCTCTCATCCAGAAAGCTCCAGTTCAATCTAGTCTAGTATGAAAAAGAAGTTTGTTCATAACGGTTAATGTTTTGTGTTTTCCCCTTATTTCTATGTACTTTTAATTCACATTATGAGACAATCACTTCTGTAAGCATCACCACTCAATGGTAAGTTCGCTTTACTGAGTCACATACAGTCCACTACACCTGTGGATCAAGCACCGGCTCAGACAGTGCTTCAAAGCAAAGTGCCCTCCGTTGTCTCCCTGCTGGTGTCTACTTCTTTCCAGACTTCTAGCACAGTTCTCATATCCAGGCCATGACCACCCACAGGTGAAATCACTCCCTCACTGCTGTAGTCGATGAGGTTGGAAGTGACAGTCAATTTCCAGTTGTGATGCTAGTCAGGACAAACTGCTTTGATGTATGAGTTCTAATACTGAAAGGAACTTGTAAGGAAAGCATAGTGGCACTTAGAATAAAGGTGATCAAGTTTATAGTTTTGGTATTTCCTTGTTTATACAATTTTTCTGAATAAAAATTTCATGTCCTAGACTTTAGGCATCTGAGTATATCTGACATCTCCATGTCTCTGTGTAATGTGACTGAGCAGGCAGTCAGCTTCCATGAAACGGATGCTAAGTCAGTGAACCAAGGGTTCAAAGGCAATGGCTCTTGACACTTCACCACGATGCCAAACTTCACTCTCATTTGTAAAGCATTTACTGGTTTTGATTCACCACAAAAACAAGTAGGAAAAAATGCCTACTTGTTAATTGAATAAATTCCATCAACTTCTAAGTGATACTGTCAATCAGGGTAAGAATTTTCACTCAAAGATTCAGTAACAGGAAAACTTAAATGAAGGTGTGCTCCAAGTGTTTGGCCTGTTTGCAGTTAATGATGCATGAAACGCATACTTGTAATTTTCTAACAAGGACATAAAACCCGTAATACAGGCACAATTCCAAATACAATCAAAATACACCTAACATCATTTATTAAGGTATTATTGTAGCCTGTTAAAATAATTCTAAATATCTCTCACTTTAGTTAGAATTCAGTTTTCAACAAGTAGAAACACTTCCCAGTTTTATTTAATATTTAATAGTATTTTATTTACTAGCTAACATGGTTTTCAATTTCTGGAATTTACATTTGACTTTGTTTCTAGATATATTTATGAGAATGTTCATTTCCTTATTCTCTTGTTTTACATTGTAAAGTAAATGCAGTTCTATTTTATTTGTCTCTGGGATTATCTTGATTACCTTATTTAAACTCACAAGACCTACAAAAGTGGCTAGCACTGGCCCCACTCAGGACATTCAGGAATTTGAGAAAATACCTAAAGTTTCGACCTAGTGAATGAGTGGGCAAGAATCCAAGTCTGCTTTAAACTAGAACTTGTGGCACAAAGTCTTCTCATTCATGTTTAGACACTGACCTCTAGAAATGAGACAGCAACATCAAAGTGCTCTTTCCTCACACTCGCAAGCAGCACAGGAGGGCATGGATGGCACCTCGCTCTCCTAACTCAGCTGCACAGTCTTGACACTTGTCAGTTAAGAGTCGCTCCTCCCAAAAGTGTAGACGGCCTCCCTTTTCTACTTGCCACATATTTTAATTTCTAATTAAACTGTCTTATTAAAGTGTACTTTCAAACAAATAGTAGATTTTTATGGTTTTGTTTATAATTCTTGTACTGAGCTTATAAAATATGACCACATATTATAACCCTTTCTGTACTGGTGACTTATTTTTCCTGCTGTGGAAGACTCCTGACACAAACAGTATAAAAGATGATCTCCTTATGTTTGCTTACAGGTTTAGCTGTTTCATCTCATGGCTGATTGGCTCCATGTAGCTCAGCAATACGTCGCTGTGGTTGAAGCAAGTGGTTGGGCAGGTTTTCGCCTCTGGTAGCAGAAAGAAATGAAAGGGAGTAACTAGAAATGAGGTCTACTAGCCAAAAGCAGGCCCCCAGGGAACATACTTCTTCCCTCAGGCTTTGCCTCTCAAAAGTTTTTATCAACTTCTAAAGTGTCTAGGAAGCAAGCATTGAGCATGTGCCACAAAACAGTCAATACATGTGCCCGTGAGGGACATTTCATACTCAAATTTTAATGGACATACATTAACATAAATAAGCATATATTAGCTAATGCGGAAAACTATCAATTATTAGATGACAATCTATGAAAATACTACATTTTCAAACTTTAAATTCTAGTGTCTGCTATCATCAACTCTGCTGTGAGAAAAACGTCAAGTTTCGGTGATATCACTGAGGTGAAAGCCCAGAATATGCACTGTACTCACTCACGGGCATGGCCAATTAAGGAAGGGATAGAGCACCTTCCATTCAGCATTTCCCTGAGGGAAGCAGTGCGAGCCTCAGTCAGTCTTTCACTTCATTCCACAGGTCATGATGCACCATGTGTTCTGAGGCTATCAGGCCAGGGTAGTGACCAGCATGCACTCTTTGGCTCCCCCAAGGCCGTAAGTCAATGCAAATAAGTGATTGTACCAATGGCCACTCTAGCTTCTACATTCAGGTCAATACCTTACATCAGTATCATTATTACCATTTCAAAACAATGTGTTGGCTCCCTAGTTATACATAGTAGCCAGAGGTAAGATGGGGAAGTAAACAGTACACAGCAGTAATAGCTTAGGAAAGTGAAGTGCCTATTTACTATGTCTTGGTCTTCACTCCGTCTTCTGAAACTTTAATATAAACTCATTCAAAAGCAGCCTGCCCATGGAACACACTGTAGACTTGTGGTTTTAAATCTATCAGTCATCAAACAGAAACAATGATAAAAATTCTTCCCAATCAAAATAATGACAACAGTTGTGGAGGTGACTGGACAGGTTGGACTCTTCATTACCAGGACCACGCCCATCCAGCCATGCCCACATATCTTTTCTATTTCTGGCCCAGGAGTGTATTCCTACTTTAAATAGGTATGGATTCAGTAAAAGTAGGTGATATAAAAATACTATTTTTATGTATTATGTATTTTTAAGTTATACTTAAGTATACCTAATTGGTATATCTAAAAATTCACACATATATACATATAACCCTTAAATCAGAAACAGAATTGGATTTCTGTTTAAGTCAAGACTAAATGTCTTAAAAATATACAATGGGCTTTTTTGTACACCTTTTTTAATGTATAACGTTAGGTAATTAGTTGTGTAACTAATTATGTAATAGCAACTGAAAGAACAAATCATTATATAAGAGGAAAAGCAAAGGGAATGGTTGCTTTGGGGACTGGAGATGTTAAAATTTAGAGCAGTTCAGACAGTAAGAGGTATGTGAAAAACCTGTAAACAACTGACAAGAATCACCTGTGAAACTCAAATCTGTTAGTACATAATGAGCCCCTTTAGCAAACAAAAGAAAGCCTGCTCTGCTGGATGGGGTTAGGACTCGGCAAACAGACTAGACTTTGAAGACATCAGGAAACTCATCCTTGGTCTTGATCCACATTTACAGAATCAGGATTTCCAGAAACAGGGCTGGACCACTGCTAGAAGATTCTTCATGTTTGATGGGGAGTTCGACTTTAGTCTATCACTCAGTTTACCAAGTGCACTTGACCTACCTCTTTGTAACTCAGTCTTCATCTTCTTCTCTGGATAAGAGAGAGCATTAGCTATTGAGAGCATTAAATGAATATTTCAAATACAGAACAAGGCAGATGGCATTTAAAAGCACAAGTTATACATGAGCATTCATTAGTTATGTAAGTGAAAAATATGATGACGAGACTGGGATTCAAAAGTTTCAGAGATTCTAATTCAGTAAAAGTAAATATGATTCACATATCTTATTTTTTACCCATTCATGTGTTATGTCTGCCAGGAAATGTTTTTGTATTACTAGAACTTTACAGGGACCTACATTGATATCATCAGGCCTACGGTGTATATGTTGCTGGGTGCATATATATGTTATAAATGGATTTACAGAATATTTATTAAACTGCATTTTGCACTTCCAGGTAATCTCTTTTAAAATGTTTTTCAGTCTGTTAAAATACTTCAAATGATGTTAATAAAAAGCACTATTAAATATCCCAATGCCTCAAATATCATTGTTTATAAAATATTTAAATACATGCCTCAGTGTTGCCTCTGCTGTGCATGATACTTTTCTTCATATTTAAGTGAACTATTGACAAGGACGTGCAGTGAAGTATATACTATAAGCATGTCTAATATTGACTGTGGTGATGCATTTTGATGGTCATTTCTCGAACTAAATGTTGTGAACATTAAACTTACATCCAGAAGTAGGCGCTGTGTAATATATATGTATATCAGTAAGTAGATCTCTGAAACTCAAATGATTTTTCATTCACTCATAGTTCTATTAAAGCTTTTTACAATATAGGTTAAATAATTTTAAATATAAATGAAAAGACCATGGTGTAATGGTGCCTGCTTCTGATCTCAGTATTCAATGGGTGGAGAAAAAGGAATTAGGAGCTCAAGTCCAATCTTGGCTATATAGAGTGTTTGTGGCCAATCTGGACTACAGGAGACTTGATTCCAGCTTGCTTGCTTGCGCTCTCTCTCTCTCTCTCTCTCTCTCTCTCTCTCTCTCTCTCTTTCTCTCTCTCTCTCTCAATGAACTTTACATATCTGAATTGGAAGATTAAGTAATTTAGAGTAAAAAAAATAGTAATTTAGAGTAATAATCCTGCAGAAGACAACTAGAAAATCTATATATGGAATTGGTATTTCTCAAAGTAATTGTAGAATTTGAAACACAGGGACAAAGTTATCAGCCCAAAGGAATGGAACCTGACATTCTTTGTATTTTTGCCTTGAGTAAGCTTCATGCTTGGAATTATATGCTGAGATCCTTAAGAAAACACTTTGATATTTCATGGAATAAAAGTTTCAAAGTGTGGTCAAGGAACAGAAAAGATGAGTCTTCAATGACTTCCCCATATTTCAATCTGTGGCCCCATGGCTGCATAGTGCACAACTGAACTGAACTGAAGCTCATCCAGGCTTCCCCTGAATAGTCTACCTCAGAATTACTGGGAAATCAATAAAAATATAATTACAGAATGTGTGGGCCACAATTGCCCAAAGTTGTTAGGGTCTTGGACCCTCTTCTTTAAGGAGATGGCATTGTCTCAAATTTGAACTTGACTCCATGCATTCTGAAGGGCATCTCACATGTTATAAAGTTATGGGTGCCCAGGGCTTTGAGTCAATATGTACCAAGGATCGGAAATAAGGAACAATGGAAGGAGAGCCACAGGATCGCCTTAGGAGAGTCAGACCTGGAATATAAAATAAATGTGGTGTATTAAAGGCTGCAGGGCAATACTGGAAACTCCAGCAGTAGGTTAGAAGTACACACTACCTAGCAAAATCTAAAACGGTCTAGTAAGAATTTTGAAAACTGACTAAAATTAATGAGTATACTGAAGGGGGCGGATTGCATATTATTCAGAACTTAATGAAATGGTGAATCTGAAAACAGGTCAAAGGGAAGCCGCATGAGGCAACATGTGAGTGTCACGCAAGTGGTGGACACAGACAGCTGGAAGGCAGGGGCCAGAACAGACCATAATGTGCAACAGTCTGTGAACCAGAAAAAATAAGGTAAAAATCCTAAAAATTTCAAAAAACAGATTTACAAAAATGGAACGATGTCAGCTTTGTATCAAAGGAAAGCATGGAATTCTGAAGCCAGTTAAGCATTGTCAGCGCATTAAAGGAAAAGAACACTGATGTAGAATCCCAGACCCAGACAGAGCTGGTGTCTGACAGCTGAGAGTGGCTTGGAATTAATATTTATTGGCAAGAAAGTCATAGTAGTCATCTCCATTTCCCTCTTCCCTATGTGTAGTCTTTTTATGTATGGTGATTCAGTATACTTTAAGTAAATATTTTTCCTTTTTCTTTTGTCCTTTATGTATGTGGCTGTTTTACATGCACGTTTGTCTGTGCACCATGTGTGTGACTGGGGCTCTCATATGTAGAAGAGAGCACCAGATGCTGGAGACTGGAGTTACAGATGGTTGTGATCCACCAGGTGGGTGCTAAGAATTTAACCTAGGTCCTGTGAGAGCAGTGAGTGCTGAGCAATAACCACCTGGCAATCTTTATAGCCCCGCTTCTCTTTTGTTTTAATTTTTCCTACATATTTATTTTTGGTACAGTAGACATGTGTGGAGATGACAGGGAAGCTTGTAGAAGTCAGTCCTTATTATTACCATGTAGGTTTCCCATGATTGAACTCAGATCAATAGACTTGGCAATGGGCACATTTAGCCCCTCAACCATTTTGGCAGACCTACTATGTTGTGCTTTCTTGGAGTATTTGTTTGTAAACAGGATTACATCTATCATCCTGCTGGAACCTGTTCCTTCTACTGACATGACAAACAGCTTTTTCATCTGAAAGATTCATCTTTGATATTGCTTCTAGTGAATCTCTACTGGTGGGGAACTCTTCCAGTTTTCATTTGATTTAAACATCCTTGTCCCAATTATTTCTTTTAAAAATATGGATATTAAACTATAGAGCATAAATCACCACAGGATGTTAATAAGTACATGCCATATAAGATACTTTCATATCTAACTAATGGAACATTTAGGAGAAAAAATAACTATTGTATATAAAGGCCTGAGAAACACAAATCTGACTTAAGGGACATGTAAGTCTTCCTGAAAAATCACAGGATATTCATGGTTCCTGAGCACAAGTGGAAATTTACAAGCAACGGATATGCTCCGAGTCACAAAGAAAGGCTCATTATAAAGAACTGACAGCACGCAGAAAATAAAGCTTGATGGCAGTCTCACTAACTGCAACTCAACAAGAACAACAAAACAAAACTTAAGGTATGTTGAAAATTAAAACAATTCCAAATAACTGAAGGACGGAGAGAAGAGGAGGCTGACAGAGTCCACGGACATAAAGAACATGGAAACACTTCACAGTGGAAGCCTTCTTCCTCTCTCTTAATGAGTGTGACTTTCTTCCCATACCTGCCTTGACTACTCAGATTTCTCAACTTGACACAGCCAATAAAAGTGGAAGTATGATACCCGTGTTAAGACTTCAAACTGAGGGACCCCACTAAAGTTCTCAGGTTTCATGTGTGGCTCTGGGATGATTAATCAGCCATTAGGCTCAGGGATAAAAAGATGACACAAAGGACAAAAAAAGGATGACCTAATGGCAGGGGAAGGCAAGCAGCTTTATGATACTCTACAGAGTGAGCCAATGATCCCACAAATATAGCAACAGTAAACACACCATGGGCTAGTTCAGCCATGGAAGAGGCAGCATTGTTTTCGTAACGTCAAGGTTAGAGGCAAGGTTGCAACATCCAGTAATGATGATCTTCACCCCTAAGGAACAGCTAGAGGGTAACTGTAGACGACAGCTATCTGACAGAATATTTGATGCTGATGAAATTAACATGAGAACAGTTATTCTAGTAGTTATACTCAGCATCTCAGGAGTTTACCAAGATAGTATCCAGGATACTCATACAGGATTAAGTGTGTTTTTCTTAATAATTTGTGAAATTACAGAAGATACAAATTAAAGCTTCTATATAATAAAGAACCCAGAACACACAAAAATCTGAATAATTATGTGTTCATTTATTACTGACACAAAAAGAAAGTCTGAATAACAGTATTGTCTGAAGACTGTGTTTTTATTTTTCTAAGTAAGTGACTCACACTGTAGCCCAGGCTAGCTTAGAATTACTTAATCTTGGCTGACCTCAAACTCATTATCCTTCTACTATCACTGGATAAACAATGTTTGTAAACTACTTTACTTCACAGAGGTTAAGAACTATGGAACAGCTTGGTCAATTTGACAGATTTCAATTCAACCATAATAACAATCCTCTGTGTATGTCCATCAGAACGTTTCTGTGTGGGTGTTTCCAGAAGGACTTAGGATCCTTTCTGAATGTGAATGGTGTTAACTCATGCACTGGGATCTCCTATTGAATGAAGAGGAGAAATCAAATAAAACGCCAACATTCATCCCTCTCCTTCCTCATAACAGATGTAATATGATCAGCCAGGTCCAAATATTTTCTAAACTATCTGCTAACTGGTTAAGAATATACAAATTGATGTTATCTAAACCAAGGTGTATAGGTTATAAAGACATATAACCAATTGCCTGTTATGTCCTAATTAACTGCATGCAGCTGACCTGCTCCTTTGTTCCCTTATCACTCTGAACTCCAGACCTAATGTCTTGGAGAATGAATTAAGGACCTTGAAGCCAGGTGCCCAGTCTCTGATGGGCACTCCCTTGCTTAACTCATAATGTCAAAATGCAATTGGATAACACTGCAGCTCACCCTAGCTCCCTCCAAGCATTGTGTTCCTATCCTTTAAAAACATTGCATAATCTCCCTTTGGGGGTGTAGGTCAAATCCTGAAGTGGCCACCTCCCTGAGTTGCATGAACTGAAAGAGGTATTTACTACTCTTAGCAGGGCACACAAATGGTAAAAGAAATGAACACCAAACTGATAGTGTGACAATATACTTTAACAAAATAACTCTACAAACAGAACCTCTTATCCTCCCGAAAACCAGCACGTCTACTATACCATCAACAAGCACCAATGTCTCAAGCCTTCTTCAGAGAGGAACCAGTTAAGTGTTACTATAGCACTTCAATCGCCTGATCACAATTTTAGTACGAAGTATACCTAACAGATATATCAGTAGGGATAAACTGAAAATACTAATTCCCAGCTACCCTAACAGTGTCCATTTATTAGTAACAGAATTCAAAATAATATAAAAGTGTTATCAAGAGTGTTTTCCTCTCTTACCCGATGAAAAGCAAACCCACAGCCAGGAGGACAAATGGAAGGGCATGAACTGCTCTGGGGATACGGGAGCAGAGAGGCCTCTTGAGTGGTGGAGGTCAGGATACAGCATCTGAGACAGAGAATTCAAGGCTCTGGGTAATGTGCAGGGGGCTATGTCAGAGCTCATACTTGCCTTCATTACTCACCTGCTGTGTGAAATTCCAGGACATCATTAAGTTACTTTGACTTCTTCAGATCCTATGAAATAAGAATGGTGAAAATAAAAGAGATGGGGAAATTATATGAGCAATCAGTAAACAATAGAGCCATGGCCACCGCATTATCACGAGGGGATCTCAACTGCACTAGTACTCTGAAATGAAAGTTTCCACCTATCAAATTAAACAAAGTTAAATACAGAACCAGAGTGAATACAGTGAAATGCTTACCCTTTTATGGTATCACTATAATTTGGGGGACTTGTCTATAAGATTAGAAATATCAAAGCCTACCAGAGTTCTGAGTATTTGATACAGAGATGATTGAATATCCTAAAAAAGGATCAAAAAGAATTTAACTATAGTGATATATACGGCTGAAAATTTAAAAGCAACGGAAATACCCCACAACTAGAATGCTTAACCACTTCAGCCTATTTTTGCTACAATAGATGAAATACTAGGAAACCTACATGATTGCAGTAAATCAAATAGCTTGGGAAAGCACATGATATTAAAAGAAATGATCCATGATGGCAAATATGGGAATTTACAAAACACTACCGTTGCTGATAGCTCTTTTGATAACCTCCTCTCCCAGTGTTTGCTTTATAACTCCCTTGTAGTTAGTGCTTTATCAGCTACGATTGTTTTGTCTCTAACAGAAAATCTACCTCGTTTACATACAATTAATTTCCTATGTCATGGAGCTGGGAAGTGCAGGGAAGGCCAGGGTCCACAATTAACAGGGGCACCGATTGAGTGTCCTCCTTAGAGCCCAGTTCTTTTGCTATCTCTACTCTGTCTTCCTACTGCTATGGCTGGTTCGCCTCATGGTATACAGGATAAGTTTTCCTCTAGCTTCTAGAAAAATCATGTTCTGTGTACGGAAGAAAGAAACCAGTGCTAGAAAGGTGAATAACAACATCTTTTCTCATGGCTACTCCTGCAGTTTTTCAAAGTAAGTTTATTGTTTCTAACATTTTAAAAGTAATTCATATCATTGAAGAAGGCATAAAAAAACTCACGCATGATCCTGTTACATGAGACAAACATGAGATAAACATTTCAGTGCATTTGTTTTAAAACTCAAAATACAAACAATAATAATGCAAATAAGTACAGTTAAGTTTATAGTTGTTCTGAAATCATTCATTCAATTTGAAAATGTGACAGTCGATTTATTAGCTGGAGAACAGTCTGTCATGTGGAAATAGAATTGTTTATTCACCCTCTCTTTTAGGGCACTTGTGCTAATTTTGTTTATTACTACATATGCTGTGGCTCTTGGTGCCATTTAACTTATTAAATTTACTTGTTAGAATTGCCAGGAAATGAGATTACTGAACCAAACTTAAAGATTTTATTTCCATACTGCCAATTAACATACATTACATATTTAATGTAAATATAATTAATACAGAATGGAAATAATTATTTTCATCTTAAATTCTGGTAAAAATATCTTTAGGTATTAGTAAATATCTGATCATATAGTTGAAAAGGTATTATACAGGAAGAAATTATTTTGATATAAGCTGAACTCCCTGAAACTGCTATATGACAATAATCCTTTAGAGACAGCTCAAAGCTTTTGGCACATGCTGCTGTCATTTTAAACACCAGTCAACACTGTCCATCTTATCTGGCATTAAAACAGAAGTAACTTTTGTCTTAGTTACTGACATATTGTCATTCATAGACCTTTAATTTGTATAAAAATCTAACTATAGCATATGAAGAGGGCTATGACTAGGAATATGCTAGCTGAGTGTTGAACACAAATACACGATTGACTAAAACAATTGTGATGTTACAGAATCAAATGGATCATTTCACTATATGAAAACAGGAAAAAGTAATCATTAATCTCCGTCTTCTGTTTCTTTTTCTAAAGATAGCTCTCTTGACCTCACCTCTTAATTCTACCTTATTCTAACCTCTAACATTTGTAAGGTTTTGTTGGACAGTCTGCCTGTAGAAACTGGGAACTTAACTCTAGAGTGTACCTCTGAAGACACACTTCCGTGGGATGTCTACTCCTACCGACCGTCTATGGCTACAGGAAGACAGTGCTCTCCAGACTCACCACCACCATTGCAGTTCTACCTCTGCTCTCCTCGGCTGACAACTGGAAGGACATCTTGACTCAATCCCAATAGATACTTGAGAAATTGGGATAGCTTCAAGAAGTTTTAGAGCAGGAGACTTGGGACTTAGAAGTTACAGGAAGTATATGCTAGTTATTTAGAGAAAAATCATATTTTACCCAAACAGTGTACTACTCATTGTGTTACCTGCCAGGGAAAGAAGGAATGTGAAAATCTCCATGTGCTATAAAGCACCAATATCTTGATGATGCTGCTGAAAGCCCAGAAGAAGGAGGCAATTATCACCAGGACGAACCAAGAACAACCACAGGCCAATCGCCTTCTTCTGTGTGAGAATTCTAAGGCTGCACTTGTCCACAGGAAGATAAAATAGGATGCTTTCTAACTAGCTTTGTCTCTACACGCCAAGTATAGCTCCTTGTTAGCCAACCTGCCACTGAAAGATGCTTCCACTTAAAGGGTCTTAGCAAGATCCAACTGTTTGGGGTTTCCATACTTGAACCTCTGATGTTTTGAGGCAAGAAATGTCAAAAGCAAAGCAGGCAATGTCTCACAGAGATGATGGAGGAAATGTGAATCAGGTGATCACTAGGAACTTTAGGAAGTGACTCCAAAGTCACTTTGTGGATTTTCCTCTATCTAAATCATTACATTTATGAAACTCTTCATATTTCAATGTGGCATCCCAAAGAAAAAGAAGATAATTATCACTGGTAGCAGCAGTGACTTCTGGTATGCAGCATGCATTTTTAAGAAAATTGTGATTCTTGTTAATTCTTTGTCCTAGAAGCACTGTTGGGTGACAAACTGCTTCAGCCTACTGAGAACATTCAATGGTAGCTCCATTCTCAAATGTCAAGGAGGTGATACAAGAGATTTTTTGAGAGAGGATCTCACATAGTTCAAGCTGTCCTTGGACTTTGAACTGATCTTTCTGTAATATCTTCAAAGTGTTAAGATTACAGGTCTATGCTACTATGTCTGGCTTAAGAGTCTGTCAACTGACCATTTAAGCCAAACACACTGAACTACATTAAAAGCCACAGTTTCTGGGGGACTAGGCCTTCCACTAATAAGGGCAACAATGTAACCCAAGACATGGATTTTGAAACTGGCTTTGAGCTGCCAAAGGCCATGTTTAAATAGCTAAAATTTTGTAAGTTTAAGTTAAAGGTCTTATAAAATAGGATGGCCTGAATATAGGTGACGCATGGTAAAAATAAAATGGGTATTTTTTTAATTCCTGAAAAATCTTTTAACATCACCCAATACAGAACATTTGATATAATCTTTAAAATGCAGTGCCAAAGGAGTCATCTGGTATCAAGTGCAGCTAACCATTAGCATTAACCAAGAAAGATGATGCATATAGGACAGGATTGAATGAGGACACCATATCTTTGTAAATTCTGATTATTTAATTTCGGCATAATAGTGAGTTATTATACTTTAGTACTTCAAAAATATACTTTTCTGCTGAATGAGCGACTGGGTCCCACAAGGCCCTGGCCTACATGCATGTCTTCGCTCCATACACCACGCTGTTGTTGCATTGGAGGCAGTGAGTTCCATCCCGGGGATTGAAGGATCCAGGGCTGCAGACCACTGTGAATAAAACATGCATTAATGAGCAACATTCCCCATTGGGTTACATAAGTTAACACCATGTAAACTGTCACACATAATGTTAATTTTGTTGTTGTTTTAAGACACTCATAGTCAAGGTTGACTTTGAGCTCCTGATCTTCCCAGAGTACTGGGATTACAGGTATACACCATCATGTCTGACGAATGTTCTTTAATTCTAATTGAAGTAAAATATCTATGATGGAATTTACCACTTTATCCATTTTAAGTGTTCCCTTTGGTACTGTTAGGTATACTCATATGTATACTAATCTCCAGAACATTTTCATCTTGTCAAACTACATTACTATTCCAACAGAACAACTCTCTAGCATCTTTCTTAGCTGCTAGCAACCCTCATGGTTCCTGTTTCTCTGAATATGATGAGTTTAAAGGCTGACTACATCATCATTTAAGTTATAACAGGAGTTATAAGAGGTCAGTATGATAGACAAAGTAAAACTGCTTACAGGATAGTCCACTGCAATTATGTTTAAGTGTATGAAGAGCCAAGAGCTGTAAGAGGACTGCAGCTTATTTCTGATGTCATCATTTCAAGTTCTATTTGTATCACTTGATAAACGTGTGATTTGGGGGAAATTCTTAACCTAGTTCAATTTGATCATTCCTAATCTGTAAATATTGTTATCACAAATACTCTTGCAGCTATCACTGTACAGCAGCAGGGTAAAAAGAAAGTTCAAATCCTACTGATAAAGGAACCAAGTCTCTAGGCTCCTCCTTCCTTGTTAGCAAAAGAACGGTAACAGGTGACTTTATAACATTAACACGAAAATGAAAACCAGAAATCTAATATGAAAAAGCAGGCACTCAACAAATGCTAGATCTGGAACAAATGCTATACTCTGGGTAGCTGCCTGCATTGACTGTATACATTTCGAGTTGAGGCAAGCATGTCAGATGATCCACCTTTTTCCTGTTGCAAGCATTGGTGAAGGACTGCAGAGTACGTTAAAGCATGGTCACTGTGGATCATCTAACTTTTTAGCAACATTATTCAGTACTTTATTACTATTTAAATCTGCCTAACATTTTATTTTGTGTCATTTATGTTTAAGATGTGTTTTCCAAAATATAAAAAATACTTTGACTGCCTATTGAGAAGGAACATTTTGCATACTATATTCTAGAGTTCCTCAATTTACACCAGATGATTTATTGGTAGAATATTTCCAATGTGGAAAATATCTGTAATACAAGGTTAATTTTTATGTTTAATAATAAAAAAGGATCTTTAGATGCTTAAAGTATTTATTCAACTGCCAATGATGAAATACGATGTTGTATGAAAAGCACCCTTTCTCTCAGATCAGGTATTAATATTTCTTAAAGAACAAACATTGACATGTTGAAAGAATATATTGAAACTTCTTAAATCACTATGAATGCAGAATGCACTGTTTGCAACATATTTCATGTTGATTCTTACAAACAGATCAGATAGTGGCATGAAAATATGAGTGTTCATGATAAAAAATTCTAATAAGTTTAAAATTCGAATTTGATCTGAAAATGCACAAGAGCATAGCATAATGATACTTGTCTGTATCATTATTTCCAGTACAGTACATACTAAAATATCTTGCTCTGTTAGTTGAAAATAAGGTAATTTTTGAAATATAATTTAAATCTAAAGGACAATATTAGCAAACTATATTTATTGAATTAGGTCAAAAGGAAACATTTGATGACTAGCCAATACTGACATTAAAAAAGAAATTTAGAAAGTAAGCTTTCATGAATTTGGACAGGAGATTTCTAAAAGGGAGTGGGGAAATAATATTAACAGAATAAAAATTATCTGATAATTATACACTAACATTAAAAACTTAATAAAAAATGTAAAGCCAAAGAACAAATGTAAGAAACTATTTCAAGTACATTGATTAGAATATATAAAAATGCATACAACTTTGATAGAAAGTATAGGAAAGTTTTAAATTTGTATACATTATCAAATATTATACAAATGATGAACTAATATCATTTGAGGTGTTAGCACTGAAAAGTACTTGCCCACATCAGCAATCTAGGCAATGTAGACAACTATCAAAGTGTACTAAATTAGAGAAGAGTCATCAAAGGACTATTAGAGAGCTTTTGGCCTTCATTCATTCATGGATACATAAAAAAGCTACTGGCAACTGGCCAAGATAATACTGCAAGAGCTCTGGAAATCAGGCAATCTACAAAAATTATTAACACAAAATCAAATAAGTTTTGTCTTCAAAATGATGAGAAGTTTTATCTTGTTTTAGTACCCTTGTCCCACTCCATCCCAACAGAACTCTGTGAGGAAATTGAATACATCAAACAAAAATAAAAAAAAAAACAAAGCAAACACAACAATAAACAAAACAGAAAACTCCACCCCACTCAGTATGTTCCACTTAGAAGTACCACAACCGTAACCTCAAGGATGTTTCCAATTGTACTCTGTAACAGTATAGCTCTGACCTCCAGCCACGGATTGATCATTTCTGAAAACCACAAACACAGGACATGATTGAGGGATGCAAGACGAATGCCTAACGTTTACAGAACAAAGGGTAAGACTTAGTTAGGAACATTAGGCATTTAAAAGAACCCCAGACTAAACAGAGAGAAGTAGAGGAAAGAAAGTCCGTTCACAAGACTAAGCATGTAAAGAAAGATGAACATTAGTAATATTAACAGAAAAGTAAATTAAAACAACATGAGATACTGCTTTCCACCTACTGGGATAAGCAAGAATTCAAAGCAGAATATAAAGGTTGGTAAGCATGGTCAAAACCGATGTAGTTTTAGTGGCAAGAGATGTTAAAGTTGTGAGGAAACACAATGCAGAGGTTTCTTTAAAAATACCGTTGATGGCGCCAAATAACTGAGAGAAGCAACTTAAGGGAGGAAAGACTTATTTTGGTTCAAGAGTTTCAAAGGTTAGTTCGTCATGATGAAGCAGGCAATACAAGAACAGTGGCTCATATGATGGTGACCAGGCAACAGAGAGGAAAAAATACCTATGGTGCCTTTGATAGTCACATCCTATCACAGTCCACTGTCCTCGTCCCTTCAGCGCTTTGCGGACTCTAGTCTATGCATGTTCCACACTCAGGAAAGGCCTTTCTGCTTTAGTTCCCTTCTGTAAACAAACACAGATCCACACTTGTGGTGTGCTTTACAACTCCTTAGTCTAGTCAAGCTAAATCAATATTGAACATTAAACACCAAGAAGTACCAAGGCAACACTATGAAATTAGCAAAACTGTAGTAGCCAGGAGCTAAGGCACAGAGAAAGGGAAGTTGTTAGAAAATGTAGCTAAACCTGAGTTTTTATACAGTAGGTAACAGTCCTTAATGGGAATTAAGACATCCCATTATAATGCAACAAAAAGGTATCCTTATGACATAAACTTATTCAAGTTGCCAAAATTTTATATATTGAAAACTATCAGAAATCACTGAAATAAATTAAAAAACACAAATGAAAAGGACCATATTCATAGATTAGAGTTGCTACTGTTAAAATGCCAATTACACCAAAAGTTGGTTAAAGTCAATGCAATCCCTATCAAAAGTAAATGACTACTTGTTGTGGATTATTGTTTGTATTTTCTGCTCCCTCAAGAGGGGTGTCACAACGATGAGGAGTAGATCATGTACTCGAGTGGTGCCAGTAAAATCTTAATTGGTCAGATAAGGCTAGAGCATGTGATTGGGCAATGGAAAGAAAAGGCAGAGCTCAAAGATTTAGAGAAAAGAGAATGAGAGAGAGATGGAGGACGGAGGAAGGAGGTGGAGGATGAAGGAGATAAAGATGAAAGATGGAGCAAACCCATAATAAATATTGTTGCAAAATTGCAAAAGGTAATATTCACACACAATGAAATAAATTTGGACTATTATCTGATTTCACATATAAAATGAATTTGAAATACCAAAGACCTAAAATACAATTTAAAAATCAGGGATAATGAAAACTTTAAGGTATTAAGTGAAAACCTGAACTAAGCCTCAGAAACAGATTATAAGATACAGACAATATCTCAGCTGTTGAAGACAAGGTAGAAGAAATATGAAAATCAGTTGATAAAGAAAAGGTTAAGACTGAAAAATTCTAGACAAACATCTAGTAAATCTTGAAAACTATGAAAAGTAAAAAATCTACAAACGATAGATTTAGAAGGAGGATAAAGCCAGATCAAAGGCATAGAAATATTTAACAAAAACAGAAGAAATGTCCCCAACCTAACCCTATCAAGGTAAAAGGCATACAGAACATCAAATAGACAGGAACATAAAAGGAATTCCCCCACAACACACAGTAATCAAAGCACTAAATGTACAGTACAAAGAAAGGACATTAAAAACTGCAAAAGAAAAAGAACAAGTTATATATAAAGGCAGACTGACTAGAATAACACTTTTCAATGGAGACTCTAAATGCCATGTTCTATATACTCTGAGAAACCACAAATGACATCCTGTACTATTATACCAAGCAAAACTATAAATCACAATCAAGAAAGAAAGAAAAAAAATCTACAACAAAGTAATTTCTACCAATTCAGATCTCCAGAAGGAACTAGAAGAAAAAAATCAGTTTGAAGAGGTTAACAACATCCAACTAGACACAAGGAATAAATCATTTTATGAGAAGGAAACGAGGGGGAAAAGCATGCTATAACAACAAAATAGCATGAATCAATAAACACTGTTCATTGATAACTCTCTAATTGTCTTAATTCCCAAATAAAGAGATACAGACTGATGGACTGCTACATCTAAGAAACACATCTTACCAGCAAAAATAGATGTCACCTCAGAGTAAAAGGATGTTAAAGGGTATTCCGAGCAAATGAAACCAAGAAGCAAGCGGGTGCAGCCATTTTAATCTGACAGAATAGACTCCATACCAAAACTATTCAGAAGAGGCAGCAAAGAATATTATATACTTACAAGAAAAATCCAACAAAAGTACATTGCAATTTTAAACTTGTATGAACCAAACATAGGTGTACCTAAGTACACAAAAGAAATACTACTAAACCTAAAATCACACACTGACCCTTAAACAGTGATAATGGGTGACCTCAATACTTCATTATTGCCAACAGAGAGGCCATGCAGAAAACACTAAAAAGAGATATGCTGGGGGGTTAAATGACATCATAAATCAAATGTATATAGTAGATATCTTCAGAACATATTCATTTGAAGACAAAACAATATACTTTATTCTCATCAGTTCAAGAAACATTCTCCAAAATTGTCCATGTACTTGGACACAAAGAAAGTTTCAACAGATATAATAAAATAAAAATAACACTCTGCCTCCTATCTGGCACCCATGGATTAAATAACTCTAGATCTCAACAAAAAACTGAAACAAGAGAAAATGTACAAACTCATGGAAACTGAACAACTTACTACTGAATTAAACAATGGGTCTGAAGAGAAATAAAAAAGAAAATTAAAAAACATTTTGGAAATGATAAGGAAGGTGATTCTAAGACACAAAATTCATAGCACTAACTACTTACATCAAACGAACAAAACAAGTGAGATATCATATTAGCAACTTAACAGCACAGCAGAAAGCTCAAGGAGGAGGAGGAGGAGGAGGAGAAGGAGGAGGAAGAAGAGGAGGAAGAGGAAGAGGAGGAAGAGGAAGTTGTAGTAGTAGTAGTAGTAGCAGGCCAAAAGAGTAGATGGCAAAAAAACACTCAAACTAGAGGACAGGGGGTATAAAATATATGAAATAGAAGCTAGCAAAAACCAAAAAATACAATACAAAAAATTAATCCATGAAGAGCTAGTTCTTTAAGAAAACTAATATAACATTAACAAATCTTAGCCAAATAAAAGATGAGAAAATATTTAAATTAATAAAATTAGAGATGAAAGGAGAAACAGTACAAGAGATGCCTAGGAAATCCAGAGCATTATAAGTATATACTTTAAAAGAATCTGTGTTTTGTCAAATAGGAAAACAAAAGAAATGGATGACTTTCTTGATCTATCTTACCTACCAAAGTTAAAGCAAGATCAGATAAGTAATTTAAACAGACACATAACCACTAGTCAAATAGAATCTGTTATGAAAAGTCTCCCAATCAAAATAAGACTGACGGATTCAGTCACAGACCTCTACAAGACCTTCAAAGAATTAATACAAATACTATGCAAATTATTCTGAAATATAGAAACTGAAAAAACACTTCCTAATTCTTCTTTCAGATCACTATTACCTTCATATATAGAATATCGCATATAGTATGATCAAGTTGGCTTCATCCTACAGAGTCAAGCGTGGCTCCGCATCTGTCAATCAGTAAATGTAATCTACCACAGTCATTTTATTAAATTCAGAAAAGGCCTCTTAAGTCACCAAGGGAAACCACTTTTGCCAAGAATAAGTTGTGTCCTATGAGAGTTGCTGGTCAAAAGTGCCTCATGGAAACCACCAAATATTTCCAGTTATTGGCAAGACTATTAGTTGCTTTCTACAAACTGATTAAAAAACCTTATTGCTGAAGGAAGAACATATCTTCTTGAACATGAAGAAGTCAAGTTGACACCAACCTAGAGCCTTCACCCCTACTCATTACTGTTGTTGGTACTAGAAAGGTACTTTGCTTGCCACAAAAGAAAAAGACAATCATGAACCCAGCTATAAACCTTGTGACCAACAATGGTGACCAGCTTGTGAGATACATTGGTACAATCATGGAATAAACATCACTGGGCTCTAACACCCTGAGTAACTGGGTCCACCAGCATCCAGAGACACAAAAACCCCTGCCCAGCCAGTGGCATGGGTTCCTTCCTCCAGTCTGAACCTGGACCCAGAGCAGACCTGGAGTGCTGGGTCTGCATCCACTCTTTCAATACCCAGAGGGAGCCCGACTCCCAGGTGCTCTGAAACACTCAGGATCACAGGATCGATAGTCACAATAGTCACAAATAATATAGAATACTTTGGTGTGACTCTAACCAAGCAAGTGAAAGATCTAGATGACAAGAACTTCAAGTCTCTAAAGAAAAAAAAATCAAAGATCTCAGAAGATAAGACCTCCCATGCTCATGGATAGGCAGGATTAATATGTAAAAATGGCCATCTTGCTGAAAGCAATTTACAGATTTAATTCCCATCAAAATCCCAACTCAATTCTTCAGACAGTTAGAAAGAACAATTTGCAAATTCATCTGGAAAAACAAAAAACCCAGGATAGCAAAAACTATTCTCAGCAATAATAGAACTTCTGGGTTAATCGCCATCCCTGACCTAAAGCTATTTTACAGAGCAATTGTGATAAAAACTGTATGGTATTGTTACAGAGACAGGCAAGTAGATGAACGGAATAGAACTGAAGATCCAGAAATGAACCCACACACCTATGGTCACTTTATGTTTGACAAAGGAGCTAAAACCATCCAGTAGAAAAAAGAGCATTTTCAACAAATGGTCCTGGTCCAACTGGCAGTTAGCATGTAGAGAATGCAAATTGATCCATTCTTCCCTCCTTGTACAAAGCTTAAGTCCAAGTGGATCAAGGACATCCATATAAAACCAGATACACGCAAACTAACAGAAGAGAAAGTGTGGAAGAGCCTCGAACACATAGGCTCAGGGGAAAATTTCCTGAACAGAACACCAATGGCTTATGCTCTAAGATCGAAAATATTGGACTGAGTATGGGTACCCCGATGGAGGAGTTAGAGAAAGGACTGAAGGAGCTGAAGGGGTAAGAGGTTTGCAACCGCATAGAAAGAACAGCAATATCAACCAACCAGACCCCCCGCCCCCAAGAGCTCATAAAATTGCCTACCTTTTGTAAGGCAAAGGACACTGTCAATAGGACAAAATGGCAACCAACAGATTGGGGAAAAAATCTTTACCAATCCGAAAGAGGGCTAATAACCAATATGTACAAAGAACTCAAGAAGTTAGACTCCAGAGAACCAAATAATCCTATCAAAAATGGTATACAGAGCTAAACAACGAATTCTCAACTGAGGAATATTGAATGGCCAAGAAGCACTGAAAGAAATGTTCAACATCCTTAGTCATCAGGGAAATGCAAATCAAAACAACTCTGAGATTCCACCTCATACCAGTTAGAATGGCTAAGATCAAAAACTCAAGTGACAGCAGATGCTGGTGAGGATGTGGTGAAAGAACAACACTTCTCCATTGTTTGTGAGATTGCAAGCTGATACAACCACTCTGGAAATCAGTCTGGAGGTTCCTCAGAAAATTGGACATTGCACTACCTAAGAACCTAGCTATACCTCTTCTGGGCATATACCCAAAAGATCCTCCAACATACAACAAAGACACATGCTCCACTATGTTCATATCAGCCTTATTTATAATAGCCAGAAGTTGGAAAGAACCCAGATGCCCTTCAACAGAGGAATGAATACAGAAAATGTAGTACATCTACACAATGGAATACTACTCAGCTATTAAAACAATGACTTCATAAAATTCTGAAACAACAAATGGATGTAACTAGAAAATATCATCCTTTGGTAACTCAGTCACAAAAGAACATACAAGATATGCACTCACTGATAAATGGATATTAGCCCAAAAACTCAGATTACCTAAGAGACAATTCATAGACTACATGAAGCTCAAAGGAATGAAGACCAAAGTAAGAATGCTTCAGTTCTTCTTTGAAGGGGAACCAAAACACTCACAGGAGGAAATATGGAGACAAAGTGTGGAGCAGAGACTAAAGGAAAGGCCATCCAGAGACTGCCCCACCTGGGGATCCAGCCCATATGCAGCCACCAACCCAGTCACTATTGTTGATGCCAAGAAGTGCTTGCTGACAGGAGTCTGATATGGATGTCTCCTGAGAGGTTGTGCCAGAAACTTACTGATACAGATTAGAATGCTTGCAGCTAACTATTGGACTGAGTATGGGTACCCCGAAGGAGGAGTTAGAGAAAGGACTGAAGGAGCTGAAGGGGTAAGAGGTTTGCATAGGAAGAACAATATCAACCAACCAGACACTCCAAGCTCCCAGGGACTAAACCACCAACCAAGGAGTACACATCGGGCCCCATGGCTCCAGTCACATATGCAACAGAGAATGGCATTGTTAGGCATCGATAGGAGAAGTCCTTGGTCCTGTGAAGTCTCATTTCCCCAGTGTATGGGAATGTCAGGGTTTTGGAAGTGGGAGTGGGTGGGTGGAAGGGTGAGCATCCTCATAGAAATAGGGGGAGGAAAAATGGGAGAAAGGGGAACTGGGAAAAGGGATATTTGAAATGCAAATACATAAACTATCCTATAAAAAAGAAAAAATGATAATAGTCACAGTTCAGAGAACATTGGGACAAAGTAATATATTCTAGACAAACAGGGCCACTGTATTCATGAACTCAAACCAGCTATTGTCACTGGTACAAGATTAAGACGATGTGCCACAAGATCATTCCGGTGTGGAGAATAGGGCCATACAAAGCCCTATATCGAGCTGAGGAGCTACTGACAACTTCTAATTGTTGGGACACATTCAGTTTTTTTCAGTAGTGTGACCCATCATACATAGTTCATGGCTAAACATACCATGGAAAGCAATCATTGAACTCAGTAGACAATGTTTTATAAAAACATGAATTGAAGGGGAAAAAAATCCAAGAGGTAGTGGTGTAGATATAATCTAAATATGGTGTATGCTGGAATGAAATTATTAAGAAAAAATTTAACAACTACAAAAATTAGGAAATCTCAAGTAAATACCTTGATACACCTTAAAACTCTGACTTTAAGGTTGTATTATCTTGTTCTTTGACAAAGAACAAGCCAAACCACAAGTAAGAAGAAGGAAAGAAATCATTATGATTACGGCAGAAATAAAATAGAAACAAAAAGTGCAAAGAATCAATGAAACAATTCATTGTTAAAAATAAGAAAATTAATTATTTAGCTAAACTAAGAGAGAGAAAACCCATAGTAATAAAATTAGAGATGGATAGAGACCCATTATAACAGATACCAATGAAATGCAGAGATTAAAATCAAATAAGAGAAATGTTGCATGTAATAATTAAAAACCAATCCACGGGGGTTCGGGATTTAGCTCAGTGGTAGAGCGCTTGCCTAGCAAGTGCAAGACCCTGGGTTCGGTCCCTGGCTCCGGAAAAAAAAAAAAAAAACAAAAAAAAACAAAAAACAATCCACACCTTGGCAGTCTCCCCGCCCCCATGGCTATTGCCATGCAAGGGTACACCAAACTTCCTGCCACTGAACCGCTCAACAGCTGTTTTCCCAGTCATCCAACCCCAGTGACTAGCTGCTACCAAACCACTCAGCACTGTAGCTTAGCTGAGTCACTGCGAAATGGCGAATACCAATCTTAGTTTAGAATTAACACAACTGCTGGGGGAAGAATCTATTGTCCTAAAGTCATTAACTGTTCTATTGAAATCTTTTCGTGGCAGATTTTGGTGGATTCTACCACCAGATCTAACGGTCCTGGTGTATACATTTTGCCTGCTTTTGCATTCATTGCTGTCCAAAAGAAAGTGTCCCTCTCCTGTGTTCCCTCTTCCTGTCTCTGACCCGAAAGCCCTGCCTCTTCCTCGCCCAGTGATTGACTTCTTGTCATCCTTATTATTCAATTAATTAGGGGAGAATTCCGCTACAGAGATACAACTGAAAATGTTCTGTAGCAAGCAATAAGATTGAATCAGCATTGAATTTAGTGTTGCTGCCAAAAACATTTCCAGGCATAGATGGTGAATTTAACAGATCTTTAAGGAAGAACTAATACCATTGCTTCTTACTCCGCTCCATAAAATAGAGAAGAAAGGAATACTGCCAAAATAATAAACTGATAGGCGAAATCACTGCCATCAAATGGGACCTAAAAGGAAGTTGGCTTCACTTGCCTACTAACTGACAAACTAAACTAACAGACTTCAAACTAAAACTAATCAGAAGAGATAAACAAGGACACAGAACACTTCATTCTAGTCAAGGGACTAGTTAACCAAGAAGATATTACTATCTTAAACATATATGCACCAAACTCTGGGCACCTAACTTTCATAAAAAAGCAATCTACTATTGAATTTAAAGATGCAGATTAATATCAATCTATTGACAGTAGATTTCAATACCCCATCTTCTCCAAAAGACAGGTCGTCTGGACAAAAAGCAGAAAAACATCAGCATCATTTGACACCATACATCAAATGTATTTAAATACATCTACAGATTAGATTCTACCCAAATACCAAGGAATACACATTCGTTTTTCAATATGAAGAGTTCATTATAAAATGGAAATTTTAAAATAAAATTTAGAATCATCATGTGTTTATTTAACAGTAAAGTCAAACACTTCAAAAAGGCCTTTACACACTTTTTTTTAACTGAAAATAGACTTTGCCCTTCCAGTCTGCATCCCCACCGGGGCTGATCTGTGTGTCTGCCCCTCTCCCCACGCCATAGTCTGCAGATCTCTCTGTAACCAGGAACACGGTGAGACCCCTGTCCAAATAACCACCCCAGGAGGAACCCATATGTAGCTCAGCAGACATGGGACTTTTGCCAGAACTCCATCTCCTTTCTGGTTTACATGACCACCTGGGCAGATCAGCTTGTCTGCCTCTCTCCTACACCTCACAGCCTGCCAGTCTCCCAGGAGGTCTGTCATAACCAGGTCACAGAAAGACTGCCCTAACCCTAGGACATAGGAAGTCTGCTCTAACCAGGGATACCTGACCCCACCCTACCCCCAACCTGAGCCAGCACAGTCTGCCTCCCAGAAGGTCTGCTCTAACCCATGCCACAGAGCTCTACCTGTCTCCAAGAAGGCAAACTCTAGTTAGAGACACCCAGGCCACTTAACACCAGAGAAAACCAGATAACCAGAGGCAAGCATAAGAGCATAAACAACAGAAGCCAATGTAATTTGGCACCATCAGAAAACAGTTCCCCTGCCACAGCAAACCCTGAAAATGCTAACAAACCTGAAGAGCAAAATGCTGACCTAAAAGCCCATCTCATGAAGACAATAGACGCCTTTAAGGAAGATATAAATAACTTCCCAAAAGAAATACAGGAAAACATAGGCAAATTGAAGGAATTGACCAAAATGGTTCAAGACCTAAAAATGAAAGAAAAACAAAGAAATAACGAATGGAGGCAACCCTGGAGATGGAAAACCTAGGAAAAGGATTAGGAGTTAGAGATGAAAGCATCACGAATAGCACACAAGAGACAGAAGAAAGAATCTCAGGTGTAGATGATACCATAGAAGATACTGACACAATGGTCAAAGAAAATACCAAGTGTAAAAACCTATTAAGGAAAAACATCCAGTAAATTCAGGACACAATGAAAAGACCAAACCTAAGAATAATAGGAATAGAAAAAATTGAAGATTCCCAGCTAAAAGGCCCAGAAAATATCTTCAGTAAAAATCATCATCAAAGAAAATTCCCCTAACCTAAAGAAAGAGATGTCTATAAATGTATAAGAAGCTTACAGAACATCAAATAGATTGGACTAGAAAAGAAGATCATCCTATAACATAATAATCAAAACATTAAATGTACAGGACAAAGAAAGAATGTTAAAAGCTGTAAGGGCAAAAGGCTAAGTAATATATAGAGTCTGACCAGAGTTACACCTGACTTCTCAACATAGACCCTAAAAGCCAGAAGGTCCTGAACACATTTCTTTCAGACTCTTAAAAGACCAGAGATGTCAGGCCAGACTACTATATATACTGAGCAAAACTTTCAATCACAATAGATGGAGAAACCAAGATAGTCCATGACAAAAATAAATTTAAATACTATCTTTCTACTAATCCAGCCCTACAGAGGATACAAGAAGGAAACTCTAACATAAGCAAATGGACCTAAGAAACAAGCTGGAATAATCATTCTAATATCTAACAAAATAGTGTTCAACCAAAAGTAATCAAAACAGATAGGGAAGGACACTTCATATTGATTAAAGAAAAATCCACCAAGATGACATCTCAATCCTAAATATCTATGTCCCAAATTCTAGGGAACCCACAGTCATAAAACAAACTCTACTAAAGCTTAAATCATACATGAAAAGCCACACATTAATAGTGGGAGACTTCAACACCCAACTCTCACCAATGTATTGATCATCAAAACAGAAACTAAACAAAGAAATAATGAAAACTAATGGATGATAGGAATCAAATGGTACTAACAGATATCTACAGTGCATTTCACCCAATCACAAAAGAATACACTTTCTTCTCAGCACCTCATAGAACTTTCTCCAAAATTGACAATATACTGGGTCATAAAGCAAGCCTGAACAGATACAAAAGGATACAAAATTAACCCTTTACATCTTATCAGATCATCATGCATTAAAGCTGGACTTCAACAACAAAAGAAATGACAGAAGTCTACAAACTCATGAAAACTGAACAACTATCTACTCAATGACTACCAGGTCAAAGAAGAAATAAAGGCATTAAAGATTCCCTAGAATTCAATAAAAATGAAGGAACAATACCCCCAAACTTATGGAACACAATGAAAGAAAACAGTGCTAAGTGGAAAGTTCATAGCACTAAGTGCGTCTATAAGAAATTGAAGAGATCTCATACTAGCAACGTAACAAGACACCTGAAAGCTCTAGAACAAAAAGAAGCAAACAAATCTAAGATGAATAGAAGACAAGACACAATCAAACTCGGGGTTAAAATCAACCAGTTAGAAACAAAGAGAACAACAAAGAAACATCAAAGAATCAACAAACCGAAGAAAATCAGTAAGATAGACCAACTCTTAGCCAAACTAACTAAAAAGCAGAGGGGAAGGAGAGGGAGAATCCAAATTAACAAAACCAGAAATGAAAAGGGAGGCATAACAAAAGACACTGAGGAAATTCAAAACTTCATTAGTTCTTATTTAGAAAGCCTATACTAAAAACTTAAAAATCTAAATGAATTGAATGGTTGTCTAGCTAGATACTACTTACCAAAGTTAAATCAAGATCAGGTAAACTATTTAAATAGTCCTATAACCCATAAGAAAATAGAAGCAGTCATTAAAAGTCTCCCAACCTAAAAATGTGCAGGGCCAGATGGATTTAGTGTAGAATTCTACCAGACTATCAAAGAAGAGCTAATACCAATACTCCTCAAATTATTCCACAAACCAAAAGAACATTGCCAAACTTCTTCTATGAGGCCTTGGTCACTCTGATACCTAACCATACAAAGATTCAACACAAAAAGAGAATTTCAGATCACTTTCACTGATTTCAGACCAGGAACACTGATTCAAAAAAAAAAGCTCACAAACTGAATCCAAAACTATCATTCACCATGACCAAGTAGACTTCATCCCAGGGATGTGAGGGTAGTTTCATATATGAAAAATCCATCAATGCAATTCACCATATAAATAAATTGAAAACCAAATAATTATCTCCTTAGATGCTAAAAAAGTATTTAACAAAATCCAACACCCCTTCATATTAAACCTCTTGGAGAGATCAGGATACAAGACAAATTCCTAAATGGCAATATACAGCAAGCAAATAGCCAACAGCAAATTAAATTGGGAGAAACTTAAGTAATTCTACTAAAATCAGGGACAAGGCAAGCCTGTCCACTCTCTCCCTATTCTCTTCAATATAGTACTTGAACTTCTAGCTAGAACAATAAGATAGCTAAAGGAGATCAAGAGAATAAAAATTGGCAAAGGAGAAGTCACAGTATCACTATTCACAGATTAACGTTTGTGTTGTATATATAACATCTGATTGTATACATAAGTGACCCCCAAAATTCTACCAGACAACACTGACAGCTGATAAACCCCTTCAGTAAAGGAACTGAATACAAAATTAACTTAAATAAAAACTGTAGTCCTCCTTTCCACAAACAATGAGGTACATATAGCACAGCTATAAAGAAAATGAAATCATGAACTTTGCAGGTAAATGAATAGATCTAGAAAACATCACATGAAGTATGGTGACTCAGACCCAGGAAGACGACCGTCACATGTTCTTCCATATCAGAGGCTCTTAGAGCCAACTCTTCAGATATGAGAACATGTTCTAGAGTAACTGCATACACTAGGAAAGTAAAGGGGGATGATTACTGGGGAGGAATAGAGAGGGAAACAACAGGGTACGAATGATATGACTGGGCAAATAGTAAGAGAGGGTGTTAATTATGGGGAAGGGAAAAAGATTAATACAGAGGAAGGGACAACAGGAATTAAAAAACAGGGAATTAGAAAAAGACAAGGATTTTACTATTAACTATCTAAATAATAATAATAACAACAATAACAATAATACATTAAGGTCTGTGTAAAGATATGAATGCATTTTTTTCATGTTTGAATTATATTTTGAGTGTTTCTCTTACTATACTTAAATTTTTAAAACTTAAAATTCTTCACGTACAAGGCACATAAAAACACTTTTAGCACATGGATGGAATAGGTCTAAATGATTAGAGCTGCCTCTCCCCACCCCCACCCATAGCCAAATTAAATAAAAATATTTACCAAAGTTAGTAGCTGGGTTCTCAGAGATGAAATACAAATGTCTCAGAAACACCTAAAACTGTTCAACACCTGCGCCATCAGTGAATGAAAACTGCTTTCGGCTCCATCTTAACCTGATCAGAATGACCAAGATTCTTAAAACGAAACTGACAGTAGATGCAAGGAAAGGGAAACACTCATTGCTTCGAGGTGGGGTGCAAACTGGCACAGCCACTATGCAAATCAGTGTGGAGATTTCCAAAACGATAAAAATAGATACATCCAGAATCTGGCACTGGACTTCTTGTTCAAAACCCTATGGCTTCTAGGAGCACCACTGTCTATCCACGTATAGTGACTCTGTTCAGAATCTTAATTTAGGTTTTCTAGTCAATGATGTAGAAGCTTCTCACATTAATTTACATACACCCCTAATATTACTTAGTACATTACAATCCCCAAATATTATCTTTCATCCTTTTTCTAGCTGTAGTACCTTTTCCTAAACAAAATTAATTGATCTCAATGGAGCTAAAGTATATTTACTAGTATCAGAGATTTTTGTGAGATATTTGAGAATGATCTTGCTAATTCTGAAGACACATCTTTAGATGTTAGATTCTAATACAATTAGAGTTTTTCCTTAAATATTTAGGTGTGTAAACTCCACATATTTTTTCATGCTCCTTGAAAATTTTGTCTTGTAAAAGTTAAATTTTATTGTTAAATACCCCCAAATATAAAACTACTATACTACCAGGTTTTCTTAATAATTTACCCCTTAATCGTTGTTTAATGCTCTTTTGTGTACACAGTTATACTTCTTGCTAAAGTCTATTTCATATATAATAGCACATTATATCCTTTTTCTTGCTTCTATGATTCTTTATATATATTATTTTTTCTAGTCTTTGATTTTCTACCTTTGGTCTTTCTCTATTTAAAGAAGCATCTATTATAAGTAGCAAAGTATTGGTTTGGGTTTTCTTAGTTAAATCTTCTCTTTCCCCCTCTTTAACTGAAGGAGTCCATTTACGCTAATTGAATCTAGGGTGACCATCTTAAGTGGAGACTGTTTCGTTCCAATTGTACTTTTATCCATGCACTCAGATTTGTCATCCTTTACACTGACAGTTTTCACTACTTTAAAGGTTTTCCATCTATCTGCTATTTATATATTATTTGAGTGTGTCTTAGTTATTGGCATAAAGTCTTATTTACAATGCAGTACAAATCATTACATACTCAAATAGCTGGACCTTATAGCATAGCAATTTTTTTTCCTCTTGCTATTAGGGATATATGGCCAAATACTTGACTTCCACTATTTTAAGCTGCACAGAGTATTTTATTTTGAAATACTTACGTTAGTGTGTTATTTTCACTTTTGCAGTTTTTGGCCCATGATTATTTCTGTTTACTTGAATAATTACTTTAATATTTATTTTAGTGTATGCTTAGAACAAATTCTCTCTAATACACTGCTTGCTTAGAGGTATTTTTATTTTGCCATGACCTTTGATTACTAACTTGGCAGATATCTTATTTCAGTTTATCAGTACATAAGTCCTGGCTTCAGTATTGACATCCTCAGATTTTTTTCTCTTCAGGCTCCTAAAACCTCATGTCCTCACACAGAATGTAAAATTTTTATGTTTTAATTCATTTTTCTAGTGCTATCAGCAAGAGATTTTAACTGTTATACATTTTCACATAATAGTCAAAATATCCAATATCATAATCAGAATAGATATTATTTCTTTTAAATTTTAGAGTTTTACCCAGGAAATCTGAATTATTAATTTAAAATATTTAGAGCATTTTCATGCCATGTTAGTCAAATGATGGTTTCACACTTTTTTTTAGAAAAAAATATGTCTTTCTAAAAGAAATCCAAGCAGTACATTCTGTTACATCATATGGTGACATATGCAATTGTAGTATGTTTTCAATAACTTATATTTTCTTAAGAATATAATAATCAAAAAAAGAGAAAGAGGCTTTTGTGGTTCCAATTGTATGTCACACAGAAGCAGAACTTCTTAAGTACATTCAGTGTAGGAGAGCTAGGAAAAGATTTTTGTGCCTCTAATCTTCTGTGTAAACATATTTTAAAGTGTTCAGGGCTGAATGAATATAGTAAGTTAATAGATTCTAAAAGATTTTATTTAAAACAACTGTATTTGCTCAACAAATCACTTTTATTAATTATTCAAAGGTACATTTTATTAATAAAGCCATCTAAAGATAATTAAATACTCTAACCCATGGGCAAGTCACTTGTGACACTAAAATAAGTCTGCTTTTTATAAGAGATCTCAATACAGACATCATTTGACCCAAAAGTTTCTACAAGATCTAGTGCTTTTATAGAGAAACTACCAACAGAAATCAAATGAATGTTATCAAAACATTAGCTGAGGAATCCCTGAAGAATTTTAAAAATGAACCATATTAAAACTTATAGATGTCTCCTTTCCCACTCACAATGAGTTTTCAGCCTTCCATTTTCCCTTTAATGCCTTTTCTACACCCTAGACAGCTTAGAGTATCCTAACTTTCTAGCTGCAATAAAGCTTAAGTCTTTGATGCACATGCATATTCCTAGTTCAAAATTCTTAGAGAGATGCAAGGATTTAACAAGTTTAGCTGATCTTCAGTTACTACTGAATAAAATATAAGTACATGTAATTAAAGAGCTAAATTGTTACATTCTGCATTCTTTGCTTAACATCCCTACACTTTCTTCATTCTTATCAGAGCTCTGTAGGGACATTCATAACTATCCATTAGCAAGAGCTCAGCATTAGCCTCTAGAAGCCCATAAATTTGTGTCACATATCCTATAATTGGTTTTTAGTAATTTTGCCAAATTTCTTATGTTTAAACAAAGATAAGACAAAGAATTATAATATTAACTCTAAAGAAACTAAAGTAAAAAAAGAAGTACACTATTTTTTTAACATTCTATTCTAAAAGAACAAAAAGAAAAAATAGCCCTGTGTACTTCTTAAAGTACAGTGGAAAAGAAAAAAAATGATAGAGAATGGCTCAGATCCTGAAATATTAAAACAAAGTTGGTAAAAACAATATGGCAACAAAATCACTCAAGTACTCCTCTCTTCTCCTTCTCTCCCACCTTACAAAAGCTTTGTCCTTGCCTTATTTTTCCATTGACTAATCATGGCCTTGACCTACCTTGTCTGCCTTCACCTGCATAATGACATCAACTGACAGACAACAGTTGGACTGCTCCTCTTAAGATCCAACAGCCTGAAGCCCTCTCAGGAGATCTACTGCAGCCAGGGCAACAAATCAGCAGTTTCTCTGCCCCTCTGAAGACCCTCCAGTTAGAAGGTCCCACCTACCAGGAGACCTGAAGCAACCCAGGAACAAATGAGGAAGATTCCAGACAAAGTCACCAGGAATAACCAATGTATGTAGCCATCATTAGAATCCAGTTCTCCCACCAAAGCAAGCCCCTAATATATCAACACACCTGAAAATCAGGAAGCTGACCTAAAATACTATCTCATGAAGATAATAGACTCCTTTAAGGAGTATATAAATAACTTATGAAACACAGGAAAACAGGTAGAAGCCCATAAAGAGAAAACAAATAAATCCTTAAAAAAATATAGGAAAACACAATCAAACAGGTGAAGGAATTGCATAAAGCAGTCAAGACCTAAAAATAGAAATAGAAACAATAAAGAAAACACAAATGGAGGCAAAGCTGGAAATGGAAAACCGAGGAAAGAGGTTAGGAATTACATATGTAAGTATCACCAACAGAATACAAGAGATAAAAGAGAGAATCTCAGGCACAGAAGATACCTTACAAGAGATTGACACAACTCTTAAAGAAAATTCAAAACATAAAAAACTCCTAAACCAAAACATCCAGGAAATTCAGGACACAATGAAAAGTCCAAATCTAAGAATAATTGGAATAGAGGAGAATCTTCATTCTCCTGAAAACATCTTCAACAAAATTATACAAGAAAACTTCACCAACCTAAAGAAACAGATGGCCATAAAGGTACAAAAGGCCTATAGAACACCAAACAAATGCAACCAGAAAAGAAAATTCTCTCATCACATAATAATCAAAATACTAAACTCACAGAACAAAGAAATAAAAGCTGCAAGGGAGAAGGTCCGAATAATATACAAAGGTAGACCTATTAGAAATACATCAGACTTCTCAACAGAGACTATAAAAGCCAAATGAGACTCAGAGGTCATGCAGACTCTAAGAGAACACAAATGCCAGCCCAGGCTACTATACCCAGAAAAACTCTCAACCAACATAGATGGAGAAACCAAAATATTCCAGGACAAAAAAAATTCAAACAGCATCTATCTACCAATCCAGCCCTTCAGAGGATCCTAGAAGGAACATTCCAACACAAGGAAGGTACCTACACCAAAGAAAAAACAAAATATTAAGCATCTCACAAAGAAGACAAAAGGAGAAAACCACAAATACATAAAACTACCTACAAAAACAAATATAACAGGAACTAACAGTCATCTGTCTTTAATATCTCTCAACATTAGTCGATTCAACTAACCTATAAAAAGGCATAAGCTAACAGACTAGATAGGCAAAAAGATCCAGCATTTTGCTGCATGTAAGAAACACACCTCAATAACAATAACAGACACTATCTCAGAGTAAAGGGATAGAAAAAGGTTATCCAAGAAAATGGTCCCAGGAAACAAGCTGGAGTTTTGATACTAATATCCAATAAAATAGACTTTCAGCCAAAGGATATCAAGCATAATGAAGAAGGACACTTCATATTCATCAAGAAAAAGTTTCAATTCTGCACATCTATGCCCCAAATGCAAAGATACCAAAATTCATAAAAGAAACTTTACTAAAGCACAAAACACACATTGAACTCCACACAATAATAGTTGGAGTCTTCAACACAGCACTCTCACCGATGGGCAGGTCACTGAACAAAAATTAAACAGATACACAGTAAAACTATAGAGGTTATGAACCAAATGGAATCAACAGATTTCTACTCAATGTTTCACCCTAAAACAAAAGAAAACACCTTTTCAGCACCTCATGGTACCTTCTCCAAAATCAACCATATAATTGGTCACAAAACAACCCTTAATTGATACAAGAAGATATAAATAATTCCACACACCCTATCAGACCACCATGGCCTAAGACTGATATTCAACAACAACAACAACAACAACAACAACAACAACAACAACAACAACAACAAAAGGGAGCCCACATACATGTGGAAACTATACAACTCTCTACTCAATGATAATTTGGTCAGAGAAGAAAGAAAGAATTTAAAGACTTCCTGGAATTTATTAAAAATGCTGACACATCATGACCAAACCTATGGGGCACAATGAAAGCAGTGCTAAGAGCAAAATTCATACCACTAAGTGCCCTTGTAAAGAAACTGGAGAAATCTTACACTAACTACTTAACAGCACACCTCAGAGCTCTAGAACAAAAAGAAGCAAACTCACCCAAGAGGAGCAGAAGGCTGAAAAGAGTCAAACTCAGGGCTGAAATAAACCAAATAGAAACAAAGAAAATACAAATAATCAACAAAACCAAAAAATGATTCTTTGAGAGAATCAACAAGATAGATAAACCCCTGGCCAAACTAACTATAGGGCCCAGAGGCAGTATCCAATTCACAAAATCTGAAATGAAAAGGGAGACATAACAAAAGAAATGGAGGAAACTAAAAAAAAAAAAACAAAACAAAAACAAACAAAAAAAACATCAGATCAGGGGCTGGGGATTTAGCTCAGTGGTAGAGCGCTTACCTAGGAAGCGCAAGGCCCTGGGTTCGGTCCCCAGCTCCGAAAAAAAAAGAACCAAAAAAAAAAAAAAATCAGATCATACAACAAAAGTCTATACTTATCAAAATTAAAAAATATAGATGAAGTGTATGGTTTTCTACACAGATACCACATACCAAAGTTAAATCAAGAGCAGGTATACTTTCTAAACAAGCCCATATCCCATAAGGAAATAGAAGTCATTAAAAACCTCCCAAGCAAAGCCCAGAGCCAGATGGATTTAGTTCAGAATTTAGTTCTACCAGACCTTATTTGATACCAATATTCCTCAAACTATTCCATAAAATAGAAACAGAAGGAACACTACCTAATTCATTCTATGAAACCACAATTACTCTGAAACCTAAACTACGCAAGAACCCAACCAAAAAAGAGAACTTCAGACTAATCTTGCTTATCAATGTTGATGCAAAAATACTCAATAAAATTCTTGCAAACCAAATCCAAGAACACATCAAAACCATCATTTACCACAATCAAGTAGGCTTCATTCCAGGAATGCAAGATTGGTTCAATATATATAAATCCATTAGTGCAGTCCACTATATAAACAAACTCCAAGAAAAAAAATCACATGATCATCTACTTAGATGTAGAAAAAGCACTTGACAAAATAAAATACCCCTTCATGTTAAAAGTATTGGAGAGATCAGACTTTCAAGGTCCATACCTAAACATAATAAAAGCAATTTACTACAAACCAACAGTCAATATCAAATTAAATGGAGAGATACTTGAGGCAATTCCATTAAAATCTGGGACAAGGCAAAGATGCCCACTCTCCCCAAATCTATTCAATATGGTACTAGAAGTGCTAGCTAGAACAATAAGACAACAAGAAGAGATCAAGGGTATACAAATTGGAAAAGAAGAAATAAACATATCACTATTTACAGATGATATGATAGTATACATAAGACTTAATAAGGTCTGCCAGAGAACTTCTATAGTTAATAAACAACTTCAGCCAAGTGGCCGAGTATAAAATTAACTCAAATAAATCAGTAGCCTTCCTTTATACAAATGATAAACAGGATGAGAAAAAAAATCAGGGAAACAACTCCCTTCACAATAGCCACAAATAATATAAAATATCTTGGGGTAATACTAACCAAACAAGTGAAAGATTGATATGATAATAACTTCAAGTTTCTCAAGAAAGAAATCAAAGAAGATCTGAGAAAATGGAGAGACATCCATACTCATGGATTGGCAGAATTAACATAGTAAAAACGGCTATCCTACCAAAGGCAATCTATAGATTCAGTGCAATCCCCATCAAAATCCCAACACAATTCTTCAAAGACATGGAAAAAGCAATTCTCTAATTCATCTGGAAACACAAAACATCCAGAATAGCAAAAACAATTCTTAACAATAAAAGAGTGGTTGGGGGATTCACCATCCCTGACCACAAGCTCTACTACAGAGCAATAGTGACAAAAACTTCATGGTACTGGTACAGAGACAGACAGATTGATCAATGGAATAGAATTGAAGACACAGAAATAAACCACACCATTGTGTACACTTGATCTTTGACAAAGAAGTCAAACATTTTTAATGGGAAAAAGAAAGGATCTTTAATAAATGGTGCTGGTCTAACTGGCTGTTTATATGTAGGGAAATGAAAATAGATACATATTTGTCACCTTGCACAAAGCTCAAGTCCAAGTGAATCAAGGACTTCAACATAAAACCAGATACACTGAATCTAATAGAAGAGAAAGTGGGAAAGAGCCTTGAACTCATTGGCACAGGGGGAAATGTCCTAACAGAACTCCAATGGCTCACTCTCTAAGATCAAGAATTGAAAAACAGGACTTCCTAAAACTGGAAAGCCTCTGTAATGTGAAAGACATAGTCAATAAGGCAAATTGGCTACCTACTGATTGGGAAAAAAAATCTTCAAACCCCACATCGGATAGAGGGCTAATATCCAAAATATATAAAGAACTCAAGAAGCCAACCACCAAAGAAAATCAAACAACCCAATCAAAAAATGGGGTATAGAACTGAACAGAGAATTCACAACAGAAGAATCTGGAATGGCTGAGAAGCACCTAGAAAAATGTTCAAAGTTCTTAGTGATCAGAGAAATGCAAGTCAAAACGACCCTGAGATTCTATCTCACACCAGTCAGAATGGCTAGGATCAAAACTCAGGTGACAACACATGCTGGCGAGGATGTGGAGAAAGAGGAACACTCCTCCATTGCTGGTGGGATTGCAAATTGGTACAACGACTCTGGAAATCAATTTGGAGATTCCTCAGAAAAAAAATGGAACTAGATATACCTACAGACCCAGCAATACCACTCTAGGGAATATACTCAAAAGATGCCTCACCATGCCACAGGGGCACATGTTCCACTATGTCCACAGTGGCCTTATTTGTGATAGCCAGAATCTGGAAACAACCCAGATGTCCCACGACAGAAGAATGGATACAGAAAATGTGGTTCATTTATACAGTGGAATACTACTCAGCCATTAAGAACAAGGATGCCCTGAATTTTGCAGTCAAATGGATAGAACTAGAAAATATCATCCTGAGTGAGGTAACAGAGACCCAAAAGGACATGCATGGTATATACTCATTAATATGTCGATGTTAGCCAATAAAAGTACAGAATACCCAAGATACAGTCCATAGAACTCAAAAAGGTCAACAAGCTGAAGGGCCCAATTGAGGATGCCTCAGTCCCACTTGGGAAGGAGAAGAAAGCAACCACTGTGGGGGAGGTAGGGAGGGACTGGGGACAGAAAGAGCATGGTGAGAGGAACATGATCTGGTATTGGGTGAGGGAAAAGGACTGAAGCCCTGAAGGCCAGCAGAAAGAATGGAAACAGGAGATAGGAGATTGGGAGTACCTGCCAGAATGCACCAGAGACTTGGGAAGTGAGAGACCCTCAGGACTCAAAGAGGGGCCCTAGATTAAATGCCCTACAGTGGGAAGAGGGAACTTGTAGAGCCCACCTCCAGCAGAAAGACAGGACATCAAAAGAGAGACAGGGTTACTATCCCATAGTCAAAACTGTAACCCCAAATAGTTCCTGTTTAAAAGAACTGCAGGGACAAAAATGGAGAAGAGCCTGAGGAAAAGAAGGTCCAGCAGCAGGCCCAAAAGGGGATCCAGCCTGGGGGTTGGAGGGAGGCCTGACACTATTACTGAAGCTATGGAGTGCTCAAAAAAGGGACCTATCACAACTGCCCTCCAAAAGACCCAACAAGCTGCTGAAAGAGTCAGATGCAGATATGTGCACCCAATCAATCAACAGAGGCTGCTGACCCCTGTGGTTAATTAGGGAAAAGTTGGAGGAAGCTGAGGAGGAGGGTGACCCTGTAAGGGGACCAGCAGTCTCAATTAATGTGGACCCTAAGATTTATTTGACACTGAATCACCAACCAGGCAGCATACACCAGCTGATATGAGATCCCCCAACACACAAACAGCAGAGGATTCTTGTGCCTGGGTTCAGTCAGAGAAGATGCATCAAACCCTCAAGAAAATGGAGCTTCCAGGGAGATTGGAGGTCTGGCAGGGTGGGTGGGGTGAGGACATCCTAGTGGAAACAGGAGGGGTCGGGAGGAGGTATGCCATTTGGGACAGTTGAAGGGTGGACCAGGAGGGGAATAAAATCTAGGGAGTAAAAATAAGAAAATACATATTTTTTACAAAAAGAAGAAGAAAGAGAAGTGTAGGGAGCCATTCTGAGCTATACAGTCACAAAGGATGTGGGGAGTAGGTGTGGCGGCAGTTCCAAGATGGTGCCCGGGACTGCAGCTAAGTCTCATGACTAGCACCTGACTTCCTCACACACCTGAAACTAGCCACGTCCATTGTGAGAGCTGTGCAGGCGCACCATGACGCAAGATCAGGCCATGTGACATGGACCTATGAACTGAGATTATGCAGACTGGATGGAGGAGGCGGAGTTGAGGGAGGATATAAGGGAGTGTGCTCGGGGGCTAAGAGGAGAAGGAAGGGAAGAAAAGGGAGGTTGCTGCTTGCATACAGAAAGAAAGGTTCCTAAATAAACTGCTTTGAGAAGAATGTCGTGGTGTCACTCCTTTCTACGGGACGGAGACAGAAGCGACAGAGAAGAAATTTATAAGAACTAACTCAGGTTTATAAAGGATATTAGAGTAATACTTCAAATGAAAACACAAGCTCACCACTAAAGGCTGAAATAAAAATGCAACAACAGTCAAAAGAAGGCTAAGAACATGCCACAAAATCAACAACCTGGCAGGACAGAGGAGCTCTGACATTGTCTCAGTTCCCCCAGTAAAATGCACAGACTAGCAAAATGTATTAGAGAGTAGGATGCATCTTTTACTGCCTCCAAGGAACACCCCACCAGGAAAGATAAGACACTTTCTCAGGGGCAAAGGATAGAAGTTACCTCAAGGAAGTAGCTGGAAAAAATAGGCCTATCTATTCTAATACCTGACAAGATAGAGTTCAAAAATATCCCCAGTAATAAATAATTCACTTCAGACTCAAAACAATCCACAATGAAAATAAAAGATAAAACATTTTCAAACATATTAATACTAAATGCAGGTGTACATCATTTCATGAATCAAATACTCAGAAAGGCATAAATTAATCCAAACACTAGCAGCTGTTACCTCAATACACAACTCTTACCAATAAGTCATCTGAACAAAAAAATGGAATTAATTATGGCAAAATGAATCAAATGGACTAAAAAGGCATATACAGAATATTCTACCCAAATACATTCTCCCAGCAGCCCATTCATTTTTTTCATACTAGCACATGATACAATTCACATTCTAGCACATAAAACAAGTTTGAACAAATATATGAAAACTGAAGTAACATCTATTTTATTTGACAGTGAAGAAATAAAACTAGGTTATCAATAGCAATAGAAACTACAGGAAGTTCATAAACATGTGGAGATAAAAACACTCTATTTGATAATAAAAAGTTCACTGAAGACATTAAGAAGAAAAAAGGTGTTTCAAATGAAAGTCAAAATACAAGTTTAGCCAACTCTATGGGACACAATGAATGGGAGATCAGCAGGTAGGGACTGGGGTGTCCTGAGGCAGTGAGGCTGAGATGAGTTGGACCGATGGCTTTCATGGAGCTTCTCGAAGCAGCCAGTGTTCTGGACTCGGCTGCTGAGTAAAGCCTTATGAGGCTCTCACCATGGGGACTTAACAAAGCTCTGTCCATACCTTCCAACCCAGGGCACTTCATTTTCTAAGTGAACGTTATTAAGTACCCTCTTCCTGATTCTCTTACACCCTTCACCTCAGCACATCCTTTCCCCGTACTTGCCAGCTTTACTCAGCTGATCATCAGATGATTGTGGCAAGAAGAGTAAATGAAGCCCGAATTATGAGGTTCTTCTCCCACACAGGATTTGACAAAACTCAGCCTCCTACTCTGTAACATTACAACCCCAATGACAAGTTGGATAGGTATGTAAGCCTTTTGGGACATATGCCAAGACCTCATAATAAAAAACACCAGCAAGAATCCAACTCCAAAAGCCTAAGTACCTTTGTTGAAAAGATACTAAAAATAAACCAAGATAAACATGTCACCCTCGAGAATCACCAAACCTGGGGCTTGAAAGATAGAATTGTTAAGAGTACTTTCTGCTATTGCAGAGTACCCAGGTTTACTTTCCAGCACATACTTGACAACACTTGACTGTCTGCTGGTGGTTTGAATACATATGGCACAGTGAGCAGCACTACCTGGAGGTGTGGCCTTCTTGGAGTAGGTGTGCCCTATTGGAGGAGGTGGGCATGGGCTTTTAAGACCATGATCCTGGCTGCCTGGAAGCCAGTCTTCTCTTATCTGACTTTGAATGAAGATGCAGAACTCTCAGCTCTAGTCTCACATCTGCCTAGATGCTGCTATGCTCCCACCTTGATGATAATGGACTGAACCTCTTAACCTGTAAGCCAGCCACAGTTAAATGTTGTCCTTTATAAGAGTTGCCTTGGTCATGGTGTCTGTTCACAGCAGTAAAACCCCAACCAGGACAGTCTGTAATTCCATTCCCAAGGTATTCAATGTCCTTTTCAATACTCCATAGGCATTACCAAATATATGTATGATATACATATATGCATACATTCAATCAAAACAATTTGATAGAAACATTTAAAGAATCAAGAAAAAGGAAACACATGTTCTACTATATGAAAAACCACAACTGCCAACCCAGATCATTATGCCAGAAAAATAGAAATTTTCCATCCTAAAAACAGACTAATATAATTTACACACCACTAAGAAAACTCCACAAGGATACTGGAGGGAATACTTATGAATGAAGAGGCAAAAATCAGGTAAATAAATATCAGAACAGTTAATCAAAAAGGCATCAAAAAAACCCACAATAAAATCGACAACATGGTTTGAATAAATAGAAATCACTCCATAATATTTCTGAATGTTAATTGTCTTAATTTTGCAAATGAAAAGACACAGAATAGCAGGATTGATTAGAAAGAAAACTGTATTGCTGGGCATGTATGCCTTTAATCCCAGAACTCAGAGGGCAGAGGAAGGTGGATCTATATGGATTTGAAGCCAGCATGGTCTACAAAGTAAATTCCAAGCCCGACAGAGTTAGTGAGACCCTATATTAATACACTCCCCAAACTTTATCATTTTCCTGCTGCCAAGTAACACACTTTATTATCAAACGTAGACACTACATGAGGACAAAAGCATTCCCAGCAAGTGACACTCAGCAGTTATTAACAAAACAGATTTCAAACCAAAATTAATCCAGACATAAACAAGACCATTTAATAAAAATTGGGGGAGATAATCCATCAAGAGAATAATAGAATTATATATGTCAAACACAAATATAATTTAAGAAAGCAAATATTGCCAGATTTATCCCATAGTGATAATCAGTGACCTCAGTACACAACTCTCACCAACAAATAAATCATTTGGACAAAAAAGAAACATTGTTTTTCCATATAAATGTGAGAATTGTTTGTTCAAAGTCTGTAAAGAATTGTGTTAGAATATTCATGAGCACTGCACTGAATCTGTAGATTGTTTTTAATAAGATGGTTATTTTTACTATGTTAATCCTATCAACACATGAGGATGGGAGCTCTTTCCATCTTATGTCTTCTTAAATTTCTTTTTTCGGAGACTTAAACTTCTTGACATACAGGCCTTTCACTTGCTTGATTAGTTACACCAAGATATTTTTTGTGGTCATTGTGAAGGGTGTTGTTTCCCTAATTTCTTTCTCTGCCCATTTATCAGCTGTATAAAGGAGGACTACTGAATTTTTTGTGTTCAATTTGTATCTAGCCACTTTGCTGAAGGTGTTTATTACCTCTAGGAGTTCAACAACAACAACAACAACAACAAAAAAAAAAACAACCAAAGTCCAGGGTAGTTAAAACAATCCTGCACAACAGAAGAACTTCAGAAGGTATCACCATCCCAGATCTCAAGCTGTACAACAGAGCAATAGCAATACAAAAATCATGATATTGGTATAAAAACAAACTACTTAGTCAACAGAATAGAATGGAGGACCCAGAAATAAACCCCCACATTTATGAACACTTGGTTTTTGACAAAGAAGGCAAAACAATACAATGGAAAAAGGAAAGTATCTTCAACAACTGGTGCTGCTCTAACTGGATGTCTGCTGTAGAAGAATACAAATAGATTCATATCCATCACCCTGCACAGAACTCAAGTCCAAGTGGATTAAAGACCTCAACATAAAACTGGATACACTAAATGTAATAGAAGAGAAAGTGAAGAATATCCTTGAACAGACTGGCAGAGGAGAGAACTTCTTGAACAGCACACCAATAGCTCAGGCACTAAGAACAACAATTATAATAAATGGGACCTCACGAAAGTGAACACTGTCAATAGAACTACGGAATGAGAAAAGATTTTCAACAACCCTACATTCAACAGAGGGCTAATATCCAAAATATATAAAGAACTCAAGAAATCAGACACAAACCAAATAATCCAACTAAAAGCTGGCATACAGGGCTAAACAGAGAATTTACAACAGATGAATTTCTAATGAGAAGTACTTAAAGAAATGTTCAATGTCCCTAGTCATCAGGCAACATTCCTATAATGGAAGAGTGCTCAGTTATCAAAAACAAAGACATCATGAAATCCTCAGGCAAATCAATGAAACCAGAAAATATCATCCTGAGTGAGCTAACCCAGACTGAGAAAGACACAGTTTGTAGTATGGGTATAGGTCTAAGTCCAAGACTTAGGAAGTCATAGGCAGTAGGAGTCAGTCTACTATTCTTGTTTTACTAAATGAATATACTATCAAAAAAAAGCATTTATGCTTATACCCATGGACTCATGCTGTTCTCAGACTAGGTCAAAGCAAACTCTCTTAGCAGCTAGTGGTGGCTAATGCAGAAACTCAGGTATGAGGAGATGAGAACAGTGTGACAGCGGAAAGCTCAGCATTAAAAAAGAAGGGACACCCATATCATTTCTCCAAGCTCAAGAAACACAGAAGAGGAGCTAGGAAAAAGAGCTGTAAGACAGGAGTGTAAAATGCTGTCTAATAGGTATTAGGTATTGACAAGACATTTATGAACTCACAGCAGCTATAGCTGCTTACACATAAGACTAAACCAGAAACTACGTAGTCAGTATGGGGCAGGGGCTCCTTACCCCACTCCACCCCGAAGAGCTAAGGGCTATAGAGGATTGTGGAGGATAGGAAAGCAGTCTTCAGGGATGTAACTAGGGGTGAGTGTACATGTTCCAGTCGATCGCTTCACATCCATGTCCACTCAGCTATCCCTGATGGGTTTTCCTTTACATGTGACTTGTGATTTTTCTCACGGCACTTTCAGTATTGTGCCCACACTCTGATGTTATGCCTTTATAACACAAGTGAAGAAGTTGGAAAAACAAGAACAAAATAAGCAAAAATTTATTAGATGGCAAGAATTAAAAAATCAGAACAAAAAGTAAGAAATCAATATAAAAAATTAGTACAAGCAATAAAGTACAAATCTAAGAGCTGGGTCTGTAAGAAGATAAACAAATTCAACAGATTCTTTGCCTAATTAGCCAAAAAAGTGTGAGAAAACTAATCAACACAATGAGAGATAAAAAGGGAAACATTACAACTGACACCAAAAAAAAATCAAAATATTTTGAGCAAATACTTTAAAAACCTATAATTCATTAAGTTAGAAATTCTAAAATAGAGTGTTAAACTCATTCAAACCAACAAAGCTAAGAGAAGATTAATAATTTATACAGACACATTGATGGATAAGATCTAAACAGTGATAAAAAGACCAGACCCAGACAGATACACATCAGAATTCTACTAAACATCCAAAGAAGTTCTACAATCAATACCTAATAAATTATTCAAAAAAAGAAGGAAACAGAAGGCGTTCTCCCAAACGCATTTACAAAGCTAGCATTAGTGTACTAGAAAAACACACAAGAAAATTAGGCAAGCATCTTTGAATCAACATAGATTCAGGGGTCCTCAATAAAATACTTGAAAGCCAAATACAGGAATATATCAAAAGATTATTCATTTTGATCAAGTTGGCTTTATCCCTGAAATTCAAGAAATGGTTCTACATAGCTGTATAGTAATAAAAATTGCATGGCATAAACAAAGAAACATCAACAACAGAAAACATTTAAATCAATGGAAGAAAACAGAAGACACAAATATATGTTCCATAATTACATTCATTTGATATTTGCAACAACTACCTATCAGAGATAAAAACATCTTCAGCAAACAGTGCTGAGAAAACAGAATGAGTAATGTAGAAGAGTTACACAGCACCCATATCTATCACCTTGCACAAAAACAAACTACAAATGAACCATGGTCTTGTGGTGGATTGGATCTAATGCTATTTATGTTAATTTGGTCCCCCAAATTACACGAGAATCTGCACATCTGCATGTAACTGCCCCCAGTTGGCTTTGATTGGTAAATAAGGTTGCAGGTGGCAATGGCTGGGCATGGTGATGAAGGCAGAACCCTAAGGCTTCACCGGCTAGGGAACCAGGAAAAGAATCTCATTTGCTGAGAAAGGAATAAGATCTGGGTTTGAGAGCTGCAGGAAGAGAGGCATACCAATCATGTAAGAGCCGGAGAGAAGTGGCCTGGGGAGACCCCAACTGGATCAAAGGCAGCAAAGATGGAGTATGGATTTCATTAAACAATAACTCAGGACTATTGGAGGGGAGGCATTAGCAATATGAAGTTTGTGAGTGGCCTGGCCATTGAGCTGATTAAGGCATATTAAATATAAGGCTGTGTCGTGTGTGTGTGTGTGTGTGTGTGTGTGTGTGTGTGTGTGTGTATCTTTAATTCAAGAATCCAGAGCATTAGGGCAGGTAGCAGGGAGCAAGGAACACACACTACTGCCACCAGGAAGATTACAGCGCATAAACCACCTACTGCTACAAGACCTCAATATTATAAAACACAAAATGCAGAAACAACAAGAGAAAAAGGAGCATCCTAGAACACATGGCAGTAGGAAACTACTTTCTGAAAAGGACCTCATTTTCTCAAGAATTAAGGCTGACAATTGACAGATGGGGACTCATAAGCGAAAGTAGTGTCCAGTAAAGTACATAACTGAGTAGAGAAAGCCCGCAGAGAATTTTTTCCAGCTATATATCTGATAGAGGACTGAAACTCAGAACATTCAAAACTGGAAAAGCAAAAGGTCAAGAAAACAAGCCATCTAGATAAAAAATGGACTATATCTCTGAACAGAGAAGGTTCAAAAAAGAAAAATGACTAATATCTCAAAACATGTTCATTATACTTAGAAATCGTAGAAATAAAAATCAAATCAACTTTAAGAATTCATTTGTGTTGGCTATTATTGGTTATCAACTTGACTACATCTGGAAATAACACCCAAGTGGCTGAGTACACATTTGAGGTAATTTTTTTCTTAATTAAATTTATGTGAAGTGGGAAGACCCACTTTTAATTCAGAATTTTTGAGGTGGGAAAATTCATCTTTAACCTGGGCTGCAACTTCTGTGGTCCGCCTACTTAGAGCACATGGAAGAACGAAGTACTTGTTCACTGTCTACTTGGTGTCTGTGTGTGTGTGTGTGTGTGTGTGTGTGTGTGTGTGTATTTCATTTTATAAGATCTGTTGCCTTAGAGAACCCTAAGACAGCATGTTACCCCAGTCAGAATAGGTAAAATCAAGAAAACAACAAACAACAGATGTAAGCAAGTATTGATGGGATTGGAAATTCGTAAAGCTACTATGTAAATAAGTGTGGAATACTCTAAAGTAGCTAAAAATATATCTGCCATATGACCAGTCATCAGCATGTGCCAAAAGGACTCCACATCATAATTCATACATAACTGCACAGCCACGTACATTGCTGTTCTAATCGCAATAGTTAGGAAATAGAAACAACCTAAATGTCCTCCAACTAAAGAATGAGTAACAAAAATATACTATTTGCAGACTATAAAATTCTATTTAGCTATAACTAAATAAAGTGAAACAATGAAATTTGCAGGTCAGTGGATAAAAGTAGAAAACATTATATTGAAAAGGTAACCCCTTCCAGTTTCTTCCTGTGCCCAGAGCTAACCCTGTGCCACAGCTCTCTATACCCAGATCCCACTGGGAGAGAGCTGGATTCCTAGAAGTGCTGACAATTCTGAGAGCACCACTTCTGTTCACATTCCTGGACCAAGAAGAATGGACCTGGAGCCCTGAGGACATAGGAACTGAGGAACAATTTGACACAAGATCCATCCGAATTCTGTCTGCATCCTGAGCTGAGCTTGGGCCACATCCCTCTGTACCCAGGACCCCTGGGAAAGAGCTGGTCTAGCAGTAGTGCTGACACACAGGAGAACAGGAGGGTCAAGGCACTGTCAGAGACAGCAAGAACAGCTAAGACCAGAGATAAGTAGATAGTGGCAGGCAAGGGGAGGAACCTAAGCAACAGAAACCAAGGCCACTTGGCATCATCAGAACCCAGTTCCCCCACCACAGCAAGCCATGGATACCCCAACACAGCAGAAAAGCAAGATTTGGATTTAAAATCACATCTCATGATGACATGAGAGGACTTTAAGAAGGACATAAATAACTCCCTTAAAGAAATACAGGACAACACGGGTAAATAGGTAGATGCCCTTAAAAAGGAAACAGTAAAATTCCCTAAAGAATTACAGGAAAACACAACCAAACGGGTGTAGGAATTGAACAAAACGATCCAGGATCTAAAAATGGAAATAGAAACAATAACGAAATCACAAAGGGAGACAACCCTGCAAATAGAAATCCTAGGAAACAAATCAGGAGTCATAGATAAAAGCATTACAAACAGAATACAAGAGATAGAAGAGAGACTCTTAGGGGCAGAAGATACAATAGAAAAAAATTGACAAAATTAAGAAAATTGAAATGCAAAAAGCTCCTAACCCAAAACCTCCAGGAAATCCAAGACAAAAGGAGAAGATCAAACCTAAGGATAATAGGTATAGAACAGAGCGAAGACTCCCAAATTAAAAGGCCAGTAAATATCTTCAACAAAATTATAGAAGAAAACTTCCCTAAGAAAGAGATGCCCATAGACATAAAAGAAGCCTACAGAATTCCAAATAGATTGGACCACAAAAGAAACTCTTCCCATCACATAATAGTCAAAACACCAAATGCACAAAACAAAGAAAGAATATTAAAAGCAGTAAGGGAAAAAGGTCAAGTAACATATAAAGGTAGACCTATCAGAATCACACCAGAATTCTCACCAGAGACTATGAAAGCCAGAAGATCCTGGACACATGTCATACAGACCCTAAGAGAACACAAATGTCAGCCCAGGCTCCTATACCAGCAAAACGCTCAATTAAAATAGATGGAGAAACCAAGATATTCCATGGCAAAACCAAATTTACACAATATCTTTCCACAAATCCATCTCTACAAAGGATAATAGATGGAAAACTCCAACACAAGGATGGAAATTACACCCTAGAAAAAGCAAGAATGTATTCTAATTTTAACTAACTAAAAAGCAGATAGCCACATAAACATAATTCCACCTATAACAACAAAAATAACAGGAAACAACAGTCAGTATTCCCTAATATCTCTTAACATCAATGAACTCAATTCCTCAATACAAAAACATAGACTAACAGACTGGATACATAAAGAGGACCAGCATTTTGCTAAATACAGGTAACACAGCTCAACGATAAAGGGAGACACGACCTAGGAGTAAAGGCTAGAAAACAATTTCCAAGCAAATGGTCCCAATAAACAAGCTGGAGTAACCATTCTGATATCAAATAAAATCGAATTTCAACCAAAATTCATCAAAAAGGACAAGGAAGGACACTTCCTATTCATCAAAGGAAAAAATTCACCAAGATAAACTCTCAATTCTGAATATCTGTGCTCCAAATTCAAGGACACCTACATTCATAAAAGAAGTCTTCCTAAAGCTCAAATCATAATTGTACCTCATACAATAGTGTGAGACTTCAACACCCAACTCTCTTCAATAGACAGATCATGGGAACAAAATGAACAGAGACAGAGAAACTAACAGAAGTTATGAAACAAATGGATTTAACAGTTATCTATGGAACATCAAATCCTACAACAAAAGGACACACCTTCTTCTCAACACCTCCTGGTACCTTCTCCAAACCTGACCATATAATTGGTCACACAAGAGGCCTCAACAGATAAAAGAAGACTGATATAAACCCATGTATACTATCAGATGGATTAAGACTGACCTTTAATAGAAACAAAAAATGACAAAACCTCACACACACGTGGAAGCTGAGTAATGCTTTACTCAATGATAACTTGATCAAGGAAGAACTATAGAAAGAAATCAAAGACCTTTTAAGGACAATGAAGGCACAACATACCCAAAGTGATGGAACACAATGCAAGCTGTGCTAAGAAAAAGAAACAACTCACAGCTCTGAGTGCCACCAAAGAGAAGCTAGAAAGAGCACACATTAACAGCTTGGCAGCACACCTGAAAGCTATAGAACAAAAAGAAGCAAATACACCCAAGAGGAGTAGATGTTAGGAAATAATCAAACTCAGGACTCAAATCAACCAAGCAGAAACAAAAGAACTACACAAAGAATCAGCAAAATCAGGAGCTGGTCCTTTAAGAAAACCAATAAGATAGATAAACCCTTAGCAAGACTAACCAGAGGGCACAGAGAGAGTATCCAAATTAACAAAATCAGAAATGAAAAGGGAGACATAAAAACAGAATCTGAGGAAATTCAAAATATCATCAGATTCTACTACAAAAGCCTATATTCAAGAAAACTGGAAAATCTGGATGAAATGGACAATTTTTTTAAACAGATACCAGGTACCAAAATTAAATCAGGATCAGATAAACCATCTACTAAACCAACAGATTCCCATAAATACTAAAGAAATAGAAGCAGTTATTAAAAGTCTCCCAAGCAAAAAAAAAAAAAAAAAAAAAAAAGCCAAGGATCAGATAAGTTTAGTGCAAAATTCTATTCATAGAACAACTGCTGCCAATCGTGTCCAAACTGCTGCACAAAATAGAAACAGAAGGAACACTACCCAATTCCTTCTATGAAGCCACAATTATGCTTAAACCTAAACCACACAAAGACCCAAAAAAGAAAGAGAACTTCAGACCAATTTCCCTTATTAATATCAATGCGAATATACTCAATAAAATTCTGGCAAAACAAATCCAAGAACACATCAAAACTATCATCCATCATGATCATGTAGGCTTCATCCCAGGGATGCAGAGATGTTTCAATATACGGAAATCATCAATGTAATCCAATATGTAAACAAACACAAAGGGAAAAAAAACCCACAGAATCATCTCATTAGATGTTGAGAAAGCATTTGACAAATTTCAACACCCTTTCATTATAATGGTCTTGGAAAGATCAGGAATTAGAGGCCCATACTTAAATATAGTAAAAGCAATGTACAGTAAACCAGTAGCTAACATCAAACTAAATGGAGAGAAACTTGAAGCACTTCCACTAAAATCAGGCACTAGACAAGGCTGCCCTCCCTCTCTCCCTACTTATTCAAATAGTACTCGAAGTCTTAGCCAGAGCAATCACACAATGAAAGGAGGTCAAAGAGGATACAAATTAGAAAAGAAAAAGTCAAAATATCACTATTTGGAGATATTATGAGAGTATACTTAGGTGACCCCAAAAATTACACCAGTGAACTCCTAAATCTGATAAATAACTTCACCAAAGTGGCTGCATATAAAGTTAACTCAAACAAATGAGTAGCCTTCCTCTACTCAAAGGTTAAACAGACTGAGAAAGAAATTAGGGAAATGACACCCTTCACAATAATCACAAATAACATAATATACCTTGGTGTGACTCTAACCAAGCAAGTGAAAGATCTGAATGACAAGAACTTCAAGTCTCTGAAGAAAGAAATTGAAGATCTCAGAAGATCTCATGGATTGAAGATGCTCATGGATTGGCAGGATTAATATGGTAAAATTCACCATTTTGCCAAAAAAAGTAATCTCTAGATTCAATGCAATCCCCATCAAAATTCCAACTGAATTCTTTTTTTTTAACTATGAGTCACTAGAATAATTTTTTTCCCTTTTTTTTTATTAACTTGAGTATTTCTTATTTACATTTCGAATGTTATTCCCTTTCCTGGTTTCCAGGCAAACATCCCCCTCCCCTTCTTTATGGGTGTTCCCCTCCCCACCTTCCCCCCATTGCCGCCCTCCCCCCAACAATCACGTTCACTGGGGGTTCAGTCTTAGCAGGACCAAGGGCTTCCCCTTCCACTGGTGATCTTACTAGAATATTCATTGCTGCCTATGAGGTCAGAGTCCAGGGTCAGTCCAATTTAGGTAGTGGCTTAGTCCCTGGAAGCTCTGGTTGCTTGGCATCCAACTGAATTCTTAATAGAATTAGAAAGAGCAATTTGCAAATTCATTTGGAATAACAAAAAACCTAAGATAGCAAAAACTATTCTCAGCTAAAAGAACTTCTGGGTGAATCACCATCCCTGATGTCAAGCTATATTTACAGAGCAATAGTGATAAAAACTGTATGGTATTGGTACAGAGAAAGGCTAGATCAATGGGATAGAATTGAAGACCCAGAAATGAACCCACACACCTAGGATAACTTGATCTTTGACAAAGGAGCTAAAACAATCCAGTGGGAAAAAAGATAGCATTTTCAACAAATGGTAGTGGTTCAACTTGAGGTCAGCACGTAGAAGAATACAAATGGATCCATGCTTATCACCCTGTACAAAGCTTAAGTCCAAGTGGATCAAGGACCTCCACATCAAACCAGATACACTCAAACTAATAGAAGAAAAAGTGGGGAAGAGCCTCAAATACATGGGCACTAGGGAAATTTTCCTGAACAAAACACCAATGGTTTATGCTCTAAGATTAAGAATCAAAAAAAAAAAAAAAAAAAAAAAAGAATCAACAAGTAGGACCTCATAAAATTGTAAAGCTTCTATAAGGCAAAGGACACTGTCATTAGAATAAAACAGCAACCAACAGATTGGGAAAAGATCTTTACCCATCCTACATCTGAAAGAGGGCTAATATCCAACATATACAAAGAACTCAAGAAGTTAAGACTCCAGAGAATCAAACAATGCTATTAAAAAATGGGGTACAAAGCTAAACAAAGAATTATCCGCTGAGGCATATCGAATGGCTGGGAAGCACCTAAAGAAATGTTCAACATCTTAAGTCATCAGGGAAATGCAAATCAAAACAACCCTGAGATTCAACCTCACACCAGTCAGAATGGTTAAGATCAAAAACACAGGTGACAACAGATGCTGGCTACGATGTGGAGAAAGAGGAACACTCCTCCATTGTTGGTGTAATTGCAAGCTGGTACAGCCACTCTGGAAATCAGTCTGGTGGTTCCTCAAAAAATTGGACATAGTACTACCTGAGGACTCAGCTATACCACTTCTGGGCACATATGCCAAAAATGCTCCGACATATAACAAGGACACATGCTCCACTATGTTCATAGCAGCCGCATTTATAATAGCCAGAAGCTGGAAAGAACACAGATTCCCTTTAACAGAGGAATGGATAGAGAAAATGTGGTACAAATAAGTCAAAATCCAAATGGCAGTGCTAATGAAGACAAACATTCAGTCAAACATAGTTGACGTGAGTGAACTCATGCACACAAACATGAAGTGTACTTTATTACATACCACAGCACTCAGGACACTTGGGATGCTTCAGGATGTTTATGCCATACCCTGGAAAGCAGCGGTTCACCCACACCATCTGAAGGGTCCCCTCAATGTAATATATCTCAGGCAGCGGCTCCGCACGCTTGCCCAGGACTTCCACTTGCTGAATGAAGAACCTCTCTATGAGATTTTTAGCCTATATTAGGAATAGAATTTGAAATAGTAATTAGCATTAAATAATATAGATTCTGAACAAACAATACAGAGGAAAAGATGTCAAAATCTTTAGCTTCAATTCATAAGATACACATAACATGTAAAAACATATGTCTCCAAACAGAAGTGTCTCCAAATGTACTTCTATTTCTATATCTGGTAGAAAGAAATAATTTGTCTTTAACAACTTTTGTTACTTTTGGGCTAAGTAATTTACTAATAGGCAACTGACAAAAATTAAGTCAGCTGTTAAAATGAAACACATTGTCTTCAGCCTTAGAACTGGCTGGAGTCATGCTATGTTGTCCTCTAATTGTCTTGTTTTCTTTCTAATACTCTCTCCTGCCCTGGAGAACCTGTTGACTGACTGAGCTGGCTCCTCAAATGGAGCCTCAGCGTTGGGCTACAACAAGTGAGATGCAGTGAAAGACACCGTGGGTGTGAAGGAAAGCAAAGAAGATTTGGGCCAATGGTGAATAAAACCTGTAAAAAGGGACAAGGGAATGGTAAAGTGTCTTCTTATGTATGTATTTAGAGATATGCTAAAAATCCCATAGATGTTTTAAGACTTTGTGCCCCAATTAGAGATAGTTTAGTCCCTGGATTTGAGAGAGAATGGGTTTGAGAATAGCTGTCCTCCCTGCCTATCCCGGGATGCTTTGGCCAAAGAGAAGGAAAATGCATGTAAGTTGTTGCAGAGCCCTCCTAGGAACAGGAGGAGTCTGGAAGACATCCTGCTTCCTCTGGTTCCTACTGGAAGAATGCTTATATTCTGGTTTTGGGTTCCTTTGGGACATCTGGTTCTCTTCCCTCTGTCTATTGTCTGTCCTTGGTGTGCCAATCAGTCTTTGTGGTTTTGTTTTGTTGTTTGTTTGTTGCCCTGTGTTTCATATTCAAAAGAAAAAAATGAAAATACGGTTAAAACTATTGGTCATTCACCCTTGATTTAGTTTTAACGTGTTTCAAGATAAAAAAAAAAAAAGGGCAGTGTCAGTTTCTTAATTGGCCTTTGGAACCCTGCACCTGTAGCTAGGAGTCTCCCACAGCTGGAGAAGCCCTGCCAGGGGTTGATCTTAAAGGGACCAGCAGCTTCTCAGCTTCTATGGTAAGGGAGCTGATGGCTGTTTCTCTTAGAAAAATCTCTGTGATTGTGTTTACTGGCTTCAACAGGTAACAAGGTGCTCCTCTCTGGAAATTATAGCTAGAAAAAGTAAGAAAATTGTGTTTGGTCTAAATATATAAGATGTGTGTAGCCACTTCATTTTTGTTTCTGACGGGTTTAAAACTATACATATTTTCTGCATGTCTTGGCTTTTAAGTTTGGCTATGATTAAAAATTTGTAACACTGGTAACAGAAAGTTGGCTTAAAACTGGTAATTTAGATGGAGTCATTCCAGACCACACATGGCATGAGCCAACCCAAGGAAACAGGTCTCTAAAATACCTCTGAGTTGGGTAACATTTTATGTAATTCTTATCCTAGAAACCATAGCTATAAAAGTCAGGATTTAGGGCAGTGTCTTTGAGGAATCGGAGACTGCACTGTCCTGCATTCATGTGCAGGAACTGACAGTCAAACTTCGTAGCTTGATGTTGATTTTGGAGAGATTGGATTGGAGGTTGAGTTCTGCTTTCCAAAGTTGTGACTGTGCCCTGGTGTTACAAGGGAAACTTGAAGATTGTTGTTAAACTGCCAGTGTTCCATCGGCTGCAGTTTGCAGTTCGATTACAGGCTCAGGATTCTGACTCATACATATTTGTAATTAAGAAAAAAAAATCAAGCAGTTAAGAGATTGTTGCAGGATTTGTGAAAGGTTGATGAGGCTGTGGAACTTGTGAGACCATTGCAGCCTGGCTTGCTGACTCCAACTGCCATTTCAGGAAATGCATATAGAATTATTATGGATTTGGAGGACTGTTTTTATGCTGTTCATTTGCATCCTGGTGATTGTAAAAAGGTTTGCACTTAGTGAGCTTCCTTCTAATTTTGGAGAGCCCATAAAGTGCTATCATTGGAAAGTTTTGCAAAGGAATGGCTAATAGCTCTACATTATGTAAAACATTTGTCACTGCTTCAATACAAGAAGATAGGACTTAGACTCCTCCAGTGTATGGTATTCATTATATGGGTGGTATTCTATTAGCTGATCCCTCTGAAGGAGTTTTACTATAGAAAAAGCATTTGTTCTTATAAGGGTTTTAAATTCTTGGTACAGTTGCTGCTCTAGAAAAGATTCAAAGACAATATTCTTTTCAATTATTTGGGACAACAGTTACATGCTAAACAATGTTTACTTTAAATTATTTTCAAAATCTGTTAGGAGATGTTAATTGGCTCAGACCTCTCAAATTTACCACAGGAGAACTTAATTCTCTGTTTGATATTCTTTAGTGGGATGCAAATCCTAATTCCCCTCAACAATTAACTTATGAGGGATGAACAGCTTTGCAGAAAGTAGAAGAAGCTATCAGTCAACAACAGATACATTATATAGACTCTGATCAACTGTTGTTGTTTGCACCCACAGCAGTCCTTTGGCAAAAGGGACCAATAATGTGGATTCATCTTTCTTCATCTCCAAGCAAACTTTTAACACCCTATTATGAAGCTGTTGCTGTGTTAATACAGAATTGTAGAATCATCAAAGTATTTTGGAATGAGAGTCTTAAAAACCTGATGAAATATTTGTTCCTTATTCCAAACAGCAATTAATTTGGTTTTTGCGGAATATTGATATTTGGCCCATTTCATGTGCAAACTTTTCAGGAAAAATTGATAATTTTCCTCTATACATGCTTTTGTACTTTGTATTTGTAAATTTATGCATGCAGTCCATAGAAAGTGTGATTACTATATTTATAGATGGCTCATCCAATGAGAAGGCAACATGCAATTGCATCACGTTTATTCTCAAGTTCCTCCTACCTCAGCACAGATTATTGGGTTACATGCTGTAGTCACTGATTTCAAAATATTGAAGATTCAAGCTTTCAATTTGTATACTGATAGGTTTGCAATTGATGGAAATTGTTCCTTTTTAATATACTGCTAATTCCCAAATTTTGCAATTATTTCTGCAAATAAAACTCAATTTAAGAGAACGTACTGTTCTTTATTCATAGGCCACTTAAAGACTCATACTAGATTGCCTGGATCCTCTTATAAGGGCAATGGCACGGCAGATTTGTATGCCAGGCAGATTATAGGCCTTACATAGAGACAATAAGTCAAACAATCTCATTTTTACATCATCAAAATTGTTATAACAAGACGATAACTTGGTATTTCTAGAGAACGTAAATTGTAAAGACATCCTCAAAGTCTTCAATTTCTTCCCCTAACACATAATGGTATTAATCCTCCAGGACTTACACCTCATAAACTATGGCAAATGGATATTACTCCTATTTCTGATTTTGGAAAATTAAAATATGTACATGTGACTACTGATACCTTTTCAGGCTTTCTAGTTGACAATTGCTTTAACAGGAGAAGCAACTAAAAATGTAATTAGTTATTGTCTATGTTGTTTTTCTTTGGTGTTTCAAATCAGATTAAAACAGATAATGTTTTGTCAAAAATTTAGTATTACCCATATTACTGGGATTCATTATAATACTCAAGGACAAGGTACTGTGAAACAGGTACTGTGGAACTTTAAAAATAAAATAAAGGGGGGGGGTGTTATATCCCTGTATACTATACAACTATTTAAATAATGCTCTTTTTATTTTTATAATTTAAAATTTGGATGCCAAGGAACTCTCTGCTGAATGTGCACGGCACCGTACAGCTAGGAATGCTTATGCCTAGGTGAAATAGAAGGATCCACTTACTGACATGGCGTGATCCTGTTCAGGTATTTAATATGGGGAAGAGGGCATGTTTGTGTTTTTTCTGCAGGATGCTGCAGGAGTGTACTAGCTGCCAGAGTGACTGGAGAGACATGATGATGCTGGGACAAAGAATAAAACTGACCTGTGAGCTTGCTGAGTGCCCTGACAATGGTAACCAGGAAGCTGCCAATTTCCCAGATTGGACAAGCTGCCTTACTTCAAGCTTTTAGACATTGTAGGACAGAGAACAGAGACTCTGGAAATTGCCTTCAAAAAATTAATCAAATAAGAGAAGTTATAATGATTCTTTGCTGTGACCAGTTATTCTGACTCAATCATTGACTGGTCTAGAAATCAATCCAATATTGGAAATAACAGTCTTCATCTTCATTTGGAGGACTGGTTCTGGACATTTTCAGAGACATTTAAAAATTCACAATTGCCTTATATGAAATTACATTTGCAGTGGATAAAATTGAGACAGGATCTAGACTCCTAACAAATGTTGGTGCATGTGTTAAAGCTTCTAATATTTTATTAATTGGTCATGTTAAAATTATTTTATTTCTTCCAAAGTATTTAATGTAAGTTGTATTGATTGTACAATTTCTAATTTTGTTAATGTACTGAAATCTGACATGTCTGTTATGATCCATCAACCAGCTTTTGTGCAAATACTGGAAGGAGTAAGTCAGGCTTTAAGCAGAAGCGATAGGATAGTGGGCTTGATCATTGCTGGTATAGTGGTATAGCTGGTTAATTAATAGCTAGCACTATTGCTTTGATACAAGAAGACTGCTACTTTTGTTAATCATTTAGCAAAAAAGGTTACTAATGTTCTGAGTATTCAAGAGGATTTAGAACAACAGATTGATGCTTTTTATGATACTATTCAAATTCCTGGAGGAGGTTCAGAGTTTAAAAGTAAGAAGCCATCTTGAATGTCATGCTAAATACCAATGGATTTGTGTTACTTCTAAACTTAAAAATGGTCCCTATAATTGGGAAAAGGATCAAGACACTTGCAGGGAAGTTGGCATAATCCTAACGCCTCTCTGGATGTTTTAACTTTGCATACTGAGATTATGAATTTAAAGAATGCTACCTAGCTGAGCTTTTATTGCTGATAAAATTATTCATGGCCTGAGGTAAGTATTTCAATCTTGGTCAAGGTTCGAGAATGTTATATATAGCTTGATCGATCATGCTAGCTCTTCTTGTCCTGGGGATACTTTTATTCCTGACCCTTGTGTTGGAAGCTTGCCCTTAACAACAGCAACATGTTGGTCGCCAAAATACATGGCTTGAAACTAAAAATAGACCCCCCCCCCCAATACAGAGTTACTCATTTAATAGGCTGACAAGCCAAGGATGGGTAAGATTTTGCACAGAGCCTTACCAACCTAACGAAGAAGTGCATTGCTTTTGATAATGCTTACTCCATGATGGGTAATGAAGGCATTCTTGTCAGAATGACCTAAGACAGGCTCAGTCTTGTTTATGAAATAAATAAGGGGGAAGATGTGGAGAGCCTTTTAGGGCCACTTGTTCCTAGACACTTGGAGGGAAGTTGACATTACCAGGACAAAACTATAAGCTCAAAGCAGGAATCTGACTTTGGGCCTGGACTCAGGAAATAGGCCTGATTAAGAACATTTACATTTGAGTTAATGCAAAGCTCAGAGCAGGCTCAGTGAAGCATGTGTGGCAATCCTTTTGTCTTGGCCATCCTGATTAGTCCCTAGAAAGGTGTTTACAGGATTTTGTTTATTATCCTGCTCATTCCTTGACCCAGAACTGATAGTATTATTTTGCATGTACTTAAAGAGGTATAAAAGCAGACTGAAAAATAATAAACCTGCTTCAGCCTCAGAACTAGCTGGAGTCATGTAAAAAATAAAAAGAAACACATTTTTAAAATTAAATTTACCTAAAGTATTTAACAAATCACTAAGAAATGTGACTTTGTGGAAGAAATTCAGGCTTGCCAGCTAGATAAACTGTGATGAGTTCTGGCTCTTTGTTATAAACTCGACTTAGAAAACATTAACTGAAATACAAAATAAGTTCATGAACTCGAACCCACTGTGACCCGATGAGTTCTTCTGCAACAGGAACATGCACCTCCAGTCTAGCCAGCAGCAAGGATAACTAGGCATACTGCTATTCCCCCTCAACTCTTCTGACTACTTTTTTTTTTTTATTAACTTGAGTATTTCTTATATACATTTCGAGTGTTATTCCCTTTCCCGGTTTCCGGGCAAACATCCCCCTCCCCCCTCAACCATCTTTATGGGTGTTCCCCTCCCCATCCTCCCCCCCCCTTGTCGCCCTCCCCCCAACAATCTAGTTCACTGGGGGTTCAGTCTTAGCAGGACCCAGGGCTTCCCCTTCCACTGGTGCTCTTACTAGGATATCCATTGCTACCTATGAGGTCAGAGTCCAGGGTCAGTCCATGTATAGTCTTTAGGTAGTGGCTTAGTCCCTGGAAACTCTGGTTGCTTGACATTGTTGTACATATGGGGTCGCGAGCCCCTTCAAGCTCTTCCAGTTCTTTCTCTGATTCCTTCAACGGGGGTCCTATTCTCAGTTCAGTGGTTTGTTGCTGGCATTCGCCTCTGTATTTGCTGTATTCTGGCTGTGTCTCTCGGGAGCGATCTACATCCGGCTCCTGTCGGTCTACACTTCTTTGCTTCATCCATCTTGTCTAATTGGGTGGCTGTATATGTATGGGCCACATGTGGGGCAGGCTCTGAATGGGTCTTCCTTCTGTGTCTGTTTTAATCTTTGCGTCTCTATTCCCTGCCAAGGGTATTCTTGTTCCCCTTTTAAAGAAGGAGTGAAGCATTCACGTTTTGATCATCCGTCTTGAGTTTCATTTGTTCTAGGCATCTAGGGTAATTCAAGCATTTGGGCTAATAGCCACTTATCAATGAGTGCATACCATGTATGTCTTTCTGTGATTGGGTTAGCTCACTCAGGATGATATTTTCCAGTTCCGACCATTTGCCTACGAATTTCATAAGGTCATTGTTTTTGATAGCTGAGTAATATTCCATACTTTCAATACGTCCTTGAGTATATTGTTTCGATGAAAATCTGAGAGCTATTAAACTTTTTAAATAAACTTTATTGAACATAAGCATCACATTTTGCTATTGCTCAATTATTTACATTTCTACATATTAAATATTTTCGAATTTTTAAAAGCTTACTCTGATGAATTTTTCACTTTTTGCTCAGTCAAACACAAATTTTGGTTAAGGAAGAACTTAAAGAATTAGTTACAGGGGGCCAGAAAGTTGGCTCAGCAGTTAAGAGCACTTGCTGCTCTTACAGAGGACATGGTTTCCATTCACAGCTCCCAATGTCAGCTCATAGCTTCCTGTAACTTCAGTTCCAGGGGTCTGAGAAGCTCTTCCAGTCCTGAGCACAGAGTGTACTTACATACATGCTAGCAAAACACTTATAAACTTCATATCATTAATTATATATAATCTGATGTCTAATTTAATATTTAAATGTGCTGGTACAATTCAGAGTTTAAGTAGACACTTATCATAATCACTAAAAACCCTATGCAAGGGGCTGGAGAGATAGCTCAGTGGTTAAGAGCACTGACTGCTCTTCCAGAGGTCCTGAGTTCAATTCCCAGCAACCACATCGTGGCTCACAACCATCTGTAATGGGATCTGATGCCCTCTTCTGGTGTGTCTGAAGAGAGTGACAGCATACTTATATATAATAAATAAATAAATCTTTAAAAAAAAAAAGAACCCTATGCAAAATAAATACAACCAAAGCCAACACCAGAGAAAAACCCAATGATCTAGACCTAAGGTGTCCTGACAGAAACAAATCATACTGCTTTCCTCATTCCTCTCTAATAATGATACACAAACACCCTATCATTTAAAAATAGCATTAAACAACTGAATAACAATTTCTGATACTACTTACTTTGATTGTACATATATTCTAATAAAATTGTACCTAAAGGTACACTGAAGGAATTTTGTGCTGAGTAGGGATTGCAAGTATAAATATAAACATTTTTAAACAATTTAAATGATGTAAGAATGATGATATAAAAACTAAGCCAAAAGTAAGATTCTAGTTTGAGACAAGTAAGACCAAATGGACATCAGCTCTCTTATTCTAATTCCCCAAATGCTCATACAACAGATAAATGTATATGAAAGCAAATTGCTTTAAAATGATTGGCTAGAAGCTAGGGACTAGAAAAAAAAAACATTTCAACAAAATGTATAAAACAACTACTTTGACAGAGAGAAATCTGACAACTTATTTTAAACACTGTAGTATCTTTCATTGGACTTGTTAATAGAGAATAAATAAGTTGAAAAGGCCTTAATATTTGTTGTAGGTTAGCTCACCAAACTTAGAAGACAACAACTGGGCAAGCACCAAATACCAGACAAAGTCAGAGTAGGCAGGTTTTAATTTCACTACATGCCACAAAGGATATATCTATAAGACCAGTGGTTCTCAATCTTCCTAATGCTGTGACCCTTTAATATACTTCCTAATGTTGTGAAGACGCCCCAAAATAAAATTATTTGTGTTGCTACTTGAAAACAGTAACTCTGCTATTATCATGAATAATAATGTAAATATCTGTTTTCTCTTATAATTGTATACAACGCCTGTGAAAAGGTTGTTTGACCCTCAAAGTAGTCATGACCCACAGGTTAGGAACCACTGTATTAGGCAATCTGTTGAATACTTTAGGTAACACATTATTAAACAATCTATGAGAGGGAGTGTTCCTGATCAGATGAAGATCACACTAGTCAGAAGAACAGTATAGACACCTCACTTCCTGTTAGATAAGTGGAACCCGTGTCACCAGACAGAAAACTGGTAGGGGAGTAGTAGCAAAAGTTTAGAACCACAAACTCTTTTTATTTTCATCTTTATTAACTTGGGTATTTCTTATGTACATTTCGATTGTTATTCCCTTCCCCAGTTTCTGGGCCAACATCCCCCTAACCCCTCTCCCTCCCTTCCCTATGCGTGTTCCCCTCTCTATCCTCCCCGAATTACCACCCTCCCCCCAACAATCACTTTCACTGGGGGTTCAGTCTTAGCAGGACCCAGGGCTTCCCCTTCCACTGGTGCTCTTACTAGGCCATTCATTGCTACCTATTCAGTTCAAGCCCAGGGTCAGTCCATGTATAGTTTTTGGGTAGTGGCTTAGTCCCTGGAAGCTCTGGTTGGTTGGCATTGTTGTTCATATGGGATCTCGAGCCCCTTCAAACTCTTCCAGTTCTTTCTCTGATTCCTTCAACCTGGGTCCCATTCTCAGTTAAGTGCATTGCTGCTGGCATTCGCCTATGTATTTGCTGTATTCTGGCTGTGTCTCTCAGGAGAGATCTACATCCGGCTCCTGTCAGCCTGCACTTCTTTGCTTCATCCATCTTATCTAGTTTGATGGCTGTATATGTATGGGCCACACATGCGGCAGGTTCTGAATGAGTGTTCCTTCTGCCTCTGTTCTAAACTTTGCCTCCCTATTCCCTCCCAAGGGTATTCTTGTTACCCTTTTAAAGAAGGAGTGAAGCATTCGCATTTTGGTTATCCTTCTTGAGTTTCATTTGTTCTAGGCATCTAGGGTAACTCGAGCATTTGGGCTAATAGCCACTTATCAATGAGTGCATGTGTGTTTTCTGTGATTGGGTTAGCTCACTCAGGATGATATTTTCTAGTTCCAACCATTTGCCTACGAATTTCATAAACTCGTTGTTTTTGATAGCTGAGTAATATTCCATTGTGTAGATGTACCACATTTTCTGTATCCATTCCTCTATTGAAGGGCATCTGGGTTTCTCCAGCTTCTGGCTATTATAAATAAGGCTGCTATGAACATAGTGGACCATGTGCCTTTGTTATATGTTGGGGCATCTTTTGGGTATATGCCCAAGAGAGGTATAGCGGGATCCTCAGGCAGTTCAATGTCCAATTTTCTGAGGAACCTCCAGACTGATTTCCAGAAAGGTTATATCAGTCTGCAATCCCACCGACAATGGGGGAGTGTTCCTCTATCTCCACATTCTCGTCAGCATTTGCTGTCACCTGAGTTTTTGATCTTAGCCATTCTCACTGGTGTGAGGTGAAATCTCAGGGTTGTTTTGATTTGCATTTCCCTTATGACTAAAGATGTTGAACATTTCTTTAGGTGTTTCTCAGCCATTCGGCATTCCACAGCTGTGAATTCTTTGTTTAGCTCTGAACCCCATTTTTTAATAGGGTTATTTGTCTCCTTGCAGTCTAAATTCTTGAGTTCTTTATATATTTTGGATATGAGCCCTCTATCAGTTATAGGATTGGTAAAGATCTTTTCCCAATCTGTTGGTTGCCATTTTGTCCTAACAACAGTGTCCTTTGCCTTACAGAAGCTTTGCAGTTTTATGAGATCCAATTTGTCCATTCTTGATCTTAGACCATCAGCCATTGGTGTTTTGTTCAGGAAATTTTCTCCAGTGCCTATGTGTTCGAGATTCTTCCCCACTTTTTCTTCTATTAGTTTGAGTGTATCTGGTTTGATGTGGAGGTCCTTGATCCACTTGGACTTACGCTTTGTACGGGGTGATAAGAATGGATCGATCTGCATTCTTCGACATGCTGACATCCAGTTGAACCAGCACCATTTGCTGAAAATGCTATCTTTTTTTCCATTAGATGATTTTGGCTCCTTTGTCAAAAATCAAGTGACCATAAGTGTGTGGGTGCATTTCTGGGTCTTCAATTCTATTCCACTGGTCGATCTGTCTGTCTCTGTACCAATACCATGCAGTTTTTATCACTATTGCTCTGTAATACTGCTTGAGTTCAGGGATAGTGATTCCCCCTGAAGTCCTTTTATTGTTCAGGATGGTTTTAGCTATCCTGGGTTTTTTGTTATTCCAGATGAATGTGCAAATTGTTTTGTCTGACTCTCTGAAGAACTGGATTGGTATTTTGATGAGGATTGCATTGAATCTGTAGATCTCTTTTGGTAAGATGGCCATTTTTACTATGTTAATCCTGCCAATGCATGAACATGGGAGATCTTTCCATCTTCTGAGATCTTCTCCAATTTCTTTTTTCATAGGCTTGAAGATCTTATCATATAGATCTTTCACTTGCTTGGTTAAAGTCACACCGAGGTATTTTATATTACTTGGTCCCTAATTTCTCTCTCGGCTTGTTTCTCTTTTGTGTAGAGGAAGGCTACTGATTTATTTGAGTTAATTTTATACCCAGCCACTTAGCTGAAGGTGTTTATCAGGTTTAGTAGTTCTCTGGTGGAACTTTTGGGATTGCTTAAATATACTATCATATCATCTGCAAATAGTGGTATTTTGACTTCTTTTCCAATCTGTATCCCCTTGATCTCCTTTTGTTGTCTGATTGCTCTGGCTACAACTTCAAGAACTATATTGAATAAGTAGGGTGAGATTGGGCAGCCTTGTCTAGTCCCTGATTTTAGTGGGATTGCTTCAAGTTTCTCTCCATTTAGTTTAATGTTAGCTACTGGCTTGCTGTATATGGCTTTTACTATGTTTAGGTATGGGCCTTGAATTCCTATTCTTTCCAGGACTTTTATTATGAAGGGGTGTTGAATTTTGTCAAATGCTTCCTCAGCACCTAATGCAATGATCATGGGGTTTTGTTGTTTCAGTTTATTTATATAATGGATCACGTTGATGGTTTCCGTATATTAAACCATCCCTGCATGCCTGGGATGAAGCCTACTTGATCATGGTGGATGATTGTTTTGATGTGCTCTTGGATTCGATTTGCCAGAATTTTATTGAGTATTTTTGCGTCGATATTCATAAGGGAAATTGGTCTGAAGTTCTCTTTCTTTGTTGGGTCTTTGTGTGGTTTAGGTATAAGAGTAATTGTGGCTTCATACAAGGAATTCGGTAGTGCTCCATCTGTTTCAATTTTGTGGAATAGTTTGGATAGTATTGGTATGAGGTCTTCTATGAAGGTCTGATAGAATTCTGTACTGAACCTGTCTGGACCTGGGCTCCTTTTTGTTGGGAGACCATTAATGACTGCTTCTATTTCATTAGGATTTATGGGGCTGTTTAAATGGTTTATCTCTTCCTGATTTAACTTTGGTACCTGGTATCTGTCTAGGAAATTGTACATTTCCTCCAGATTTTCAAGTTTTGTTGAATACAGGCTTTTGTAGTAGGATCTGATGATTTTTTGAATTTCCTCTGATCCTGTAGCTATGTCTCCCTTTTCATTTCTGATTTTGTTAATTGACATACTCTCTGTGTCCTCTGGTTAGTCTGGCTAAGGGTTTATCTGTTTCGTTGATTTTCTCAAAGAACCAGCTTTTGGTTCTGTTGATTCTTTGTATAGTCCTTTGTGTTTCTACTTGGTTGATTTCAGCTCTGAGTTTGATTATTTTCTACCTTCTACTCCTCCTGGGTGTACTTGCTTCTTTTTGTTCTAGAGCTTTTAGGTGTGCTGTCAAGCTGCTGATATATTCTCTCTTCTGTTTCTTTCTGCAGGCACCCAGAGCTATGAGTTTTCCTCTTAGCACAGCTTTCATTGTGTCCCATAAGTTTGGGTATGTTGTACCTTCATTTTCATTAAATTCTAAGAAGTCTTTAATTTCTTTATTTCTTTCTTGACCAGGTTATCATTGAGTAGAGCATTGTTCAACTTCCATGTATATGTGGGTGTTCTTCTCTTATTGTTATTGAAGACGAGCTTTAGGCCGTGGTGGTCTGATAGGACGCATGGGATTATTTCTATCTTTCTGTATCTGTTGAGACCTGCTTTATGATCGATTATATGGTCAATTTTGGAGAAAGTACCATGAAGGGGTAAGAAGAAGGTATATCCATTTTGTTTTAGGATAGAATGTTCTATAAATATCTATTAAGTCCATTTGGTTCATGACTTCTCTTAGTCTGTCTATGTCTCTGTTTAATTTCTGTTTCCATGATCTGTCCATTGATGAGAGTGGGGTGTTGAAATCTCCTACTATTATTGTGTGAGATGCAATGTGTGTTTTGAGCTTTAGTAAGGTTTCTTTTATGTATGTAGGTGCCCTTGTATTTGGAGCATAGATACTTAGGAATGAGAGTTCATCTTGGTGGATTTTTCCTTTGATGAATATGAAGTGTTCTTCCTTATCTTTTTTGTTAACTTTTGGTTGAAAATTGATTTTATTAGATATTAGAATGGCTACTCCAGCTTGCTTCTTCCGACCATTTGCTTGGAAAGTTGTTTTCCAGCCTTTCACTCTGAGGTAGTGTCTGTCTTTGAGGTGTGTTTCCTGTAGGCAGTAGAATGCAGGGTCCTCATTGAGTATCCAGTTTGTTAATCTATGTATTTTTATTGGAGAGTTGAGACCATTGATGTTGAGAGATATTAAGGAATAGTGATTATTGCTTCCTGGTATATTCATATTTGGATGTGAGATTGTGTTTGTGTGCTTTTCTTCTCTTTGTTTTGTTGCCAAGCAAGTTTCTTGCTTTTTCTAGGGTGTAGCTTGCCTCCTTATGTTGGGCTTTACCATTTATTATCCTTTGTAGCGCTGGATTTCTAGAAAGATATTGTGTAAATTTGGTTTTGTCATGGAAATATCTTGGTTTCTCCATCTATGTTAATTGAGAATTTTGCTGGATACAGTAACCTTGGCTGGCATTTGTGTTCTCTTAGGGTCTGTATGACATCTGTCCAGGATTTCATAGTCTCTGCTGAGAAGTCTGGTGTAATTCTGATAGGTCTGCCTTTATGTTACTTGACCTTTTTCCCTTACTGCTTTTAATATTCTTTCTTTGTTTTGTTCATTTGATGTTTTGACTGTTATGTGATGGGAGGGGTTTCTTTTCTGGTCCAATCTATTTGGAGATCTGTAGGCTTCTTGTATGTTTCTGGGCATCTCTTTCTTTAGATTAGGGAAGTTTTCTTCTATGATTTTGTTGACGATATTTACAGTTCCTTTGAGCTGGGGGGTCTTCACTCTCTTCTATACCTATTATCCCTAGGTTTGATCTTCTCATTGTGTCCTGGATTTCCTGTATGTTTTGGACCAGTAGCTTTTTCTGTTTTACATTATCTTTAACAGTTTTGTCGATAATTTCTATGGAGTCTTCTGCTCCTGAGATTCTCTCTTCTATCTCTTGTATTCTGTTGGTGATGCTTGTATCTATGGCTCCTTGTCACTTCCTTTGGTTTTCTATATCCATGGTTGTCTCCCTTTGTGCTTTCTTTATTGCTTCAATTTCCATTTTTAATTCCTTCAACTGTTTGATTGTGTTTTCCTGGAATTCTTTCAGGGATTTTTGCGATTCCTCTCTGTAGGCTTCTACTTGTTTATTAATGTTTTCCTGTGTTTCCCTAAGTGTGTTCATGTCTTTCTTGAAGTCCTCCAGCATCATGATCAAATATGATTTTGAAACTAGATCTTGCTTTTCTGGTGTGTTTGGATATTCCATGTTTGTTTTGGTGGGAGAATTGGGCTCCGATGATGGCATGTAGTCTTGGTTTCTGTTGCTTGGGTTCCTGCACTTGCCTCTCGCCATCAGATTATCTCTAGTGTTACTTTGTTCTGCTATTTCTGACAGTGGCTAGACCGTCCTATAGGTCTGTGTGTCAGGAGTGCTGTAGACCTGTTATCCTGTTTTCTTTCAACCAGTTATGGGAACAGAGTATTCTGCTTTCAGGCGTGTAGTCTTTCCTGTCTACTGGTCTTCAGCTCTTCCTTCGGCGTGTGTCCTGAGTCCACCAGGTACGTCACTTGGAGCAGAAAAGTTGGTCCTACCTCTGGTCTCATGCCTGAAGTCGCTCCTCTGGGGTGTGTCTCAGCTCTCTGTGAGGGCAGCAACCAGAAGGGCCTGCCCTGTCTTTTCTTGGGTCTCTGCGCACAGGGGGTCCAGATGGTGCTAGGTGTTTTCCTCTAGAGTCAGTAATGTGGGCAGAGTGTAGTTTCTTCTGGCTTCCCAGGCATGTCTGCCCCTCTGAAGGTTTAGTTCTCACTCCCACGGGATTTGGGTGCAGGGAGCTGTTGACAGGGTCCCTTCAGATCTGGGCGGTGTCTGTACTGCAGGGGCCCTGCAGCTTGAGTGCCCCTATCTTCCTGTTCCCAGAGGCCCTATACAATTTCCTCTTGGGCCAGGGATGAGGGCAAGGGTGGGCAGTATGGCGGTCTCTCCCACCCTATCAGTCTCAGGAGTGCCCACCAGTCTGGGCGGTGAGCTCTCTCCCCCACAGGGTTTGGGAGCAGGGAGCTGTGAGGCCAATAAGATGTTTCAATTCTTAACATTTATGCCCCAAATTCAAGTGCATCCATGTTTGTAAAAGCTTAAATCACATATTAACCCTCACACATTAATAGCAGGAGACTTAAATACCCTACTCGAAACAATGGACAGGATCACCCAGACAAAAAATAAACAAAGAAATACTAAACCAACAGGTATTACAAACAAAATGGATGTAACACATCACAGAACATTTAACCCAAACACAAAAGAATATACCTTCTTAGTACTTCACAGAACTTTCTTCACAACTGATCATATACTCAGTCAAGAAGGAAGGCTCAACAGATAGAATAAAATTGAAATAACCTACTGCATACACCATGGACTAAAGTTGGATTTCAATAACAAGAGAAGCAGAATGCCTAAAAAAAGAATGGAAATTAAAAAACTCTCTTCTAGATGAACACTGGGTCAAGGCAGAAATAAATAAATTAAAGACTTCCTGGAATTCAGTGAAATGAAGACACAACATACCCAAATTTATGAGACACAATGGAAACAGTGCTGAGAGGAAAGTTTATGGCACTAAGTACCTTCATAAAGAAATTAGAGAGATCTCATACTAGCAACTTAATAGCATACCTGAAGCTCTAGAACAGAAAAAAGCAAACAAATCCAAAGGGGTAGATGGTGGGAAATAATCAAATTCGGGGTTGAATTCATTAAATTAGAAACAAACAGATCAGTATGAAGCATTATCAGAACTAAAGAGTTGGTTCTCTTAGAAAATAAACAAGAGAGAAAATGCTTAGCCAAACTTAGCCAAAAGCAGTCATGGAAAGTCTCCAAACCAAAAAAAAAAAAAAAAAACAAAAAACAAAAAACCAACAACAACAAAAAAACCAAACAAACAAAAAACAAAACAAAACAAGCCCAGGGCCATACAGTTTTAGTTTAGTACAGAACTTTACCTTTCAAATAAAGAGATAATGCCAATAAGCCTCAAATTATTAAAAATATTAAAAAGAGGATGTTGCTAATAGGCATTATCATACCGGTACCCAAACTATATAAAGATTCAAGAGAGCAAGAGAATTACACACCCATTTCCCTCATGAAAATTGCTACAAAAATATTCAAAATGCTTGCAAAATAAATACAAGAACACACCAAAAAGATTATTCAAAATGATCAAGTAGGATTCATCTGAGAAATGCAGAACAGTTCAACATATGAAAATCTGGCAATATACACCATTTAAGCTAACTGAAAGGAAAAAAACCCACATAATCATCTTACCACATGCTGCGAAAGCCTTTGACAAATACAACACCCTTCATGGGAAAACGTCTTGAAGAGATGAAAGTCACAAGGGACATGCCTAAACATAATTAAAGAAATTACAGCAAACCTACAGCCAACATCAAATTAAAATGGAGAGAAACTCAAAGCAATTCCACTAAAATCGGGAACAAGACAAGACTGTCAAATCTTTCCATATCTATTTAACATAATACTTGATTTTCTAGCTAGACCAATAGACAACCAAAGGAGATGAAGGGGGTCCAAAATGGAAAGGAAGAAGTCAAAGTACCTTTATTTGCAGATGATATGGTAATATACATAAGTGATCTAAAAATTATACCAGGGAACTCCTAGAGTTGATAAACAACTTCAGTGAAAAGGCTAGATACAAGATTAACTAAAAAAAAAAATCCTATGTAATAAAAACACTTCTAGAGGTATCACCATCTGATTTCAAACTGCACTACAGAACTATAGCAATAAAGACAACATACATCATGTGGTATAAAACAGACAGGATGATCAATGGAATCGAATCAAAGACACAGATGTAAATCCACACATCTATGGGACATCTGATATTTTATAAAGAATCCAGAATATATGTACAATAGAAAAAAAAGAAAGCAACTCCAACAAATGGTGATCTTCGACCTGGATGTTAGTATGCAGAAGAATACAAATAGATCAATATCTATCACCCAGCAAAAATTCAAGTCCAAGTGAATCAAAGACCTCAGCATAAAACCAGATGTGCTAAATCCAATAGAAGAAAAAGTGGGGAATGCCCTTGAACACATTGGCACAGGAAGGGAGTTCTTGAACAGAATATCAATAGCACAGGCACTAAGAATGACAGTTAATAAATGGGACCTCATGAAATTGAAACTCTTACATAAGGCAAAGGATAGCATCAATAGGACGAAATTGCAGACTAAAGAATGGGAAACAAATTTCATAAACTACACATCTGACAAAGGACTAATATCCAACGTACATACATACACACACACACACACACACACACACACACACACACACACACACACACTAACATAGCTATCTCAAGAAACTAGATATCAATAAATCAAATAATTCAGTTAAAAATGGGATACACATTTAAACAGAGAATTCTCAACAAAGGACTGAGAAATGGCTGAGAAACACTTATAGAAATGTTCAATGTCCTTAGTCATCAGGGAAATGCAAATCAAAATTACTTTGAGGTTTTGTCTTACACCTGTCAGCATGGCTAAGTACAAGAACACAAGTGACAGCTTATGCAAGTGAGGATGTGGAACCAGGGGAACACTCTTCCTTTGCTGGTTGGAGTACAAACTTGAATGACCACTTTAGAAATCAAGATGGCTGTTTTTCAGGAAATTCAATCTACCTCAAGACCCAGCTATACCACTCCTGTTCATATACCCAAAGGATGCCCCATCCTACTACAAAGGATACTTGTTCAATTATGTTCTTAGAAGCTTTACTCATAATTATCAGGAACTGAACAAATCTATCAACTCAACTGAATATATCCCTCAACTGAAGAATGGATGTGTAAATGTTAATGGTGTATTTATACAATGACATCATGAAATTTGCAACTAAATGGATGGAACTAGAGAAAGAATCATCTTGAGTGTGGTAACTCAGGCCCAGAAAGACAAACATGGTAAGTACTCACTTGTGGAATTATCTGTCAAGGAAAGGAAGATCATGTTACATACAATCCACAGACCCAAAGAGGCTAAGTAACAAGGAGGGCTCAAGGGGAGATGCATGGATCTCCCTGGGAAGGGGAAATAGATTTCACAGGTGAACTATAGATAGGTGGGAATGGGAACAGGCAGGAATAGGTGGGGAGAGGCATGGAGGAAGAAGGTACTGGGAGAGGTGACAAACTGGGGGACATTTCAGGTGTTATGTGCAAATCTCATGCAATGGAAACTCCCTAGAATCTATGACAGTGACACTAGCAAAAAATTCTGGTAATGAAGACTACAAAGCCTGAACCAACCGTCTCCTATAAACATGTCTTCAAATCTTAGAACTGGGATATCAACAAAGCCATAAAACCTTCAACCTACAATTTGTCCTGCCTATAGGATTTGCTGAGGCAATGGTGCAGAACAATGACTCATACAATTTGAGGCTCATGCCACAAGAGAGTGCCCATGCCTAAAGCTGCCTGTATTGCCAGGAAATAGAGACAAGATAACCTAGAAACCTGGGTTAGAACCAAACACAATTGGCAAAAAAGAAAGAGGGAGAGAGGAAGGGAGGGAGGGAGGGGAGATGAGGGGAGGGGAAGAAGGTAACTAGAAGGAAGAAAGAGGAAGGAAGGAAGAAGGAAGGAAGGAAGAAAGAAAGGAAGGCAGGCAGGCAGACAGACTGACAGACTGACAGACTGACAGACTCAATGCAATGATTTCATGACTCATAATGATATTCTGCTACACTCATAGAGTGACACCTAGCATATTTGTTAGTTGAGATGTTTCATCCAGAAACAAATGGGAGCAGATTAACAGACCCACAGAAGAGGAAAAGGAAGGACTGTAGAAACCAAGGAATCTAAAACACCATAGAAACATGGCCCACAGAATCAACTAACCAGGGTTCCTAGGGATACACAGAAAGGACAATCAGGGAACCTGTATTGGTCTGACCTAGGTCTTCTGCAATAGTTGTATAGTGTGGTGTTGTTCTGGAACTCCTAACAATGGAAATGGGACTAATTTGCCTGTTTTGGGGACCCTTTTCCTCCTAATATGCCTCATTCAGCCTTTATATGAGGGTATGTGTCTAGTCTTACTGGGACTTGTCACACTGCATTCTGCTGATATTCCTGTGGGGATTGGGGGAAATTTCTTTTCTGAAGGTAAGCAGAGGAGGAATAGGTGTGGGGAAGAGTAGAGAACAGGAAAAATGGGAGGAGTGGAGACTGGGTAAACTGGTTCAGGATGTAATAATACATGAGAGAAGAATAAATAAATAATAAATAAAAGATATAAAAATAATCGATAGGAAAGATAGGAAAAGAGGTTCTAATTAATAGTTCTTAATGTGAAGGAAGGAATCTTAATTGTATCTTCCAAGAACAAGAAATATGAGTTTTCTTAATACTCATTGAACAAATGAGAGGCAGAATGTCTCAATAAAATGACCCAATAGAGAATTGTACAATGATAACTCAAAGCTTGAAACTGTCTTTGCCATTTTTAGGAACACTGGAACAGGTATCTAAGTCAGACAGAGATTTTTGAAGAAAAGTTAAGTTCAAATGCAGAACCAAAGAACTGAGAAAGGAAAGAACAAAGATCCTAAGCAACTTGACTTCAGTGGAACATACAATCTACTCCTCAGAAGCAAGAGTCCAGTGATTTCATAATAAACAACTAATAAGCACTTTACCCTGTAGAGCATACTAGAATCTGAGGCAAATACTAAGAGGCGCCTCTTCACTCATAATGTTACTGAAGTGGTGACTGTTCCATAAAGCTGAAACTTACACTAAAAGACTTTTCTCCGTGCCTTGAAATCCTCTCTGGGATCCTTACTAGATTTCCAACTTCAACTCAACACACATATCTGGAAATTTAAAGCTACAATCATATATGAGTGAGAACATGTAGTGATTTGTCTTTCTTGATCTTACAAAGAATGATTATTTCAAAATCCATTAACGGTTAAATGTGATCAGGAAGAGGAGGACAGAATAAAGCAGGAAGTATAGAGATAATTAAGACCTGTGGGAAAAAACATATGGAAACCTACTAGAGTAGAAGCTTACTAATAAATATACAGACATGTGTTACCCTATCATTGAAGGTGTTGACCCTTTTCTGAACACCATAGAGTATAAAGAAATACAGTGCCAGGTGCTCAAGCTATTGGTCTGTGAGATTCCACATACTCTCCTCAAACTTTATAGGCAACTGCCATTGCTTTTGACTGGGCTTCAGAACTTGATAGCAAGACCCTATTATTGATGCCATGAAAACTTCAGTCACACAACATGAATAAATTAAGCCTATACCAACCTGAAACCTTCAGTTTTCATAATGCTGATTCTATGCAAACTACCAGGGGAGAAAAATAACCATCAAACTTACCCAGCTGTGACCTCTGATCTACAATAACAATTTGCCTGGCAATAAATACTGACTTGTGCAAAAGTGGCATGAATGCTATGGAAGTAACCAACCACTTTCTCAATGACGTTAAACACGTGGTGAAACTCATTTCTGGTATTGTTAACTGGGTCACAATCCTGTGACAGGCTAACAGGCCCCAGGAAGAACAAAATACTATGACTTGGCCAAGTGCACATAATGTTCCTAAACCAGCTCCCCTGCTTTATACCATAGGATTGTACATGTCTCAACTTCTAAAGTCACAAACTATAGATTTGTAGACATAAAACTCAAACTATAATTATAAACATTCGTATATTCATAAAACTCAAAATAATTTAAGTAGCATACAACTAAACACCCAAATGAACTTACAAAAGGCAGGAATAAAATTATCAAAGTTTACAAATGTAAAGAGTTTAAGGAAGACAATTCAGGATACAAATATATAGGCCAGATATAGTAAGTTCCTGAACAGTCAAGGATACACAGTGAGAACCTTAATCGAGAAGAATACAGACTGAGAGAGTGAAGACTGATAGAGGGAAACCGAACAAAGAAAAATACTAAAAAAAAAAAAACAAATGGAATAAAGTTGGGAAGGAAAAAAATTAGCCATATAATAATACCCATGGAAACATTTAACAGAGATGGGGTAGAGGAATTATTAGATCATTTAATCAAAGAAAATGACAATTTTTTTAAACACAGAAATGGAGCCTGGAAGATCTTTGGGGCACAATAAATAAACAAAATCCATAAACAATGAGTATACATGAAGAAAAAAGACATAGAAAATATTTTCAATGAAACAATAGAAGAAAACTTCCTAAATCTAGATAGAGGAAACCTAATATAAGAATATAAGAAGCTTTCAGAACACCAAATGAAAAGGCCAGAAAAGAAGGCACCTACCACATATTAGAGTGAAAACACTAAAAACAGAATGAAGGATAGTGAAAGTAGCAAGAGAAGGAGGCCAAGTCATACACAATGGTAGGCACATCAAAATAACAACCGATTCATTAAAATGCAAAGACATAAGTTCTTGGAAGTATTAAAGTTCTAAAAGAATACACCATCCAATTCAGATGATTATAACCAACAAAACTTTCTTTCATAAGTTAAGAAAAACAGAAATTCTCCATGATAAAAAACAGACTTAAGGTATATGAGCACTAAGTCAATTCTATATAAGTTTGGGAAAAAAACACCTCGAACTGACAAAAAGAATAAACATATTCTAAGACCACAGAAGAAAAGTAATAATAGGATAATCAATCAAAAGAAATCTAAGAAGACAAAACAAAAACAACAAAACTGAAAAAACTATATCCATCGATAATAACTCTAAATTTTACTTAATTCCCTAATCAGAACAAAATTAAATGACAGTATTTCTTTTTATTGCCTCAAAAGAACACATTTAATCTTTAGGGATGGACCCTATTTCAGAGTAAAAGGGAAGACTGGTATTTCTACCATGGGATGGAACTAAGAAACAATCGAACAAATCTATTCTAACATAAGACAAAATTGACTTCTAGGACTTTTCAGAACACAAAATGAAATCTCTTCATACTTAATAAAGAGAATATTATAATTCTGAACATATATATCCAATGAGGTATACTGAAAACAAACACTAATAGATATAAATTCACAGATCCACTCCAACACAGTTATACTGGGTAACTTCAATATGTCACCAACATGTAATTCTGACTAAAAAAAAAAAAAAAAGCGCAGACACACCATAACTCAAATGTACCTAACATAACACTCCACCCAAACTCTAGAAATTCACATTTTTTCTCAGCAGTCAATGAACTTTCCCCTAAACAGATTATATACTAGGGAAAAATAATCACAATAAGTATAGAAAATTAATACTACATATTACATTCTAACAGGCAATCAAGAAAAACAACAAAAAAATATAAAAAGTCATGGGATTAAACCTGTCCTATTTAATGTTCCACAGAGTGCTAAACCTGACTGTAGAGAGAGCATCTTGTACTATATGGACGCATCACCTGTCAATAAAACACTGTTGGCCTGTTAGCTTAGACAAGAACTATGGAGGTGAAAGTTCCTGGACAGAGTATTTCTGCGAAAAGAATCAGAGGCAAAGAAGATTCACCACAGACACATAAGATACTGGTCATATAAAAACTGAGGACCAAGTAACCAGCCACATGACATGACTTAGAATAAATGAGTAATTAAGTTATGAGGTAGTCAGGGAAGAAGCAATGTTTTTGGCCTGGTCATTTATTAATAAAACATTAAGTCTCAGAGTCATTATTTCTGGAACAAACTGGATATGTGAGAAAACAAAATTCCAGGTGGCTTTAAGACACCAGATACAACAGGACTGACATAGAGACTGGCAGCACACAGGTCTGCACCAGATGGGTCCCAGCACTTAAGAGAAATGCACACGAACCCCATCCCTAATCTAGAAGCTATGTCAATCTGACAAGCACAAATGAAGAAAAGGTTGGTTTTCTCCAATAGACTCACACTGGGTATACATACCCCACTAAGAGCAGACCCCATACCCACCGCAGAGAGCCACCACAATGGTATTATTACACATGTTTTAATCCAGAATTCTTTGTTTGGGCATCTATTAATTTACCTGTACTTTGCATATCTATTACAGTTTCTAATTTTTATTTTAAGGTGTGCATGTGGCATGTGCGAACCAGTGTGTGTGTGTGTGTGTGTGTGTGTGTGTGTGTGTGTGTGTGAGCTCATGCACACATGTATTTATATACATATGTGTGTTTCTCGTGCTTTTTCTTTATTTTCATTCTTTCTACTTTTTCTGTTTCTCTGTTTGATTTCTTCTATACTGGCTTGCTTATTTGTTTATTGTCCTACTCCCTGCTTGTTTTCTAAAGAGAGAAGGTACTGAGCTGGATGGTTAAGGAGATACAAAAGACTTGGAGAAAGACATGGGAGGGGATATTGTGATTAGAATATGCTGTATGTAAAAAAACTTCAATAAAAACAAAATAAAACTGTACAACTTAATGCTGAGTGACGCTCTAAACAAATAAAAAATTTTAAAAATCTATACCTGAATAAAAATTAAAAAACAATATATCAAAATATATCAGACAAAATGAAGGCAGTGCTAATGGAAGCACCTACATTTTAAAAAAAAGATCTCGAACAGCCTCTAACATTGTAACCTCAGAGAAGCAGTAGAGAGTGAGAAATAATTAAGACTAGTGCATCAACAAACAAAATAAAAACAATAATAACAAAAAGAATTAATGAAATTAAGACTTGTTTTTTTAAGTAAACAAGGATGATCAACCATTGGTCAAATTAGCCAAGACAGAAGACCCAAATTAACAAAACTACAAACGAATAGGGAGACATTCTTACAGATACTTACAGGTTTTTTTTTTTCATCTCTATTACATTGGGTATTTCTTATTTACATTTCGATTGTTATTCCCTTTCCCTGATTCCCAGCCAACATCCCCCTAACCCCTCCCCCTTCCCTTCTCTATGGATATTCTCCTCCCCATCCTCCTCCCATTACAACCCTCACCCCAACAATCACATTCACTGGGGGTTCAGTCTTGGCAGGACGAAGGGCTTCCCCTTCCACTAGTGCTCTTACTAGGCTATTCATTGCTACCTAAGTGGTTGGAGTCCAGAGTCAATCCACATATAGTCTTTGGGTAGTGGCTTAGTCCCTGGAAACTCTGGTTGCTTGACATTGTTGTTCGTATGGGGTCTCCAGCGCCTTCAAGCTCTTCCAGTCCTTTCTCTGATTCCTTCAATGGGGATCCCATTCCCAGTTTGCTGCTGGCATTCACCTATGTATTTGCCATATTCTGGCTGTGTCTATCAGGAAAGATCTACATCCAGTTCCTGTCGGCCAGCACTTCTTTGCTTCATCCATCTTATCTAGTTTGGTGGCTATATATGTATGGGCCACATGTGGGGCAGGGTCTGAATGGCCGTTCCTTCAGTCTCTGTTCTAAACTTTGCCTCCCTATTCCCTCCCAAGGGCATTATTGTCCCCCTTTTGAAGAAGGAGTGAATCATTCACATTTTGGTCATCTTTCTTGAGTTTCATGTGTTCTGTGCATCTAGGGTAATTCGAGCATTTGGGCTAAAATCTACTTAGCAATGAGTGGATACCATGTATGTTTTTCTGTGATTGGGTTACCTCATTCAGGATGATATTTTCCAGTTCCATCCATTTGCCTATGAATTTCATAAAGTCATTGTTTTTCAGAGCTGAGTAATATTCCATTGTATAGATGTCCCACATTTTCTGTATCCATTCCTCTGTGGAAGGGCATCTGTGTCCTTTCCAGCATCTGGCTATTATAAATAAGGCTGCTATAAATATAGTGCAGCATGTGACTTTGTTATACATTGGGGCATCTTTTGGGCATATGCCCAAGAGAGGTATAGCTGGGCTCAATGTCCAACTTTTTGAGGAAACTCCAGACTGATTTCCAGAATGGTTGTACCAGTCTGCAATCCCACCAACAATAGAGGAGTGTTCCTCCTTCTCCACATCCTCGCCAGCATTTGCTGTCACCTGAGTTTTTGATCTTAGCCATTCTCACTAGTGTGAGGTGAAATCTCAGGGTTGTTTTCAATTGCATTTCCCTTATGATTAAAGATGTTGAACATTTCTTTAGGTGTTTCTCAGCCATTCGGCATTCCTCAGCTGTGAATTCTTTGTTTAGCTCTGACCCCATTTTTTAATAGGGTTATTTGTCTCCCTGCGGTCTAACTTCTTGAGTTCTTTGTATATTTTGGATATAAGTCTTCTATCTGTTGTAGGATTGGTAAAGATCTTTTCCCAATCTGTTGGTTGCCGTTTTGACCAAACAGTGTCCTTTGCCTTACAGAGACTTTGCAGTTTTATGAGATCCCATTTGTCGATTCTTGATCTTAGAGCATAAGCCATTGGTGTTTTATTCAGGAAATTTTCTCCAGTGCCCATGTGTTCGATATTCTTCCCCACTTTTTCTTCTATTAGTTTGAGTGTATCTGGTTTGATGTGGAGGTCCTTGATCCACTTGGACTTAAGCTTTGTACAGGGTGATAAGCATGGATCGATCTGCGTTCTTCTACATGCTGATCTCCAGTTGAACCAGCACCATTTGCTGAAAATGTTATCTTTCTTCCATTGGATGGTTTTGGCTCCTTTGTCAAAAATCAAGTGACCATAGGTGTGTGGGTTCATTTCTGGGTCTTCAATTCTATTCCAGTGGTCTATCTGTCTGTCTCTGTATCAATACCATGCAGTTTTTATCACTATTGCTCTGTAATACTGATTGAGTTCAGGGATAGTGATTCCCCCTGAAGTCCTTTTATTGTTGAGGATAGTTTTAGCTATCCTGGGTTTTTTGTTATTCCAGATGAATTCGCGAATTGTTCTGTCTAACTCTTTGAAGAATTGGATTGGTATTTTGATGGGGATTTCATTGAATCTGTAGAACGCTTTTAATATAGCAAAAATGGCCATTTTTACTATATTAATCCTGCCAATCCATGAGCTTGGGAGATCTTTCCTTCTTCTGAGATCTTCAATTTCTTTCTTCAGAGGCTTGAAGTTCTCATCGTATAAATCTTTCACTTGCTTGGTTAAAGTCACACGGAGGTATTTTAGATTATTTGGGACTATTATGAAGGGTGTCATTTCCCTAATTTCTTTCTCACCTTGTTTCTCTTTTGTGTAGAGGAAGGCTACTGATTTATTTGAGTTAATTTTAAACCCAGCCACTTTGCTGAAGGGGTTTATCAGGTTTAGAAGTTCTCTGGTAGAACTTTTGGGATTGCTTAAATATACTATCATATCATCTGCAAAGAGTGATATTTTGACTTCTTCTTTTCCAATCGGTATCCTTTTGACCTCCTTTTGATGTCTGATTGTTCTTGCTAGAACTTCAAGAACTATATTGAATAAGTAGGGAGACAGTGGGCAGCTTTGTCTAGTCCCTGATTTTAGTGGGATTGCTTCTAGTTTCTCTCCATTTAGTTTAATGTTAGCTACTGGTTTGCTGTATATGGCTTTTACTATGTTTAGGTATGGGCCTTCGATGCCTGATCTTCGAGGACTTTAATCATGAATGGGTGTTGAATTTGGTCAAATGCTTTCTTAGCATCTAATGAAATAATCATGTAGTTCTTATCTTTGAGCTTGTTTATATAGTAGATTACACTGATGGATTTCTGTATTTTAAACCATCCCTGTATCCCTGGTGGTGTGAAGCCTACTTGATCATGATCGATGATCATTTTTGATGTGTTTTTGGATTTGGTTTGCAAGAATTTTTCATAAGGGAAATTGGTCTGAAATTCTCTTTCTCTGTTGGGTCTTTGTGTGGTTTAGGTATAAGAGTAATTGTGGCTTCATAGAAGGAATTCGTTAGCGCTCCATCTGTTTCAATTTTGTGGAATAGTTTGGATAGTATTGTTATGAGGTCTTCTATGAAAGTCTGATAGAATTCTGTACTGAACCCATCTGGACCTGGGCTCTTTTTGGTTGGGAGACCTTTATTTTTTTTTTTTCCCCACGGGCTTATAATTTTTTATTAACTTGAGTATTTCTTATATACATTTCGAGTGTTATTCCCTTTCCCGGTTTCCGGGCAAACATACCCCTCCCCCCTCCCCTTCCTTATGGGTGTTCCCCTCCCAACCCTCCCCCCATTGCCGCCCTCCCCCCATAGACTAGTTCACTGGGGGTTCAGTCTTAGCAGGACCCAGGGCTTCCCCTTCCACTGGTGCTCTTACTAGGATATTCATTGCTACCTATGGGGTCAGAGTCCAGGGTCAGTCCATGTATAGTCTTTAGGTAGTGGCTTAGTCCCTGGAAGCTCTGGTTGCTTGGCATTGTTGTACTTTTGGGGTCTCGAGCCCCTTCAAGCTCTTCCGGTTCTTTCTCTGATTCCTTCAATAGGGGACCTATTCTCAGTTCAGTGGTTTGCTGCTGGCATTCGCCTCTATATTTGCTGTATTCTGGCTGTGTCTCTCAGGAGCGATCTACATCCGGCTCCTGTCGGTCTGCACTTCTTTGCTTCATCCATCTTGTCTAATTGGGTGGCTGTATATGTATGGGCCACATGTGGGGCAGGCTCTGAATGGGTGTTCCTTCAGTCTCTGTTTTAATCTTTGCCTCTCCCTTCCCTGCCAAGAGTATTCTTTTTCCTCATTTAAAGAAGGAGTGAAGCATTCACATTTTGATCATCCGTCTTGAGTTTCGTTTGTTCTAGGGATCTAGGGTAATTCAAGCATTTGGGCTAATAGCCACTTATCAATGAGTGCATACCATGTATGTCTTTCTGTGATTGGGTTAGCTCACTCAGGATGATATTTTCCAGTTCCAACCATTTGCCTACGAATTTCATAAACTCGTTGTTTTTGATAGCTGAGTAATATTCCATTGTGTAGATGTACCACATTTTCTGTATCCATTCCTCTGTTGAAGGGCATCTGGGTTCTTTCCATTTTCTGGCTATTATAAATAAGGCTGCGATGAACATAGTGGAGCACGTGTCTCTTTTATATGTTGAGGCATCTTTTGGGTATATGCCCAAGAGAGGTATAGCTGGATCCTCAGGCAGTTCAATGTCCAATTTTCTGAGGAACCTCCAGACTGATTTCCAGAATGGTTTTACCAGTCTGCAATCCCACCAACAATGGAGGAGTGTTCCTCTTTCTCCACATCCTCGCCAGCATCTGCTGTCACCTGAGTTTTTGATCTTAGCCAATCGCACTGGTGTGAGGTGAAATCTCAGGGTTGTTTTGATTTGCATTTGGTTGGGAGACCTTTAATGACTACTTCTATTTCCTTAGGAGTTATGGGGTGGTTTTACTGGTTTATCTGTTCCTGATTTAACTTTGGTACCTGGTATATGTCTAGGAAATTGTCCATTTCCTGCAGATTCTCAAGTTTTGTTGAATATAGGCTTTTGTAGTAGGATCTGATGATTTTTTGAATTTCCTCTGATTCTGTAGTTATGTCTCCCTTTTCATTTCTGATTTTGTTAATTTGGACACACTCTCTGTGACCTCTGGTTAGTCTGGCTAAGGGTTTATCTATCTTGTTGATTGTTCTCAAAGAGCCAACTTTTGGTTCTGTTGATTCTTTGTGTAGACCTTTTTGTTTCTACTTGGTTGATTTCAGCTCTGAGTTTGATTATTTCCTGCCTTCTACTCCTCCTGGGTATATTTGCTTCTTTTTATTTTAGAGCTTTTAGGTGTGCTGTCAAGCTGCTGATATTGGCTCTCTCCTGTTTCTTTCTGCAGGCACTCAGAGCTATGAGTTTTCCTCTTAGCACAGGTTTCATTGTGTCCCATAAGTTTGGGTATGTTGTACCTTCATTTTCATTAAATTCTAAGAAGTCTTTAATTTCTTTCTTTATTTCTTCCTTGACCAGGTTATCATTGAGTAGAGCATTGTTCAATTTCCACATATATGTGGGCGTTCTTCCCTTATTGTTGTCGAAGACCAGCTTTAGCCCGTGGTGGTCTGATAGGACGCATGGGATTATTTCTATCTTTCTGTATCTGTTGAGGCCTGTTTTACGATCAATTATATGGTCAATTTTGGAGAAAGTACCATGAGGTGATGAGAAGAAGGTATATCCTTTTGTTTTAGGATAGACTGTTCTATAAATATCTGTTAAGTCCATTTCGTTCATGACTTCTCTTAGTCTGCCTATGTCTCTGTTTAATTTCTGTTTCCATGATCTGTCCATTGATGAGAGTGGGGTGTTGAAATCTCCCACTATTATTGTGTGAGGTGCAATGTGTGTTTTGAGCTTTAGTAAGGTTTCTTTTATGTATGTAGGTGCCCTTGTATTTGGAGCATAGATATTTAGGATTGAGAGTTCATCTTTGTGGATTTTTCCTTTGATGAATATGAAGTGTCCTTCCTTATCTTTTTTGGTGACTTCTGGTTGAAAATTGATTTTATTTGATATTAGAATGGCTACTCCAGCTTGCTTCTTCTGACCTTTTGCTTGGAAAGTTGTTTTCCAGCTTTTCACTCTGAGGTAGTGTCTGTCTTTTCTCTGAGGTGTGTTTCCTGTAGGCAGCAGAATGCAGGGTCCTCATTGTATATCCAGTTTGTTAATCTATGTCTTTTTATTGGGGAGTTGAGTACTGGGATAAATACCATGGCCAAAAGCCCCTTGGAGAAGAGTTTTCTTCAGTTTACTTTCCCAAATCACCATCTATCATCTAAGGCACCACTCAGGGCAGGAACCCCAATGCAGAAATTGAAGCAGATTCCATGGAAGAATGCTCACTTGCTCCCCAAGATTTGTTCCACCTATTTTCTTATTTACCTCAGGACCACCCGCTCAGGGGCTGCACTATCTCAAACTGTGTATGTTGTATTCTTTAAGAAAAGCAAATATATTCAAGCACTTATGCTTTTAAAGCAATGACCAATTATGAAGTCAGTCTTATCTTGATAACAAAACCAAATACACAATAAAAACAAAATTATAGAACAATATCCTTGATGAACATAAAAAATTCTAAATGAAATACTTGCAAACTGAATTCAAATATTATGTCATAAAATTCATGTATGATGGTGAAGTTGGGCTTTTTTTCCAGAAATGGAGAAATGGTTTAATAAATTAAATTCATCAAATTAGTGGACTAAAATACAAAATAACCCTATGGTCAACTCAAATTACAGGGAAGATGCCTTTAACAGAATCTAGCACAACTTCATGATGTCATGGAGAAACAAGTGATAAAGAAAGCATAACAACACAATAAAGGACATCTATGATAGGTGTACAATCAGCATTATACTAACTGGAGAAAAACCTAAGTCATTACCAATAGGACTGGAAATAAGACAAGGTTGTCTATTCTCCCTCCACCTACTTAACACAGCAGTTGAAGGCTGAGATAGAGAAATAAAATATGAGAAGGCAGTAAACAGGATATAAATATTAAAAGTAAAATTATATAAATTTGCAGATGATATGATTATATACATAAGAGATACTAAAGCCTCCATCAAAAACAAGAGCTTATTTTTAAAACAGAAAAGAACATTTCAACAAAGTGTCAGGTAACAAAATCAAGACAAAATATACAGCCTTCATATAGATGAAAGCTAAAAATATTGCAAAAAGAATCTGGAAATAATCTTATTCATAGTACCCAGAAAATATTAAGATAATCTTGGGATAAACTTAACCAAGGAAAAAGGAGAGCTCTTCAATTAAAATGTTAAGACACTGAGAAAAAGATACTCCATTACTGTGGGTTGAAAAAATTAATCATGTTCAAATATCCATTCAATCAAATGGAATTTACAGAATCAATATCATATGATCAAAATCCTATTATTAACAAAAAACCCAACCATAATATTTATATTATATACAAACACACACAGACACACACACACACACACACACACACACACACACACACACACTAGCCAAAGGAATCTGAACCATAAGAACAGTGCTAGAGGCATTACCATTTCTGATTTCAACTTATACTATATATTCAAGGTAATAAAAACAACATTGTACTGCCAAACATGCAGAAAGAATTAAATAACAACTGAATATTACCACCTGAATTTAAATGCAATACCCAGGGCTGGAGAGGTGGAAACATAAACTACTCTTGCAAAGGACACAAGTTCTATTACTAGCATCTATATAGCTTCTCATAACTACCCATAAATCCAGCTCCAGAGGGGGGATCCAATGCCTCTGTCTGATATACACTGCACTCCTGTGCACAGATCACAGAACAATAAAGTTTAAGAAAAATAAATCTTTAAAAGCAATGGTCAATTTTAACAGATAGAAAAAACAAATGTGTTCAAAGTTTCATTTCTGATCAAATACCTTTAAAAATCTCATGCACTGCTAAACTTTAGTACAGTTTGTGTGGAATTATTGATTTTTGTACTACTTCCGCAGTGACAATAAAAATAGACCCAATGATTTTGAATAAGAATAATTTCAAAGGGCCCAAAGAATTTGATTGATTTGGTAAAAACCTATGGAATAAAAAAGTCACTCTTCCTGGAGTAAATAGAGATCAGTGAAACTGAGCAGAGTTTGAAGAAAGACCAATACAGTCAGGTTATTTACGCACACCTCTCTACCCCCTCCAAAAATGTGAAGGCTTAGCCAATTAATAAAAGAAAAATAACTGGAAATTGAGAGAAAAAAATGAACCTCAATCCTTCCTTACTTCATATATGAATTTGCACTGACATATCATAACTATCATAAGGAGAACAGAAATACTGTTCCCTGGAACCATGTGCGCAGTGGCACAATTCCCTTACCAAAAGCAAAGTGGTCCACGCCTATAAGCCCATCGCTGCTCATGCGACAAGATATATCCTCACCATTTGAAGTCAGCCTGAACTACATGAATTCTATGTAACACTGAGCCTAAATATTGAAACTGTGTCTCAGAGACAAAAAAAAAAAAAACAAACAAAAATAACAGAGACAGCTCTGTGTCCTGTATATACCATGTGATTAAGAATTCTACAGGCCTGCACCCTGAACTGAGCCAGTCCTACATATCTCTGAACAAAAATCCCATGGGAGAGGAACCTGGACTCTCCAAAGTGGGGAAGTGGGGATGTCATACAGACCCTAAGAGAAAACAAATGCCAGCCCAGGCTACTGTATTCAATAAAACTCTCAATTACCATACATGGAAAAACCAAGGTATTCCATGACAAAACCAAATTTATACAATATATTTCTACAAATACAGACATACAAAGGAGAATAGATGGAAAACTCCAGCACAAGGAGAGAAACTATGCTGTACAAAAAGCAAGAATGCAATCTCCTTGCAATGAAAACAAAAGAGAGACACACAAACATAATTCCACCTCTAACAACGAAAATAACAGGAAGTGACAATCACTATTCTTTAATAACTCTCAACACCAAGGGACTCAATTCCCCAATAAAAACACATAGACTCAGAATGGATATTAAAGAGAACCCAGCATTTTGCTGCCTACAGGAAACACAACTCAGAGACAAAGACAGACACTACTCAGAGTAAAAGAATGGAAAACAACTTTCCAAGCAAGTGGTCCAAAGAAACAAGCTGGAGTTGCCATTCTACTATCGAATAAAGTTGACCTTCAACCAAAAGCCATCATAAAAGGTAAGGAAGGACACTTCATATTCATCAAAGGAAAAATCCACCAAGATGGACTCTCAATCCTAAATATCTATGTTCCAAATACAAGGGCACCTACATACATAAAAGAAACCTTACTAAAGCTCAAGTCACACACTGTGCCTCACACAATAATAGTAGGAGATTTCAATACCCCACTCTCATCAATGGACAGATCATGGAAACAGAAATTAAACAGAGACATAGAGAAACTAACAGAAGTTATGAACTAAATGGATTCAACAGATATTTATAGACCATTCCATCCTAAAGCAAAAGGATATACCTTCTTCTCATCACCTCATGGTACCTTTTCCAAAACTGACCATATAATCGGTCACAAAACAGGCCTCAACAGATACAGGAAGATAGAAATAATCCCATGCATCCTATCAGATCACCACACACTAAGGCTGGTTTTCAATAAAAACAATAATGACAGAAAGCCCACAAATACATGGAAATTGAACAACACTCAACTAAATGACAACTTGGTCAAGGAAGAAATAAAGAAAGACTTCTTAGAATTTAATGAAAATGAATATAAAACATACCCAAACTTATGGGACATGAGCAAAGCAGTGCTAAGAGCAAAACCCATAGCTCTGAGTGCCTGCAAAAAGAAATAGGAAAGAGCATATGTCAGCAGCTTGACAGCACATCTAAAAGCTCTAGAACAAAAAGAAATAAATACACTCAAGAGGAGTAGAAGGCAGGAAATAATCAAACTCAGAGCTGAAATCAACCTAGTAGGAAAAAAAAGACTATACAAAGAATCAATAAGATAGATAAATAAACCCTTAGACACACTAACCAGAGGTCACAGAGAGTTTATCCAAATTAACAAAATCAGAAATAAAAAGGGAGACATAACAGAATCTGAGGAAATTTAAAAAATCATCAGATCCTACTACAAGAGCCAATATTCAACAAAACTGAAAAATCTGGAGGAAATGGACAATTTTCTAGAAAGATACCTGTGTACCAAAGTTAAATCATGAATAAATAAAGCATCTAAACAACCCCATAACTCCTAGATATAGAACCAGGGATTAAAAGTCTCCCAACAAAAGAGCCCAGGTCCAGATGGGTTCAGTGCAGAATTCTATCAGACCTTCATAGAAGACCTCATAACAATACTATCCAAACTATCCCATAAAATAGAAACAGATGGAGCACTACCCAATTCCTTCTATGAAGCCACAATTACTCTTATACCTAAACCACACAAAGACCCAACAGAGAAAGAGAATTTCAGACCAATTTCCCTTATGAAAAATTCTTGCAAACCAAATCCAAAAACACATCAAAAACGATCATCAATCATGATCAAGTAGGCTTCACACCACCAGGGATTCAGGGATGGTTTAAAATACAGAAATCCATCAGTGTAATCTACTATATAAACAAGCTCAAAGATAAGAACTACATGATTATTTCATTAGATGCTAAGAAAGCATTTGACCAAATTCAACACCCATTCATGATTAAGTCCTGGAAGATCAGGCATTCAAGGCTCATATCTAAACATAGTAAAAGCAATATATAGCAAACCAGTAGCTAACTTCAAACTAAATGGAGAGAAACTAGAAGTAATCCCACTAAAATCAGGGACTAGACAAAGCTGCCCACTCTCTCCGTACTTATTCAATATAGTTCTCAAAGGCCTAGTCAGAACAACCACACAGCGAAAGGTCGTCAAAGGGATACAAATTGAAAGGGAAGAAGTAAAAAAAAAAATCACTCTTTGCAGATGATATGATAGTATATTTAAGTGACCCCAAAAGTTCCACCAGAGAACTACTAAACCTGATAAACACCTTCAGCAAAGTGACTGGGTATAAAATTTATTCAAACAAATCAGTAGCCTTCCTCTACTCAAAGGATAAGCAGGTGAGAAGAAATTAGGGAAATGACACCCTTCACAATAGTCCCAAATAATAGAAAATACCTCGGTGTGACTTTAACCAAGCAAGTGAAAGATCTGTATTGTAGAGAGCAGCGACGTGCCTCGCCTCAAAGATGGCGCTGGTTTCTGCCTTCCACCCTCCCAAAGGTGAGCGCTCCTTGCAGTAACCAAGTCCTTATTTGGCTATGTCTGCCTGGCCCACTAGCTTCTGCATAGTGACAGCCTATCTACATGACCCACATGGCTTGCTAGGACTGGCCAGTGCTAGCTATTTAAGTGTGGTGCAGGGCGTTCCCTGGAGAGAGAGAGCCAGAAGAGAGAGAGGTCAGAAGATTGAATCAAGGTTCCTGAATAAAACTGCTTGAAGATCTCCTGTGGTCGTGTCTTCCTTGCTGGCACGGCAAGTGGTGACCTGTACGGGCAATCCTCGAATCCACCGTAAAGGGATTCAACTCTCTCCGAGATCAGAACTTCTTGCAGTCAGGGCAGCGCTGGAAAGCTCCCAAGGTAAGGTGGGACAATAAGGACCGTGGGAAATAAGCGGCTATAAAGTCTCAGGGTAGTGAGCAAGTAAAGTTCGCTGTAACAGCGAACCAAAAGTAAAGTTCGTGGTAGCAGCGAACCGAAAGTAAAGTTCATGGTAGCAGCGAACCGAAAGTAGCAAGACGCGTGGTGAATTTAGCCGTAGCAGCATAGAAAGTTTTTGTCATGGGGACCTCACAGTCTCATCCAACTTTTCTGGCTCTTCAAGAGCTGTTTGAGCGAAAGAAACTAAAAATAAAAAGAAGCACCAGAGAGAGAATTTTGGGTGAATGCGAAGCCATTGCACCCTGGTTCACAGCCTCTGGTAATCTCACGGTGGCGAGCTGGGACAAGTTAGGGAAAGACCTTGATTTTGCCCGGAACAGGGGACTCTAAGACCTGGGGTCCGTACAGTATGGCACTTAGTGCGTAGCTGCCTTGAGGATCAGAAATGTTGTCAGGCAGCCATAGAGAAGGGACAAGGTGCCCTAGAAATGCTTCAAGAGGAGAGGTCAGAAAAGCAGGGAAGCGCAAAGGAGACAGACTCAGAAAAGACAGATACAGAGGAGGAAACAGATGAAACAGATTCAGAAGAAGAGTTACAAGAGTTGATAGATCAAATGCGGAAACAGTCTCTAAGGAATAGACAGAAGAAGAAAAGGAAAAAGCCTAAAATGGTGGAGGAACCTCCTGGGCGGTTCCCCTCGGCTCCTCCTCCCTACAGTGTTGTAGAGGGAGGAAGTAGAGTTTCGGGTAGTACATTCTGCCCAGAAGTGTGGAAGGCAGTCCACACAGAACTACATCTGGCCTATCCTGTTTATGTGGATGCAAATCAACAAAGGTATCATGAGCCTTTAGACTTTAAGGTGATCAAGTCCCTGGCGGAATCAGTCAGGACATATGGCATTGCGGCCTCATTTACCGTAGCTCAGGTTGAGGCCTTACACAGATTTTGCATGACTCCTAGTGACTGGACTAACCTTGCTTGGGCCTGTCTTAGTCCGGGACAGTATTTGGACTGGAAAGCTTTTCTTATTGAGTTTGCCAATGAACAGGCTGCCGCTAATTTGGCAGCGGGGGGCGGCCAGGCTGCCTGGGATAGGGATATGCTGCTGGGTCAGGGACGCTTTGCCAATGCTCAGACAGGGTATCCAGGACAGGTTTACCAGCAGATTAATGAAGTTGCAACAAAGGCATGGAAATCCTTACCTAATAAGGGAGAAGTGAGTGGAAACCTCACCAAGATCCTTCAAGGACCTATGGAGCCATTCTCTGACTTTGTACCCCGATTAGTAGAAGCAGCAGGGAAAGTCTTTGGAGACCCCGATACCGCTATGCCCTTGATTAAACAGTTGGCCTATGAACAGTGCACAGGGGAATGCCGAGCCGCTATCACTCCTTACAAGAACAAGGGACTTGAAGCTTGGATGAAGGTCTGTAGAGAAAAAGGGGACCTTTGACTAATGCTGGACTTGCGGCTGCTGTCCTCTCTGCCAGCCTGTTGGCCTGCTGTAGTGACTGATATAAAAGATGGCTTTTTCCATACCTCTTTGTCCAAGGGATAGTGAAAGGTTTGCTTTTACTGTTCCATCCTGCAATCATGAAGAACCTGATCAAAGATATGAATGGGTGGTTTTACCACAGGGTATGGCCAATAGCCCTACTATGTGTCAACTTTTTGTGGGCAACGCCATCGCCCCATTAAGACAGAAGTTTCCCGCACTGAGATGCGTACATTTTTTGGATGATATCCTTTTAACTGCAAAGAGTGAAGAGATTTTAGATTTAGCATATGGAGATTTAGTTAAATTGCTAGAAGGTAAAGGATTGATTATTGCCCCTGAAAAGGTACAAAAGGGCAATCTTGTAAATTATTTAGGACCAAAAGTTGAATTGAGGAAAGATAACCTTAAGACTCTTAATGACTTTCAAAAATTATTGGGAGATATTAATTGGGTCAGATGTTATTTAAAATTACCAAATTATGAATTAAAACCATTGTATAATATTTTGGCTGGGAATTCGGCCTTGGATTCCCCTAGACAATTGACTGATGAAGCAAGGGAAGCTTTAAAGAAGGTTGAAAAGGGATTACAAGGCGCAGTGTTACATCGATGGAAGGAGGGTGCAGACATGGTGCTATGCATTCTAGCCACCTACGTGCAGCCCACAGGATTGTTGTGACAAGATGGCCCTCTGCTTGGGGTTTATCCCAGAGCTTCTCCAGCTAGATCAGTAGAGTATTATCCTACAGCAGTTGCACGATTAGCCCTGAATGGGATTCAACAGTGCATACAATATTTTGGTGTTTCCCCAACCTCGATCATAGTGCCCTATACAGGTCAGCAGATGAAGATCTTGTGCGGCACTGTGGATGATTGGGCTATATTATGCTGTGGATTCCATGGAGAGATAGATAGTCATTATCCAAAACACCCTCTGCTATCCTTCTTTAAGGAACATCCGTGATTTTTCCTAAGGTTACCTCCAGTGTTCCCATACAGGGGGCCCCAAACATTTTTACAGATGGATCCAAAAATGGCTGTGGAGCCTATATGGTTGACCATCAAGAGCCAATTTTGTGTCAATATCAACCCAACTCTCCACAAGTAATTGAACTCAAAATTGTGCTGGAAGTGTTTAAAAATTGTTCTTTTGCCTTTAATTTGCTCTCTGATTCATCATATGTTGTTAATGCAGTTAAGATATTAGAAGTGGCTGGCCCTATTAAAATTAGCAGCACGGTATGCCAGCTGCTGAGGGGACTTCAGGAATTGATCTGGAAAAGAGGTCACAAGTTTTTTGTCCAACATATTAGAGCTCATACAGGTTTGCCTGGTCCTCTCAGTGAGGGAAATGATCTTGTGGATAGATGTACCCGAATGGAGTTTATCTTCTTAAGCTCATCATTGGATCAAGCCCGACAGTTTCATCAACAATTTCATGTGCCTACCAAAACCTTACAGCAGAAGTTTCATCTGTCTCGAGCAGATGCTCGACAGATAGTTTTAGGATGTCAACAGTGTATCACTTTCCAACTTCCCCCTAGTGTGGGAGTTAATCCCAGGAGCTTACTGCCTTTAAAGATTGGCAAATGGATGTAACTCACATATCTGGATTTGGGACTCTAAAATACATTCATGTTTCTGTGGATACCTGCTCAGGTGTCATTCATGCGGGAAAAGGCACGCAATGTTATTGGACACTGCCTAGAAGCCTGGGCTGCTTGGGGAAAGCCTCAACACTTAAGAACTGACAATGGCCCAGCATACACTGCCCAATCTTTCAAATCCTTTTGTAAACAGATGGATGTGCAGTTGAGCCATGGCCTGCCTTATAATCCCCAAGGTCAAGGTATTGTTGAGCGAGCACATCGTACATTAAAGGAATGCTTAATTAAACAAAAAGGAGGAATAGGCCATGGCAGAACTCCCAAGGAACAGATATCCTTAGCCCTTTTTACTCTTAATTTTTTAAATTTGGATGATGATGGCCTTTCTGCCGCTGACCAACATCAGTGTTGGGTGGGCACATTGAAAGGTTATGTGAAATGGAAAGATGTGCTCACTGGCTTATGGCATGAGCCAGACCCTGTGTTGGCGTGGGCAAGACGGTCTGTTTGTGTGTTTCCTCAGGACCGGCAAGATCCGTTGTGGGTCCCTGAAAGATTGACCAGGAGGTACAACAAGAATGAAGATCCTGCTGTTGCTGACACTTCTCGGTGTGACCCAAATGCTGGTCCAAATGGAGCCCCGGTGGGGGATACTACCGGTGTTCCCGAGACTCATGCCGATACATCATGACCTTTAAGCCCACTCCTCTAATTTGTCTAAACAGTTGTCAAGATATCTTTTAGGTAATTGGACTGGAGAATTCGATTTCTTAATGGATCAGCTACGTGTAGCCATCGTGACCTAGACTGGCTATGAGTTTGTCATCTTGGATTGCTGCTGCTATGAATCATCTGAGGGAGTGGGCGGGTATGGGAGCCCTAGCTGGACTCTTGCTGCTGGTCTCCCTAGTGAGCCTGTGCTGTCTCTGCAGAATGAGGTTTGTCCAGAGGCGGCATGTGGTTATGGTGGTACAGGCATTTGCAGCCATTAAAGCAGGACAGTCCCCTCAAGCCTGGCTTCGGTCATTCAGAAGACCTAGTTGTACCCACCCCCCCCCCCCCAGTATATGTGAGTGACCTTGCCCAGTGACGGGCAACTTCCCTTCTACCTAAGGCACGGAACCTTGTGGGTGACGAGGTGTCCTACGATGGGTTTAATGAAGGGATGATCCTAAGACGGGCGGTTGCCACGCTCAGTGGTGCCTTTGCCTGCTTGATTAATTAAACAAAAAGGGGGAACTGTAGAGAGCTGCGACGTGCCTCGCCTCAAAGATGGCGCTGGTTTCCGCCTTCCACCCTCCCAATAGTGAGCGCTCCTTGCAGTAAACAAGTCCTTATTTGGCTATGTCTGCCTGGCCCACTAGCTTCCGCATAGTGACAGCCTATCTACATGACCCACATGGCTTGCTAGGACTGGCCAGTGCTAGCTATTTAAGTGTGGTGCAGGGCGTTCCCTGGGGAGAGAGAGCCAGAAGAGAGAGAGGTCAGAAGATTGAATCAAGGTTCCTGAATAAAACTGCTTGAAGAAGATCTCCTGTGGAGGACTGTCTTCCTTGCTGGTCGAGGTTGGGCGAGGCACTGTATGACAAGAACGTCAAGTGAAGAAAGAAATTGAAGATCTCAGATGATGAAAAGAACTCCCATGCTCATAGGTTGGCAGGATTAATATAGTAAAAATGGCCATTTTGCCAAAAGCAATCTACAGATTCAATACAATCCCCATCAAAATTCCTACTCAATTCTTAATAGAGAAAGAGCAATTTGCAAATTCATTTGGAATAACAAAAAAAACAGGATATTTAAAACTATCTTCAAAAATTAAAGAACTTCTGGGGGAATCACCATCCCTGTGCTCAAGAAGTACTACTGAGCAGTAGTTATAAAATTGATATGGTATTGGTACAGAGACAGGCAGATGGATAAGTGGAACAGAATTGAAGACCCATAAACAAACCCAGACACCTATGGTCAATTGATCTTTGACAAAGGGGCTAAAACCATCCAGTGGAAAATGATAGCATTTTCAACAAATGGTGCTGGTTCATCTAGAGGTCAGCACGTAGAAGAATGCAAATCAATCCCTTCATATCGCCCTGTGCAAAGCTTAAAGTCCAAGAAGATCAAGGACTTCCACATAAAACCAGATACATTCAAGCTAATGGAAAAAAAAAGTGGGGAAGAGCCTGGAACACATGGGCACTGGGGAAAATTTCCTGAACAGAACACCAATGGCTTATGCTCTAAGATCAAGAATCAACACATGGGACCTCATAAAACTGCAAAGTTTCTGAAAGGCAAAGAACACTGTCATTAGGACAAAACAGCAACCAACAGATTGGGAAAAGATCTTTACCAATCCTACATCTGATAGATGGCTAATATCCAATATATACAAGAAACTCAAAAAGTTAGACTTCAGAGAGCCAAATAACCCTATTAAAAATGGGTTAGAGAGCTAACAACAATTCTCAGCTAAGGAATATCAAATGGCTGAGAATTATCTAAAGAAATGTTCAACATCCTTAGTCATCAGGAAAATGTAAATCAAAACCCTCAGATTCCACCTCATACCAGTCAGAATGGCTAAGATAAAGAAACTCAGGTGACAGCAGATGCTGGCAAGGATGTGGAGAAAGAGGAACACTCCTCCATTGTTGGTGGGATTGCAAACTGATACAACCACTCTGGAAATCAGTCTGGAGTTTCCTCAGAAAATTGGACCTGAGGACCCAGCTACACCCCTTCTGGGCTTATACCCAAAAGATGCTCCCAACATATAACAAAGACACATGCTCCACTATGTTCATTGCAGCCTTATTTATAATAACCAAAAGTTGGAAAGAACCCAGATTTCCTTTAACAGAGTGGATATAGACAATATGGTTTATTTATGCAATTGAGTACTACTCAGATATTAAAAAGAATCACAATTTACTGACAAATGGATGGAATTAGAGAATATCATCCTGAGTGAGGTAACCCAATCACAAAAACAAACAAACAAACACACACACACATACGCACACACAAAAGCATGCATGCATGCACACATACACGCACACAGTATGTACTCACTGATAAGTGGCTATCAGCCCCATAGCTTGAATTACCCAAGATACAATCCACAAACCACATGAAGCTCAAGAAGGATGATCAAAGTGCGGATGCTTCAGTCCTTCTTAAAAGGGGGACAAAAAATATTCATAGGAGGAGATAAAGAGACAAAGTTTGGAGTAAAGAGTGAAGGAATGGCCAAATGGCCATTCAGAGCCTGCCCCACCTAGGGATACAACCCATAGATAGATAGATAGATAGATAGATAGATAGATAGATAGATAGATAGATAGATAGATAGAAAGAAAGAAAGAAAGAAAGATAGAGATATCCACCAAACCTATACAATATTGATGATGCCAAGAAATGCATGCTGACAGGAGTCTGATACAGGTGCCTCTTGAAAGGCTTAGCCAGGGCATGACAAATACAGAGGTGAATGCTCGCAGTCAACCACTGAATTGAGAATGGGGTCCCCATTGGAGGAGTCAGAGAAAAGTTTGAAGAAGCCTAAGGGGCTTGCAACCCCATAAGAACAACAATACCAACCAACCAGAGCTCCTAGGGATTAAAGCACTACCCAAAGAGTACACATAGACAGATCCATGTTTCCAGCTGCATATGTAGCAGAGGACGGCCTTGTTGGGCACCAATGGAAGGAATAGTCCTTGGTCCAAGGCTGAACCGCCCTGCTCCCTGCAGTGTAGGGGAATGTCAGGAGGAATTAGAAAGGGGTGTGGATGAGGAGGGGAACCCTGTGTGTAGAAGGGGAGGGGGATGGGATAGGGGGCTTATGGAGGGGAAACCGGGAAAGGGAACATTTGAAATGTAAATAAAATGACATTCAATAAAAGAAAAAATGTAACTACATAAACTATCCAATATAAAAAAGATGAATAAACTTAAAAAAAAAAAAAGAATTCAAATCTGCCCACTGGACCTAGTGATCAATTAATAAAGGCAGACAGGGAATGATGCAAAAACACTAACTGACAAAACAATTAGTGGGAAGAAATTAAAGTAAATTAGGGAAATTTGAAAAATAACAATTGTGACATTTAAAACTACATAGTTACAATGGGAGAAGAAGCCCTTGGTCCTGCGAAGGCTGGACCCCCCCAGTGTAGGAGAATGTCAGGGTGGGAAGGGGGTGTGGTTGGGGAGGAAGAACACCCACATAGAAGAAGGGGAAGAGGGGATGGGATGGGGGCTTATGGATGGGAAACCGGGAAAGGGAACAACATTTGAAATATAAATAAAAAAAAGAACAGTAATACAACCAGAGCTCCCAAGGACTAAACCACTACCCAAGGAGTTACACATGGACAGACTCATGGCTCTAGCTGCAAATGTAGCAGAGGATGGGCACCAATGGGAGGAAAAGCCCTTGGTCCTGCCAAGGCTGGACACCCCCAGCAGGGAGGAGGGAAGGGGAACACCCTCATAAAAGAAAGGGGAGGGGTGGGATATCAGATTTATGGATGGGAAACCAGGAAAGGGAATAACATTTGAAATGCAAATAAAAAATCCAATAAAAAATAGTAATTTGAAAAAAAAATGTAAGAACCCCATCACCACCCCCCAACTTTCCTGCTCTCCAAGCTCTCTGAGCAAAGCAAAACTGAACAACTGTCTACTCAATGGTAATTTGATCAGGGAAGAAAAGAAAAAAGAACTCTACAGGCCCATGCTGAGTAACTCTGTCATAAACATTGCCACAAGGAAGAGTGTAACTACATTTAGAGTGCTTATTCCATAAGCCACAAAACACACTCCCTTACAGGATGAAGTGGCCCAGTATAACCAACCTGCCATTAGTAGGTTATAGAATAGGGCTAAGTATGGTGTCAGTATTGGCTTCTCCTAGAGGACTGACTGCCTTCTCCTAGAGGAAGATTGGGTACTCAGAAGCACTGGTAGCAGCTCTGCTTTTTAGGTAGCAATTCTTGTTGCTAAACTCATGCATAGAACTTACTTAACCACAATACCTGTCTCATGAACATGAAGAGAAGGCTGAGGAAAAAGACCAAACAGAAGCCACAAAAGAAGTTCTCATGTCCACATGAATATCAGAATCACATGTTGGGCGTTATAGAGATGGCTCAGAGGTTAAGAACATAGGCTACTCTTCCAGAGGACAGTGATTTGATTCCTCGTTCCTACATAGTGGCCCACAACTGCCATTTAAACTCCAATTCCAAGGGATCTGACACCTTCTTTTAGTATCCATGGGCACCAGGCACAAACATCTTACACAGACATACTTGCAGACAAAAATTCCTATATATAAAACAATAAAAAAAAGTTCTAAAATCATTTTTGTAACATTCGCATGAGACACAGAAATTTAATTTGTCAGTAACCTCTGACATACAGAATGCCTCTGCAATAAATCTAGAATATTGCTATTTCTCACAGTCTTATTAGCTGATAGGTCTCAGGCAGTCCATATATCCAGAAATGACAGTCTTGGTTCAATTCAAACTGTACTACAGAAGAATTTCTGCTAGTTAGATAAAAACCAGCATTCCTCAGGAACTCCTGAGACAGATTTTCTATCCACAGAAAGGATCCATTTCCCTAGCCTCTGGCAGAAGGGACTCATGGCTCTCCATTGACTTATACCTGTAGCAGCTATCAGCATATCAAAGCCCATGCCAGCCTCTGAGCCCCTTCACATGTAATATACATTTCAAAGCCTCCATGGCTCCTCTCTGGCACTAACTCCTTAAACTCCTAGCTTGCTCCTGCTCAAGGACCTCCTTTCCCCCAGCTATTCTTCTTTCTTAAAACCACCACCCCTTGACATTCTTTATCTCTTCCTCCCTTCTCCTCCCACTTCCCTGTTATCCCCTCATAGCAAGCCCTAGCCATGACCAGTCTATTCCATTTTCTCTCTGCTCTGGACTCTTCTAGATGCCCCTGCATATTTTCACTCTATTATCCATAATTAAAACCTCCCCCCAATGAAGCATCCATTTCCACATGTTCTTTATTTAGTCCCATCAGCACAATGCTATCAACAATAAAAAAATAATAATAAAAAAGAAAAAACAAAACTAGAAAAAAATTAAAAATGAAAACAAAGAGAATTATTTAGCTCTCTCTAACAGCATGAAAACCTAATGCACAATGCAATATCTAATGTAAATAAATTTGGATGAAATTTAAAAAAGAAAAAAGAGAGAGAGAACTTCACGTCTCTTAAGAAAGAAATCAAAAGAAGACCTCAGGAAATGGAGAGATACCCCATGCTCGTGGATTGGTAGGATTAACATAGTAAAAATGGCCATCTTACCAAAGGCAATCTATAGATTCAATGCAATTCCCATCAAAATTTCAACACAATTCTTCAAAGACATGAAAAGCACAAGTCTCAATTTCATGTAGAAAAACACAAAACCCAGGATGAGAAAAAAGAATTTTTAACAATGAAAGAACTCTTGAGGTCCTTAACCTCAAGAGCGATAGTGATAAAAATGGCATGGTATTGGCACAGAGACAGACACATTGATCAATGGAATAGAACTGAAAATCCGGAAATAAACGCACATGATTATGAACACTTGATCTTTGACAAAGAAGCCAAAAATATACAATGAAAAAAAAGAAAGCATCTTCAAAAAATGGTTCTGGTCTAACTGGCAGGTGGTATGTAGAAAAGTGAAAATAGATCCACATTTGTCACTTTCACAAAGCTCAAGTCCATGCAGATTAAGGACCTCCACATAAAACCAGATACACTGAATCTAGAGAAGAGAAAGTGGAAAAAAGCCTCGAACTCATGGGTGTAGGGGGAAATTTTCTAAACAGAACTCCAATGGTTCAGGCTCTAAGAACAAGAATTGATAAATGAGACCTCATGAAACTGAAAAGTTTCTGTTTAGTCAAAGGATATAGCCAATAGGGAAAATCAGCAACCTACAGATTGGGGAAAGATTCCACTAACCCTACATCCATTAGAGGGCTAATATCCAAAATATATAAAGAACTCAAGAAGCTAACCTCCAAAAAAAAAGCATCCTAATCAAAAAATGGGGTATAGAACTAAACAGAATTCACAACAGAGGAATGGCTGAGAAGCACTTAAAGAAACGTTCAAAGTCAGTAGTCATCAAGGGCATGACCCTGAGAGTTCACTTTATACCAATCAAAATGTTGGTTCAAAACTAGATCAAAAACTATGATGTCAGCACATGTTGGCAAGAATTCGGAGAAAGAACAACACTCCTCCTTTGCTGGTGAGATTGCAAACTGGTACAACCGCTCTGGAAATCAATTTGGAGGTTCCTCAGAAAATTGTTCCAGAAGCTGGAAACAATCCAGATGTCCCACAACAGTAGAACGGATACAGAAAATGTGGTTCATTTTACAATGGAATTAAGAATGAGGAAATCATGAATTTTGCAGGCAAATGTATGAAGTAGAAAATACCATCCTGAGTGAAGCATCTCAGACCCCAAAGGTCATGTATGTTCTTTACTCATTTATATCTGGATATTAGCCAACAAAGTACAGAATGCCCAGGATATAGTCCACAGAACTCAAGAAGGTTAACAAGTCAAAGGGCCCAAGTGAGGATGCTTCAACTCCACTTGGGAGGCAGAAAAAAAGAGAGGGCAGAGGAAGGGAGGGAACTGGGTGGGAGAAGAGAGGGACAGGGCAAAGGGGAAACATGATCAGGTATTGGAGGGGCCCAGGAGTGAAGTCCCATAGGCCAGAAGAATGAATTAAAATATACAACCTCGGGAGGTGGGAGGTAGGGTAGCGGGACCCTCTAGAATGTTCCAGAGACCTGGGAGGTAAGATCATCTCAAGACTCAAAGGGAGGGACCTTGGATAAAATGTCCAACAGTGAGGAGAGAGAACTTGTAGAATATACCTCCAGTAGAAAGATGGCACCAAGTGGAAGGATGGGGTTGCCATTCTACAGTCAAAAACTCTGACCCAGAATTGTCCCTGTCTAAAAGAACTGAAGGGACAAAAATGTAGAAGAGACAAAGGAAAAGGAAATCTAGGGATAGGACCAAATTTGGACCCATCTCAAGGGGAGGTTCCAAGGCCTATTACTGATGCTATGAGTATATGCTAATATATGCTGATATATTTACATACAGGAACCTAGCATGGCTGCCCTCAGAGAGGCCCAACAAACAGCTGACTGAGACAGAAGCAGATACTTACACCCAGCCAATGATCTGAAGTTGGGGAGCGCTGTGGTTGAATTGGGGAAAGGCCACAAGAACTTGAGGAAGAGAGCAGCCCTATAGGAAGACTAGCAGTCTCATGTAATCTGGACCTCTGAGATCTCTCCGACAGGGAGCTACCAACCAGGCAGCATACACAAGCTGGTCTGAGGCCCCTGAATCATATAAAGCAGAGGACTGCCTGGTCTGGCCTTGATGAGAAAAGATGCACCTAACCCTTAAAGAGACTTGAGGCCCTAGGAAATGGGAAGGCTTGGTTGGGGAGTGGGGGCTGGGGGGTGGTGGTAGAGTGGGGACATCCTCTTGGAGACTGGGGAGGAGGGATGGGATGAGGAACTGTAAAAAAAGATTAAAAATAATAAAAAATAAATAAAAATGAGGACATCATGAATTCTGTTGGCAAGTGATGGAACAGGAAATATCCTGAGTGAGGTAAACCAGAACCAAAAGGACGAAGTATGTACACACTTATAAGTGGATATTAGCCAAAAAGTACAAAATAGCCATGCTACAAGCCACAGACCCTAAGAAGTTTAACAAGAAGGAAGGTCCAAGTGAGAATGCTTCAATCCCACTTAGAAAGGGGAACAAATTAATCATGTAAGCAGAGGAAGGGGAAGACCTGAGTGGGAGATGGGAAGGCTAAGGGGGAAAGGAGGGCAGGATCATAAGGGGGAAAGACAAGAGAGGAGCCCAGAAGGCCAGGAGAATGAATGGAAATAGGCAGTTTCTGGGAGTGGGAAATAGGAGTGAGCCTCTCGAGAGTCCCAGAGACCTGGGATAAGAGAGGGCCCAGGACTCTCTGTGGTGACCTTAGTCAACATCCTCAACAGTGGAGAGATGGAACCTGAGGAGGCCACCTCCAGAGGATGGACAGTGTCCCCAGCAGAGGGACGGGTACTACATCCCCTGTAATGCTCTGTATGATGTGCACGAGGTTTGTTAGTCTTAAGAAATTCCACAAAGCTTTATGTAGGACCCATCAAGTTAAAAGTCAGTATGAACTGTTATGCTGAAATATGTTGAGTCAGAGGTGATCACAGGGCAATACTTCCTGTACCTATATGAGTTCATCGTGGTTTTGTGGGTGTTTTCCTGTACAAATCTGCCTTGAGAAATGACTGTTGTAGCAGTTCAGATAATGTTGAGCTATGTCCCTGAACTGATCAATATTGGGATATGTGTTCAATCCCATCCCTGTCTGAGATCAATGTTTGTGTAATTTGTGAGGTGACTCTCAGATCCCAACATGAATAGAAAAAGCTTCCACATAAAAGGCAGGACTTAAGAAAGGAAGAGATACAGAAAGACAGCAATGCAGACAATGCATAAAGCTGACCCCTCCTACATGGGGGCAACTCAACAAACTGGCTAAAAATAAAATGACAGATCATTCATGAGATGGGCAGACTGGAAAACCTTGATACTGAAATGGACATTTGCTGAAGGACATATAATCAGAACTGCAGGATCATGGCCTCAACAGATCTTCATAAGGACATTTAGACTGTCAGGTTTGTGAGACTGATAATAGTTTCAGTTTTAAAAGTTAAAATGTATACAATTTCTAGCTTAAACAGAAGCGGGGAAGATGTAGAGGAATTTTAATCTAGCAACACGGCTGCTCTGGCAAGAGATCACGTTCAGAAGAATGCAGGCATGCCCTGGATCACAGTGTGATCTGGCTGGAATAGAGACAAGCACTTGGTACACACCTTTAATCTCTAATAATGAAGGCAAGGTTAGTTTATAGAAGGAAGCAGCAATATTAGAAACTAATGTCTAAGTTAGGGGCAGACAAAGTGAGAAATCAGAGAAAGATCTGACAGAATGAATCAGAGATAGGATACACCCACTCACATGAGAAGAGCAGAGGAAGATATGTGACATAAGAGGACTAAGAGAGAAAAGGTAACGTGGCATGTGGTGGGTGGTATGGGTGAATGGCAATTTTACCAGGGCAGTTTTACAAAGACAGGTTACAAAGAGAACAAGTTAGACACAAGTGAAGACAGAACTAGACAGAGAATAAGGAGAAGTCAAAAACTAGAACATATTACCAAAGTTAGTATGAGGCTGGCAGAGTAATTTGGTCAGAAGTCAAGAAAAGCCAGATTACATCAGTCAGTTAGGAAAATTAGATTGTAGAGAGGATAGAAGCTTGCAGGCCTAGGCCTACAGGTATTTATAACAGAAGAGGAAACACCCTAGGCTCAACCCAAGCCATGAATTTACACTGGATACAGCTCTCATCTCATCACTTACTCTGAGGAAATAAAAGCATCATTTACATAAGCACACACACAAATATTTATTAAAGACTCCTGAAAATTATAGATATGAGATATTTGGGGTAAAATTTTTTGAAGACGGAATATTTCTGGATAAGGAAACTTTTTAGACAGTAGTTTTGTCTTAGTAAGGAATAACTCTCAAATGGAAATAAAAAGAAACAAGGATAAAACTGGAAACCTTATCACTAAATGACTACATCACAAAAAGTATTTATAGAAGAAAACTGAAAAGTGCTGCACAGTGAATGAACTCACTACTGTGAAAGGTCAGATATGTCCTTATAAGGTCGAGCTTTGCTCTGTACTTGCTTCATGAGCCAATCTCCTTGAGACATAAACAAGGATGCTGCAAAGGTGGTAAAGGGCAAGAAAAATCCAAGTTAACTTTTAAATTTCCTCTTGGAGACTCAATAACAGATACAGAATGGTTGCAGTCCAAAACAATTAAAGAAACAAGATTAATTCAAATAATAGACTTAGAACTGGAAAAAAAAATACATGTTTCAGGCAAATAAGAGCCTGACTCTTTGATCAACAGAATCGATTTAAAGACCCAGAAATAAGTCCACACACTTCATGGACAGCTGATTTTTGACAAACAGGCAAAAATACATACTGAACAAAAGATATCTTCAACAAATGGTGCTTGTCAAAGTAGATGGTTTCACATAAAGAATGCAATTACATCCAAATTTATCACCCTGAAAAAAACTTAATTGCAAATAGACCAAAACCACAACATAAGAGATATTCAGAATGTGAAAGAAGAGAAAGAAAGGAATATCCTTTACCTCATTCATATGAGACTGTTTGAACATGACACCATTAGCACAGTATAAGGCCAATAATTAATAAGTGTGTTCTCATGAAGCTTAAAAAGCTGTATGACAAAGGATAGGGTCACTGAGAAAAGATACAGTCTAGAGAATGGGAAAAAAACCTTTACCAATTATATATCTGATAGAGGATTAATATCTTAAGTATATAGAGAACATAAAACACCTGAACATTAAAAGAAGAAAATAATCCCAATTTAAAAATAGAGTACAGATCTAAGCAATGTTCTCAAAAGATACAACACAAGTGGCTAAGAAACACTTAAGAAATGTTCAACATCCTTAGTCATCAGGAAAATGAAAATTAAAACAAATTTAAGATTTCATATTAGAATAGTTAGAATGGACAATATCAAAAAATTATGGTAACACATGCTGACAAGTATGCAGGAAAAGGGGAACACCTACTCATTGCTAGGAGGACTGCAAACTAGTACAGTGTGGCCACCTCAGGTAATTCTTGCTATGGGAAATAAAACATTTCATTTTCTTCTTTTCTAAATGAGGGCTTTATTTTCTAACAAGTGGTAAAAGAAGTTCCCTTTCTAAACAAACATTCAAGAAAAATGACACCACAAAAGACAGACATTTACTATTTCAGAGTATTTACAGAGAAAGGATCAAGAAACCCAAAATTCAAAGAGCTCTGCTTGTCTATAACAACACAGAAAACAAACCAAGGTACTGCTTTTCTTAATTTAGAACAAAGGACAGCCATATTTTATAGAAAAGGTCAACAAGTCACTTTTACTCAAATGCTTTCCCTGTCAAGGATAAAAAGAACTGATGGTTGCTGACAGCTATAGGGTAGTAAGAGGCCTACACAATCCACGCTGAAGAACTAACTCAAAGGTGTAAAATCTCTTCTGAGTCCAGAGAGCCTCAAGAGCACTAGAGGAAAAGATTACTGACATGGTGACCTGTTTAAAGACTTCTCTTCAAACAAAATAAAAGGACCACCAAGGAGGTCAACTCCAGTCAGAGACACGCAAGCCAGTTAACACCAGAGAAAAGCAGATGGCAAGAGGCAAGCAAACACAAGTGACAGAATACAATGCAATTGAGCACCATCAAAACCCAGTTCTTCCACCCTAACACACCTGGAAAGCAAGATTCTTACCTAAAATCCCATCTCAAGAAGATGACCGAGGCCTTAAGGAGGATATAAATAACTCTCTCAAAGAAATACAGGAAAAACAGGCAAACAGGCAGAAGCCCTTAAAGAGGAAACAAATAAATCCCTTTTAAGAAATACAGGAAAATACAATGAAGCAGATGAAAGAATTGAACAAAATGATATAAGACCTAAAAATGAAATAAAAACAATAAAGACAACACAAAAGGAGGCTACCCTGGAGATGGACAATGTAGGAAAAAGATCAGGAGCTATAGATGCAAGCATCACCGACAGAATACAAGAGATAGAAGAGAGAATTTCGGGTGTGTAAGATACCATAGAAGATATTGACACACCAGTCAAAAAATAAAAAAAAAATAAAATAAAATAAAATGTGAAAAAAACTCCAAACCTAAAATATCCAGGAAATTTGGGACACAGTGAAAAGATCAAAGCTAAGAATAATAAGAATAGAAGAGGGCAAAGATTCCTAGATCAAGGGGCCAGAAAACATCTTCAACAAAATCACAGAACAAAACTTCCCCAACTTAAAGAAAGTGATGGTTGGTCCCCAGCTCCCGGAAAAAAAAAAAAGTGATGGTCATAAATGTACAAGAAGTCTACAGAACACCAAATAGATTAGACCAGAAAATCTTGTCACTTGTGACAGCGAAAGGAGGTCAAAGGGATACAAATTGGAAGGGAAGAAATCAAAATATCACTATTTGCAGATGATATGATGGTGTACTTAAGTGACCCCAAAAGTTCCACGAGAGAACTACTTAACCTGATAAACAACTTCAGCGAAGTGGCTGGGTATAAAATTAACTCAAACAAATCAGTAGCCTTTCTCTACTCAAAGGATAAACAGGCTAAGAAAGAAATTAAGGAAATGACACCCTTCACAATAGTCCAAAATAATATAAAATATCTTGGTGTGACTTTAACCAAGCAAGTGAAAGATCTGTATGACAAAAACTTCAAATCACTGAAGAAAGAAATTGAGGAAGATCTCAGAAGACGGAAAGATCTCCCATGCTCATTGATTGGCAGGATTAATATAGTAAAGATGGCCATTTTGCCAAAAGTAATCTATAGGTTCAATGCAATCCCCATCAAAATTCCTACTCAATTCTTTATAGAGATAGAAAGAAAAATTGGCAAATTCATTTGGAATAACAAAAATTCCAGGATAGCGAGAACTATCCTCAACAATAAAAGAACTTCTGGGGGAATCACCATCCCTGACTTCAAGCAGTATTACAGAGCAATAGTCATAAAAACTGCATGGTATTGGTACAGAGACAAACAGATAGACCAGTGGAATAGAATTGAAGATCCAGAAATGAACCCACACACCTATGGTCACTTGATTTTTGACAAAGGAGCCAAAACCATCCAATGGAAGAAAGATAGCATTTTCAACAAATGGTGCTGGTTCAATTGGAGGTCAGTTGTAGAAGAATGCAGATTGATCCATGCTTATCACCCTGTACAAAGCTTAAGTCCAAGTGAACCAAGGACCTCCACATCAAACCAGATTCACTCAAATTAATAGAAGAAAAAGTGGGGAAGAGTCTCAAACACATGGGCACTGGGGAAAATTTCCTGAACAAAATACCAATGGTTTATGATCTAAGATCAAGAATCAACAAATGGGATCTCATAAAGCTGCAAAGCTTCTGTAAGGCAAAGGACACTGTCATTAGGACAAAATGGCAACCAACAGATTGGGAAAAGATCTTTAACAATCCTATATCTGATAGAGGGCTAATATCCAAAATATATAAAGAACTCAAGAAGTTAGACTCCAGAGAACCAAATAATCCTATTAAAAATGGGGTACAGAGCTAAATAAAACATTCTCAGCTGAGGATTATCGAATGGCCAAAAAGCACCTAAAGAAATGTTCAACATCCTTAGTCATCAGGGAAATGCAAATAAAAACAACCCTGAGATTCCACCTCACATCAGTCAGAATGGCTAAGATAAAAAAGTCAGGTGACAGCAGATGCTGGCAAGGATGTGGAGAAAAAGGAACACTCCTCCATTGTTTGTGGGATTTTAAACCAGTACCACCACTCTGGAACTCAGTCCAGGGGTTCCTCAGAAAATTGGACATTACACTACCTGTGGACCCAGCTATACCTCTCTTGGGCATATACCTAAAAGATGCTTCAACATACAACAAAGACACATGCTCCACTATGTTCACAGCGGCCTTATTTATAATAACCAGAAGCTGGAAATAACCCAGATGCCCTTCAAAAGAGGAATGTATACAGAAAATGTGATACATGTACACAATGGAGTACGACTCAGCTATCAAAAACAATGACTTCATGAAATTCATAGGCAAATTGTTTGAACTAGAAAATATCATCCTGAGTGAGGTTACTCAATCACAGAAAAACACACTTGGTATGCACTCATTGATAAGTGGATATTAGCCAAAAAGCTCAAATTACCCAAGATGCAATCTACAGACCACAGGAAGTTCAAGAAGAAGGATGACCAAAATGTGGATGCTCCCACTCCTTCTTAAAAGGGGAAAAAACATCCATAGGAGGGGACATGAAAGCAAAGTTTAGAGCAGCAACTCAAGGAACGGCCATTCAGAGCCTGACCCACATGTGGCTCATATATATACAGCCACCAAAACTAGATAAGATTGATGAAGCTAAAAAATGCATGTGGAAAGGGACTGGATATAAATCTCTCCTGAGAGACACATGCAGAACATGTCCAATACAGAGGTCAATGCTAGCAGCAAACCACTGAACTGAGAATAGGACCCCTTGTGGTGAATTAGAGGAAGGCTTGAAAGAGCTGAAGGAGCTTGCAACCCCATAAGAACAACAATGCCAACCAACCAGAGCTTCTAGGGACTAAACCACTACCGAAAGACTATACATGGACTGACCCAGGGCTCCAATTGCATATGTAGCAGAGAATAGACTTGTTGGGGCACCAGTGGAAGGGAAAGCCCTTGGTCTTGCCATAGTTGGACCCCCAGTGCAGGGGAATATGGGGAGGGCAATAAGGGTGATGTATAGGGGGAATACCCGTATAGAGGAGGGGGATGGGAGGGAATGAGGGCTTATGGACAGGAAACCGGGAAGGGGAATAACCTTTGAAATGTAAGTAAGAAATATATAATAAAAAAATTTAAAAAAAACAAAGAAAATCTTGTCACATAATAATCAAAACACTAAACGCATAGAACAAAGAAAGAATATTAAAAGCTGTACGGGGAAAAGGCCAAGTGACATGTAAAGGCTGACCTATCAGCCTATACCAGACTTCTCAAGAGAGACACTAAAAGCCAGAAGCTCCTAGACAGATGTGATCCAGACTCTGAGAGAACACAGGTGCCAGCCCAGACTACTATACCCTGAAAAACCCTCAATCACCAGAGAATATAAAACCAAGATATTCCATGACTAAATCAATTTAAACAATATCTTCCTATTAGCCCACCCCTACAGAAGACAATGGAAGGAAAACTTCAACACAGAGGGTTAACTGCACCCAAGAAAACACAAAAAATTAAACATCTCACAACAAACCCAAAAGAAGAGTTGCACGCTTGCACACACTCACGCACACAATATCACCTCAAGCAAAAAAATAACAAAAACTAGCAGTCATCTGTCTTCATTATCTCTCAACATCAATGGACTCAATTCCCCAATGAAAAGACACAGACTAACATACTGGATATATTAACAGGACCCAGAATTTTAATGCATACAAGAAATACACCTCAGTGACAAAGACAGACAGTACCTTAGAGTAAAGGTATAGAAAAAAGTTTTCTAAGCAAATGTTCCCAAGAAACATTCTAATATCCAATAAAATAGACTCCCAAGCAAAATTATCAAACTAGATGGTGAAGGACACTTCTTATTCAACAAAGGAAAAATCCACCAAGAGGAAGTCTCAGATCTGAACATCTATGCCCCAAATGCAAGAACATTCACATTCGTAAAAGAAATTTCACTAAAACCGAAAACACACATTGAACTCCACACACTATAGTGGGAGACTTCAACACCCTACTCTCACCAATGGACAAGTCATTGAAACAGAAACTAACCCAAGACACAGGAAAACTAACAGAAGTTACAAAACAAATGGATTTAGCAGAACATTTCACTCCCAAACAAGAGAATATACCTTCTTCTCAGCACCTCATGGGACCTTCTCCAAAACTGACCACACAATCAGACACAAAACAAGCCCCAACAGATAAAGAAGATTGAAATAATTCCATGCATCCTATCAGATTGCCATGGACTAAGGGTGGACTTCAATAACAACAAAATCAACAGAAAGCACACAGACTCATGAAAACTTAACTCTGCACAATGATAACTTGGTCAAGAAGTAAAGAAAGAAATCAAAGACTTTATAGAATTCAATGAAAATGATGACACAGCATACCCAAACTTGTGGGACACGTGAAAGCTGTCTTAAGAGGAAAGAAAATATATAGCACTAAGTGCTTTCATAAAGAAATTGGAGAGATCCAACACTAGCGACTTAACAGCACACCTGAAAGCTCTACAACAAAAAGAAGCAAACACACCCAAGAGGAGTAGACAGCAGGAAGTAATCAAACTCAGGACTAAAATCAACCAATTCCAAACATAGAAAAAAATACAAAGAATCAGTAAAACCAAGAACTGGTTCTTTGGGAAAAATCAGTTAAGATAGATAAGCCCTTAGCCAAACTAACTTAGCCACAGAGACAGTATCCAAATTAACAAAATCAGAAGGAAAAAGAAAGTCAAAACAACAGAAACTGAGGAAATTCAAAAATTCATCAGAACCTACTACAAAAGCCTATACTCAACAAAACTGGAAAATCCAAATGAAATTATTTTCTAGACAGATAGCACATACCAAAGTTAAATCAAGTTCAGTTAAATTCTTAATTGCAAAGATGAATGCTGCATATGAAATATCCATAGTTGTAACCTTATACATTTTTCTTTATTATTTATCTTTTAGGAATTTCTGATATACATAATAATTACAGCCTCACACTGTTTTCCTTTTAGTTTATAGCATCACTGGATTCCTTCTTGGAATTCATCTTTGCTCTCCTGCCACATTCTCAATGTATAACTAGCAGTATATATTTCATAGACTAAGGGCTCCTACCTCTAAACTCAGAAATTAAGACAATGAGGAAAGCTGCTGCACTAGGCATGATGGCCTAACATCACAGAGGAAACCTGTGTCATAATTAAAGATGGATGTAGTGTATATGCCTGACAATTTGCCTAACATATTCTCAGTGTTTCAAGGTCTGGATTCCCCTAAAACTAAACTCGTCCCAAATCTCCCTTAAAATTGATGTACTAGTGTCAGGGTTATCAGGTACCTCATGGTAAATGGCTCTGAAGTTTGGGTGCTAATCTTAGGGTCAGGCACACATGACACACTGCTGTTTGCTTTATTCTTCATATGGTTTGGTGTCTTGAGTAATGGTGTACATTTCTTTCATATTCCAAAATATGGTGATCCTTTAATCTCCAAGTTCAAATCTTCTCATGGTCTAGTTATATAAGATAGGATGAAACTTTTGAGCTTTAATTAAGTAGACTACATTCAGCAGGTAAGAAATTATAGAAATGTATCTTTCACAGTAACTAAACCTTAAGTTTAAGGGATTAAAGTTTCACAGAGGAAAATTGAGACACGATGAAAAAATAGGAAAAATTTAAGAAAATATTAATTTCTGTCACCTCTATCTGATTGAAGTCTCTCATCAGTTGACTGTCAAAGATTCTATGCACAATTAACATTAATGGTAAGATAGTGGCTTGCATAAGACAATGTTCCTACATAAAAACTCTAAATAAGAATGTTAAAAAGGCAATGAACCATTCTTTAGCCCTACACACACATGTCCATCAAGTATGGCCTCACACATTTCTAATACATAAACCTAAAATTTTCTGGAAATTACACATTTAAAATTAACTTCAAGTATAGTAAAAACATCTCAACTTTCACCACAAGGACAGGTATGTTATGTTCCTAGGAGCTCTATTTGCAACAGCCAGAAACTGGAAACAACCCAGATGTTCTTCAAACAAAGAATGCATACAGAAAATGTGGTTCACTTACACAATGGATTATTATTCAGCTATTAAAAATAAGGATACCATTAATTTTGCAGACAAATGGATGGAAATAGAAAATATCGTCCCTGAGTGAAGTAACCCAGACTCAAAAAGACATGAATGGTATGGTATGTAACACTGGTAAGTGGATATTTGCCAGAAAGTACAGAAACCCATGATATATCCTACAGACTCTAAGAAGTTAAATAAGAAGGAAGGTCCATGAGAGGGCGATCACATTTAGAAGGCAGAATAAAAGAGTTATAGGGTAAGAGAGTGAAGTGTGTGGGAGAAGGGAGTGGAAGGGGAAGGAGAAGTCAGGGCAGGATCAGGTGCAGGGGAAAGAGAAGGCCAGGAAATGAACGGAAATCTGCAACCGCCGAGGGGGAAGTATGGAGGATCTCGAAGAAGTCACTGAGCCCTGGGATGAGAGAGACACTCAGCAGTCAATGCAAGTGATCTCAGCTGAGATGTAACAGTGGGAACATGAAACCTGAAGATGCCACCTCCTGTAGCCAAGCAGGAACCCCAGTGGGAGGATACGGACACTGACCCACCCATAAAACTTTCGACCCCAAATTTGTACTGTCTAAAAGAAATGCTGGGACAAAGAATGACCAGAAACTGAAAGAATAGCCAAGCAATAACCAGCACAACTTGAAAGTCATCCCATATGCAAATACCAATCCTTTACATTGTTACTAATACTCTGTTATGCTTCCAGACAGAGGCCTAGTAAAACTATCCACTGAGAAGCTCTACCCAACAGCTGACTGAAACAGATGTAGATACCCACAGTCAAGCATTGGATGGAGATTGGGGACTCTTATGGAAGAGTTCGTGGAAGCATTGAAGGTCATGAAGGGAGTGGGAATCCCACAGGAGGAGCTATAGAGTCAGCTAACCTGGACCTCGAGGGGCTCTCGGAGACTGAGCCATTAATCAAGGAGCATACACAGGCTTGAATGAGGTCCAGGCATACAAGTAGCAGATGTGCAGTTCAGTTTCCATGTAGGACCTCAACAACAGGAGCAGAGGCTGTCCCTAAAGCTGTATCCTGACTGTGGTATCACCCATCCCCCAACAACTGCAGCTGAGGCACTCCCTAAACTATGGAGAAATGGATATAGAAAATGTGGTACATTTACATAATAAAGTACTACTGAGCCTTCAAACACAATGACCTCATGAAATTCATAGACAAATGTATGGAACTAGAAAATATCCTCCTGAATGAGGTAACTCAATCACAAAAAAACACAGATGGTGTGCACTCACTGATAAGTGAATATTAGTCCAAAAGCTCGAATTACTCAAGGTACAATCCACAAACCACATGAAGCTAAAGAAGAAAGATGACCAAAGTGTGGATGCTTCAGTCCTTCTTAACAGGGAGAACAAAAATATTCATAGGAGCAGATATGGAGACAAAGTTTGGAGCAAAGGAATGGCCATTCAGAGCCTGCCCCACCTGGGGATCCAGCCTATATATACATATATACATATATATATATATATATATATATATATATATATATACAGCCACCAAAACTTGACAATATTGCTGATGCCAAGAAGTGCATGCTGACAGGAGCCTGATATAGCTGTCTCCTGAGAGGCTCAGCAGAGCATGTCAAATACAGAGGCAAATGCTAGCCAGCAAACCACTGAACTGAGAATGGGGTCCCTGTTGGAGGAATTAGAGAAAGGATTGAAGGAGCTGAAGGGGTTTGCAACCCCATAAGAACAACAATACCAACCAACCAGCGCTCCTAGGGATTAAACCACCATCCAAAGAGTACACATGGACAGACCCATGGCTCCAGCTGCATATGTAGCAGAGGATGGCCTTGTTGGACACCAAAGGGAGGAGAAGCTCTTGGTTCTGCCAAGGCTGGATCCTCCAGTGTAGGGGAATGTCAGGTTGGGGAGGTGGGAAGGGGGTTTTTGTGGAGGGAGAACACCCTTCTAGAAGGAGAGGGTGACGGGCTAGGGGGCATATGGCCTGGAAACCAGGAAACGGAATAACATTTGTAATGTAAATAAATAATATCCAATTAAAAAAAGAATCCTCAACTGTCTATGCAACCCCTATGGCGTAGGATGACATTCTCAAATGTAATCCCAGCCAGTGTACTCCAGAAAACATCCTATCAACTCTTACACCAAAACTATTTTTAAAGTTCCTTGGTAACCTCTTGAGATCTCCCTTCAGAAACCACTAAACTTGTACACATAGCTACCCTCAAGATGGCTAAGCACAACAATTACGTTTAGTCTCACTCTCCTGTCCTAAGCAGTCCCCATATTACTCACCATGACTAATGGTATGTTAAATTATCACTTTAATAAGCCCCGACTCAGTTTTAAACTGATGTAGTCATGAAATTCTTTTCTTTTCTGCAAGTAATTCAAACATCTGAGCCCCTTCCCCATCTTTAAATTAGCGCCCTGGGCTGGCCACTGCTGCATACAAGACTCAGTAGTGATAACGCATCACACAGCTAAAAGTTTAAAAGCACAGTTTTTTCCTCAACTGATGACAGAAAAGGTATTTTTAAATGTTAACACACATCCATGATTAAAAAATATATAGGAATAAAAATAAATGAGCAGAACCCAAACCACATAAAAGTTTAGCTAACATCATAGTGGATATTAAAGGATTGAAGGCTTTTCCTGCATCATGAAGAATAAAGAAGCCTGGTTGGGTTCTTCTATTTACAGCAGTCTGGGGAAATCACAGGTACAGCAAATAAGGAAATAAAAGAACAATTTGATTTGGAAAGAAAACTATAACATTATCTCTGTAAATGAAATAATCTTATAAACAACAAAGCTAGAAGCCTCCTTGCTGTCATTAATTCAGGAAATTCAAACAATAAATTCACAGGAGTCATAGGATGTAAGATTTATAGGAAATAAAACAATTGGCTTACCATACATTAGAAACAGAAGCATCCCCAAGTAAAAGTAAAGTCGTGATTCCACTTACAATAGCATCAAAAAGAACTGAAAAGACTGAGAAGAAGGTTACCCTTTGTTGAAAATCATAAAATGTTGCCTACAAATTAACTCTACTGTGCTGTTCACTGTTATGGAGACAACTCTAAAATGGCAGCTGACTCCTAGATCCCTCCAGTGAGGTGTTTTCATGCTCTGTGGACTGTGATAGCACACTATCAAAGGCTATTTCTGCTTCCATACTCCCGCACACTTGCGCATGGGAGACAGCCCTGAGTTAGAAGATTAGCAGCCCCAGGGATGTGAGGGCATCTCAGGAGCATGCACATGGATGGTACGCAAGTGTCCCCAGCAATGACTGCAAGGAAACGAGCCCCTCAAAGCAGTGACTCTGATAAACAGTTAAGACCAGACAAGAGCCAACCTACATCATAAGAAAGACATGTCACCAAAGTCAGGTGATCCCCCTGCTCCTTTTTTAGCCCGGTAAACAACAACTTTAAAAGAAGCTACAGGTAGTGCCTTGTGAGCCTTTCCAGGGTTATGCTGGATGTCAACCAGTTTGATCTTGTGTGTCTTGTCCTGGGTACAGGTTGCTAGGAGAGAAAAGCAGTGAACAGTCTCCCCAGCTGCAAATCTTCCAAGCTACAATGCTAACTGCCCGGTAAGGTATGCCTTCTGATTAAATTTAAGACCCACTCCACAGGTAAAAACCCATACTTGATACTATAAATCTCACCTGACTATATTTTTGCCTCTTTCTGTCCTATGGCCTTTGGAGGTGCTAGGTGGCTTCCTTTAATTTTAAATGCATCTCTGTTTCTAGTTTAGTATTCTTGTGCTTGTGGTAGTTAGTTTTTATGTTCTCAGTTGCACTGGGGTTAAACCTCAAGAGTAGACTGATTATTAAGATAAGTAGATAAAACCAGAAGAGAGAGACAAATCAATACATCAGCAAATGGCAATAGAGAAATGCAAAGCAACACGCCTCCTTCAAAAGGTCGTGAGCCCCAAGGTCATGAGCCCTAAAGAACTAAATTCAAAGATACTGAAATGGGTAAAATGCTAAAGATTGTTTAAAGGTTTATTTATAAAAATGGTCAGTGACTTCAAAAATGATACAAACAAGCAATGAATTAAAGTATAGAAATCAGTTCGGGACTTGAAAAACTCAAGAACATAGATGAAAAAGTCAGCAATATAATTTCAGATTAGAGAAAATAAAACAAATAGAAATGATGAAAAAATAGCTCCGTACCTAAATCCTGCCCGGAGAGAGCTGGTCTCCCATGAGTGTTGTCCCTAAGATCACACATGAGACCTCAACTTTTGCTACAATAACTGGTCAAACAGGCACCCATCAGATGCACACTGGGCACAGGCACCATGAAATAGCCAGGGACAGGATCCTTCCAGTTTCCATCTGCACCCCAGAGCTAAAGCTGTAACAAAGCTCTCCACGCTCAAATCCCACCCAAAGAGAACTGGTCTCTTAGGAGTGCTGACACACCTAAGATCACAAGATCACTGGCCCACAAGAGGAACAAGCTCCAGTCAGAGCAAAACCAACTAACACCAGGATAACCAGATGGCGAGAGGCAAGGGCAGGAACCTAAGCAATAGAAACCAAGGACACTTGGCATCATCAGAACCCAGTTCCCCCACCACAGCAAGCCCTGGATACCCCAACACACCAGAAAAGCAAGATTTGATTTAAAATCACATCTCATGATGATAGAAGACTTTAAGAAGGACATAAATAACTCTCTTAAAGAAATACAGAACAACACAGTTAAACAGGTAGAAGCCTTTAAAAAGGAAACACGAAAATCCCTTAAAGAATTACAGGAAAACACAACAAACAAGTGACGAACAAACAAAATCATCCAAGATCTAAAAGTGGAACTAGAAACTAAAGAAATCATAAAGGGAGACAACTCTGGAGATAGCAAACCTAGGAAAGAGATCAGGAGTCATAGATGCAAGCATTACCAACAGAATACAAGAGATGGAAGAGAGAACCTCAGGGGCAGAAGATACCATGGAAAACATTGACACAGCTGTCAAAGATAATGCAAAATGCAAAAAACTCATAACCCAAACATCCAGGAAATCCAGGACACAGTGAGAAGACCAAACCTAAGGATAACAGGTATAGAAGAGAGTGAAGATTCCCAAGTTAAAGAGACAGTAAATATCTTCAAGAAAATTATAGAAGAAAACTTCCGTAACCTAAAGAAAGAGATGCCCATGAGCATATAAGGAGCCTACAGAACTCCGAATAGATTGGACAAGGAAAGAAATTTCTCCCGTCACATAACATTCAAAACAGCAAATGCACAAAACAAAGAAAGAATATTAAAAGCAGTAAGGGAAAAAGGTCAAGTAACATATAAAGGCAGACCTATCAGAATCACACCAGACTTTTCGCCAGAGACTATGAAGGCCAGAAGATCCTGGGCAGATGTCATACAGACCCTAAGAGAACACAAATGCCAGCCCAGGTTACTGTATCCTGCAAAACTCTCAATTAACGTAGATGGAGAGACCAAGATGTTCCATAACAAAACCAAATTTACATGTCTTTCCCCAAATCCAGCCCAACAAAGGGTAAGAGATAGAAAACTCCAATACAAAGAGGGAAACTACACCCACAAAAAAGCAAGAAAGTAATCTTTTTCAAAAAAAAAACCCAAAAGACAATAGCCACACAAACATAATTCTACTTCTAACAACAAAAATAACAGGAAGTAGCAATCACTTGTCCTTAATACATCAAGGGATTCAACTCCCCAATGACAAGAGACTGACCGACCGACTGGACACCTAAACAGCACCCAGCATTTCGCTATATACAGGATTCTACCTCACACCAGTCAGAATGGCTAAGATCAAAAACTCAGGTGACAACAGATGACGGTGAGGATGTGGAGAAAGAGGAACACTCCTCCACTGCTGATGGACTACAAGCTTGTACAACCACTCTAGAAATCAGAAAATTTTCTGAGGTGGTTCCTCAAAAAAGTGGACATAGTACTACTTGAGGACCCAGCTATACCACTCCTGAGCATATACCTGAAAGATGCTCAAACATATATAACAAAGACACGTGCTCCACTTGTGTTCATACAGCCTTATTTATAATAGCCAGAAGCTGGAAAGAACCCAGATGCCCTTCAACAGGGGAATGGATACAGAAAATGTGGTACATCTACACAATGGAGTACTACTCAGCTATCAAAAACAACCACTTCATGAAATTGTTAGGCAAATGGATGGAACTAGAAAACATCATCCTGAGTGAGGTGATGGCATCACAGAACACACATGGTGTGCACTCACTGGTAAGTGGATATTACCCCAAAAGCTCAGAATACAATTCACAGATCGTATGAAGCTGAAGAAGGAGGAAGTCCAAAATGTGGAGGCTTCAGTCCTTCTTAGAAGGGGGAACAAAATGCTCATGGGATTTCGAGGGTGGAGGGGATTTGGGAGGAAGAGAGGAGAGGGAGGGGGAAAACAGGGAGGCAGAATCAGGTACGGGAGGAAAGGGGTATGATATACAGAGGGTCAGGAATTTGAACAAAGGTCTGTAGCAATGAGGAATGGGGAAATTGGGGTAGCTATTAGCAAGTCCCAGATGCCAGGAAAGAAAGAGGCTCCCAGGACCCAACAGGAATGAGATTAGCTGAAATGCCCAACGAAGTGGAGAGAGAACCTGTAGAGACCATAGCCAGAGGTTAGGCAAGGCCCTCAATTGGGGGATGGGACCACCCACTCATCTCCAAATTTTTAACACAGAATGGCTCCTGTCTAAAGGAATTAAGGGAACAAAGTATCAAGCAGAGACTGAAGAAAAGGCCATCCAGAGGCTCCTGTATATGCCAAGAAGTGCTTGCTGACAGAAGATTGTTATAGCTGTCTCCTGAAAGGCTCTGCCAGAGCCTGACAAATACAGAGGCAGATGCTCACAGCCAACCATTGATTGGACTGAGCATGCCAACTCCAATGGAGGAGTTAGAGAAAGGACTGAAGGAGCTTAAGGGGTTTGCAACCCCATAGGAAGAACAACAATATCAAACAACCAGACTCCCCATCCCCACCCCCACTCCTGAGCTCCCAGGACTAAACCACCAATCAAAGAGTACACAGACTGGCTCTAGCTGCATATGTAGCAGAGGATGGAATTGTCTGGCATCAATAAGAGGAGAAGTCCTTGGTCCTGTGAAGGCTAGATTCCCCAGTGTAGGGGAATGCCAGGGTGATGAGGCAGGAGCGGGTGGGAGGGAGGGGGAGCACCCTCATAGAAGCAGGAGGAGAGGGAGTGGCATGAGGGTTCTGGAGGAGAAACAGAAAAGGGGTAACATTTGAAATGTAAATACATAAAATATCCAATAAAGAAAATAAAAAAATAAACAAGTTCCATATTTAGATTCCCCACAGATGAGAGAAAACATAAGAATTTAAAGAATGAAAAGTTAGGAAGAGGAACTGTTACATTCAGACATTGGCAAAGATAAATAAATGAGCAAGCAACCATAAATGCATGATAAAAATCTCTACCAACTCTGGGATAAAATCTAAAGACCAAACTAAAAACCCATGTCACAAAAGAAAGAGCAGAGAATAAAAAGAAAAAAAAACTAAATGTATAGAAAATCTATCTGATGAAAGTACAAAGACAATATCCATAACCGTTAGGGAGGGTAGGGGGGACTGACAAGGAAACAACAGGCAATAGAATTTTAATGCACATTGGTAATGTGTATGCATTACCAATCCACAAAAGAATATAACCACAATGCCAAAATTACCTAAAAGAAGAAGCTGTAAAAGAAAAATAACAAGTCACTTTAAAAAGTTAAACATATCATATATTAACATATAACATCAAGAATCCAAAAAAGCATTAAATTATTTATTTCAAGCTTTAAACTTGAAATACTATCAACCAAAATTGCTATATCCAATAATTACCTTTTGAAAGTAGCCAAAAAATAATGACATTTCTAAGAAAATTAAAGCTGTGTGTGACGACCAAGTCAGTACTGCAGAAGAAACAAAACATTAAACGTAGGAAAACATGGATGTCACAATTGTAAGATCACAAGAAAGAATGCAATCACAAGTACTGGATAAAATGACAAGAACTCGGAAAGAATACAGCACATCAAACACAGTCAACAGCAAAGCCTCACACAAATTGGGCCGAGGAGGCTGGAGAGAGGCTTCGTGAAGGGCACTTGCTACTCGAGAGGACCTGGATTCAATTTGCAGTGCTGCAGCTCACAGCCACCTGTAGCTCCAGGTCTGGATTCTGAAACCCCCAAATTATACAGACACACGATACACACTCACACACACAGATGCAGAGCACTCGTACAGAAAATAATTAAAAACAACATACTTTTAAAATATATGGAAAAAAGAAAAGAATATTAATAAACCAACTATAAGAAGAGCCAATAAAATAATATGGATCAGCAAGAGTGTTCATTAGTGCTTCCTCCACAATTAATAGACATGAAATAACTCAAATTTTGACAAGATTCTACCTGTTATCTAAACACACGCACACATGTATGCACACACACTTTGCTGGTCAGAACTAAACACGAGGTTGTTTGAAAGAATGGGAGTTAATGACCAGGCAAACAGAAGTGGGAAGCAAGCCAACGTAGCAGCTTGATCTCTGACTAAGTAGACTTTCAGACAACATAAAAGCTAAAGAAAGTCATTTCATATTAATGGAGGGTAAAAAGCCAACAAGAACATATATGACCTGTGAATATGCATGTACTGAATGTTTTTTACAGAGTAATCACTAGTGGATATAAAAGAACAATAGGTAGATACAGCAATGGTAATTGTTTTCACAATATTAATCCTAGCATTCTATGTGCATAGAAATAGATACATCTCCTGCTGCATTCTTTCTGAGTGTATTTAAAATCCACTCCACAGGATCTGGCCGAAAGTCCACAGGAAAGTAGCTCATAGGTCAGGTGAATCTACTATGATATTCTGCTAAATGCATACAGTATAAAGTTATGTAAATACTTTACTCTATAGCCGTGATAGTACAGCCCACAGTCCTCATGGTAAAGCTTCCTTGTACAGACTAGGGACAGTAATTAATACAGATTCACAACTGGTCACAGTACAGGGAGGACATCTGTGATGTCTTCATCCAAAAATGGAACATTTATACCAACTCTCTCCCCCCAAGACTCAAGGAACCAGAGAAGAGAGTTTAGAAAGATTTTTAATATTTTCTTTATTCTGTATATTTAGTGTTTTGATGATTATGTGACAAGAGGATTTTCTTTTCTGGTCCAATCTATTTGGTATTCTATAGGTTCCTTGTACATATATGCCCATTTCTCTTTTAGGTCAGGGAATTTTCTTCTGATTTTGTTGAAGATGTTTTCTGGCCCCTTGATCTGGGTATCTTCACTCTCTTCTATTCTTATTATCCTTAGGTTTGATCTTTTCATTGTGTCCCAAATTTCCTGGATATTTTGGGTTAGGAACTTTTTTACACTTTTTTTTTTTATTTTTGACTGATGACAGTCAACATCATCTATGTTATCTCATGCACCTGAGATTCTCTCTTCTATCTCTTGTATTCTGTTGGTGATGCTTGCATCTGTAGCTCCTGATCTTTTTCCTACTCCATCATTGTCCATCTCCAGGGTAGCCTCCATTTGTGTTTTCTTTGTTTCTATTTCCATTTTTGTGGTCTTGAACCATTTTGTTCAATTCTTTCATCTGCTTCATTGTATTTTCCTGTATTTCTTAAAAGGGATTCATTTGTTTCCTCTTTAAGGGTTCTACCTGTTTGCCTGTGTTTTCCTGTATTTCTTTGAGGGAGTTATGTCCTCCTTAAGGCCTCGGTCATCTTCATGAGATAGATTTTTAGGTCATTACCTTGCTTTTCGTGTGTGTTAGGGTATCCAGGGCTTGCTGTGGTGGGAAAACTGGGCTCTGATGATGTCAAATCGCACTGGCTTCTGCAGCTTATGATCTTGTACTTGCCTCTTGCCATTTTGGTTATCTCTGGTGTTAACTGATCTGGGTATCTCCGTCTAGAGCAGGCCTCCTTGGAGGCAGGCAGTGCTATTTCTGGTAAGGGTGGGCCTCCTGTATCTCTGGTTAGAGCAGGCCTCCTATGTCCCTCATTACTGAGGACTTCCTGGGAGGCAGGCAACCTGTGTCCTGGCTCCTGTAGCCCTCCTGGGAGGCAGGCAGGCTGTACAGTGTGGGAGGGGATCAACTGTTGATCTGGCCCAGGTGGAGGAGCAGACGGGAAGGAAGATGGAGCTTAGCAGGGTGAGTAGGCTCCGTGTTAGCTGGGCTCTGTGGGTGTCCCAGGTGCCATGGGTGTTTGGGTGAGCAGGGAGGACTGTGGAAGAACAATGTCTTTTGGCTGTGACTGGGCCACTACACTCATAAATTCAAAGCAGCTAAGGCTTACTATACAGATCAAGCTGGTCAACATCCCAGCTTAGATGAAGGGGGAGAGCATGACCCACACCCCTAGCTGAGAAGTTATGGAATCATGATGGCTGCTAGAAAGAGTGAGCTTTCTTTAGGGGCTCGACCTTCCCTGTTCCAGTGGGAGGAAGTGCCACACAATATGCGCAATATGCACGTGACATTCATTAAACTCCATCAGTAGAAAATGAAGGAAAAGAGGACGTAAAGTCGGGAATGGGAGCAATCTGGGATGAGTTAGAATTAGACAGTGGGAGGTAATACGGTGACAACATCCTGTAAACACACAGAGAGTTCCAAAGAATAAGTAACTCTTTAAAAAATACATGAGACATACACTAGGAATCCCAGAACTCAGGAGGGTATGTAAGACAACTTGCCATGAATTCAAAGCCATGTTTGGCTACAATGTGAGATCTTGTTTCAAACTGCCAAAAACCAAGCACCATCAACAAAACTACAGGAGATTCCACTTCATTTCACTCAAGTTAGAATGGCTATAATAAAAACAACAAATGACCATAGCATTAATAAGGATAGTAACTGTCTATCTAATCTCTGTGAGATATTTGTAAAATAGTACAGAATGATGAGTTCTATGGTTAGAGTAGCAGTGGGGGAGGGGGTCATGGGGAACATAACTGTGGTACAGAAGAGTACCACCATGATCCACTTTGGAGCTGTTACTAAGGTGGCAAATATATTACACAAAGAAAGGTATATGTGTGTATATATATACATATATACATATATACATAAACATATACATATATATATGTGTGTGTGTGTGTGTGTGTGTGTGTGTGTGTGTGTGACATTGTACTATATGTCATACCTTGCTGTTCTTATAAAATTACCTTGGTAATTTCTCACTAAAATGCTCAAAGAAGTCATGCTGAAGTACACTAGCAGTTTTAGAGTGTGACTACAAATAACATAAGATACATTGCATAGAACGGAGTCAACAAAAATCAGAAAATCCTTAATAAGACTAACACATATAATACAGCTATGTGTTTCCTAAAAAATAAAATCAGAAAACGTACTAGACAAATTTAACAGCCACTCTTAGCATAGTCCAGTAAATGAAGAGGACAAGAACACCTCACTCTACTAACGTTAAATCCAAAGCTGCCATCGCACTTGTCTTTGGAAGACAAGATGCTTTTAGTCTAGGGACAGAAGCTCTCTCGTCTCAGCACATCAACTCATTTTTGTTCTGACTCTAGCAATTCAAACTAAATAAGATAAATGAGTAAAGACATAAGAGCAAGATGTAACCGTGTATCTGTGCATGACATGATGACCGTACAGAAATACTAAATATCCATGAAATAACTTATAACAAGTGAGTCTAGCAAAGCTGCATTAGTTAAGGCTAATATGCAAACCTGTGAAAACTGAATTGACTAAATAAACTGCAGCCATGATTTCTTCTAAATATAAATTAGTCATGTGAAATAAGTCCAAATAAATAAAATCATTCTTTATATAACCAGTTACACAATGTTATGTTTAAAGTGCTTGTCAAGTACAAATTGTATTAATTTCTTATTTTGTGGAAGGTGAAATCCCTATGAGCTCTATGCATTTTACTCACAGCTAACAAAGACTAAGATGATTCCTTAAACAATGAGCATTTTCATTCACTTCTCTTCCACCAGCACAGAACATACCTTAGATAATCTTTTGGAAGCTTCACAACTATGGTCTGTACATGGCTTGGATCCTTTTTCAGTGTCTATAGATGCAACTGAGAAAATATATTATATTTTATATTTATTCTTATATACTCTATCAAAATATTTAAATTCTGAAAAATGAAACATCATTTGTCAACTAAGAGTATTCTATATTAAATCTGGAATTTTTCCTAATGCTAAATATCTCAGCAAAATCCTAAGCTAAGTATTTGTTGTACATAAATCAGGAAAACCTCACTTCTACTATAATCTTAGAAATTAAGTTTCTCAGTAACTGATGCTGAGATATTTACATTTGTGGTATTTAACAAAGAAATTACTTCAAATTTTACAAAGTAGATTTTAACTCTGTATACATATTCATTCTTTATTTACCAACCTCTCTTCTTATCTATTGGGTTTCACTACACTAAATTAATGCTTACTGTGCAGAAAGAAACTAAAAGGAGAAAGATAAACTATAACAACATTGGAAATTCAATGAGATTTGAACTAAAGCTGTGGCCACTTTTAACCAATATAATAAGTATTTTCATGTATAATAGCACATATATATTCTGCCCTTATAGAAATAACTACATGAAAAATATAATTTTACTTCAGATAAATATGTGATCATCAGGAAAACTCAATGGACATAACAATATTGGACTGATGAATATCTCTGCAAGATCATGGGCAAAACTCCTGCTGTCCAAAGATATCAACCTCAAAGCTGGAATAAAAACAGACACTTCAAGGATTTCTAACAACTAATGGTTGGAGAGTATAATTTTAATCTCATAGCCAAATACCTTTGTTAAATCTCAGAACTAATAAAAACATGAAAGAAAAAAACCCTGTTACCTGAAGCCCAGACCTATAACTAATTCAGAAATATAGTGTTTAATATCTTAAGACTCACTTACACTCAACAAAAAAACAAAAACAAAAACAAAAAAACAAGCGTAGCTTTGTCATTATTTACAGCTAAAAGAATACAACAAAAACTGTAAGTACTTCAGTTTTCTATTTAAAATTACTTGTGAAATAGCCAATAGTAATCTTGACAATTTTCCCATTAATACTACTTACATACTTTTAGCCATTGAACTATTTTCCTATTCGGAAATATTTAGCCATTCAGACTATTTTCAAATAAACCCTATGTTAATTAATCTTCCAAACAGTCTTGCTTGGAGCTGTTTAATTGTCTATGCATTTACTAACTCTGATGTCTCTGAAAAGCCATGGCTTACCTGACACAGAAAACACTAGGCTAATGTACAAAAAACTCTGAGAATGTTTAAAATGCTCAAAGAGCTGAAGAAAATAATGGATAAAGATGGAAAGAAAACAGAACATGTTGCCATGAAAAGAATATTAATAAAGAAATAAATTATAAAAAGCTACCAAATAACTAAGGCATGGAATTATAGCTGAAAGGAATTCACTGAAAAAAAAATTGACATATTTGAGCAGTGTAGAGAAACAGCTGGGGAACCTAAAGATATGTCACTGAACTCTGATCAGAAGAAAAGAAGTAAAGGGGGCTGGTGAGGTGGCTCAGCAGTTAAGTGCTCTTCCAGAGGTCCTGAGTTCAAATACCAGCAACCACATGGTGGCTCACAACCATCTGTAATGGGATCTGATGCCCTCTTCTGGTGTGTCTGAAGACAGCTACTATGTACTCATATACATTAAATAAATAAATCTTTTTTTTTAAAAAAGGAGAAGGAAGAAAAAGAGGAGGAGGAGAAGTGAATGAAGGTGAAGAGGTACAGAGAGCCGAGGGACAACACATACATCAACACCCATAAGAGTACTTTATTTGAGTAAATTATGACCAATACCCTCAAATCTAACATGTCATAAATTTCACACATAAGCAACTAGAGCCTTCCTTTCTATGTAAAACATGCTATAATCAAACATCAGAAATAATCCAGAAAGGAGAAAAAACAAGTAATTTGTCACATATAAGGGATATACAATACTAAGAACTAAGATAGAATTTATCATTTTATTTTTAAGGCCAGAGGGCAAGTTTTCCATAGAGACCTATATTAAATGTAAGGATAAACACAGAATACAAGAAAAGAATGCGTAAAGTATATTGCAGCTAACATGAACACAAAAGAAGCAGAAGAAACAATGTTTCTCTCATACATAATAGAAATCAGAATGAAAGAAAGGATGAGTTTTCATTCAAGAAAGAATACAATTGTACTGATTCTTCACAAAGATTTAAGAATTCCTCTTATCGACACACGCAGAATACAGCAAATACATAGGTGAATGCCAGCAGCAAACCACTGACATGAGATCAGGACCCCCGTTGAAGGAATCAGAGAAAGGTCTGGAAGAGCTTGAAGGGGCTCGAGCCTCCATATGAACAACAATGCCAAGCAACCAGAGCTTCCAAGGACTAAGCCACTACCTAAAGACTACACATGGACTGACCCTGGGCTCCGACCTCATAGGTAGCAATGAATATCCTAGTAAGAGCACCAGTGGAAGGGGAAGCCCTGGGTCCTGCTAAGACTGAACCCCCAGTGAACTAGACTGTTGGGGGGAGGGCGGCAATGGGGGGAGGATGGGGAGGGGAAGCCCATATAGAAGGGGAGGAGGAGGGGTTAGGGGGATGTTGGCCCGGTAACCGGGAAGGGGAATAATAATCGAAATGTAAATAAGAAATACTCAAGTTAATAAAGATATAAAAAAATAAAATAAAAAATAAAGAATTCCTCTTATCTATGTCTTGGACAACATGAGTAAATGTATTTGGAAGTGAAGACTCAAGTTCAGGGAACAATGGAGAGGACTCATGATGGTAACATGAATCTGCAATGTCAGCACTATTCTGCAGAGGCATGTCCTGGCTGGTCAAAAGAGGAAGACAGCAAGGTACAAGTGCAGCAGGAGATCCCATTGCAAAAGAACAACTTTTAAAGTGACAGGGGATGACACCCAGGGTCAACATCTGTCCCCAAAATGTTCACATAACACACACACACACACACACACACACACACACACACACACAACTAGTTGAAGAAAAAAATCAAGAGAACTATAAGAAAACTAGCAAAATCTAGTATTTTTCAACATGAGAAATCTACGATTTCTTAAAACAAAGGCTCAATAGAAAAAAGAAACATGAGATGTAAGTGTGTTCCCAGGACCTGTGTAGAAGTGGAACAAGAGTACGACCTACACGAAGAGTCCAGTCCTCTGGCCTCCATGTGCACACTGTGGCACATAAACCCACACGCAATAGACCAACACACAAGAATAACAATAAGGACATTTTTAGACAAAAGAAAGAGACAGGTTTGTGGGGCAGCAGGCGGTGAAAGGTACCCTGATTCCTAGTCGAGATATCAGGGCTTCTTGTAGCTATGCCCCACAAAGACCCCTGTAGTAAGGTTTGAGACAGACCAGTCATGTAGGAAAATTACTCAAGCTCCTCCTCCACATGTGAGGACGTGACCACAGGTTACCAAGGCTCTAGAAGATCAGTCACATAGGACAACTCCCCAAGCACCTCCTCCACAGGTGAAGATGACAGATCAGTCATAGAAACAGGACCATGCTCCAGAATATGTAGATGAGGTCTTCCCAAGCTCTCAGGCCAAACCAATAGGAAGTACCTGCTGTCAGACCTATCCCAAAAACTGTATTTAAGAGTCATGTTCACATGTTCAGAATTAAAGGTGTGCAGGAATTAATCATCATCTGAGAACTTCTGTCATAAGAGCTGTAACACTGCCTCTTGGGGAAGAGATCTGCTCTCCCCTGCACCCCTCGCTGGCTAGTCAGTCTCCTGCTGGTTCAGCCTGGCCCAAGCAACCCAAGTGGCAGAGGCACAAAGGAGAAGGACCAGCAGCTGGGGGCTGGGAAGCTGCTCCCTCTCCCCTCACCTGAACCTGAGCACCTAGCTGAGCAAGAGATCACGATGAAGAGCCCCTCCGTCCCTGGCGCCAGAGCCCTACACAGACTGATTTAAACGAAGCTTATATAAAAGAAACTTGAAAAAATATGAGCAAATTCTATTTTTAAAAGGGGAAGGAACAATATACTAAATTAAATAATATATCATTAAAATTATAAACAGTGGTAGCTAGAAAGATGGCTGTGAGGTTAAGAGCAATCACTGCTCTTCTGGAAAACATGAACTCAGTTGTGTACATTGGCACAAGATTCACACAAGACAAGCTCTTCTAGTCCCAGCTGTGGAAGGGAAACAGGGCTCACAGGGCCTTCCCATTTGCTGTTGGTTTATTATTAACTAGGGGAGTTCAGCAAATGCAGAGGGATGTTTTCTAGTTGTAGAGCGGCTAGTGAGCAAACCAAACTTGTAAAGACATCTCCAACCATAGACCACACTACAGCTCTAGTTAAACTGTGAGTCACAAATTAAAATTAATGAACAAGGGAAAGAAATACCTACAGAATAATGAGAGCTGGCATGGGAGGGAATGAACTCAGAAAGGGGCTGGGGGAAGAGTAATCAGAGTACGCTACACGTACTATAAAAACGTCAAAGAAAAAATGTACAAATAAAAAAATGCACCAATGTTTACACTATATCCTAGAAAACAGACCTATTTGCTCCAGAGTAAGATAATACATTGGGATTACTTACCTAATGATACCTCAGAATGAAAGGCTTACCCTGATACAAAGCTCAGATAAATGCATCAAAAGAGGGAAACTTCAGCCCACTAACTCTTATGAACATAGATGCAAAAAAACTCAACAATATGGAATCAAATCCAGCAGTATATCAAAAGACCAGCATGGCATGATTAAGGAGAATTGACTCCATCTTCTTCAGTGACAATAGAAGAGATTCCAGCTTGTGACCACATCACTAAGGGAAAGGACAAGGTCAAGAGTCACTCACTTGTGGCTGAGGCAAATGTCCTCAGCTGAATAAAGAACATCTACGCTCTCTGCACCCAAATCCCGTGGGAGGGAGAGCTAAACCTTCAGAGAGGCAGACAAGCCTGGGAAACTAGAAGAGACTGCACTCTGCACACATCTCGGACGCCAGAGGAAAACACCAATCGCCAACTGGAACCCTGGTGCACTGAAGCTCACGGAAACAGCGGCTCAGATCTTCCTGGTTCCTGCCTCCACAGAGAGCTCTTGGGCAGCATCCCCCAAGCAAACTTGAGCCTTGGGACCACAGGTAAGACCAAGTTTTCTGCTGCAAGAGACCTGCCTGGTGAACTCGGAACACACAGAGGCAGAATTCCTCTAGGACCGGGCACTCCCTGTGTTAACCGGGAGTACCACACCCTCGGATCACGGCCCGCAGCAGCTCTCTGCTCCCAGACCCCGTGGGAGAGAGACCTCACCGCCTGGTCAGGTGGGCACTCCTGAGGCTGCAGAGTGGAAGAGACCACCAACACTGCCCACCCCTGCCCACATCCCTGGCCCAAGAGGAAACTGTATAAGGCCTCTGGGTTCCCGTGGGGGAGGGCCCAGGAGCGGCAGGACCCCTGCCAGAGACACCTCTGGACCCTGAAGGAAACAGACCGGATAAACAGTTCTCTGCACCCAAATCCCGTGGGAGGGAGAGCAAAACCTTCAGAGAGGCAGACAAGCCTGGGAAACCAGAAGAGACTGATCTCTGTACGTACATCTCGGATGCCAGAGGAAAACACCAAACGCCATCTGGAACCCTGGTGCACTGAAGCTCCCGGAAACGGCAGCGCAGATCTTCCTGGTTGCTGCTGCCACAGAGAGCTCGTGGGCAGCACCCCAAGAGCAAACTTGAGCCTTGGGACCACAGGTAAGACCAACTTGTCTGCTGCAAGAAAGCTGCCTGGTGAACTCAAGACACAGGCCCACAGGAACAGCTGAAGACCTGTAGAGAGGAAAAACTACACGCCCGAAAGCAGAACACTCTGTTCCCATAACTGGCTGAAAGAAAACAGGAAAACAGGTCTACAGCACTCCTGACACACAGGCTTATAGGACAGTCTAGCCACTGTCAGAAATAGCAGAACAAAGTAACACTAGAGATAATCTGATGGCGAGAGGCAAGCACAGGAACCCAAGCAACAGAAACCAAGACTACATGGCATCATCGGAGCCCAATTCTCCCACCAAAACAAACATGGAATATCCAAACACACCACAAAAGCAAGATCTAGTTTCAAAATCATATTTGATCATGATGCTGGAGGACTTCAAGAAAGACATGAAGAACTCCCTTAGAGAACAAGTAGAAGCCTACAGAGAGGAATCGCAAAAATCCCTGAAGAATTCCAGGAAATCATAAATAAACAAGTAGAAGCCCTTAGAGAGGAGTCACAAAAATCCCTGAAAGAATTCCAGGAAATCATAAATAAACAAGTAGAAACCCATAGAGAGGAGTCACAAAAATCCCTGAAAGAATTCCAGGAAAACACAATCAAACAGTTGAAGGAATTAAAACTGGAAATAGAAGCAATCAAGAAAGAACACATAGAAACAACCATAGATATAGAAAACCAAAAGAAGAGACAAGGAGCTGTACATATGAGCTTCACCAACAGAATACAAGATATGGAAGAGAGAATCTCAGGAGCAGAAGATTCCATAGAAATCATTGACTCAACTGTCAAAGATAATGTAAAGCGAAAAAGCTACTGGTCCAAAACATACAGGAAATCCAGGACTCAATGAGAAGATCAAACCTAAGGATAATAGGTATAGAAGAGAGTGAAGACTCCCAGCTCAAAGGACCAGTAAATATCTTCAACAAAATCATAGAAGAAAACTTCCCTAACCTAAAAAAAGAGATACCCATAGGCATACAAGAAGCCTACAGAACTCCAAATAGATTAGACCAGAAAAGAAACACCTCCCGTCACATAATAGCCTAAACACCAAACGCACAAAATAAAGAAAGAATATTAAAAGCAGTAAGGGAAAAAGGTCAAGTAACATATAAAGGCAGACCTATCAGAATCACACCAGACTTCTCGCCAGAAACTATGAAGGCCAGAAGATCCTGGACTGATGTCATACAGACCCTAAGAGAACACAAATGCCAGCCCAGGTTACTGTATCCTGCAAAACTCTCAATTAACATAGATGGAGAAACCAAGATATTCCATGACAAAACCAAATTTACATAATATCTTTCTACAAATCCAGCACTACAAAGGATAATAAATGGTAAAGCCCAACATAAGGAGGCAAGCTATAACCTAGAAGAAGCAAGAAACTAATCGTCTTGGCAACAAAACAAAGAGAATGAAAGCACACAAACATAACCTCACATCCAAATATGAATATAACGGGAAGCAATAATCACTATTCTTTAATATCTATCAACATCAATGGCCTCAACTCCCCAATAAAAAGACATAGATTAACAAACTGGATACACAACGAGGACCCTGCATTCTGCTGCCTACAGGAAACACACCTCAGAGACAAAGACAGACATTACCTCAGAGTGAAAGGCTGGAAAACAACTTTCCAAGCAAATGGTCAGAAGAAGCAAGCTGGAGTAGCCATTCTAATATCAAATAAAATCAATTTTCAATTAAAAGTCATCAAAAAAGATAAAGAAGGACACTTCATATTCATCAAAGGAAAAATCCACCAAGATGAACTCTCAATCCTAAATATCTATGCCCCAAATACAAGGGCACCTACATACGTAAAAGAAACCTTACTAAACCTCAAAACACACATTGCACCTCACACAATAATAGTGGGAGATTTCAACACCCCACTCTCATCAATGGACAGATCATGGAAACAGAAATTGAACAGAGATGTAGACAGACTAAGAGAAGTCATGAGCCAAATGGACTTAACGGATATTTATAGAACATTCTATCCTAAAGCAAAAGGATATACCTTCTTCTCAGCTCCTCATGGTACTTTCTCCAAAATTGACCATATAATTGGTCAAAAAACGGGCCTCAACAGGTACAGAAAGATAGAAATAATCCCATGCGTGCTATCGGACCACCACGGCCTAAAACTGGTCTTCAATAACAATCAAGGAAGAATGCCCACATACACTTGGAAATTGAACAATGCTCTACTTAATGGTAACCTTGTCAAGGAAGAAATAAAGAAAGAAATTAAAAACTTTTTAGAATTTAATGAAAATGAAGGTACAACATACCCAAACTTATGGGACACAATGAAAGCTGTGCTACGAGGAAAACTCATAGCGCTGAGTGCCTGCAGAAAGAAACAGGAAAGAGCATATGTCAGCAGCTTGACAGCACACCTAAAAGCTCTAGAACAAAAAGAAGCACATACACCCAGGAGGAGTAGAAGGCAGGAAATAATCAAACTCAGAGCTGAAATCAACCAAGTAGAAACAAAAAGGACCATAGAAAGAATCAACAGAACCAAAAGTTGGTTCTTTGAGAAAATCAACAAGATAGATAAACCCTTAGCCAGACTAAGGAGAGGACACAGAGAGTGCATCCAAATTAACAAAATCAGAAATGAAAAGGGAGACATAACTACAGATTCAGAGGAAATTCAAAAAATCATCAGATCTTACTATAAAAGCCTATATTCAACAAAACTTGAAAATCTACAGGAGATGGACAATTTCCTAGACAGATACCAGGTACCGAAGTTAAATCGGGAACAGATAAACCAGTTAAACAACCCCTTAACTCCTATGGAAATAGAAGCAGTCATTAAAGGTCTCCCAACCAAAAAGAGCCCAGGTCCAGACGGGTTTAGTGCAGAATTCTATCAGACCTTCATAGAAGAACTCATACCAATATTATCCAAACTATTCCACAAAATTGAAACAGATGGATCACTACCGAATTCCTTCTATGAAACCACAATTATTCTTATACCTAAACCACACAAAGACCCAACAAAGAAAGAGAACTTCAGACCAATTTCCCTTATGAATATTGACGCAAAAATACTCAATAAAATTCTGGCAAACCGAATCCAAGAGCACATCAAAACAATCATCCACCATGATCAAGTAGGCTTCATCCCAGGCATGCAGGGATGGTTTAATATATGGAAAACCATCAACGTGATCCATTATATAAACAAACTGAAAGAACAAAACCACATGATCATTTCATTAGACGCTGAGAAAGCATTTGACAAAATTCAACACCCCTTCATGATAAAAGTCCTGGAGAGAATAGGAATTCAAGGCCCATACCTGAACATAGTAAAAGCCATATACAGCAAACCAGTTGCTAACATTAAACTAAATGGAGAGAAACTTGAAGCAATCCCACTAAAATCAGGGACTGGACAAGGCTGCCCACTCTCTCCCTACTTATTCAATATAGTTCTTGAAGTTTTAGCCAGAGCAATCAGACAACAAAAGGAGGTCAAGGGGATACAGATCGGAAAAGAAGAAGTCAAAATATCACTATTTGCAGATGATATGATAGTATATTTAAGTGATCCCAAAAGTTCCACCAGAGAACTACTAAAGCTGATAAACAACTTCAGCAAAGTGGCTGGGTATAAAATTAACTCAAATAAATCAGTACCTTCCTCTACACGAAAGAGAAACAAGCCGAGAAAGAAATTAGGGAAACGACACCCTTCATAATAGACCCAAATAATATAAAGTACCTCGGTGTGACTTTAACCAAGCTTGTAAAAGATTTGTACAATAAGAACTTCAAGACACTGAAGAAAGAAATTGAAGAAGACCTCAGAAGGTGGAAAGATCTCCCATGCTCATGGATTGGCAGGATTAATATATTAAAAATGGCCATTTTACCAAAAGCAATCTACAGATTCAATGCAATCCCCATCAAAATACCAATCCAATTCTTCAAAGAGTTAGACAGAACAATTTGCAAATTCATCTGGAATAACAAAATACCCAGGATAGCTAAAGCTATCCTCAACAATAAAAGGACTTCAGGGGGAATCACTATCCCTGAACTCAAGCAGTATTACAGAGCAATAGTGATAAAAACTGCATGGTATTGGTACAAAGACAGACAGATAGACCAATGGAATAGAATTGAAGACCCAGAAATGAACCCACACACCTATGGTCACTTGATTTTTGACAAAGGAGCCAAAACCATCCAATGGAAAAAAGATAGCATTTTCAGCAAATGGTGCTGGTTCAACTGGAGGTCAACATGTAGAAGAATGCAGATCGATCCATGCTTATCACCCTGTACAAAGCTTAAGTCCAAGTGGATCAAGGACCTCCACATCAAACCAGACACACTCAAACTAATAGAAGAAAAACTAGGGAAGCATCTGGAACACTTGGGTACTGGAAAAAATTTCCTGAACAAAACACCAATAGCTTACGCTCTAAGATCAAGAATCGACAAATGGGATCTCATAAAACTGCAAAGCTTCTGTAAGGCAAAGGACACTGTGGTTAGGAGAAAACGGCAACCAACAGATTGGGAAAAGATCTTTACCAATCCTACAACAGATAGAGGCCTTATATCCAAAATATACAAAGAACTCAAGAAGTTAGACCGCAGGGAGACAAACAACCCTATTAAAAAATGGGGTTCAGAGCTAAACAAAGAATTCACAGCTGAGGAATGCCGAATGGCTGAGAAACACCTAAAGAAATGTTCAACATCCTTAGTCATAAGGGAAATGCAAATCAAAACAACCCTGAGATTTCACCTCACACCAGTGAGAATGGCTAAGATCAAAAACTCAGGTGACGGCAGATGCTGGCGAGGATGTGGAGAAAGAGGAACACTCCTCCATTGTTGGTGGGATTGCAGACTGGTAGAACCATTCTGGAAATCAGTCTGGAGGTTCCTCAGAAAATTGGACATTGAACTGCCTGAGGATACAGCTATACCTCTCTTGGGCATATACCCAAAAGATGCCCCAACATATAAAAAAGACACATGCTCTACTATGTTCATCGCAGCCATATTTATAATAGCCAGAAGCTGGAAAGAACCCAGATGCCCTTCAACAGAGGAATGGATACAGAAAATGTGATACATCTACACAATGGAATATTACTCAGCTATCAAAAACAAGGACTTTATGATATTCGTAGGCAAATGGTTGGAACTAGAAAATATCATCCTGAGTGAGCTAACCCAATCACAGAAAGACATACATGGTATGCACTCATTGATAAGTGGCTATTAGCCCAAATGCTTGAATTACCCTAGATGCCTAGAACAAATGAAAGTCAAGACGGATGATCAAAATGTGAATGCTTCACTCCTTCTTTAAAAGGGGAACAAGAATACCCTTGGCAGGGAAGAGAGAGGCAAAGATTAAAACAGAGACTGAAGGAACACCCATTCAGAGCCTGCCCCACATGTGGTCCATACATATAAAGCCACCCATATAGACAAGATGGATGAAGCAAAGAAGTGCAGACCGACAGGAGCCGGATGTAGATCGCTCCTGAGAGACACAGCCAGAATACAGCAAATACAGAGGCGAATGCCAGCAGCAAACCACTGAACTGAGAACGGGACCCCCGTTGAAGGAATCAGAGAAAGAACTGGAAGAGCTTGAAGGGGCTCGAGACCCCATATGTACAACAATGTCAAGCAACCAGAGCTTCCAGGGACTAAGCCACTACCCAAAGACTATACATGGACTGACCCTGGACTCTGACCTCATAAATTGCAATGAATATCCTAGTAAGAGCACCAGTGGAAGGGGAAGCCCTGGGTCCTGCTAAGACTGAACCCCCAGTGAAAGTGATTGTTGGGGGGAGGGCCGCAATGGGGGGAGGGTTGGGAGGGAAACACCCATAAAGAAGGGGAGGGGGGAGGGGGATGTTTGCCCGGATACCGGGAAAGAGAATAACACTCGAAATGTATATAAGAAATACTCAAATTAATAAAAAAAAAAATACTCAAGTTAAAAAAAAAAAAAAAGAACATCTACAAGGACCTGCAGTCCCCACCATGCTCAAGAGCCAAACACCAGGTGGCTTCCCTCTAAGAACAGGATCGAGGCATGGAGATTCTACAACTACAGCTAGTGCGATAAACTGAGCAAAAGAATAACAAAAGAAGGCAGATTGCATCCAAGCAGGAACCAGTGCAAATTCTACAGCACACCCTGATAGCTGGAGAACAACCGTCCTACACAGTGAATGCTAGCACAAAAGCATTCACTTCAGTAGCAAGAAAGAAAACACACTCTGGGGTAAACTCCAACTCAGCAGAGCAGATCTACCATGTCCTGTTCCCTGTTTGATCCTTTCTTTTTTAACTTTTTCCAAGAACACTGGCTGCCCCAGAGTTGATGCTCGGCCTTCTCTGCCTCTTGAGGTCTGGAATTGTTTTAGGTAGCTCGACTGCATTATTCACCTGTCTTCTCTTTTCATTTCCCTTTAGCCGAGCTGCCAGATCTCCCTCCTTTCTCCACCTTTCCTGTTCCTTGCCCTTCTTACTTTTCCCTCTGCTCCAGGACTAACCACAAGTAGTCTTCTGCTTATTTTCCTCGTGTCGTTAGGGACTAATATATTACTATACACTATACTGTACAGCCTCATCCCTCCAAAGCACTGCAGGTGAAGGAGGGATTGTCTTTAACTCGCTATTCCTCTATTTTCAGAGCTGGCATACCCAGAGGTTGTGGTTGCTTTCACAGACAGTATTCTACCTTTGGAGTGGTGTTAGAGATCAAGCACAGTATGCTGAAGTTGAGAGTTCAACTGAGTTTCACTCTGAGACAATGTCACACTGGAGGCAAATGATATTTCAGTATATTACGGTTTATTCCCCCATAAACATTGAAAATGCAAATGCTTCCACTGAAAGAATACATGTGATAAGAGAGACAAAATAAGCCCAAAGGTTGAATCGTCATGTACGAGTTCTAATAAAGAAACACAAGACACATGAAAATTGAGGGAGGAGCTGAACTGATCCAACAGCTTCCTGAACCCAAATCCCATGGGGGAGAGAGCTGAACACCCAGAAGCTCAGACAATCCTGAGACCTCAGGACAGACCACCACTTCTGTCTGCCTCTCCCATATCCCTAGTCCAAGAGGAAACTGCATAGTGCCTCTAGACACAGGAATACAGGAACAGTCAGTGGCAGGAACCTGCTGGGTCAGGCTTGCCACTGGAACTGAACTGAACTGGTCACACAGCTCCCTGCACCCAAATCCTGTGGGGGAAGAGAGCTGGACCCTCAGAAGTGCAGAAACTACTGAGAAATGAGAGGAGACTACCCTCTACCCACATTTCAGATCCAAGAGGGAATTGCCTAGTGCCAACTGTGCCCCCTGGGTGCAAGAACCTAGGAGCAATCAGGGGCAGGACACTTCTGATTCCTGCCCACACCTAGAGCTGAAAGATAGTCACCAAGAGCGCCTACACACCTGAGAGCAGAGCACCTGTTCTCAGAAAAGACTGAAAGAAAACAGGAAAACAGTGCTACAGAATTGCTGACACAGAAGCCTACAGGAGGGTCAAGCCAATCTCAGAAACAGCAAGGCAAGCAAACACCAGAAACAACCCAATGGCTAGAGGCAAGGACAGGAACCTAAGCAACAGAAACCAAGACTACTTGGCATTATCAGAGCCCAGTTTTCCCACCAAAGAAAATACTGGATATCCAAACACACAGGAAAAGCAAGATTTAAATTGAAAATCACATTGTATGATAATGATGAAGGACTTTAAGAAGGACATGAATAACTCCCGTAAAGAAATGCAGGACAACACAAGTAAATAAGTAGAAACCCTTAAAGATGAAACAAAAAATCCCTGAAAGAATTACAGGAAAACACAACCAAACAGGTGAAGGTTTTGAACAAAACCGTCCAGGATTTAAAAATGGAAATAGAAACAATAAAGAAAGCACAAAGGGAGACAACTCTGGAGATAGAAAACCTAAGGAAGAGACAAGGAGCCACAGATACAAGCATCACCAACAGAATGCAAGAGATAGAAGAGAGAAAACTCTCAGGGGCAGAAGATATCATAGAAATATCAACACAACCGCCAAAGATAATGTAAAATGCAAAAAGCTCCTAGCCGAAAACATCCAGGAAATCCAGGACACAAAGAGAAAATCAAACCTAAGGATAATAGATAAAGAAGAGAGTGAAGACTCCCAACCTAAAGAGCCAGTAAATATTCTCAACAAATTTATAGAAGAAAACTTCCCTTTCCTAAAGAAAGAGATGCCCATAAACATACAAGAAGCCTACAAAACTCCAAAAAAATTGGACCAGAAGAGAAATTCCTCTGGTCACATAATAGCTAAAACACCAAATGCACAAAACAAAGAAAGAATATTAAAAGGGGGAACAAAAATATCCATAGGAGGGGATATGAGGCAAAGTTTAGAGCAGAAATAGAAGGAATGGCCATTCAGAGCCTACCCCACATGTGACCCATATGTATGTAGCCACCAAAATGAAATAAGATTGATGAAGCTAAAAAGTGCATGCTGAAAGGGACCGGATATAGATCTCTCCTGAGGGACACATCCAGAGCAGGTCCAATACAGATGTCAATGCTAGCAGCAAACCACTGAACTGAGAACAGGAGGAATTAGAGGAAGGAGATTGAAAGAGCTGAATGGGGCTTGCAACCCCATAAGAGCAACAATGCCAATGAACCAGAGCTTCCAGGGACTAAATCACTACCCAAAGACTGTACATGGACTGACCCACAGCTCCAACTGCAATTGTAGCAGAGAATAGCCTTGTGTGGGCACCAGTGAAAGGGAAAGCCCTTTGTCCTGCCAAGGTTGGACCCCCAGTTCAGGGGAATGTTGGAGGTAAGGGAGGGTTGAGGAGGGAGGGGGAGGGGAGAGGGGCTAATAGACAGGAAACTGGGAAAGGGAATAACATTTGAAATGTAAATAAAGAAAAATTTCTAATAAAAATAGTAAGTAATGCAAAAAAATTCTTAAGAACTTGAAGAAGAAAAAAAACAAATGAAATACAGGACAACACAAAAAAACAAATAGAAGCCCTTAAAGAGGAAACATAAAAATCTCTTAAAGAATTACAGGAAAACACAACCAAACAGGTGAAGATATTGAAAAAAACTCTCCAGAATTTAAAATGGGATAGAAACAACAAAGAAAGCACAAAGGGAGACAACCCTGGAGATAAAAAAAAAACCTAGGGAAGAAATCAGGAGTCAAAGACACAAGCATCACCAACAGAATATAAGAGATAGAAGAGAGACTCTCAGGGGCAGAAGATACCATAGAAAAGATTGACATAACCATCAAAGAAAATGTAAAATGCAAAAAGATTCAAGCCCAAAACATCCAGGAAATCCAGGACAGAATGAGAAGATCAAACCTAAGGATAATAGGTATAAAACAGAGTGAACACTCCCAAATCAAAGGTCCAGTTAATATCTTCAACAAAATGACAGAAGAAAACTTCCCTAACCTGAAAAAAGAGATGCCCATAAATATACAAGAAACCTACAGAACTCCAAATTGATTGGAATAGAAAAGAAATTCCTCCAGACACAAAATAGTCAAAACACCAAACACACAAAACAAAGAAAGAATATTAAAAGCAATAACGGAAAAAGGTCAAGTAACATATGAGGGCAGACCTATGAGAATTACACCAGACTTCTCAACAGAGACTATGAAAGCTAGATGATCATGGGTAGATATCATAGAGGCCCTAAGAGAACACAAATGTCAGCCCAGGTTACTATATCCAGCAAAACTCACAATTAACATAGATGGAGAAACTAAGATATTCCATGATAAAACCAAATTTACATAATATCTTTCTACAAATCCAGCCCTACAAAGGATAATAGATGGAAAATTCCAACACAAGGAGGGAAACTACACCACAGAAAAAGCAAGAAAGTAATTTCCTTGCAACAAAACTAAATAAGAAAGACACGCAAACATAATTTCACCTGTAACAATGAAAATAACAGGAAGAAACAATCACTATTCATTAATATGACTTACCATGAATGGACTCAATTCTCCAATAAAAAGACATAGAGTAACAAACTGGGTACGTGAGGAGGACCCAGCATTTTGCTGCATACAGGAAACACACCTCAGAAACAAAGACAGATACTACCTCAGAGGAAAAGGATAGAAAAATCTTTCCAAGCAAATGGTCTGAAGAAACAAGCTGGAGTAACCATTATGATATGGAATAAAATTGACTTTCAACCAAAACTCATCCAAAGGAAGGGCACTTCCAATTCATCAATGGAAAAATTCACCAGGATGAACTCTTAATTCTAATTATCTATACTCAAAATGCAAGGGCACCTACATTAAAAAAAAAAAAAACCCTTACTAAAGCTCAAAGCACACATTGCACCTCAAACAATAATAGTAGGAGAGATTTCAACACCCCATTCTCATCAATGGACAGATCATGGAAAGAGAAATTAAACAGAGACATACGAAAACTAACAGAAGTTATGAACAAAATGGACTTAATAGATATTTATAGAACATTCCATCCTAAAACAAAAGAATAAACCTTCTTCTCAGTACCTCATGGTACCTTCTCCACAACTGACCATACAGGCCACAAACAGATACTGGAAGATAGAAACAATCCCATGCATACTATCAGATCACCACAGACTAAGGTTGGTCTTCAATAACAACAAAAACGACAGAAAGCCCACATATGCATGAAAGTTGAACAACGCTATACTCAATGACAACCTGGTCAAGAAAGAAATAAGGAAAGAAATTAAAGACTTCTTAGAATTTAATGACAATGAGGGCGCAATATACCCAAACTTATGGGACACAATGAAAACAGTGATAAGTGGACAACTCATAGCTCTGAGTGCCTGCAAAAAGAAACAGGAGAGTATACATCAGCGGCTTGACAGCACACCTAAAAGCTCTAGAACAAAAAGAAGCAAATACACTCAAGAGGAGTAGAAAGCCTGAAATAATCAAACTCAGAGCTGAAATCACCCAAGTAGAAATGAAAAGGACTATACAAAGAATCAAAGAAAACCAGGACCTGGTTCAGGAGAAAATCAACAAGACAGATAAACCCTTAGCCAGACTAACCAGAAGTCACAGAGAGTATATCCAGATTAATAAAATCAGAAATGAAAAGGAAGACATAACAACAGAATCTGGGAAAATTCAAAAAACCATCAGATTCTACTACAAAAGCCTATACTCAACAAAACTGGAAAATCTGGAGGAAATAGAGAATTTTCTAAACAAATACCAAGTACCAAACTTAAATCAGGAACAGATAAATGATCTAGACAACCCCATAACTGCAAAAGAAATAGAAGCAGTTATTAAAAGCCTCCCAACCACAAAGAGCCCAGGAACAGATGGGTTTAACACAGACTTCTATCAGACCTTCATAGAAGGCATCATACCAATACTGTCCAAACTATTCCACAAAATAGAAAGAAAAGGAATACTACTCAATTCCTTCTATGAAGCCACAATTACACTTATACCTAAACCACACAAAGACCCAAAAAAGAAAGAGAACTTCAGACCAATTTCCCTTATGAATATCAACACAAAAATATTCAATAAAATTCTTACATTCTTAATCCAAGAACACATCAAAACAATCATCCATCATTATCAAGTAGGCTTCATCCCAGGGATGCAGCAATGGTTCAATATAAGGAAATCCATCAATATAATCCACTATATAAACAAACTCAAAGAAAAAACCACATGATCATTTTTTATTAGATGCTGAGAAAGCATTTGACAAAATTCAATACCCCTTCATGATAAAAGTCCTAGAAACATCAGGAATTTAAGGCCCATATCTAAACATATTAAAAGCAATATACAGTAAAACAATAGCTAACATTAAACTAATGAGAGAAATCCCACTGAAATCAGGGACTAGAAAAGGCTGCCCACCATTTCCCTACTTATTCAATATGGTCCTCCAAGTCCTAGTCAGAGCAATCAGACAACGAAAGGAGGTCAAAGGATACAAATTGGAAAGGCACTAGTTAAAATATCACTATTTGCAGATAGTATGATAGTACACTTAAGTGACAACAAAAGTTCCACCAGAGAACTACTAAGCCTGATAAACAACTCCAGAAGAGTGGTGGGTATAAAATTAACTCAAATCAGTAGCCTTCCTCTACTCAAAAGGATAAGCAGGCTGAAAAAGAAATTAAAGAAATGACACCCTTCACAATAGTCACAAATAACATAAAATACCTTGTTTTGACTTTAATCAAATGAAAGATCTCTATGACAAGAACCTCAAGTTTCTGAAGAAAGAAATTGAAGAAGATCTCAGAAGATGGAAAGACCCTCCCATGCTCAGGGCTTGGCAGGATTAATATATTGAAAATGGCCATTTTGCCCAAAGCAATCTACAGATTCAATGCAATCCCCATCAAAATTCCAACTCAATTCTTCATAAGAGTTAGAAAGAGCAATTTGCAAATTCATTTGGAATAATGAAAAAGCCGGGATAGCGAAAACTATACGCAGCTATAAAAGAACTTCTGGGGGAATCACTATCCCTGACTTCAAGCAATATTACATTGCAATAGTGATTTTTAAAAAGTATGGTATTGGTACAGAGACAGGCAGGTAGATCAGTGGAATAGAATTGAAGACCCACAAATAAGACCACACCTATAGTCACTTGATCTTCGACAAAGGAGCTAAAACCATTCAATGGGAAAAAAAAGCATTTTCAACAAATGGTGCTGGTTCAACTGGAGGTCAGCATGTAGAAGAATGCAAATCAATCCATTTTTATCACCATGTACAAAACTTAACTCTAAGCAGATCAAGGACCTCCATGTCAAACCAGATACACTCAAACTAATAGAAGAAAAACTGGGGAAGAGTCTCGATCACATGGGCACTGGGGAAGATTTTCTGAACAAAACACCAAGGGCTTATGCTCTAAGATAAAAATCGACAAATTGGACATCATAAAACTGCAAAGCTTCTGTAAGGCCAAAGATACTACCATTAGGACAAAACGGCAACCGACAGATTAGGAAAAGATCTTTAACAATCCTACAATCCTTTAACAATCTGATAGAGGGCTAATATCCAAAATACACAAAGAACTCAAGAAGTTAGACTCCAGAGAGCCAAATAACCCTATTAAAAATGAGGAACAGAGCTAAACAAAGAATTATCAGGTGAGGAATATCAAATGGCTGAGAAGTACCTAAAGAAATGTTCAACATCCTTAGACAGCAGGGAAATGCACATCAAAACAACCCTGAGGTTCTATCTCACACCAGTCAGAATGGCTAAGATAAAAAAAAACTCAGGTGACAGCAGATGCTGGTAAGGATGAGGAGAAAGAGGAACACTCCTCCGTTGTTGGTGGGACTGCAGACTGGTACAACCATTCTGGAAATCAGTCTGGAGGTTCCTCAGAAAATTGGACATTCCACTACCTGAGGACCCAGCTATACCTCTCCTGGGCTTATACCCAAAAGGCGCTCCAACATACAACAAAGACACATGTTCAACTATGTTCATCGCAGCCTTATTTATAGTAGCCTGAAGGTGCAAAGAACTCAGATGCCCTTCAACAGGGGAATGGATACAGAAAATGTGGTACAGCTACACAATGGAATATTACTCAGCTATCAAAAACAATGACTTCATGAAATTCATAGGCAAGTGGATTGAACTAGAAAATATCCTGAGTGAGATAACCCAATCACAGAAAGACATACATGGTATGCACTCTCTGATAAGTGAATATTAGCCCAAAAGCTCAAATTACCCAAGATACAATCCACAGACCACATGAAGCTGGAGAAGGATGGCCAAAGTGCAGACGCTTCACTCCTTCTTAAAAGGAGGAACAAAAATATTCACAGGAGGGGATATGGAGGCAAAGTCTGGAACAGAGACTGAAGGAACAGCCATTCAGAGCCTGCCCCACATGTGATTCATATAAATACAGCCACCAAAACTAGTAAGATGGATGAAACTAAGAAGTGCATGCTAACAGGAACCAGATATAGATGTCTCCTGAGAGACACAGCCAGAGCATGTCCAACACAGAGATGAATGCTAGCAGAAAACCACTGAACTGAGAACAGGACCCCCATTGGACGAATTAGAGAAAGGACTGAAAGAGCTGAAGGGGCTTACAACACCATAAGAACAACCATGCCAACCAGCCAGAACTCCCAGGGACTAAATCATTACCCAAAGACTATATATGCATGGACTGACCCATGGCTCCAACTGCATATGTAGCAGAGGATGGCCTTGTTGGCACCAATGGAAGGAGAAGCCCTTGGTCATGCCAAGGTTGGATCCCCAATGTAGGAGACTGTTGGGGATGGGAAGGGGGGTAGCTTGGGCAGGAAACATCCTTATAGAAAAAGGGGAGGGGGATGGGATAGGGGGCTTATGTACAGAAAACAGGGAAAGGGGATAATATTTGATATGTAAATAAAAATTATCCAGTTGAAAGAAAGAAACAAACAAATAAACAAACAAACAAACTGAGGGAACATGACTCCTCCAAATACAATTGAGTAAGGAGAGAATTTGAGGAACTATCCAGTAAAGATCCTCAAAATATATTTCTAAAAATATTCAAGAAAACCAAATAAGTCACCAGTATAGTCCTGATTCCACTGTGTGGAAATGAAAAGAGTAGAATGCAATAATTAAGCTGATATAGAATATAAATGGAGATTTTAACAGGGAAATTGCAAAATAAAAAGATGAAGTTGAAATACTGAACATTAAAAAGCCCAGCAGGGCAAATTGAAAAAGGTCAATAGAACCCCCTTCTAATAGATCAAAGAGAAGTCAGAACATCAGGGCTTAAAGATAAAGGTAGACAAATAAGAATAATCAAACAATGACACCTATAAAATAATAAAGTATACCAGAATATATAAAATGTAGCTAATTTTGCTTAATATGATGTTCAGTTGCATCAATTTTCCGTAAAATGAAAAGAGTCATTTTTCTATATAATTTCATAAACCTCCACATATGAAAGGCATAAAGTTGAACCCAGACCTACTTAGAGGAAATAAGCTCAAAATGCATTTTAATGTAAAATCAACAGATAGAACTACAGAGATGGTAGTCCTTAATACCCTCAGGTTTCTAAAAACAACATTGAAAACAAAAAGAAAATAACCTCACAATTTAAAAGGTAAAAAAAAGAATCTAAGCTAATAGTTTTCCAAAAAGATAAATGAATGACCACTTAACACATTTTAAAATGTTCAAAATCATCAGTCATTTGAGGAAGCACAAAGCAGGTTCACAATTGCAACATTTGCACTGGATGTCATTTTTCCTATGACAGATTCAAAGAAAAGTTTTCCTTAGGGCTTGGCCATCTAATAAAAACAACTAGGGAGCAAAGACTCACAAAGCCTCTGTACACTAATAGTGTGTCCTTGACAGGCCACAGAAAAGCTTAGGCTGACCATTTAGCTTGAGGTTGATGAAAATGTTGAAATTTTCCGGGAGAAGAGACAAAGTGAGAATTACAGAACACAAGGGAGTGTCTCTTTCTCTTGCCTTTGAAGTTTCATGCCTCTCTACTGTCTCTGCCAAAAGTCTAGATGACAGAAGAAAAAAAAAAGGAGAAAGATAGTAAAAGAGGAGGCTAAAGAAACCCTATAAACACACAGATATTTATTCCTGAAATTCTGTACCTCCACATCCCACAGTTAATAACAGCACATTAAACAGGATGAAGGGTCTGTTCTACGCAAGTGCTCCACTAACTGAATGGCTCTAATTAAACACTACTAGAGTGCCTGCTTTAACTTTCATTCAACAGCCAAGAGCCTCAGCACACTCTCCACTAGGACCATGCATCAGCAGGACTCTATTTGGAAGGTTTCAGCATTAAGTTAAAGTAGAGAGGAAGAAATACATTTAGATTGGTAACATTCATATTCTAAACAGTTGGTTGTGTTCTCAAATTGTCTTTCTTTAAAATATTTTGTATATTTACCTGAAAATGTGAAGAATAATTCGTTTTGCAAACCAGCTCTTTGCATTTTAACACGATGGCATTCAGACTTAATCAAGGAAATTTCACAGGAAAGGTCAAGAACCAGTTTACTTAAAATCTGAAGAAGTTTCTTCTCAAAAGAAATGTTATAGATACTATTGCAGGGAGCTGCATGGTATCGGGCTGTGAATTGGTAATAAAAACGAGGTTCACGATAAGCTATAGAGATTAAGAAAAAAAGACAAAAACATGATCATTTATGCAATTCAAATGCATGGTAACTATTTTAAATATATAAGTACTTGAAATAAAGTCATATTCATTTTCCAATAAACAGCTATATTCTCCTTAACAAACTCCTATTTCACAGTATACTGGGTTTGAAATATTATCACAGAGAATCTAAAATAGTGACTCAGCTAAACCTTGCCAACATTTAAGATTCACATTATTGATATTTTGTCAGTAACAAGGAAATTGAAACTGCTAACACTGCTAAAGTTAAGATTCAACCGTAGGGAGGCCAATCTCACTAAACTGCTGCTCAAATGCTGGCATCACACCTTTGAATTTTTATACAGAAAAATTATATAGAGAATAAATCACACTGTTAAGCATTAAAATATTAAATTTTAGAAGAAATCCCAGAGATAAAAATAGCAAACATATTTCTAAATATATTTTTAATAAATATAGTTAGTTTTACTTAATTTCAGCACATTTTTAATGCAGATCTCTAAATCTTACAAGAAGGGTACATTAAATCCAAAAATGAAACTAAATTCACAATTATAAAACTTTAAAAGTCACCTTGTAAGACAAGAGTTCTTCAGCCAACCAATGGTGTCCTTCCTGCCCTTTCTGGGCTCTCATTCTGAGCAGAAGCCCCCAACTCACACTGGGGTCCCTTACCACTGTCCAATTCCCTACCCATATTTTAACATTTATACGCTGACTACGGTCAAACTTAGTACATAAAGACAGGGCAGCTTTTAACTGCCAAGGAACTGACTAGTCTCATCTATGAATACAAACAAAAGTCAATGACTAGCCATACCTTAACTTCAAGAAAATACAAATCACTATCTTTAATTTTTTTGAAGGACCTGAAAGAAAACTGTTGTATGAGACATTGAATTTAAAACTATAAATACAATGACTAAAATATAGTCCATAAAACATGATGACCTATAAACATAAAGCCAAGGCTGAAAAATAAGGAAAGTAATAGGCAGGTACAATGGTACAGCCCTAGATTCCAGCATGCAGGAGGCTGAAGCAGGAGGATTGCACAAATGAGTTGGAAGTTAGATACAAACATCCAGAAATGATAGATAAACATGAACATTGAAGGATAAAGTTAAAAGAATAACAGTGAACATTTATCTTTAACTATAATTAACAAAATAATAAACAGTAAACTGCTAAGTATAACAGTTTACAAAAATAATACTACAACAGGAAAAGAAGGGAGAGAAAACAGAGCAGGAAAAGAAATGCATTGCTGAAATACTTAAAATAACTCATTTAAGTAGAAAGTCATAAAGAGCAAAAACCCATTACAAAACATCAAGATTAATGAAAATAGCAGTTAAGTCCCATCCTGCTTCCCATTTTGACTAGGAAATTGAAACTGTTAATAATTAATGTTATTGTTGAAAAGTGTCTGTGCATTGTTGTCATCTTGCTGTTCTCTTGCTAATTGTGTATTTATTCCTAAAATACAAGTTAGGTAACTGTCTTCGTTTTCTTTCTTTCTGTGGCCTTTTGCCTACACCTGTTTGTCTTCTCAGAAGGATGAAGATAGCACAGAGAGGGGAGAAGGAGAGATAAACAGCACTAGGAACTTTTGATAAGTCACAGAAAAACATGCCATTTTATAAATTATACGTAAGTATATACATGCATACATACATACTGTGTGTGTGTGTGTGTGTGTGTGTGTGCGCGCGCGCATGCGCGCGCATGCACACGTGCATGTGATATCACTAACTACAGACCAAGAGCTCATGAACTCTAGAGAGTGAGGAAACATGAGAGGAGCTGGAGGGAAGAGGAAGACTAGAAATTGTAATATAGAACTTATTTATGAAACTGTCAAAACTTAAATTTTAAAAACTTTGTGTAAAGCTAGTTTTCAGTGGTTTATAGTTCTTAAATTAAAAAAAAAAAAAAACACTAGTGTCCTAAACTTCTTTTATTGTCTACACAAGTGCAATAGGGAATCTCATAGTACCATTGCATGCACTTACTTGTAAGTGTACATAGTAGACACTTAGAGCTGTGCTTTATTTCTCCATCCTCTTCTTCCATTTCCTTTACCCCCTCCCCTGTATTTTCACATCATGTATTTCTTATTACCCTTTTATTTCCTTCCACTATCCCTTATGATCTCCATTTTCTCCTCTTATGCTCCTCTTTCCAGTTCCATGAACTATAACTACCCTGTACATATGCATATATATATATATAAATTAAAATATAGGTTATATTTCCTATTATCCTTTCATATGTTGGTGGACATCCAGCCTGTTTTATTTCCTAGCTATTATGAACAATACAGCTATAGATACAGACCTGCAAGTATCTTTGGTGGGATCCTTTGACTAGATATCCACAAAGAGTATTGCTGGGTGGAGACCATTTCCACAAGAAGCAAGACATAGCATTCCTCACTGTGGTCCTAGTTGCCAGCTATACCACATAAATATATGCTCTCTTGGTGTTTAATAAGGACACATAAAAGTAAAACGTTGCCTGTATGTGATATGTACATGGTGAATTTTCCCTATCGTTATCATCTCTACAAACCACTACTCAGTAAGTATATTTGCTAGCTTATGCAAATATGCTCTTACAATAAGCGTTGAAGTATGTATGTGATAAACTAAGATATGGGAAATAATAATATGGAGATGAAATCTCACTGCCTGCCTACTTGTCTAACTTAAAAAATGGAATATTTACCATAACAGAATCTCCCTCTTAGAAATATAGTATAATACTTTAAGTATTTAACTTGTTAGGAAACAACTAATAAACGGACATTTTTTGGCACCTTGGCTGTAAAAATAATAGCATGTATGTTTCTTATTGTACTGCAACATACATATTAGTTTAGGGACAGCATGAGCTGTCTTTAAGTTCTGGAGAACACAAACTGAAAGACTGACTAGAGTAAATCAACACATATTCCTTCTCTACTGGAAGATGCCTAAATTGGGGCATATGCAACTCCTACATCAATGTCAAAGGCAGTCACTTGACTCCTCCTTTGTTACCAAATCTCCCCTTTCTCCCTTTTCTGCCTTCCTTTTTGTAAGAACCCTTGTAGTCAGGCATGTTAGCAAACGTAATCCCAGCACTGCGGTGCAGAGGATAGAGAACTGCTGTGAGATCAGGTCTGCAAAGGCCACGGTGAGACATGTCTCAGGATTAACCCCTTAGGATTATATACACTAAGCCCACTCAGTTAGGTCAGGGCTGTGACTTTTAATCTTCCCCATCAACTTTTCTAAATTTGGAATAGCACAGAAGATACACATCTGGGCTGTCTGGGAGGATGTTTCCAGACTGCTCTGACTGGGGATTGAGATCTGCCCAAAATGTGAGTGGCACCATCTTTCACACTGGATAAAAAAGGAGGAACAAAGAGGAATGGGTAAGAATGAGTATAGCACTCACACCTCTGTTCCCTAAGTCATGTTTTTCTGCCATGGACTATAGACCATTTGAAACTATTAGAAAAATAGACCCTCTTCCTGAACATTTCTTGTCAGGTCTTTCCTTTATCTAATTCTGGGGTCAAGTCCCTTCCATCATATCTGCTTATATTCACAGGCTCTGAAGATACATGAGATCCTTTGCCTGCCATTTTTTACTCTACTACATGAGTTCTAGCAATATGAATAAACTTCAAAGTAACTGTAGTTTAGATGATTCTTTGTATTTCACATTAAATTGGCCCTCTTAATTTTATTCCTCAGTAGACTAAGATCTAAGATGAGGCACTTACAGTGTGCTTCCTGATCCTAATAAAAAAGGAGGGAATGAGCCATCAACCACAATATGCAAATGTAAAAACAGTTCAAACTATAGTCAAATCATCACCATGACTTGGTAACATGGTTCTGTACTGCTGCTTTGACTGGCTGACAGTGTTTTTCTAGAGAAAAAGCTGCTTTGTTAACCTGCTGTTAAGGCATACAATATAATGAATGGGTAAGGAGGAATTGTTTTAATTACAAGACTACAAATAGCAAAGTTCTTTTTAAAAAGTCTTGTTAAAATCATAAACATTTAAAAATCATTTTAAAAATACTAATGTGTTAAATTCCTAATAGCCAGGCTGGAGAGATGGCTCAGAGGTTAAGAGCACTGTCTGCTCTTCCATAGGTCCTGAGTTCAATTCCCAGCATCCACATGGTGGCTCACAAACTATCTCTAATGAGATCTGGTACCCTCTTTTGCCCTGGAGGCATACATGCAGGCATGTATACATATAAATAAATAAATCTTAAAAAAATTCCTAGTAGCCAGAAATTAGAAATGTGTCCCTCAACAGAAAAATGGATAAAGAAAATGTGGTAATTAACATAATGAAGTATTACTTAGCCATTTAAGAACAAGACATCATAAAATTTGTAAGTAAATGAGTAGAACTAGAAAAAAATCATCCTGAGTGAAGTAACCCAGACCCAGAAAGACAAATACAGCATATGTTCACTTACATGTGGATACTAGCTCCTAAGTCAATGATAACTAGATGCAATCTTATCTGTGGATACTAGCTCCTAAGTCAATGATAACTAGATGCAATCTTATCTGTGGATACTAGCTCCTAAGTCAATGATAACTAGATGCAGTCTGTAGAAGCACAGAGAGTAAAGTAAGGGCGTAAAGGGAACAGGGAAATAGAAGACATATGTATGAATGGAAGTGGGGCTGGAATGGAAGGATCAAGTCGGGAGGGGAAGAGGAGAGAGTTGTGGGGAGGAATACAGGGAGGGACAGCTAAAGTTATGAGCCATTTGAAGGGCAGTATGGAAACCTCATACAGTACAAATAAGAGGGTCTAAATGAAATTAAAATAATGGGGAGACAGAGCACCAATTCGCCATTTCTTGTCAGCAAACAAAGCTTCTGGTACTGAGAATGAGTTGTTGGCCAAAGGTACACCCATAGGAACCCCAAAAGACCAAGACTACATCTTCCTCTCCACAAACCGGCAGCAAGGCCTCTTTGCTGAAGACAGTACCTACACAAAGTCGTGAGCATGGAGGTGGTGAGCTGCTGCCTACAGATGGCCTTCACACCCACATTCCAGTGTCTTTGGTATAGGAAAGTACTCTTCATGTCCTCAAATGAGAAACAAATGCTAAGCCAGCAATAATCCTTTCATCTACAATGGCATATTACCTGCAAGATATGCCAGTGCAGCAGTAGTACAAGGCTTGTGGGCAATAACTAACTCAGGACCTAACACAATGGAACTCATACCTACTCAACCTTGCTTCTGGGTGACCAAGAACCTAGGACTAAACAGCCCAGGGACCAAGGGTAACCCAATAACATTGTTCTTAGAGTAAAGAAAAAAGAAAACAATGTAGTGGTGATTAAACTGACTCCTAATGATATTCTGCTACACTTGCTGTTCTGCTATGAGAGAGGCTTCCTACTGCAGCAGATGAGAACAAATATAGAGACCAACAGCTAGACACTGCACAGACAGTTGAGAGAGCCTGGTTTATCCAGCCCTCAATGGGATGTCTCCATCAAATCCCTCCCTGAAGAGTTCAGGGAACCCTGCAGAAGAGGAAGCAAAGGGGACAGAGAAAGCCAAGAAGTCAAGGCTCTCTATGTCAGCATGATCAGAGTTCATATGAACTCGGAGACTGAAGAAGCATGCATAAGGCCTGCCCGGGTCTGCACTAGGTCCTCCATGCTGATATCATGGCTTTCAGTTTAATGTTTTTATGAAACTCCCGAGTATGTGAATGAGTGGGCTCTGATTCTCGTAGCTTTTTAGGCTCTTTTCTCTCTGTCGGGTTGCCTTGTCCAACTTAGATGTTATAGTCTTTGTTTTACGATACTATATTTTATTTTGTTATATTTTTAAATGAATGATTGAATGAGTGAATGAATCAATCAATGAATGAATTAATGAATAGATGAATTAATGAACGAAAGAAAACCTACACACTGGTGTAAAGGTTAACAACTAAGCTGACATTTATACCTGCCCTGGAAAGGGAAGAGTTTTCTGCAGTGGAGTGGCTCTGGGCATATCAATCACTCCAGGGCAGGCTTCCTGTGCAGAAATGTCTGGCCAAGACATAATGGATGCCAAAGATTTTGTGTGTATGTCATTTGGTTACAGTTTGGAGGAACATTTTGGGGTTTGGGGTGGGTGTATTTTATTTTAGTTTTCTTGGCTTTGGGGAATTCTGTTGTTGTATTTAGGTCTTGTTTGTTTTTTGAGGAAGAACTTAATGTTGAGTGGGTAGAGTAGGGGACAGGATCTGGAAGGACTCAGGAAGAAAGAATGTGATCAAAATCTATTTGAATTTTAAAACTATCTTAAATAATAAAGATATAAAAAATAAACCTGTCAAAATGTTTATACATTTTAAAACATTAAGAAATATTAAAATATAATTAAATTCACTTCTTACCATAAACAATGTATTTCAGTTGAAGATTTTTAATAGGTTCCTCCACAGTTGGTTTATACTCGAGAAAACATGTATAAACCCCACTCATGGTCTCTTCAAAACTCTGAAATATGAGGCTTCCTGTGGATGTCACTTGTGCGGTGGTATTTTCTAATGAAGATATAATATACAGCTGCTTAAATCACAATAGGGAGACAAAATATCAAACACTTAAAGTAACCTAAGAACCACAGAAATTAATGTTCACAAAAAGGAGCTACATAAAGTTACTTATTGTATTTGATGCATATTGTTAGAAGATGCCAGAATGACCTTAGAGTCAAATTTCCACCAACCAGAATCCATCAACTGTGGAACTAAGTTGTAAGAGACCAGGAATGGCATACAGACATAAAGCAAGCTTCATATGCTCCTTGCACTGAAAGAGATGCTCCCAGAAATACAGTACTATTTATGAAAATGTATACACATATATATGCAGTTCACATATTATAAACTATATATTTACAAACTATATATTTTATATAACTAGTTATTTGTCTAGACCACAGGTAATAATTATATATTATGGCTGTTAATATATAACATAATATTATATAGTTTAATGATGAGTTATAGTCAGTAAGATTACAACCTGCACGTGAAATGGTATACCCACAATAGTCTATTACAGTATAACCATCAAGAGCTAATATTTGCTGCTCCTACACAGAATGGTCCATAAAACAGAGAGTTGACTTCTAACACTGAGGGTTACAGAAGAAAATGAGTGGGAAATCAGTCCATCAGACTTGTCAATCAATTATAGTATTGCTGTGTTGGGGAAAAGAATGAGATGTAAGCTCCCTTTTGTTTTAGCTTATTACACTGGAAGAAACTCTGTTTTCAAAGGAGAATATAGATATCTACTCTTGAGCCATTCAGATATAAATGTGAAAGTTCCATCTGTCTCACAAACTGTATGACCATGGGAAACCACTCTCTCTTCTAAAGCACAGTTCTTTCGTGTGTGCAATGAAGATGACAATATAGAACTACGTAACTGACAACTGTCCGAGTCATCAAATACAATACATCACTAAGTAGACAGGCTATTACTCTTAAAGCTCATAACTACAGGTTTGTGTCATAAAATTTTCAGATACTAAAAGTTTCTTAATTAAGCACTGTATTCTCCATTCATTATAATTGAAAGAATTATCTCAGGAAATGACTGATCATTTTTCCATTTTAAGTAAATTATTTAATACTTTGACACTTTTAAAAACAGTTCTTCAAACTGAAGCAAAAATAGCAGAATGCTCTTAGCACTGACATTTTTTTTACTATATGCAAAGCCTTGCTGCATATTTTGACGGAGAGATGAATAGACAGATATAGCCACCCTCAAGGACTTAACATAGGGAGTTATGCCTTGAGATCTCGCATTTCTATATCCTCAATGAAGCTGAAACATGTGATATAAATTTAGAATATATTTATATCAATGCTTACTTGTTCATGAATATCTTCTGATAAAAGATTACATATTTATCTTAACATGCTATTTTGTAAAAGTATTAATTTAAGTGATTACTATACATTTCAGAAAAAACTTCTAGTACAATAAAATTTTAATGAAAATATAAATTATCACAGCAATAATTAAGTTATGTATTCTTTACTAATAATTCAAACTGAAAATTTCCTACATTAGAAGTATCAATAAATGTATGAACAAATATATGTATACTGTATTTGACAAAGAAAATGTAATAAAGTATAAGAACTCATGTTACAACAGATATTTAATAATGAACTTTTGTTTTATGTCTTATTCTGTATAGAAAATCCTAACTGATAATGGGTAATATTATTATGTTATACCATTCCTTCTAGGCATACCATTTCATGTACAGAATGTAAGCTTATCGAAAATATAACTCAATATTAAAATATAAGAATCATTTTATGGTAAACAAATATATATATACATATATATATACCAAAATACATACTTTGTACATATATACATATCTTAGGTATAGTATCAGTATACACACATTGCATATGTATGTGTATACTATGTATATATATGCTATATTTTCATAGCTTCTCTTTCAATTCCAAGATCATACTAGTGCAATACTAAATATGAAAGCCACAAAACTGAGCATTATACAATATAACAAAGTATCTTCTGGCTTCTACTTTTTTATGTTTAAAAGATTTAAGGAACACATTTTGAAACATAAGCAGAGAATTGCATACTCAATATAAATGTCAAGCCTATAATATCACTTATCAGTGATCATTTACAGAACCTTATGTGATTAGGGCTAGATGGAAATTCACAAAGCCAATAGCTATGTATTTGGCACGAAAATAAAGAGTTAACTACAAGAAATCACACAATACAGATATTCATTAACTATTTTGTTTAAATTAGTCTGTCTTCTTTCCTGGCTTTGTTATCCTAACACCTAGAATTTGACTACATCTTTGATTGGTCAGAAAAATTTCACTGCAACTTAGTTTATTAATTTTAAGTATGTTTATACTTATGACTTAGCTTAGATATGAACAAAAAATATAAGGCAGAAACTTACTACTATTATTCTGCTAAAGGATCACAGTAATAAAAATACTCCTAAGGACATATTGTTATACCCATAGACCAGTGAATGGATCGAACCTCTTCAAAAATGATCCTTCATGCAGTAGATGGTGATTAACACAGAGACCTACAATTGGAATATGTGCAGAGAGTGAGAGACTCTGGAACTCTCAGCCGTAAATGGAATGTCTACATCAAACTCTTCACATTCAGGTGCAGGAGCCAATGTACAAGAGAATGTTGAAATACTGTTAGGAGCCAGAGGTGATAGATGACGCCGAGGAAAGAGTGTCTTCTAGACACAGCAAGGCAGACACACATATGAGTTCAGAGGCTGTGATAGCCTGCACAAGACCTTCCCACGTCTGAGCCAGCCAAGCTCCCAGAATGGAGAAGGGGAGGTGGACACAAAGTTCCACTCCCTTACCAAGAAGCTATTTGCAGTTGATACCTGCACGGTGAGGCAAAAACAGTTTTCTCCAATGAAGTATTACTGGGCATATCAATCACCCTCAAGGGTAGAGTCCATGCTCAGGAGTGGCTGGCCAAAACAAAACAGAGTCCATGTTTTTGTCTACCTTTTTCGTTTTGTATTTGTTATTTTGTCTCTTTTTTCTCTGAAACTGGGTAAAGGTAGATCTTAAGCATTCTCATTAGAAAAAAGAGGTAGTCATATGAAATGACTAAGTAATAGCTTGATTGTGGTCACTGTACACCTATATAAATGCCAAGTTTCATGCCTTAAATGTGTGCAACTTTTATTTATAAATTATGTCTGCAGGGCTAAGACCAAAAACTCAGGTGACAGCAGATGCTGGCGAGGATGTGGAGAAAGAAGAACATTCCTCCATTGTTAGTGGGATTGCAAGCTGGTACAACTATTCTGGAAATCAGTCTGGAGGTTCCTCAAAAAATTAGACATTGCACTACCTGAGGAGCCAGCTATACCTCTCCTGGGCATATACTCAAATGGTGCTCCAACATAGAGCAAGGACACGTGCTCCACTATATTCATAGTGGCTTTATTTATAATAGCCAGAAGCTGGAAAGAACCCAGATGCCCTTCAACAGGGGAATGGATACAGAAAATGTGGTACATCTACACAATGGAGTACTACTCAGCTATCAAAAACAATGACTTCATGAAATTCATAGGCAAATGGATGGAATTAGAAAATATCATCCTGAGTGAGGTAACACAATCACAAAAAAAATCATACACACACACACACACACACACACACACACACATATACACACTATACACTCGCTGATAAGTGGATATCAGCCCAAAAGCTCAAATTACCCAAGATACAATCCACAGACCACATGAAGCTCAAGAACGACAAGCAAAGTGCAGATACTTCAGTCCTTTAAAGGGGGAACAAAAATATTCATAGGAGGAGATAGAGAGACAAAGTTTAGAGCAGAGACTAAAGGAATAGTCATTCAGAGCCTCCCCTACCTGGGGATACAGCCCACATACAGCCGCCAAACCTGACAATATTGCCAAGAAGTGCATGCTGACAGGAGCCTGATATAGCTGTCTCCTGAGAGGCTCTGCCAGAGCGTAACAAATACAGAGGCGAATGCTAGCAGTCAACATTGAAGTGAGAACGGGGTCCCCAATGAAGGAGTTAGAGAAAGGTTTGAAGGAGTTGAGGGGGGGGTTGTAACCCCATAAGAACAACAATACCAACCAACCAGAGCTCCCAGGGACTACACCACTACCCAAAGAGTACACACGGACAGACCCATGGCTCCAATTACATATATGTAGCATAGGATGGCCTTGTTGGGCACCAATGGGAGAAGCTTTTGGTCTTGCCAAGGTTGGACTCCCCAGTGTAGGGGGATGTCAGGTCAGGGAGGCGGGGAGGGGGGTAGTTGGGGAGTGGGAACACACTCAAAGAAGAAGGGGGAGGAGGAAGGGATGGGGTTTTATGGACAGGAAACCAGGAAAGGGGATAACATTTGAAATGTAAATAAAAAAAGAGGGAAAAGGTGAAAACTAGGATTATAGAAAAAGTACATAAATTTGATTTCAAAAAAAAAGGTGCACAAGGTAAAGACCGTACTGGCAGATTCAGACCTGGTATCTGACCTTCAGTGCAACTAAGCACTTGGAATATATGGATTTTTTTCATGAGTTATTGCATAGGCCAGGTCTTAGACACATGACTTTGGTGCTTTATTCTGTCCAAGAAAGGCTAGTAAAAGATCATGCACTTTACTACCTAGTTATATATTTTCCCCTTTATGTGTGTCATTAAACTAATATCTCAGAAAATAATGTCTTATAAATTCTCTGAAATAAATTAATGTTTAAAACTAACACAAGATGAGCTACTGTGGGGAAAATTTAAATGTAATCAAGTATAAATTCAGATTATCAAAATACCTAGAAAGTGTGTGTGTGTGTGTGTGTGTGTGTGTGTGTGTGTGCGTGTGTGTGTGCTTAATATAGTCTGTATTGATGAGATTTTACTTTTATCTGGAAAGATCATACTTCTAAGTACATATTTTTATTACGAAAAGAAAAAAGATTCCAACTTAAAGGAGTAACTGAATTATGTACTACACTTTGCTGTATAAATTGTGACACCAGGTAGGCCATCTTAAAGAAGCAATGTGTCAAATTTCAATTTCCAAATCAAAAGTTCGAAACTTTTAACAGGAAAATTCAATACTTAAATACTTATTTTCTTTTTTTTATTAACTTGAGTATTTCTTTTTTTTTTTATTAACTTGAGTATTTCTTATATACATTTCGAGTGTTATTCCCTTTCCCGCTTTCCGGGCAAACATCCCCCTCCCCCCTCACATTCCCTATGGGTGTTCCCCTCCCAAACCTCCCCCCATTGCCGCCCTCCCACCAACAGTCTAGTTCACTGGGGGTTTAGTCTTAGCAGGACCCAGGGCTTCCCCTTCCACTGGTGCTCTTACTAGGATATTCATTGCTACCTATGAGGTCAGAGTCCAGGGTCAGTCTATGTATAGTCTTTAGGTAGTGGCTTAGTCCCTGGAAGCTCTGGTTGCTTGGCATTGTTGTACATATGGGGTCTCAAGCCCCTTCAAGCTCTTCCAGTTCTTTCTCTGATTCCTTCAACGGGGGTCCTATTCTCAGTTCAGTGGTTTGCTGCTGGCATTCGCCTCTGTATTTGCTGTATTCTGGCTGTGTCTCTTAGGAGCAATCTACATCCGGCTCCTGTTGGTCTGCACTTCTTTGCTTCATCCATCTTGTCTAATTGGGTGGCTGTATATGTATGGGCCACATGTGGGGCAGGCTCTGAATGGGTGTTCCTCCAGTCTCTGTTTTAATCTTTGCCTCTCTCTTCCCTGCCAAGGGTATTCTTGTTCCCCTTTTAAAGAAGGAGTGAAGCATTCACATTTTGATCATCCGTCTTGACTTTCATTTGTTCTAGGCATCTAGGGTAATTCAAGCATTTGGGCTAATAGCCACTTATCAATGAGTGCATACCATGTATGTCTTTCTGTGATTGGGTTAGCTCACTCAGGATGATATTTCCCAGTTCCAACCATTTGCCTACGAATTTCATAAAGTCGTTGTTTTTGATAGCTGAGTAATATTCCATTGTGAAGATGTACCACATTTTCTGTATCCATTCCTCTGTTGAAGGGCATCTGGGTTCTTTCCAGCTTCTGGCTATTATAAATAAGGCTGCGATGAACATAGTGGAGCACGTGTCTTTTTTATATGTTGGGGCATCTTTTGGGTATATGCCCAAGAGAGGTACAGCTGGATCCTCAGGCAGTTCAATGTCCAATTTTCTGAGGAACCTCCAGACTGATTTCCAGAATGGTTGTACTAGTCTGCAATCCCACCAACAATGGAGGAGTGTTCCTCTTTCTCCGCATCCTCGCCAGCATCTGCCCTCACCTGAGTTTTTGATCTTAGCCATTCTCACTGGTGTGAGGTGAAATCTCAGGGTTGTTTTGATTTGCATTTCCCTTATGACTAAAGATGTTGAACATTTCTTTAGGTGTTTCTCAGCCATTCGGCATTCCTCAGCTGTGAATTCTTTGTTTAGTTCTGAACCCCATTTTTTAATAGGGTTATTTGTTTCCCTGCGGTCTAACTTCTTGAGTTCTTTGTATATTTTGGATATAAGGCCTCTATCTGTTGTAGGATTGGTAAAGATCTTTTCCCAATCTGTTGGTTGCCGTTTTGTCCTAACCACAGTGTCCTTTCCCTTACAGAAGCTTTGCAGTTTTATGAGATCCCATTTGTCGATTCTTGATCTTAGAGCGTAAGCCATTGGTGTTTTGTTCAGGAAATTTTTTCCAGTGCCCATGTGTTCCAGATGCTTCCCTAGTTTTTCTTCTATTAGTTTGAGTGTGTCTGGTTTGATGTGGAGGTCCTTGATCCACTTGGACTTAAGCTTTGTACAGGGTGATAAGCATGGATCGATCTGCATTCTTCTACATGTTGCCCTCCAGTTGAACCAGCACCATTTGCTGAAAATGCTATCTTTTTTCCATTGGATGGTTTTGGCTCCTTTGTCAAAAATCAAGTGACCATAGGTGTGTGGGTTCATTTCTGGGTCTTCAATTCTATTCCATTGGTCTATCTGTCTGTCTCTGTACCAATACCATGCAGTTTTTATCACTATTGCTCTGTAATACTGCTTGAGTTCAGGGATAGTGATTCCCCCTGAAGTCCTTTTATTGTTGAGGATAGTTTTAGCTATCCTGGGTTTTTTGTTATTCCAGATGAATTTGCAAATTGTTCTGTCTAACTCTTTGAAGAATTGGATTGGTATTTTGATGGGGATTGCATTGAATCTGTAGATCGCTTTTGGTAAAATGGCCATTTTTACTATATTAATCCTGCCAATCCATGAGCATGGGAGATCTTTCCATCTTCTGAAGTGTTCTGCAATTTCTTTCTTCAGTGTCTTGAAGTTTTTACTGTAAAGATCTTTTACTTGCTTTGTTAAAGTCACACCGAGGTACTTTATATTATTTGGGTCTATTATGAAGGGTGTCGTTTCCCTAATTTCTTTCTCGGCTTGTTTCTCTTTCGTGTAGAGGAAGGCTACTGATTTATTTGAGTTAATTTTATACCCAGCCACTTTGCTGAAGTTGTTTATCAGCTTTAGTAGTTCTCTGGTGGAACTTTTGGGATCACTTAAATAAACTATCATATCATCTGCAAACAGTGATATTTTCACTTCTTCTTTTCCGATCTGTATCCCCTTGACCTCCTTTTGTTGTCCAATTGCTCTGGCTAGAACTTCAAGAACTATATTGAATAAGTAGGGAGAGAGTGGACAGCCTTGTCTAGTCCCTGATTTTAGTGGGATTGCTTCAAGTTTCTCTCCATTTAGTTTAATGTTAGCAACTGGTTTGCTGTATATGGCTTTTACTATGTTTAGGTATGGGCCTTGAATTCCTATTCTTTCCAGGACTTTTATCATGAAGGGGTGTCGAATTTTGTCAAATGCTTTATCAGCGTCTAATGAAATGATCATGTGGTTTTGTTCTTTCAGTTTGTTTATATAATGGATCACGTTGATGGTTTTCCGTATATTAAACCATCCCTGCATGCCTGGGATGAAGCCTACTTGATCATGGTGGATGATTGTTTTGATGTGCTCTTGGATTCGGTTTGCCAGAATTTTATTGAGTATTTTTGCGTCGATATTCATAAGGAAAATTGGTCTGAAGTTCTCTTTCTTTGTTGGGTCTTTGTGTGGTTTAGGTATAAGAGTAATTGTGGATTCATAGAAGGAATTCGGTAGTGATCCATCTGTTTCAATTTTGTGGAATAGTTTGGATAATATTGGTATGAGGTCTTCTATGAAGATTTGATAGAATTCTGCACTAAACCCGTCTGGACCTGGGTTCTTTTTGGTTGGGAGACCTTTAATGACTGCTTCTATTTCCTTAGGAGTTATGGGGTTGTTTGACTGGTTTATCTGTTCCTGACTTAAATTCGGTACCTGGTATCTGTCTAGGAAATTGTCCATTTCCTGCAGATTTTCAAGTTTTGTTGAATATAGGCTTTTATAGTAAGATCTGATGATTTTTTGAATTTCCTCTGAATCTGTAGTTATGTCTCCCTTTTCATCTCTGATTTTGCTAATTTGGACACACTCTCTGTGTCCTCTCCTTAGTCTGGCTAAGGGTTTATCTATCTTGTTGATTTTCTCAAAGAACCAATTTTTGGTTCTGTTGATTCTTTCTATGGTCCTTTTTGTTTCTACTTGGTTGATTTCAGCTCTGAGTTTGATTATTTCCTGCCTTCTACTCCTCCTGGGTGTATTTGCTTCTTTTTGTTCTAGAGCTTTTAGGTGTGCTGTCAAGCTGCTGACATATGCTCTTTCCTGTTTCTTTCTGCAGGCACTCAGCGCTATGAGTTTTCCTCTTAGCACAGCTTTCATTGTGTCCCGTAAGTTTGGGTATGTTGTACCTTCATTTTCATTAAATTCTAAAAAGTCTTTAATTTCTTTCTTTATTTCTTCCTTGACCAGGTTATCATTGAGTAGAACATTGTTCAATTTCCACGTATATGTGGGCATTCTTCCCTTATTTTTATTGAAGACCAGTTTTAGGCCGTGGTGGTCTGATAGCACGAATGGGATTATTTCTATGTTTCAGTACCCGTTTTTTGACCAATTATATGGTCAATTTTGGAGAAAGTACCATGAGGAGCTGAGAAGAAGGTATATCCTTTTGCTTTAGGATAGAATGTTCTATAAGTATCCGTTAAGTCCATTTGGCTCATGACTTCTCTTAGTCTGTCTACGTCTCTGTTTAATTTCTGTTTCCATGATCTGTCCATTGATGAGAGTGGGGTGTTGAAATCTCCTACTATTATTGTGTGAGGCGCAATGTGTGTTTTGAGCTTTAGTAAGGTTTCTTTTACGTATGTAGGTGCCCTTGTATTTGGGGCATAGATATTTAGGATTGAGAGTTCATCTTGGTGGATTTTTCCTTTGATGAATATGAAGTGTCCTTCTTTATCTTTTTTGATGACTTTTAGTTGAAAATTGATTTTATTTGATATTAGAATGGCTACTCCAGCTTGCATCTTCTGACCATTTGCTTGGAAAGTTGTTTTCCAGCCTTTCACTCTGAGGTAGTGTCTGTCTTTGTCTCTGAGGTGTGTTTCCTGTAGGCAGCAGCATGCAGGGTCCTCGTTGCGTATGCAGTTTGTTAACATATGTCTTTTTATTGGGGAGTTGAGGCCATTGATGTTGAGAGATATTAAGGAATAGTGATTATTGCTTCCTGTTATATTCATATTTGGATGTGAGGTTATGTTTGTGTGCTTTCATTCTCTTTGTTTTGTTGCCAAGACGATTAGTTTCTTGCTTCTTCTAGGGTATAGCTTGCCTCCTTATGTTGGGCTTTACCATTTATTATCCTTTGTAGTACTGGATTTGTAGAAAGATATTGTGTAAATTTGGTTTTGTCATGGAATATCTTGGTTTCTCCATCTATGTTAATTGAGAGTTTTGCAGGATACAGTAACCTGGGCTGGCATTTGTGTTCTCTTAGGGTCTGTATGACATCAGTCCAGGATCTTCTGGCCTTCATAGTTTCTGGCGAGAAGTCTGGTGTGATTCTGATAGGTCTGCCTTTATATGTTACTTGACCTTTTTCCCTTACTGCTTTTAATATTCTTTCTTTATTTTGTGCGTTTGGTGTTTTGACTATTATGTGATGGGAGGTGTTTCTTTTTCTGGTCTAATCTATTTGGAGTTCTGTAGGCTTCTTGTATGCTTATGGGTATCTCTTTTTTTAGGTTAGGGAAGTTTTCTTTTATGATTTTGTTGAAGATATTTACTGGTCCTTTGAGCTAGGAGTCTTCACTCTCTTCTATACCTATTATCCTTAGGTTTGATCTTCTCATTGAGTCCTGGATTTCCTGTATGTTTTGGACCAGTAGCTTTTTCTGCTTTACATTATCTTTGACAGTTGAGTCAATGATTTCTATGGAATCTTCTGCTCCTGAGATTCTCTCTTCCATCTCTTGTATTCTGTTGGTGAAGCTTGTATCTACAGCTCCTTGTCTCTTCTTTTGGTTTTCTATATCCAGGGTTGTTTCCATGTTTTCTTTCTTGATTGCTTCTATTTCCATTTTTAATTCCTTCAACTGTTTGATTGTGTTTTCCTGGAATTCTTTCAGGGATTTTTGCGATTCCTCTCTGTAGGCTTCTACTTGTTTATTAATGTTTTCCTGTGTTTCTCTAAGGGAGTTCTTCACGTCTTTCTTGAAGTTCTCCAGCATCATGATCAAATATGATTTTGAAACTAGATCTTGCTTTTCTGGTGTGTTTGGATATTCCATGTTTGTTTTGGTGGGAGAATTGGGCTCCGATGATGCCATGTAGTCTTGGTTTCTGTTGCTTGGGTTCCTGTGCTTGCCTCTCGCCATCAGATTATCTCTAGTGTTACTTTGTTCTGCTATTTCTGACAGTGGCTAGACTGTCCTATAAGCCTCTGTGTCAGGAGGCTGTAGACCTGTTTTCCTGTTTTCTTTCAGCCAGTTATGGGGACAGAGTGTTCTGCTTTCGGGCATGTAGTTTTTCCTCTCTACAGGTCTTCAGCTGTTCCTGTGGGCCTGTGTCTTGAGTTCACCAGGCAGGTCACTTGCAGCAGAAAAGTTGGTCTTACCTGTGGTCCCGAGGCTCAAGTTCGCTCGCGGGGTGCTGCCCACGAGCTCTCTGCTGCGGCAGCAACCAGGAAGATCTGCGCCGCCGTTTCCGGGAGCTTCAGTGCACCAGGGTTCCAGATGGCGATTGGTGTTTTCCTCTGGCGTCCGAGATGTGTGTGCAGAGAGCAGTCTCTTCTGGTTTCCCAGGCTTGTCTGCCTCTCTGAAGGTTCAGCTCTCCCTCCCACGGGATTTGGGTGCAGAGAACTGTTTATCCGGTCTGTTTCCTTCTGGTTCTGGTGGTGTCTCAGGCACAGGGGTCCTGCCGCTCCTGGGCCCTCCCCCACGGGAGCCCAGAGGCCTTATACAGTTTCCTCTTGGGCCAGGGATGTGGGCAGGGGTAGGCAGTGTTGGTGTTCTCTTCCGCTCTGCAGCCTCAGGAGTGCCCACCTGACCAGGCGGTTGGGTCTCTCTCCCACGGGGTCTGGGAGCAGAGAGCTGCTGCGGGCCAGGATCCGCGGGTGTGGGACTCCTGGTAAACACAGGACGTGCCCAGTTCTAGAGGAATTCTGCCTCTGTGTGTCCCGAGTTCACCAAGCAGGTCTCTTGCAAAATGCTTATTTTCTAATGACAAGGTTTTGGTGTCAATGTAGAACATAGTGTGCATGCTACAGCATATGCTGCTGCTACTAGAGGATAAGAATAGATTTCATTATAATTCCAATATTAGAGACCTTTACATGAGAACCATTTCATCATCTTCTGAGGCTGCCCAGCCCCTAAGGGTTTCTCGCTGCACACTCTGTAGACATGAACACACAGCACAACTGTCCCTATGTTACTGAAGTCACATCTTCATCAAGTCTTACATGTGTGTTTACACTTCCCTCTGTCCAAATAACACAGCAAGACTGCAGCCTTTAACCCTCAGCACTGTCTCAAAATACCAAGGTTTTACAAAAGAAACAGAAGTAAAGGTGCTAATGTTCCATTGAGGATATGCAAAAATGGTTGTGTCAGACTACACTGAACAGACCTTTAGTACAATACTCATTAGTCCTCATTGGATGAAAAACTTCAAAAACCAGCTAAGCTATCAGTTTTAAAGTAAACAGTAAATGAGTTATTATCAAAATCAAATTCAAAATTTACAGAAGAGATGATAGTCAAAATAAAATAGGTACATAAGGAAAGGAATAATAATTAGAAACAAATTGATTTTTCACATAAAATAATAAACTTATTAGAATAGAACTGCTTCTAGGATTCTATAAGTAGCTGAAATTTTTACTGTCTTTATCCTTAATAGAGAAAACAGAGAAATGTTCATACTATCAACATTGCTATATCAAACTCAAGGACACTACATAGACCATATTTGAATACATGATAAATGTATTAGATACAAATATTTTTAGATGTAAGTAATGCTTAAGTATATCTACTTGATTATCATAGCTATAGTAAAACCCTACCTGAAACAAGTTTTCCCTTCGGCCCATGCCATTGGAACGATGGGTCTACCAACTCAGTATTTCTCAGTCGCTGGGTTACACATAGCACATGTGGACTCTTTTGATGAAGCATGACATATACGCTCACTGAAAATACAATATTAAAATGTTCCAGTAATATTTTATGTTGTTTGTCTAATAATACCTTATATTTTGCAGTTTGTGTTACATTCTCTGACATATCTTTGGCTCCTATTAACTTGATAACTTAATTTCACTGTCTCCATATAATTACATTAAAAAGCACACAGTGTGTTTTATTCGACTTTGTATGTACATACAGTCACCCATGAGTGAGGGTATGAGTGTATGTAATGAACATGAATGTAATATCCATTTTATTCAGAGCTCACATAAACAACCCATTTTAATCTCAGAGTGTAACTAAAATGTCAGTCTAAGCTAATTCTCTATGTAGACTTCATATATGCTGTTAAAACATCAAACAAGAACACAGTGCATATATACATTTAGATGAGAAGAACAGTATATTGCTTACAATGGTATAGCATAGTGTACTCAATAAAAGCAATTATGTGATCTAAAAAGGCAATAATTATATACAATGGTTGATTTTTAAATATTGTTCATTTTATCATATTCTTAAAGAATCATGATAAAGATTCTCCAGAAGATACAAAAGGAGCACAGTCAAAGACTCAGTTATTACTAATCTACTCAGAGCTAAGCTGTCAACAAAAGTCCCAATAACCTGTCAGAACTACACGCCACACTTCTCTCATTCACCAGAGCCAGATTATTTGTGATCCAGTAAAATAAAACTTACTTTTGGTAATCAAAATTATTTTTGTTGTTTTTTGTGGTTGTTTTTTTAATTTTAATCTTTTTGTCTTAACAATCCAGATTTTATCATCCTCCTGGTCTACATCCCATACTGCCTCCCCCCATTTCCACAAGGATGTCCTCATCTCCCACCCCCGCAAGACCTCTCCACTCCCTAGGGCCCCACAACAGAAGAATGGATACAGAAAATGTGGTTCATTTACACAATGGAGTTCTACTCAGCTATTAAGAACAAGGACATCCTGAGTTTTGCAGGCAAATGGATGGAACTAGAAAATATCATCCTGAATGAGGTACCTCAGACCCAAAAGGACATGCATAGTATATACTCACTAATAAGTGAATAGTAGCAATAAAGTACAGAATACCCAGGATACAGTTCACAGAAGAAGGTTAACAAGCTGAAGGGCCCAAGTGAGGATGCTTCAGTCCAACTTGGGAGGAAGAAGAAAGCAATCACAGGGAAGGGAGGGAGGGAGGGAGAGAGGGTCCCTGGTGGGAAAGGGGACAGGGGGGTGGGAGGGGGTGAAGAGAAGAACATGATCAAGTTTCTTAAGATTGAAAAGCTTTCACCACAAAACACGTTTTAAGTATTCATAGCCTTCAACCAGTTATGAAATTTTTGTCTTTGTTTTATGTATTGGTATTGAATTTTAAAAATATATTTTATCACAAGATAATGTTTTTCTTCTTCAATAGTTTCATTCCATGACTGATGTTCACTCGTAGGTTGCTTCCCTATAAATCTGATTGAGGGTATATTTACTTAACAATTATTGCATCCTATTTGCAAACACTTTCTTAGGATCCTGACCACTATGTTTAGAAATATAACCATGTACAATTTTCTTATATTAACTTTTCTCTTTTTACTATTTTCAACACTTACTATCCTTAAGTGTTTAATAGTCAACATTATTAGTATTTGTTATTAATAAGCTGATCATTTGGATAATAACGGCTACATGAAAAGTATTTGGTATATTTCCTTCTATAACCCACCTCTGTAAGTATGCTTTTCCCAGGTCCTTTCTTTTAGAGTTTGCTAAGGAAGAGATCAGGAAAATGCTTTATGAACTGTACTAAGGTTGAATTTAATAGCTCCTAGTCTAATAAATAATTTAACAAAATCCAGTTTAGAAATTTCCCAGGTATTTCCAATTTTATATAGACCTATAAAATTACACAGAGTAAATTACAAGTTTTATTTGACTCCCTCTATTCATAACACCTTTCATTATTTTCTCATGAAGTTATTTGCTAAAAGACTATCCTTTAAGTGTACCACAGGCAGCCTCTGATTCCACTCAACATCCTGGTGCTGCTTTCCTTTCACTGCTGCTCTCCATTTCTCAGTTTATGCCTCCCATCCATCCTCTGTGAGAAGCTCACACATCTCTGACCTTGCCATGACTCGTGGCTCACATCTTCTCTGATCTACCAGTTACATGTATCTCACCTTTCCACACCCTGAATCCTCTTCAGGGTCACCCCTCTCTGATTTTATTCCCGTATCAACCGAGTGTCTCTTGACCTTTGGCAAGTGAGTACAAGTCTCTCCTGCTCTGGCTCTCTGATAGGACCTAATGCCATTACTGTGACTTGCCTGTAGTCCTCCCATTAATTCTTGTGATTTTAACCCCAGCAACTTCAGTTGAGTTAAAACGTTTCTCAGCACTATCAATAGCCCAAAATAAATAGCATTCAGTGACATCAACAATCGAAATACACATTTTCCAAGTAAGCAGACGTTAGCTACTAATGAAACAAGGCCTCTGTGAAGAACATCATCTGCCTCCAGAAAAAAGGTAACTAAAGCATACTGTTATAATCGTGGGAATGCTGAATTTAAATTTTCCTGGACACTTAGTAACAGTTTAGGAAAGTGTACCCAATAAGTTGACAACTCATGGTTGTGGGATTTTTTTCTCATCCAACATTTATCTATTTCAGAGAGATTCACAGGAAATAGCCATGGAGTAAAGATATCCACAGTTCTTATTTACTCATCAGTACACACACACACACACACACACACACACACACACACACACATACACACACACACACATACACACACACACACACCTTACACACACACACCCCTTCAGAGTTATCAATAATAACTGATCAGCACTTCCCAATGCAATCATGTGTGTCATCTGAAGGAAAGGCTCTAAAGATTTCATTTTCTCTATAACTACATTCGAATCCAAACTCTCTCTTGAAAAATAAAAGTTTATTTTTGTGTCGCGGTCTATTGACAATAAAACTAAGGTCTTTGTGGTACAGTTGTCTATAATGTCAAGATGGGTAATACGGTTCTGTGGTTCTTCATATACAGTTGAACAGTGAAGAATCTTGCTTGTGCAAGTCAGACTCTGATACTAAACAAAGGTTATCAGCTTTTCCAATAAATAAAAAGACCCTTCCCTCCATGGCTACAACGGGAGCACGCCACAGCTGTCAGGTCCCAAAGGTAAACAGACTACAATTATAACATTTAAATAAATTTGTTACCATACTTAGAATATAATCAATATGGCTACAAGCAAAATCTCAGTGTTTGTTTTAAGAATCTTTTAAATACTGATTTTAAAAACTCATTTATACATATCTAAAACAATTCTGTTAAGAAAAAGTAAAGAAAGTAAAAATGAAAATTAGAGATACAAGAAGCTGAGAACAGATCTACCTCAGGTCCAGCTTATACCACTTCCGGGCAACACCCAAAAGACTCAATATCATATCACAGAGACACTTGTTCATCCATATTCATTGCTGCTTTATTTATAATAGCCATAAACTGGAAAGACTTTACATGTCTATCGGTGGATGAATGGATCAAGCAAACATGGTCCATTTATACATCAGAATGTTACTCAGCTGCTGAAAACAACAATAACAAAAAAAACTGAAATCATGAAATTCCCAGGTAAATGGATAGAGCTAGGAAAAAATTATCCTGAGTGAAAGTAACTCAGATCTACAAAGACAAGTGTGGTATGTACTCTCTTACATGTGGATGAGCAGACCACAATACATATAACCACAGAGGTTGGGTACTGAGTAAGGAACTGATGGTGAGGGATCCCTCTAGAAGGAGGAAATAGAAATGTACAGTTATGGAGGAGATGAGGGGAGTAGAATGGGAGAAATAATCAGAGAAGGGAAAGGAAGAGTGGGTAAAGGAAGGAATACAAACAAGAACAGGTAGAACTAATGACCATTGAGAGTGCACATGGAAGTCTACTTGAGTAGAAGCTTAAAATGTACAGGTATGTTGAAGAAGTCCAAATGGAATCTCTAAATAACAGGGAGACACAAAGCCCAAACTAAATTATCTCTCAGCACCAAAGGAAACCTCCAGTGCCAGGATTGAGTTACAGCTAATTGAGTTATTGGCCAAAGAGGTGCCAGGGAGATCTCCAAACAACCTGGGCTACATCCCCAAGGTTACCAGTTCCTCTCCACAAACTGATGGCAAGACCCTATTGATGAAAGTAATACCTAAGAAGTGGAACTGGTGCCTACCTATAGCCTTCACTCACTAGTGTTCATGGTGTTTGAAGGTACTCTACACTCTACCACAGGAGAAAGCTAACTAGCAACCCATCTGGAAAGCCTGCACTCTACAATGGTGATCCATCTATATCAAACAACGATGCAATCGTGACCCAAAAGTTGTCAGCAATAACCGACCACTATCTGATTAGATTTAAGACCCACTCCACGAGATGAAAACCCTGCCTGGCACTGCTCAAGTAGCCAAGAACTTGAGAGTAAATGGGCTATGGACCTAGGGGAAGACCAAACACTACTGTTCTGCTAAAGAAACATAGCGATGATTACTCCTAACAGCATTCTCTTCTACTCATAGACCATTCTTGCTCAGCCATCATCAGAGACGCTTCCTCCTGCATTGCAAAGGAACAAATACAGAAATTGACAGCTAGAAAATATACAAAGAATGACAGACCTTGGAATACTCAATCCTAAATGGGATGGCTCCATCAAGTTCCTCTTCTCAGGGCTCAGTGAACCTTGTAGAAGAGGAGGCAGAAATATTGTTAGAGCCAGTGGGGACAGACGACACCAACAAAACAAGGCAGCCCAAACTCAGCAAGACCAATGAACATGCACATATGAACTCAGAGACGATCAACATGCACAGGGCCTGCACATGTCTAAAGCCAGATGGGGTTCCAGTGCTGAGCAGAAACAAGCCACCATTTCTAACCTAGAAGCAATCTCCAAGTAACAACTGCTTACAAAGGAAAATTAGTTGTTGCCAGTGGCGTCTCACAGGGTATACAAAGCCACACTGAAGGGCAGGCCCTATGCCCAGCAGGAGATGGCCAACATAAAACATTCTCAATTGTAGGGTTCTTGTCTCATAACTCTTTGTCTGGGCCTTTTATTTGTTTTTTGTTTTTTAAGCTCACAGATCTTTTCTTATATATTATGGCTGTGGTTTTGTGGGATTTCTGAGTGCAAGTGTGTGTGTCTCTGCATCCATATGTGTTCCCACCCCCCTTTGGCCATTTTTTTCTGTTTGTTTTGTCCTATTATGGTTAGTTTTTCTGTTTTTGTTTTGTTTTTGTTTTTAGTTATCTCTTTTCTAATGACAAAAAACAGAGTGTGGAATTGGTGGGAACTGGGGAAGATTTGGGAGGACTTGAGGAGGAAAAACTATGATCACACAAAATCTATTTTCAACAGAAATTAAAATTATAAAAATGTTATACTAAATAATACATGATAATATAATGAGTGAACAAGTCAATGAGTCTAGAGAAAACAGCATAATGATGGATCTTTAGATGCTAGAAACAAAAAGACACATTATTAATTATGATCAAAAAATTAACTTAATACATAGGTAAAGGACAAATTACATTTATATCTTATGTACAAAAGTAAATTCCAGATACTAATGTCCTAAAGTCCAATCATTATTTAATTAAAATCTAAAACAATATTTTATCTTTGAATTATTATCAAAAAAGTTTCTTAATAATAAAAGTACATATAAAATATAAATTCTTTAAATAATAATTTCTATTAATCCTGTATGGCCTAAAATAAGTTAACAGATTTAATTTTAAGAAGTCACTTGCAAAACCAAAGATAGTCAATACGAATAAATACAAATACAAAAGTAACTCCTTCAAAAGTACAACTGAGCAAAACCATGGACAAAGGCAGCTCGAGCTTTAGCTTAGGAGAAGCAGAAGTGCTGAGCGATCTTCTATACTGTGAGGATGTGGGAGAGCTGAGCTAGGTCCAGCTACTGGAGCTCCAAGTGCTGTGTGAGTGACAAGAACAATCAGGTCCTCTAATGTGGAACCTCTAGATAAAACAGACCCAAATTCTTTGAGTAAGCATGAAGACAGGCATATAAAATGGTCTTTATCTCATACACCATAAAATGAAATGAACTAAGGCCCAATAAAAATGTAAATAAATTCCCAATGAATAAGATTAATGTCTGAGTGAATAAAAACTGAACTCAATTCAAAATAATAAATAAAAAGTGAACACATTAATGAGGATCACAGATAGGGCAATAATAATAATAATAATAATAATAATAATAATAATAATAATAATGGCCAAGAAACAGATGCTGAAAAACTTCACAACATAAGGAACCAAAGGCATTATCATAAAACACAAGGCAGCCAGATAGTGTGAAGCCAAGATATTTAAACTTTAATACCAATCAAGATAGATTAAAAATAATCAACCTTTTACATAGCCATTACCTGAAGAATTCAAAAGTTAATTTTAAGAATGAATTTAATATTTTCTAATATGATGAGGCAATAAAAAAATCAGTTACATGAAAATTTATAATCCAAGTGTAAAAGTTGCAGCTGGTGAAATCAATGAAAGGAGCAGAACAATGAACACTAAAAATCATCTTACTTATAAAGCTGATGAAAATAAGAATTTCTAGAGCTCTGGGAATTAATCAAAAACTTTTAACAACCTAGAAATATTAATATAAGGAAATCCACAGTGAAGATCCAAAGCTCAGCCCTCTTACCCATATCCAGGTCCAACGTAAAGAGCAGGGATGAATCAGACTCCAAGGAGACTCACGACCGTCCAACACCTGGCATGGTCCGATGTTACAGATCACAGGAAACTTCTCCAAACCACCTTTTATTCCCAGCCATTCTTAAGATTTTCTTTGTTTTTACCCTGTGTATTAATTTATTTTTCAAGACCTTTGAAGTATATTTATTCTATAAACCACTAATGTTGCTCAGATATTTCTCTTTATTTTGAATCAGATATTTTTGTCTCTGATTCTTTTTCTCAAATTATTTCCTTTTTTTAGGCTTCAATTTTATTTAAATTAGCTTTCCTTCATTTTGTTTGCACTTGACTCTTTCCTACTTCCTTTCCTTTTCCCATCCTTTCATTACATTTCTATTTCTTTATTCTACTTAACCCAATAAGTGCTTTAATGATTTTTTCCTTTGCTGTGGTTATTGTTAGTATGCAATTTGACTTTGATTTTATCTATATTTCTGTATTTGTTTTGTTTTAATATTCTTATTATAAAATTTTGCTTTCTTCTGAGTAGTACTATAAATTGAGCCTAGAATTTTCTTCATAAAGTAGGTCAGTCACTCTGAAGACCCCCATGGAATAAATACTTATTCTTACTGACACACAAAATTAAGAAGAACCAGTAAAAATATGGCTTCTCCAAAAGTCCCAAAGCCCTTAATAACTACATCAAAAGATGCTAAAATGCCAGACAAAGAATTCAAAAGTATTTCTTTATAAAAGATTCAAATATAAAAGTCAATTCAAGACCGGGATGAGAAAGACAACAACAAGAAATACTGAATGGCTGAGAAGCACCAAAAGAAATGCTCATTGTCCTTAGTCATCAAGGAAATGCAAATCAAAACAACCCTGAGTTTCCACCTCAAACCAATCAGAATGGCTAAGATCAAAAACTCAGGTGACAGCAGATGCTGGCAAGGATGTGGAGAAAGAGGAACACTCCTCCATTGTTGGTGGGATTGCAGACTGGTACAACCATTCTGGAAATCAGTCTGGAAGTTCCTCAGAAAATTGGACACAGTACTACCTGAGGACCCAGCTATACATCTCCTGAGCATACACCCAAAAGGAGCTTCAACATATAACAAGGACACGTGCTCCACTATGTTCATAGCAGCCTTATTTATAATAGCCAGAAGCTGGAAACAACCCAGATGCCCTTCAACAGAGGAATGGATACAGAAAATGTGGTACATCTACACAATGGAGTACTACTCAGCTATCAAAAACAATGACTTTATGAAATTATTAGGCAAATGGATGGAACTAAAAAATATCATCCTGAGTGAGGTGACACAGTCACAAAAGATGGTGTACTCACTGATAAGTGGATATTAGCTCAAAAGCTTAGAATACCCACCTTACAATTCACAAACCACAGGAAGCTCAAGAAGAAGGAAGACCAAAGTATAGATGCTCCAGACCTTCTTAGAAAGGAGGACAAAATACCCACAGAAGGAAATATGGAGACAAAGTGTGGAGCAGAGACTGAGGAAAGGCCATCCAGAGGCTGCCCCACCTGGGGATCCATCCCATATACAGACACCAAACCCAGACATTATTGCTGATGCCAAGAAATGCTTGCTGACTGGAGTTTGATATAACTGTCTCCTGAGAGGCTCTGCCAGAGCAGGACAAATACAGAGGCAGATGTGCAACCGCTGAACTAAGCACGGGGTCCCCAATGGAGAAAGGACTAAAGGAGCTGAAGGGGTTTGCAACCCCATATGAAGAACAACAATATCAATCAACCAGACTCCCCAGAGCTCCCAGGGACTGAACCACCACCCCAGTAGCACACAGGGATAGACCCATGGCTCCAGCTACATATGTAGCAGAGGATGGCTTTGTTGGACATCAATGGGAGGAGAGGCCCTTGATCCTGTCAAGGCTGGATGCCCCAGTGTAGGGGAATATCAAGGCAGGGAAATGGGAGGGAGTGGGTGGGTAGGTGGGGGGAGCACCCTCATAGAAACAGGGTAAGGGAAGATGGGATAGGGGGTTTCTGGAGGGGAAACTGGGAACATTTGAAATGTAAATAAATAAAATATCCAATTTGGAAAAAAAGACAACAACCTAGACAGGAAATCAACAAAGATTCTTAAACAAACAAACAAAAAAACCATAGAATTTTGGAAATGAAAAACTCAAATGAATCAAAGAAAATTCTCAGGAGAAAGCATTACCAATATACTAGAATAGGCAAAATAAGTAATACAAGAGACTAAAGACTAGGTTTAAAATTAATATATCCATATAGCAATAAAAAATGACCAAAACAAGAACCTCTGTGAGTTACATGAGGAAATTAGAAACACTAGTAGAAACAAGAAGGGAAAAAAACTAAAAACTTTGTTGTCATATTATAGTTACAATACCAGGAACAGAGACACAAACAAGAATACTCAAAATTACAAGGGAGAAACACCAAGGTAACAGCATACTTCTCAGCAAAAAAATCTAAACTCCAGGAGAATATGGAGAATGAATATATATATATATACATATCCAATATATATATATATATATATATATATATATATATATATATATATATATCCAATCCCTGAAGCAAAATAACTTTGCACTAGGACTAATAAATCTAAAAGTTATCCTTTGAAAGTAGAGGATAAAGAGAGATCTATGATAATCTTAAACTAAGCAACTCCTAAACATAAACCAACAACTACAGAAGAAACCTAATAGAGTAGGAAATCGAAGAGAGAAAAAAAGACACAAGGACAGTAGCTCTAGAGTGAATAAATCTCACTATACAGGGTACTGATAAAAGTAACAAACTTTCACAAAGCCAAAAGAATTATAAATAGATGGGAATTAAATAGTAGATTACCTAATTTCATAAAACAAACATTGAACATAAGGGTAAAGACATGTCTAGACAAGTACTAATGGGTAATTTCAATATCTCATTCTCATTAGCCAGTATATAATTCAGAGGAAATAAGTAAATAAAGGAAAGCTAGGGTTAAATTGATAAAACTGGTCTGGCTCTGCCCGGAAGTGAGCTGATACCATCCCACAGTTCCCTGCACCCAAATCCCATGGGGAAGAGAACGGACCACCCAGGAGTGCAGACATCCTGAGACTGCAGGACAGACTGCCACCTCTGCACACCTCGGCGCACATCCCTAGTCCAAGGGGAAACTGCACAGTGCCTCTGGAAACAGGGATATAGAAACAGACAGCCGCCAGTACCCTCGGTTCTGGTTGGCGCCCAGGACCGAACTGAACCAACCAGACAGCTCCCTGTACACAAATCCCATGGGGAAGAGAGCTGGACCAGCAGAAGTGTGGAAACCCTTGCCAAATCAGAGGAAACTACCCTCTGCCCACAGTCCAGACCCAAGAGAGAATCGCATAGTGCCAACTGTGCCCACTCGGTGCAAGGACCTACGTGAGCGGTCAAGGCCAGGACCCTTTGATTCCTGCCCGCACCTAGAGCTGGAATACAGTCTCCAGGAGCACCAATACACCTGAAATCAGAGCACCTGTTCTCAGGAAAGGCTGAAAGAAAACAGGAAAACAGTTCTACAGGAGTGCTGACACAGAAGCCTACAGCAGGGTCAAGTCACTCTCAGAAATAGCAAGACAGTAAACACCAGAGACAATCCAATGGCTAGAGGCAAGCGCAGGAACCTAAGCAACAGAAACCAAGACTAGTTGGCATCATCAGAGACCACTTCTCCCACCAAAGAAAATACTGGATATCCAAGCACACCAGAAAAGCAAGATTTAGATTTAAAATCACATTTTTTGATAATGATGGAGGACAGAAAGACATAAAGAACTTCCTTAGAGAAACGCAGGAAAACATAAACAAGTAGAAGCCTATAGAGAGGAAACACAAAAAGTTCTGAAAGAATTACAGCAAAATACAACCAAACAGGTGAAGGAATTGAAAATGGAAATAGAAACAATAAAGAAAGCACAAAGGGAGAGAGCCCTGGATATAGAAAACCAAAGGAAGAGACAAGGAACTGTAGATACAAGAACCACCAACAGAATACAAGAGATAGAAGAGAGAATTTCAGGGGCCAAAGATACCATAGAAAACATTGACTCAACTGTCAAAGATAATGGAAAATGGAAAAAGCTACTGGCCCAAAACATACAGGAAATCCAGGACATAATAAGAAGATCAAACCTAAGTATAATAGGTATAGAAGACTCTCAACATAAAGGTCCAGTAAATATATTCAACAGAATTATAGAAGAAAACTTCCCTAACCTAAAGAAAGTGATGCCCATAAACATAAAAGAAGCCTACAGAACTCCAAATAGATTGGACCAGAAGAGAAATTCCTCCCATCACATAATAGTTAAAATACCAAATGCACAAAACAAAGAAAGAATATTAAAAGCAGTAAGGGGAAAAAGGTCAAGTGACATACAAAGGCAGACCTATAAGAATTATACCAGACTTCTCTCCAGAGACTATGAAAGCCAGAAGATCCTGGACAGATGTCATACAGACCATAAGAGAACACAAATGCCAGCCAGAGTTACTGTATCCAGCAAATTTTTCAATGAACATAGATGGAAAAACCAAGATATTCCATGACAAAATCAAATTTATGTAATATTTTTCTACATATCCAGCCCTACAAAGGATAATAGATGGGAAACTCCAACACAAGGAGAGAAACTACACCATACAGAAAGCAAGAATATAATTTCTTTGCAATGAAACCAAAAGTGAGACAAACATAATTCCACCTCTAACAACAAAAATAATAGGAAGTGACAATCACTATTCCTTAATATCTCTCAACATCAACTGACTCAATTACCCAATAAAACGACATAGACTAACAGAATGAATACTTAGAGGACCCAGCATTTTGCTGCATGCAGGAAATGCACCTCAGAGACAAAGACAGACACCACCTCAGAGTAAATGGCTGGAAAACAACTTTCCAAGCAAATGGCCTGAAGAAACAAGCTAGAATTGCCATTCTAATATCAAATTCTGACTTTCAACCTAAAGTTGTGGAAAAAGATAAGGAAGGACACTTCATATTCATCAAAGGAAAAATCCTCCAAGAGGAACTCTCAATCTTAAATATCTATGTTCCAAATGCAAGGGCACCTACATTAATAAAAGAAACCTTACTAAGCTCAAAGCACACATTGTACCTCACACGATAATAGTAGGAGATTTCAACATCTCACTCTCATCACTGGACAGATCATGGAAACAGAAATAAAACAGAGACATAGAGAAACTAACAGAAGTTTTGAACCAAATGGATTTAACAGATATTTATAGAACATTCCATCCAAAAACAAAAGGATATACCTTCTTCTCGGCATCTCATGGAACCTTCTCCAAAATTGACCATATAATCAGTCACAAAACAGGCCTCAACAGATACAGGAAGATAGAAATGATCCCATGCATCCTATCAGATCACCACACACTGACTGGTCTTCAATAACAACAACAATGACAGAAAGCCCACATATACATGGAAGTTGAACAATGCTCTACTCAATGACAACTTGGTCAAGGAAGAAATAAAGAAAGAAATCAAAGATTTCTAGAATTTAATGAAAATGAAGATAGAACATTCGCAAACTTATAGGACACAATGAAAGCTGTGCTAAGAGGAAAACTCACAGCTCTGAGTGCCTGCAAAAAGAAACAGGAGAGGGGTTGGGGATTTAGCTCAGTGGTAGAGCGCTTGCCTAGCAAGCACAAGGCCCTGGGTTCGGTCCCCAGCTCCAAAAAAAAAAAAAGAAAGAAAGAAACAGGAGAGAGCATACATCAGCATCTTGACAGCACACCTAAAAGCTCTAGAACAAAAAGAAGCAAATACACCCAAGAGGAGTAGAAGGAAGGAAATAATCAAACTAAGAGCTGAAATCAACCAGGTAGAAATGAAAAGGACTATACAAAGAATCAAAAAAACCAGGAGTTGGTTCTTTGAGAAAATCAACAAGATAGATAAAGCCTTAGCTTTATCTAACCAGAGGTCACAGAGTGTATCCAAATTAACAAAATCAGAAATGAAAAGGGAGACATAACAACAGAAGCTGGGAAAATTTAAAAAAAAAAACCATCAGATTCTACTACAAAAGCCTATACTCAACAAAACTGGAAAATCTGGAGGAAATGGGCAATTTCCTAGACAGATACCAGGTATCGAAGTTAAATCAGGAACAGATAAACCAGTTAAACAACCCCATAACTCCTAAAGAAATAGAAGCAATTATTAAAGGTCTCCCAACCAAAAAGAGCCCAGGTCCAGACGGGTTTAGTGCAGAATTCTATCAGACCTTCAGAGAAGACCTCATACCAATATTATCCAAACTATTCCACAAAATTGAAACAGATGGATCACTACCGAATACCTTCTACGAAGCCACAATTACTCTTATACCTAAACCACACAAAGACACAACAAAGAGAGAATTTCGGACCAATTTCCCTTATGAATATCTATGCAAAAATACTCAATAAAATTCTTGCAAACTGAATCCAAGAACACATCAAAACAATCATCCATCATGATCAAGTAGGCTTCATCCCAGGGATGAAGGGATGTTTTAATATACGAAAATCCATCAATGTAATCCACTAAACAAACTCAAAGATAAGAACTACATGATTATTTCATTAGATGCTGAGAAAGCATTTGACAAAATGCAACTCCCCTTCATGATGAAAGTCCTGGAAAGATCAGGAATTCAAGGTCCATATCTAAAAGCAATATACAGTAAACCAGTAGCTAACATCAAACTAAATGGAGAGAATCTTGAAGCAATCCCACTAAAATCAGGGACTAGACAAGGCTGCTCACACTCTCCCTACTTATTCAATATAGTACTCAAAGTCCTACCCAGAGCAATCAGACAGCAAAAGGAGGTAAAAGGGCTACAAACTGGAAGGGAAGAAATCAAAATATCACTATTTGCAGATGATATGATAGTGTACTTAAGTGACCCCAAAAGTTCCACCAGAGAACTACTTAACCTGATAAACAACTTCAGCAAAGTGTCGGGGTATAAAATTAACTCAAACAAATCAGTAGCCTTCCTCTACTCAAAGGATAAACAGACTGAGAAAGAAATTAAGGAAATGACACCATTTACAATAGTCCTAAATAATATAAAATATCTTGGTGTAACTCTAACCAAGCAAGTGAAAGATCTGTATGACAAACACTTCAAGGCTCTGAAGAAAGAAACTGAGGAAGATCTCAGAAGATGAAAAGATCTTCCATGCTCATGGGTTGGCAGGATTAATACAGTAAAGATGGAGCTCACAACCCTCTGTAATGGGATCTGATGCCCTCCTCTGGTGTGTCTGAAAACAGCTACAGTGTATTCATAAAAATAAAATAAATAAATCTTTAAAAAGAAAAAAATACAGTAAAGATGGCCATTTTGCCAAAAGCAATTTACAGATTCAATGTAATCCCCATCAAAATTCCTACTCAATTCTTTATAGAGATAGAAAGAGCAGTTTGCAAATTCATTTGGAATAACAAAAAACCCAGGATAGCAAAAACTATACTCAACAATAAAAGAACTTCTGGGGGAATCACCATCCCTGACTTCAAGCAGTATTACAGAGCAATAGTCATAAAAACTGAATGGTATTGGTGCAGAGACCGGCAGATAGATCAGTGGAACAGAATTGAAGACCAAGAAATGAACCCACACACCTATAGTCATTTGATCTTTGAGGATCTAAAACCGTCCAATGGAAGAAAGATAGCATTTTCAACAAATGGTGCTGGTTCAACTGGAGGTCAGCATGTAGAAGAATGCAAATTGATCCATTCTTACCACCACGTACAAAGGTTAAGTCCAAGTGGATCAAGGAACTCCACATCAAACCAGATACACTCAAACTAATAGAAGAAAAAGTGGGAAAGAGTCTCGTACACATGGGCACTGGGGAAAATTTCCTGAACAAAACACCAATGGCTTAAGCTCTAAGATCAAGAATCGACAAATAGGACCTCACAAAACTGCAAAGCTTTTGTAAAGCAAAAGACACTTTCCTGAGGACAAAATGGCAACCAACAGATTGGGAAAAGATCTTTAACAATCCTATACCTGATAGAGGGCTAATATCCAAGATATACAAAGAACTCAAGAAGTTAGACTCCAGAGAGACAAAGAACCCTATTAAAAAATGGGGTTCAGAGCTAAACAAAACATTCTCAGCTGAGGATTATAGAATGGCCAAAAAGCACCTAAAGAAATGTTCAACATCCTTAGTCATCAAGGAAATGCAAATCAAAACAACCCTGAGATTCCACCTCACACCAGTGAGAATGGCTAAGATAAAGAAACTCAGGTGACAGCAGATGCTGGCGAGGATGTGGAGAAAGAGGAACACTCCTCCATTGTTGGTGGGATTGCAACCACTCTGGAAATCAGTCTGGAGGTTCCTCAGAACATTGGATATTCCACTACCTGAGGACCCAGCTATACCTCTCTTGGGCATATACCGGAAAGATGCTCCAACATACAACAAAGACACATGCTCCACTACGTTCATAGCAGCCTTATTTATAATAGCCAGAAGCTGGAAAGAACCCAGATGCCCTTCAACAGAGTAATGGATTAAAACAATGTGGTATATCTACACAATGGAGTACTACTCAGCTATCAAAAACAAAGACTTCATGAAATTCATAGGCAAATGGAATAAACTAGAAAATGTCATCTTGAGTGAGGTTACTCAATCACAGAAAAACACACTTGGTATGCATTCATTGATAACTGGATATTAGCCCAAAAATTCAAATTACCCAAGAAGCAATCCACAGACCACAGGAAGCTCAAGAAGAAAGATGACCAAAATGCAGATGCCCCTCCTCCTTCTTAAAAGGGGAAAAAATATCCATAGGAGGGGATATGGAAGCAAAGTTTAGAGCAGTGACCAAGGGATGGCCATTCAGAGCCTGACACACATGTGGCCCATATATATACAGCCACCAAAACTAGATAAGATTGATGAAGCTAAATAATGCATGCAGAAAGGGACCAGATATACATCTCTCCTGAGGGACACATTCAGAGAACGTCCAATACAGAGGTCAATGCTAGCAGCAAACCACCGAACTGAGAATAGGACCCCATTGGGGAGAATTAGAGGAAGTATTGAAAGAGTTGAAGGAGCTCGCAACCCCATAAAAACAATGCCAACCAACCAGAGCTTCTAGGGACTAAACCACTACCAAAAGACTATACATGGACTGACCCAGGACTCCAACTGCATATGTAGCAGAGAATAGCCTTGTTGGAGCACCAGGGGAAGGGGAAGCCCTTGGTCCTGCCAAGGTTGGACCCCCAGTGTAGGGGAATATGGGTGGGGGGCAATAAGAGTGATGTATAAGGGTAATACCCATATGTGGGACGGTAGAGGAAGGAATGGGGGCTTATGGACAGGAAACTGGGAAGGGGGATAACATTTGAAATGTAAGTAAAGAAATATAGCTAATAAAATAGTTTTAAAAATTCTGAATTTAACAGTCAGATATCTACAGGATATACTGTTGGAATATGACAGCCAGCTCTAACCTGATGGCAATGTGGTTTTTTTCTAACCCACAAATGAGTGCCCTTATAATGGTCATTCAAGTGCGCAGACTTGGGAATAATTTACACTGGTTCCCTGTGATGACTAAAGAAAGTTAATATGAAGCCAGGTGTCCCTTAAGGTCCATTGACCTTTTGCTCTGGATGCTAGGAAGACACTAGTGGCCAGCAGATGAGGTGAGAGAATAGGCTGTGGGGTATTAACAGCTACCTTTGTTTTTGTACAGCCTGCTTATCGCTATGAGAAAGGGATGGAATGGTCTAATATTTATTACTATATAGCTGGGAGGAAGTGGGGCAAGGGGCAGGGACAAACAACAACTCCGGGAAGTAAAACAACTTTCCTGTCTCTGTGAATTCCATGGATAGCTGTAGTGTACACCTTTCTGATGTCTGCCTTGAAAACCCCACCTTATTACTCCCTCTTCTGTACAGCATGCTAACTGCTCTAAAGCTGCCATCCTTCTGTTAGCAGGAAATAAATTCATTCAATATCAATTTGAATTAAGTCTAAGTCTTTGGCCATTCCCAGTGAATTCAAACACCACAGTAATGCTACCCAACAGCTGTGGAATATCTTCTCAGCAATCCAAGAATCTTTCTAAAAACTACAATACATTAAGATCATAAAGCTATTCCTTTTTCGTATTTAAATATTTTTTATTCTGTATTTAATATTACAGTCTTGAGAAAGTTCTAGAGATGCATTATCTACAGAAAAGAGAAAATATCTATGATACTCAAAAATAAGAACAGCGGGCAGCAAGTGGATCTCAAAGTCTCCTTAAGATATAATAAGCAGTATTTTCCTTCTCCTCCACTGTGTAAATTTATGGCGTCCCTTCAGACACATGAGTGCATAAAAACTAAAGCAAAAAATTCATTTATATTGTCAGATTATGATAGAACAAAATGAGAAATCAATATTAAGAGAGACAAATACATAGAGACTTAAATAATGAAACCTTGAGTAATCAGTCATTGAAGAAATCAATGGAAAAATTTAAAAATTCCTTGAATCAAATTAAAATGAAAATTAGTCATAACCCTTAGGATACTACTATGGTAGTCATGAGTAATTGTTTATATTCAAAATTCAGAAAGAATTTAAGTAACTCAATGGTGAACATTAAAGTAATAAAAAAAAACATAAAAAAGCCAAACCCAAAATACAAAGATATAAAGAATAAATATGATGCAGCTGAGTAGCGCAGGTAAACAGGTACTGAAGACCTTGTCCACTCTCTCCTTGCCTCCAAATCCAAAGCTTCCCTCTGGTTGCGCTCTAAGTAACATCGGCAGCAGCCTTCCTGCCCCCTGCTCCATCTCCTGTGGATTGCACAGATCTTACTTACAAACCTCCCTCTCCCAATTCTTTGCTTTTTCCCAGCCCTCAACTCCAGCAGGCAGCCCTAATAACCCACAGGCCACCCCTGCCAGGGAAGCAGGTGGGCTAACTGCAGATCTTCTGCTCCTCCAGTCTCAAATCCTTCTCTCTCCAAAGTCTCACCCCCAGCTCTGTAGCAGAAAATTGGCTGAGGTCTCTCCTTCCTCTCTGACCCCAGCCCCGATAAATCATAATATTCTTCTCTTTAAACATTCCTTTCCCCAGTTCATCCATTATCCCAGCCTCTAACACCAGCAGACATTCTCTGTGAACACCACAGCTGAAGAGGCCAGGGAAACAGAGGAAACAGAAATCAAAGGACAAAGCACCCACCAATAAAGACAAACCAGAAATCAGCACCTAAACCTTTTACCATCTCAATCCCAGATACATACACGCCACCGTACAGCCACAATCAAGGACAGCCAAGACAGTATATATCCACTATAGCCCAGCAAATCTACCAAAGAAAACTCTAAATATTCCAACATAGCTGAAGCACAAGAAAACAACTTTAAAATCACCTTAGGAAGGTTATAGAGATGCTCAATGAGGAAACGAAGAAATCTCTTAAATCCAGGAAAACCAAACAACAGTAGGAAGAACTTAATAAATTCCATAAAGAAATGCAGGAGAACACAAACAGTGGAAGAAAATGCATAAAACTGTTCAAGACCTAAACAGGCCCCCACATCCACCATGGAAACAGAATAAAGATGAATCAGCTTAGAACACTGCCCCACTAATCCCTTCCCATACAGTCTACCCAGGACACAGTTTGGCAGAGGTGAGTGGTGCCTGGTCTCCTGAAATCCATTATCTAGCTTGGGGCTTGCTCTTTGGTCCTGATGAGGCTTCCTGGGCCCCCAAGAGCATTCAGCTTTCCGGTTGAGACTCAGGGAGACTCCAAGAGCTACCAACTGGGAATGTTGTCCCACCAATCCCTTGTCAGTGGGCTCCATGTAAGGCCCAGACAGAAAAGTCCAGAACCCTGACCTCCACTGTCTGGCCCATGGCTGCCCTCACCTTCCTAAGAAGTCCTGCAACCATCAGGATCATCCAGCCAACACCAAGGAAAGCAAAATCCCTAAAGGACAGTTCAAGGACACAACTAACAAGACCAAGGGCTATGTGGCACTACCAGAGTTCAGCTATCCTACTACAGAAACCATGGATATCCTAATAAAAATGAATCGCAAGAAGATGATCTTAAATACAATCTTATAAAGATGATGCAAGCCTTTGAAGAGGAAATTAATAAATCCCTTAAAGAAATAGAGAAAAATACACACAAACAGTTATAGGCATTAAAAAAGGAGGCAAATAAAAATAAAGAAATAGTGGTTTCTATATGTGCCTGGACCTGTCCCTGTGCCACAGCTCTCTGTTCATCATCCCATTAGAAAGAGCTGGTCTCACAGGTATGCTGACACACATGGGAGCACAGGTGAGACCATCACTTCTGCTTGGAGAAACCTTCCGAGAGCCATCGGGATGCAAGGACCAAAAAACAACCTGGAACTGGATTCTTCCTGTTTCCTTCTGTGCAGGGAGCAGACTCTATACTACAGCTCTCAGCACCCAAATCCTACCTGGAGAGCTGGTCTCCCAGAAGTGCTGACACATAGTCTTACAAAAGGGTCAAGCCACTGTCAGAAACAGCAAGACCAGCTAACACCAGAGATAACCAGGTGACGAGAGGCAAGTGCAAGAACGTAAGAAACAGAAAACAAGGCCACTTGGCATCTTCAGAACCCAGTTCTCCACCACAGCAAGTCCTGGATAACCCAACACACTGGATAAGCAAGATTCTGGCTTAAAATAAAATCTCAGAAAAATGTTGGAGGGCATTAAAAAGGACATAAATGGGGGAAAGAGACCTCACCGCCTGGTCAGGTGGGCACTCCTGAGGCTGCAGAGCGGAAGAGACCACCAACACTGCCCACCCCTGACCACATCCCTGGCCCAAAAGGAAACTGTATAAGGCCTCTGGGCTCCCGTGGTGGAGGGCCCAGGAGCGGCAGGACCCCTGCCTGAGACACCGCCGGAACCTGAAAGAAACAGACCAGATAAACAGTTTTCTGCACCCAAATCCCGTGGGAGGGAGAGCTAAACCTTCAGAGAGGCAGACAAGCCTGGGAAAACAGAAGAGACTGCTCTCTGCACACACATCTCGGACGCCAGAGGAAAACACCAAAGACCATCTGGAACCCTGGTGCACTGAAGCTCCTGGAAGGGGCGGCGCAGATCTTCCTGGTTGCTGCCGCTGCAGAGAGCCCGTGGGCAGCACCCGACGAGCGAACTTGAGCCTCGGGACCACAGGTAAGACCAATTTGTCTGCTGCAAGAAAGCTGCCTGGTGAACTCAAGACACAGGCCCACAGGAACAGCTGAAGACCTGTACAGAGGAAAAACTACACGCCCGAAAGCGGAACACTCTGTCCCCATAACTGACTGAAAGAGAGGAAAACAGGTCTACAGCACTCCTGACACACAGGCTTATAGGACAGTCTAGCCACTGTCAGAAATAGCAGAACAAAGTAACACTAGAGATAATCTGATGGCGAGAGGCAAGCGCAGGAACCCAAGCAACAGAAACCAAGACTACATGGCACCATCAGAGCCCAATTCTCCCACCAAAACAAACATGGAATATCCAAACACACCAGAAAAGCAAGCTCTAGTTTCAAAATCATATTTGATCATGATGCTGGAGGACTTCAAGAAAGACGTGAAGAACTCCCTTAGGGAAACACAGGAAAACATTAATAAACAAGTAGAAGCCTACAGAGAGGAATCGCAAAAATCCCTTAAAGAATCGCATAAATCCCTGAAAGAATTCCAGGAAAACACAATCAAACAGTTGAAGGAATTAAAAATGGAAATAGAAGCAATCAAGAAAGGACACATGGAAACAACCCTGGATATAGAAAACCAAAAGAAGAGACAAGGAGCTGTAGATACAAGCTTCACCAACAGAATACAAGAGATGGAAGAGAGAATCTCAGGAGCAGAAGATTCCATAGAAATCATTGACTCAACTGTCAAAGATAATGTAAAGCGGAAAAAGCTACTGGTCCAAAACATACAGGAAATCCAGGACTCAATGAGAAGATCAAACCTAAGGATAATAGGTATAGAAGAGAGTGAAGACTCCCAGCTCAAAGGACCAGTAAATATCTTCAACAAAATCATAGAAGAACACTTCCCTAACCTAAAAAAAGAGATACCCATAGGCATACAAGAAGCCTACAGAACTCCAAATAGATTGGACCAGAAAAGAAACACCTCCCGTCACATAATAGCCAAAACACCAAACGCACAAAATAAAGAAAGAATATTAAAAGCAGTAAGGGAAAAAGGTCAAGTAACATATAAAGGCAGACCTATCAGAATCACACCAGACTTCTCGCCAGAAACTATGAAGGCCAGAAGATCCTGGACTGATGTCATACAGACCCTAGAGAACACAAATGCCAACCCAGGTTACTGTATCCTGCAAAACTCTCAATTAACATAGATGGAGAAACCAAGATATTCCATGACAAAAGCAAATTTACACAATATCTTTCTACAAATCCAGCACTACAAAGGATAATAAATGGTAAAGCCCAACATAAGGAGGCAAGCTATACCCTAGAAGAAGCAAGAAACTAATCGTCTTGGCAACAAAACAAAGAGAATGAAAGCACACAAACATAACCTCACATCCAAATATGAATATAACGGGAAGCAATAATCACTATTCCTTAATATCTCTCAACATCAATGGCCTCAACTCCCCAATAAAAAGACATAGATTAACAAACTGGATACGCAACGAGGACCCTGCATTCTGCTGCCTACAGGAAACACACCTCAGAGACAAAGACAGACATTACCTCAGAGTGAAAGGCTGGAAAACAACTTTCCAAGCAAATGGTCAGAAGAAGCAAGCTGGAGTAGCCATTCTAATATCAAATAAAATCAATTTTCAATTAAAAGTTATCAAAAAAGATGAGGAAGGACACTTCATATTCATCAAAGGAAAAATCCACCAAGATGAACTCTCAATCCTAAATATCTATGCCCCAAATACAAGGGCACCTACATACGTAAAAGAAACCTTACTAAAGCTCAAAACACACATTGCACCTCACACAATAATAGTGGGAGACTTCAACACCCCACTCTCATCAATGGACAGATCATGGAAACAGAAATTAAACAGAGATGTAGACAGACTAAGAGAAGTCATGAGCCAAATGGACTTAACGGATATTTATAGAACATTCTATCCTAAAGCAAAAGGATATACCTTCTTCTCAGCTCCTCATGGTACTTTCTCCAAAATTGACCATATAATTGGTCAAAAAACGGGTACTGAAATATAGAAATAATCCCATTCGTGCTATCAGACCACCACGGCCTAAAATTGGTCTTCAATAACAATAAGGGAAGAATGCCCACATATACGTGGAAATTGAACAATGTTCTACTCAATGATAACCTGGTCAAGGAAGAAATAAAGAAAGAAATTAAAGACTTTTTAGAATTTAATGAAAATGAAGGTACAACATACCCAAACTTATGGGACACAATGAAAGCTGTGCTAAGAGGAAAACTCAACAGCGCTGAGTGCCTGCAGAAAGAAACAGGAAAGAGCATATGTCAGCAGCTTGACAGCACACCTAAAAGCTCTAGAACAAAAAGAAGCAAATACACCCAGGAGGAGTAGAAGGCAGGAAATAATCAAACTCAGAGCTGAAATCAACCAAGTAGAAACAAAAAGGACCATAGAAAGAATCAACAGAACCAAAAGTTGGTTCTTTGAGAAAATCAACAAGATAGATAAACCCTTAGCCAGACTAACGAGAGGACACAGAGAGTGCATCCAAATTAACAAAATCAGAAATGAAAAGGGAGACATAACAACAGATTCAGAGGAAATTCAAAAAATCATCAGATCTTACTATAAAAACCTATATTCAACAAAACTTGAAAATCTTCAGGAAATGGACAATTTCCTAGACAGATACCAGGTACCGAATTTAAGACAGGAACAGATAAACCAGTTAAACAACCCCATAACTCCTAAGGAAATAGAAGCAGTCATTAAAGGTCTCCCAACCAAAAAGAGCCCAGGTCCAGACGGGTTTAGTGCAGAATTCTATCAAACCTTCATAGAAGACCTCATACCAATATTATCCAAACTATTCCACAAAATTGAAACAGATGGAGCACTACCGAATACCTTCTACGAAGCCACAATTACTCTTATACCTAAACCACACAAAGACACAACAAAGAAAGAGAACTTCAGACCAATTTCCCTTATGAATATCGACGCAAAAATACTCAACAAAATTCTGGCAAACCGAATCCAAGAGCACATCAAAACAATCATCCACCATGACCAAGTAGGCTTCATCCCAGGCATGCAGGGATGGTTTAATATACGGAAAACCATCAAAGTGATCCATTATATAAACAAACTGAAAGAACAAAACCACATGATCATTTCATTAGACGCTGAGAAAGCATTTGACAAAATTCAACACCCCTTCATGATAAAAGTCCTGGAAAGAATAGGAATTCAAGGCCCATACCTGAACATAGTAAAAGCCATATACAGCAAACCAGTTGCTAACATTAAACTAAATGGAGAGAAACTTGAAGCAATCCCACTAAAATCAGGGACTAGACAAGGCTGTCCACTCTCTCCCTACTTATTCAATATAGTTCTTGAAGTTCTGGCCAGAGCAATCAGACAACAAAAGGAGGTCAAGGGGATACAGATCGGAAAAGAAGAAGTCAAAATATCACTATTTGCAGATGATATGATAGTATATTTAAGTGATCCCAAAAGTTCCACCAGAGAACTACTAAAGCTGATAAACAACTTCAGCAAAGTGGCTGGGTATAAAATTAACTCAAATAAATCAGTAGCCTTCCTCTACACAAAAGAGAAACAAGCCGAGAAAGAAATTAGGGAAACGACACCCTTCATAATAGACCCAAATAATATAAAGTACCTCGGTGTAACTTTAACAAAGCAAGTAAAAGATCTGTACAATAAGAACTTCAAGACACTGAAGAAGGAAATTGAAGAAGACCTCAGAAGATGGAAAGATCTCCCATGCTCATGGATTGGCAGGATTAATATAGTAAAAATGGCCATTTTACCAAAAGCAATCTACAGATTCAATGCAATCCCTATCAAAATACCAATCCAATTCTTCAACGAGTTAGACAGAACAATTTGCAAATTCATCTGGTATAACAAAAAACCCAGGATAGCTAAAGCTATCCTCAACAATAAAAGGACTTCAGGGGGAATCACTATCCCTGAACTCAAGCAGTATTACAGAGCAATAGTGATAAAAACTGCATGATATTGGTACAGAGACAGACAGATAGACCAATGGAATAGAATTGAAGACCCAGAAATGAACCCACACACCTATGGTCACTTGATTTTTGACAAAGGAGCCAAAACCATCCAATGGAAAAAAGATAGCATTTTCAGCAAATGGTGCTGGTTTAACTGGAGGGCAACATGTAGAAGAATGCAGATCGATCCATGCTTATCACCCTGTACAAAGCTTAAGTCCAAGTGGATCAACGACCTCCACATCAAACCAGACACACTCAAACTAATAGAAGAAAAACTAGGGAAGCATCTGGAACACATGGGCACTGGAAAAAATTTCCTGAACAAAACACCAATGGCTTACGCTCTAAGATCAAGAATCGACAAATGGGATCTCATAAAACTGCAAAGCTTCTGTAAGGGAAAGGACACTGTGGTTAGGACAAAACGGCAACCAACAGATTGGGAAAAGATCTTTACCAATCCTACAACAGATAGAGGCCTTATATCCAAAATATACAAAGAACTCAAGAAGTTAGACCGCAGGGAAACAAATAACCCTATTAAAAAATGGGGTTCAGAACTAAACAAAGAATTCACAGCTGAGGAATGCCGAATGGCTGAGAAACACCTAAAGAAATGTTCAACATCTTTAGTCATAAGGGAAATGCAAATCAAAACAACCCTGAGATTTCACCTCATACCAGTGAGAATGGCTAAGATCAAAAACTCAGGGGACAACAGATGCTGGCAAGGATGTGGAGAAAGAGGAACACTCCTCCATTGTTGGTGGGACTGCAGACTGGTACAACCATTCTGGAAATCAGTCTGGAGGATCCTCAGAAAATTGGACATTGAACTGCCTGAGGATCCAGCTATACCTCTCTTGGGCATATACCCAAAAGATGCCCCAACATATAAAAAAGACACGTGCTCCACTATGTTCATTGCAGCCTTATTTATAATAGCCAGAAGCTGGAAAGAACCCAGATGCCCTTCAACAGAGGAATGGATACAGAAAATGTGGTACATCTATACAATGGAATATTACTCAGCTATCAAAAACAACGACTTTATGAAATTCGTAGGCAAATGGTTGGAACTGGAAAACATCATCCTGAGTGAGCTAACCCAATCACAGAAAGACATACATGGTATGCACTCATTGATAAGTGGCTATTAGCCCAAATGCTTGAATTACCCTAGATGCCTAGAACAAATGAGACTCAAGACGGATGATCAAAATGTGAATGCTTCACTTCTTCTTTAAAAGGGGAACAAGAATACCATTGGCAGGGAAGAGTGAGGCAAAGATTAAAACAGAGACTGAAGGAACACCCATTCAGAGCCTGCCCCACATGTGGCCCATACATATACAGCCATCCAATTAGACAAGATGGATGAAGCAAAGAAGTGCAGACCGACAGGAGCCGGATGTAGATCGCTCCTGAGAGGCACAGCCAGAATACAGCAAATACAGAGGCGAATGCCAGCAGCAAACCACTGAACTGAGAATAGGACCCCTGTTGAAGGAATCAGAGAAAGAACTGGAAGAGCTTGAAGGGGCTCGAGACCCCATATGTACAACAATGCCAAGCAACCAGAGCTTCCAGGGACTAAGCCACTACCTAAAGACTATAATACATGGACTGACCCTGGACTCTGACCTCATAGGTAGCAATGAATATCCTAGTAAGAGCACCAGTGGAAGGAGAAGCCCTGGGTCCTGCTAAGACTGAACCCCCAGTGAACTAGACTGTGGGGGGGAGGGCGGCAATGGGGGGAGGGTTGGGAGGGGAACACCCATAAGGAAGGGGAGGGGGGAGGGGGATGTTTGCCCGGATACTGGGAAAGGGAATAACACTCGAAATGTATATAAGAAATACTCAAGTTAATAAAAAAAAAAAAGGACATAAATGATTCCCTTAAAGAAATACAGGACAACACAAATAAACAGGTAGAAACACAAAAATCCCTTAATGAATTACAGAAAAACACAACCAAACAGGTAAAGAAATTGAACAAAACCATCCAGGATCTAAAAATGGAAATAGAAATAATAAAGAAATCACAAAGGGAGACAACCCTGGAGATAGAAAACCTAGGAAAGAGATCAGGAGTCATAGACACAAGCATCACCAACAGAATACAAGAGATAGAAGAGAGTATCTCAGGGACAGAAGATACCATAGAAATCATTGACACAGCTGTCAAAGAAAATGCAAAACACAAAAAGCTCCTAACCCAAAATATTCAGTAAATCCAGGAGACAATGAAAAGATTAAACCTAAGGATAATGTGTATAGAAGAAAGCAAAGATTCCCAACAAAAGAAAGAGATGCCCATAAACATACAAGAAGCCTACAGAACTCCAAAAAGATTAGATCAGAAAAGAAATTCCTCCAGGCACATAATAGTCAAAACACCAAATGCACAAAAACAAAGAAAGAATATTAAAAGGGAAAAAGATCAAGTAACATATAAAGGCAGACAGACCTATCAGAATCACACCAGACTTCTCAACAAAGACTATGAAAGGCAGAAGATCCTGGACAGATGTCATACAGACCCTAAGAGAACACAAATGCCAGCCAGGTTACTATACCCAGCAAAACTCTCAATTAACATACATGGAGAAACCAGGATATTCCATGACAAAACAAAATTTACACAATATCTTTACATAAATCTAGCTCAACAAAGGCTAACAGATGGAAAACTCCAACACAAGGAGGGAAGCTACACATTAGAAAAAGCAAGAAAGTATCTTCTTTCAACTAACCCAAAAGAAGAGAGCCACACAAACAAGTTCACCTCTAACAACAAAAATAATAGGAAACAACAATCATTGGCCCCCAATATCAATGGACTCAATTCCCCAATAAAAAGACATAACCAACCGACCGGATACATAAACAGGACCCAGCATTTTCCTGTATATAGGAAAAGCACCCAAGTGCTAGAAAAGACAGACACTATCTAAGAGGAAAAGGCTGGGATAAATTTTTCCAAGCAAATGGTCCCAAGAAACAAGCTGAAGTAGCCATTTCTAATATCAAATATAATCAGCTTTCAACCAAAAGTTATCAAAAAAGATTAGGCAGGACACTTCATATTCATCAAAGAAAAAAAATCCATCAAGAGGAACTCTCAATTCTGAGAATTTTGGTTTAGGATATCTGAATACATATGCTCCAAATGCAAGGGCAACCACATTCATAAAAGAAAATTTACTAAAGCTCAAAGCACACATTGTTCCTCATACAATAATAGTGGGTGACTTCAACACCCCACTCTCATCAATGCACAGATCATGGAATCAGAAAATAAATAGAGACACAGAGAAACTAACAGAAGTCATGAACCAAATGTATTTAATTGATATCTATAGAACATTTCAACCTAAAACAAAAAAATATACCTTCTTCTCAGCACCTCATGGTACCTTCTCCAAAACTGACCACCTAATTGGTCACAAAATAGGCTTCAACAGATGCAAAAAGATTGAAACAATCCCATGCATCCTATCAGACCAGGATGGACTAAGGCTAGTGTTTAATAAAAACAAAAATGACAGAAAACCCACATACACATGGAAGCTGAATAATGCTCTACTCAATGATATCTTGGACAAGGAAGAAATAAAGAAAAAATTACAGACTTTTTAGAATTTAATGGAAATGAAGGCACACCATACCCAAACTTATGCAAACTTATGGAACAAAATGAAAGCAGTGATAAGAGGAAAACTCACAGCTCTGAGTGTCTCCAAAAAGAAACTGGAGAGGGCATACACTAGTAGCTTGACATCACACCTAAAAACTCTAGCACAAAAAGAAGCAAATATACTCAAGAGAAGTAGACAGCAGGAAATAATCAAACTCAGGGCTGAAATCAACAGAGTAGAAAAAAATGAAAAAGAACTATACAAAGAATCAACAAAACCAGGAAAAAATCAACAATCTTGTTGGAAAAATCAACAAGACAGATAAACCCTTAGTCAGACTACCCAGAGGGCATACAGACAGTATCCAAATTAACAAAATCAGAAAGGAAAAGGGGGACATACCAACAGAAACTGAGGAAATCCCAAAAATCATGAGATCTTACTACAAAAGCCTATACTCGACAACACTGGAAAATCTGGAGGAAATAGACAATTTTCTAGACAGATACCAGGTACCAAAGTTAACTCAGGAACAGATAAACCATCTAAACAACCCCATAACTCCTAAAGAAATAGAAGCAGTTATTTAAAGTCTCCCAACCAAAAAGAGCCCAGGTCCAGATGGGTTCAGTACAGAATTATATCAGACCTTCATAGAAGATCTAATACAGAATCTGTCCAAATATTCCACAAAACAGAAACAGATGGAGCACTACCCAATTCCTTCTATGAAGTCACAATTATGCTTATACCTAAACCACAAAAAGACCCAACACAGAAAGAGAACGTCAACCAATTTCCCTTATGAATATAGATGCAAAAATACTCAATAAAATTCTCTCAAACTGAAATCAAGAACACATCAAAACAACTATCCATCATGATCAAGTAGGCTTCATCCCAGGAATGCAGGGATGGTTCAATATATGGAAATCCGTCAATGTAATCCACTATATAAACAAACTCAAAGAAAAGAAACACGGGATCATCTCATTATATGCTGAGAAAGCATTTGACAAAATTCAACACCCCTTCATGTTCAAAGTCTTGGAAACATCAGAAACTCAAAGCCCATACCTAAACATCGTAAAAGCAATATACAGCAACCAGTAGCCAATATCAAACTAAATGGAGAGAAACTTGAAGCAATCCCACTAAAATCAGGGACTAGACAAGGCTGCCCACTCTCTCCCTATCTATTCCATACAGTACTTGAAGTCCTAATCAAAGCAATCAGACAACAAAAAACAGTCATAGAGATACAAATTGGAAAGGAAGAAGTCAAAATATCTAGTAGTATGCAGATATGGTAGTATACTTAAGTGACCCCAAAGATTCCACGAGAGAACTTCTAAATCTGATAAACAACTTCAGCAAAGTGTCTGGGCATAAAATTAACTCAAACAATTCAGTAGCCTTCCTCTACTCAAAGGTTAAACAGGCTGAGAAAAAAAATAGGGAAACACCACGTTTGACAATAGTCACAAATAACATAAAATACCTCAATGTGACTCTAACCAAGCAAGTGAAAGATCTATATGACAAGAACTTCAAGTTTCTGAAGAAAGAAATTGAAGATCTCAGAAGATGGAAAGATCTCCCATGCTCATGGATTAATATTTTAAAATGGCCATCTTGCCAAAGGCAATCTACAGATTCAATGCAATCCCCATCAAAATTTCAACTTAATCAATTTTTCATAGAGTTAGAGCAATTTGCAAATTCATTTGGAATAACAAAAAACCCAGGATTGTGAAAACTATCCTCAACAATAAAAGAACTTCTGGGGGAATTACCATCCCTGATGTCAAGCTGTATTACAGAGCAAAGGGATAAAAACTGTGTGGTATTGGTACAGAGACAGGCAGGTAGATCAATGGAATAGAATTGAAGACCCACAAATGATCCCACACACCTATGGTCACTTGGTCTTTGACAAAGCAGTTAAAACCATCCAATGGAAAAAAGCATTTTCAACAAATGGTGCTGGTTCAACTGGAGGACTGCATGTAGAAGAATGCAAATTGATCCATTCTTATTGCCCTGTACAAAGCTCAAATCCAAGTGGATCAAGGAATGCCATATAAAACTAGATACACTCAAGCTAATAGAAGAAAAAGTGGGAAATAGCCTCGAACACAGACACTAGGGAAAATTTCCTAAACATAACACCAATGGCTTATGCTCTAAAATCAAGAATCGGCAAATGGGACTTCATAAAATTGCAAAGCTTCTGTAAGGCAAAGGACACTGGCATTAGGACAAAACAGCAACCAAAAAATGTACGGGGAAAAGACCTTTAACAATCCTATATCCGATAGAGGACTAATATCCAATATATACAAAGAATTCAAGAAGGTAGACTCCAGAAAATTAAATAACCCTATGTAAAAATGGGATAAAGAGCTAAACAAAGAATTCTCAACTGAGGAATATCAAATGGCTGAGAAGTATCTAAAGAAATGTTCAACATTCTTAGTCATCAGGGAAATCCAAATCAAAACAACCCTGAGATTCCACCTCACACCAGTCAGAATGGCTAAAATAAAAAACTCAGGTGACAACACATGCCGTAAGGATGTAGAGAAGAGGAACACTCCTCCATTGTTGATGGGATTGCAAGCCGGTAGAATCAGGAAATCAGACTGGTGGTTCCTCAGAATATTAGAAACAGTACTACCTGAGGATCCAGCTATTTCACTCCTGGGCATATACCCAAAAGATGCTCCAACACAGAACAAGGACACATGCTCCACTATGTTCATAGCAACCTTATTTATAATTACCAGAAGATGGAAATAACCCAGATGTTCCTCAACAGAGAAATGGATACAGAAAATGTGGTATATTTACATAATGGAGTACTACTCAGCTATTAAAAACAGGAACTTCATGAAATTCATAGGCAAATGGACGGAACTAGAAAATATCATCCTGAGTAAGGTAACCCAATCACAAAATATGTATGTGTGTGTACACACACACACACACACACACACACACACACACACACACGGTGTGCACTCACTGATAAGTGAATATTAGCCAAAAGCTTGGATTACCCAAGATACAATCCACAGACCACATGAAGCTCAAGAAGGAAGACCAAAGTGAACATGCTTCAGTCCTTCTTAGAAGGGGGAACAAAGATATTCATAGCAGGAAATATGGAGACAAAGTTTGGAGCAGAGACTGGAGGAAAGGCCATCTAGAGACTCCCTCATCTGGGGATCCAGCCCATATATATATATCTCCACCAAACCCAGTCACTACTGCAAATGCCAAGATATGCATCCTTCCTGACAGGAGCCTGATATAGCTGTCTCCTGAGAAGCTCTGCCAGAGCATGACAAATACAAAGGCAGAGGTTTGCAAGCCAACCACTGAACTGAGAACAGGGTCCCCATTGGAGGAGTTAGAGAAAGGTTTGAAGGAGCTGAAGGGGTTTGCAACCCCATAAGAACAACAATATCAACAACCAACCAGAGCTCCCAGGGACTAAACCACCATCCAAGGAGTACACACGGACAGACCCATGGCTCCAGCTCCATATGTATCAGAGGATGGCTTTGTTGGGCACAAAATGCAGGAGAATCCCTTGGTCCTGCCAAAGCCGGATCGTCCAGTGTAGGGAAACAGCATGGTGGGGAGGCAGGAAGGGTTGGTTGGATGGGTGGGAGAATACTCTCATAGAAAAAGGAGGAGGGGTGATGGGATAGGGAGTTTGTGGACAGGAAATCAGGAAAGGGGATAACATTTGAAACGTAAATATAAAAATATCCAATAAAAAATTTTTAAAAAATTATAGAAGCAAGCACACTCAGGAGTACTAAACAGCAGGAAATGATCAAACTCAGGGTTGAAATCAATCAATTAGAAACAAAGACAACATAAAGAATCAATGACACCAAGACCTGATCTTTGAGAAAATCAGTAAGACAAACCATTAGCCAAACTAGCTAAAAGGTAGAGACAGTACACAAATTAAAAAAATCAGAAATGAAAAGGGAGACATAACACTGAGGAAATTCAAAGAATCATGTTCTTACTTCAAAAGCCTTTACTCCACAAAATGGGAAAATCTAAATGAAATGGATGATTTTCTAGACAGATACCAATTACCAAAGCTAAATCACAATCAGGTAAACTGATCTTGAATAGTTCTATAACCATTCAGTACATCAGAATAGTACTATAACTTTTAAGGAAGTAGAAGTATTCATTAAATATCTCCCAACCATAAAAGCCCCAAGCCAGATGATTTAGAACAGAATTCTACCAGACTTTAAAAGAAGAGCTAATGTCAATACTCCTCAAACTAATCCACCAAGTAGGAACAGAAGGAATATTGCCAAACTCATTCTATGAGGGAATAGTCTCCCTGATACCTAAACCACGCAAAGACTCAACAAAGAAAGAGAGCTTCAGACCAACTTCTCTTATGAACATAGATAGAAAAATAATCAACAAAATACTAGCAAACCAAATCCAAAACACATCAAAGACAACATCTACTATGATTCAGTAGGCTTTATCCCAAGTTGCAGGGGTGGTCCAATATATGAAAATCCATCAACATAATCTGCCATATAAGCAAACTGAAAGAAAAAATTATCATCTCATTAGATACTGAGAAAGCCTTTGACAAAGTATAACACCCCTTTATATTAAAAGTCTTCATGTTAAAATGATATAAGGTGCATATCTAAACACAATAAAGGCAATACACAGCAAGCAGAAAACAAACATCAAGTTTAATGGAGAGAAATTTTTTAAAAATCCACTAACATTGGGACAAGAAAAGGCTGTCCACTCTCTCCCTATCTACTCAGTGTGGTACTTCACATTCTAGCGAGCAATAAGACAATTAAAGGTGATCAATGGGAATACAAATTGGAAAGAAGTCAAGTATTGCTATTGACAGATGATATGATAGCATATACAAGTGACCCCAAAAATTCTATCAGATAACTCCTACAGCTGATAAGCAAAGTGTCTGAATACAAAATTAATTCAAAGAAATCAGTAGCATTCTTCTATACAAGCAATAAACAGTCTGAGAAAGAAGGATAAAATATCCTCCATGACAGCACAAATAATATAAAATATCTTGGTGTAATTCTAATTAAACAAGTGAAAGTCCTGTGCGACAAGAACTTCAAGGCTCTAAAGAAAGAAATTAAGGATGAACTCAGAAGAGAGAAGATGTCCCATGCTCATGGATCAGTAGGATTAACATCTCCCTCCCCACTCCTTCTCCCTCTTTTTCTCCCTCTCCCTCTCTCCTTTCCCCCCACCCTTGCTGCTTTTACCCTATAGGTCCTTCCCATATATGGCTTCTAGTTTAGTGATTTTTATGAGATTAGTGACTATGCAAGGGAACACGTGGTTCTCTGTGTCTATGTCTTTCTTGGACTCTTCCTTCTATTGTGTTTTATCTTTCTTCTGTTGGTTTTTTGTTTCTGTTGTTGTTGCATTATATTATATTATCCCTTAGATGTCTCTAACGCTTACAATGGGAGACTTAGAAAGGGTGGATGCAGAGGGGAGAATAGATGGGAAAGAACTGGGAAGAGGAACGGGAGAGGAAACTGTAATTAGGATATACCGTATGAAAAAAATATTTTCCATAAAAGAAAACAAGAAAAAAAGAATGTGAATGCCCAATGAATACCTGAAAAGACACCATCCTTACACAGTAATCAAGGGCAAGTTAAAACCATATTGAGACTTCATTTCATCAAGAGCTTCAACCCTACACAGAACTATGAACAACTAAGGAAACCTGTGGGCAGGAAGTCTTCCTCAGGGAAGAGCACACCAACTGGCTATCCAACACCAGAGAGTAAGCCCTGAAAACATACACACAAGTAACGTTATACAGACTGAGCAGGCTGTATTTATGTACACACACACACACACACACACCACCACCACCACCACCACCACCACCACCACCACTACCACCACCACCACCAACAACAACAACAACAACAAGACAACAACCATAAAAAAAGCCATGAATTAGAAAAAGGAACAACGAGAGGTATCTGGGAGTGTGTGGACGGAGGAAAGAGAAGAGGAAATTATCTAAGTATATTATAATCTCAAAGAACAAGGTCATATTTTAAAGAGAAAACAAGGAATGTACTAGAGGGGACATGGTTGGGTGTGGGCGGCCTCTACACTGCTGATGGATGCATTTCCTCAGCTACTATAGAAATCGGTGTGGAGGTCTACAAAACATGAAAACAGTGCTGTCTTCAGCTCTCACAGGACATGGAGATGGGCATCAGCATAGAGGAACTGCACACCGATGAGTACTGTGGCAGTATTCATGACACCCACATAATAGAAATCAGCCTCAGTGTAAAACAACATGGATGGTTTTTAAATGTGAGTTTTATTCACCCATGAAAAATAATGAAATTGTGTTATGGGGAGGGGGGTATGATTGCACTTGAGATCCTGGTAAGTGAAAAAGAGCAGGCTCAGCAAGATCCACAGTGATGACCTCTCTCATTCACAGTGATGACCTCTCTCATCCACAGTGATGACCTCTCTCATCCACAGAACCTGAGTTGTGTGGTGCGTGTGTATGGTGAATGCAGCTTATTAATATGAGGGTGTGAGTGCAGAGAAAGGAGTTGATGATTTCCTATTGTTCTCCCTCTTACTCTATTCAAACAGACTCTCCCGGAGCCTAAAGTTCAGTTTCAGCCAGGCAGTCTAGCTAGTGAGATCATGATTGCCCTTTCTCCTTCCCTCAATGCTGGGGTTGTAGGCATGCAGGACCTTACCAGCTTTTACATGGAGCTGCGTACTTGAAATCAGATCCGCTTGCACAGACAGCAAGCACTCTTATACCTGAGCCATCTCCCTAGCCCTAAATATGTTTAGGAAGGTATAAAAGGAGAAGGTCGGGGGGCACAAGGACAGCAATGTGATCAAAGCATGCTATCTATGGATAAAAACATAATAATGACAAGTACTATTTTATACAATTGATACACACTAGTAAAAATGGGTGGGATGAACTACCCCAATATAGTTTTTAATATTTAACTATTAAAAAAATTAAAGAAAGCCAATTGACAGAGGGAAAGAGGTGAGAAAGAAAGGAGAGAGGGAGGGAAAAGAGGAGAGGGAAGGAAGGCACAGGAGAGGAGAGAAAAAGGGGAGTCTATTACCTATTTCCATATATGGGCTGAACGGTGCAGTCCTCTCTTATCGTGAATTATTAAGCCACACTGAGAATGTGAACTCACTTGGATATATAGTCTCTGCAAAGGAACTCAAGTCTATAGAGTGGATCCAAATTCAATATGACTAGTGCTCACATGAAGGGGGAAACGTACATTCAAATACAAGGGGAAGACATAGAAGAGATTCATGGAAAAGTTTGCCCAAGCAAAGTCTGGAACAAACCTTCTGCTCATAGCCCTCATAGGACCCAGAACCACTAACATGGTTATTGTGGAATCCCAGCCTCCAGAACTCTGAAAACTTTCTGTTGTCTAAGCCACCTACTATGTGGCGCTCTGTTGCAGTAAAAAAAAAGCTGACTTTGTAGCATTTTATTATGCCCTGTTCCAACTCCTCCTCCCCACCTCTGTAGCAACCTTGAGAAGTCTTGACAAAGGTTTGAAAATATAGTGTGCCAATAGCCTGGCAGCCACCAGAGGGAGTAAAGAGCATTCAGACACCTTCAGTCTTTTCCCCTAAGAGGACTGCCCCTGGAACTGTCCAATGTCCTCTGGCCATTTCTACTGGGTTTTATAGTATACTGGATTGAATAGTTTGATTGTGGGAAGTATAGTATCCAAAATTCTTAAGAGAAAAAACTAGCAAATGATATTTGGAACTCTGAAAAATTCTAACACATTCCAAAGAGAAAGAAGAACACCAATCCATGCATAAGAATGTAAGCATGCCCAGGACTGTGTACATTCACGTCGGAATGCAACTGAGGTCATACACAGCTTAAAGAAGAGAGGAAGACATAACTGTCACCTGTCTATATGTAAACTAAAATTAGGCCAAAAGGGAGGAGGGCAGAGAACCCTCTATAAAGCCTAAAGGACTAACTGGTGACAAATGTTTAAGATTCTAGCTACTCATTACCCTAAATTAACTGACCTTGGAATTAATAGGCAAAGAAAAGAAAGTTAGCCAAAACACACCTCCCTATCTTAAGAAGGCAAATAATTTTATTTACAGAATCACTATGCAATATTATTTTAAATGTCCTGTTTTCAAATTTAAAAAAAGACAAATAAAAAAGATTAAAGAAATACACAAGTAAAAAAAATATAGTAAAGTAACCTTAAGAAAGAACAAAAGTTTGGCTCAACTGATTAGAATATTAAATTTGCTATTTTAAGTATAAGCCAAGAAAACTGTACCTCAAATACTAATAAAAATATGATTTACAGTCATTTCAAATAGAGAATATCAATGAAAAGATTAAGAAGAACCAGAAAAATCCAAACTAAAAAGCATATTAGCTTAAAGGAAAATGGCAGTGTCAACATCGGCAGGAGACTAAGCAGCAGAAGGAACAGAAGCCTTTAGAGAAGCCACTGGGGGTGGGGGGGAGGGGGAAATCCAGACTCAGAGCCACAAACCTGAGAATAAAGGTAAATGAACCATGGCTTGGATACAAGGAAATCATCAGAGACCAGGAAAAGTAGAGCAAAACATTACAGAGAATGCTTGAAGAAACATTGATTAAAACCTTCCCAAAATTCACAACTATCACAAACCCACACACAAACTTAAGAAGATAACTGAACTTCAGCAAGGGAAAATTCAGGAAGATATACACACCTAGACACTTCATGATCCATCAAAATCTATAAACGAAGGATTCTCTTTGCTTATAATAAAAGCCACAAAGATTAGTAACTAGTTATATATAAATGATCCTTAACTACTGCCTCTCCTCTTTCCTTAAATGACAGGATTATAGATATAAATATGAATAAGCTTAAAAGCAGAGTAAATTACTATGAAAATATATTTTACAAATTCCAGAACCAGATGGATTTCCCCAAAAAACTCTATAAAATAATTAAAGTAGAATTAACAATAATCCTTCACAAACTGCTTCAGGAAAGATGAGGAAATATGCGAGAGTCTGTTCTACAGTCGCCACCATCCTAAAGTTAAAATCCAAAGACTACAAGCCTCCATGAAGACAGAGCTCAGAACGCCAGCAATGAACTCCAGCGTCACAGAGAAGGCGTAGAGAGAACCAGTGAGATGGCTCAGCAGCTGAAGGCACTTCCCACCATGTCTGACAGAACAAACTCAATGTGCGGCACCCACAGGACTGAAGGGAGGACCAGCTCCTTTAATTTGTCCTCCGACCTCCACACAAAGGTGGAAGGTGGCTTTTGTGGACCCCCCCCCTCCGCATCCTCCAAACATATAAGTAACACAATGTTGTTGTTTCTTTAACAAAGGAAAGGACCATACATCATGAGGAACAAAGGATTAAACATTATGATCAACTGAAATTTGTTCCAAAACTGGAAGGCTACTTTATTAAAAAAAACTATCACTATAAAGCATCAAAGTAGTAAAATAAACAAAATCAAATGGTCCTTTCCACAGATGGACAAAGACAATTTGACAAAAATCCAACACTCTTCATGGCAAAATCATTCAACACACGGGAACAGAAGGAATCTTCCTCAGTCTGATTAAGAGCATCTTTGAGACCAGTTAGCATTATGCTGAATATTCAGAACCTGAGCTGCTCTCTCAGACCCCCAGACAGAGGCGACACAAGGTAATTTGCTATAATCAGCCCTGACGAGCTGTAAAGGAAGCAACTGTACAGAAAGGAAATTACATTCATATTGGAAACAAAGACGTGCGGCCACTCCCAGGTGTCAGCCAATAAATTTTGCAAATGACAAAAAACTCCTATCAATGTGGAAGTATTAGCTGCATGTCTAGAACCAGCAAGAAACAAGCCAAAGCCTAAACATTAAATGTAAAACATTAAATTCTTTCATTTAAAATAGCATTAAAATTAAATAGGAATAAACAACGTAACCACAACCTCATATCCTGATAACCGTAGACTGTGTGCAGCTTGACGAGAAATTAGGCTGACACAAATGGGAGGCTATCTAACACTCGCTCAAGGAAAGGACTCCTATTTTACAGGCCCAGTGCACGCTGTGTTGCAATTGATACTGATTATAGAATTAATGTAGAGTCTCAAGGACCCATAGTAGCAACAAAAATCATAAAGAGAACAAAATTTAAGCACCTTAAAGCACTTAAAGACTCAATATAAAGCAACAATTAATCAAAATAGCAAGATGTTGGCATAAGCAGCAGACATGCCGACCAATAGAGCAGACTGGAGTGCCTATCAGCTAAGCCCACAGGTATGGCTAACTGCCTTTCAATAACAGTGACAAGACAGACTTCAAAAGACAGAATAATCCCTTCAACAAGAGGACAGCCATACACTAAAGAATGAGGTTAGCTCTAGCATTTATCAAAAGCAGAAGTTAACTAAGAATGGATCAAAATGACTCTTAAAAAGGAAACAAGAATAGAGTGAGACCATCAAAGTTTAAACTGTATTTTTCAAAAAAGTAAAAAATACAACTGGGTGGTAATGGCTCATGCCTTTAGCCCCAGCACTTGGGAGAGACACAGAGACCAGCCTGGTCTACAGAGCTATCAAAGGATAGCCAAGGCTACACAGAGAAAGGCCATCTCACAAGAAAAAAAAAAGGGAAAGGAAAGGAAACATTAATTCACAGAAAGGGAGAAAATACCCGTAAGTCATATGATATCTAATAAGCTTCCAACAGTCAAGATACGTAAAGAACTCTACAACTAAACAAAAGAAGACCTAGATATGGTCTCAAACGGGCATTCCTGCAAAAAGATACCTACATATTATACAGGTATTTGAGAGGAGGCACCTCCTTGGTCATTAACAGCACTACAACTCAAAACCACAGACGGTATCATTTCACACACAACTAGGATGGACGTCATAAAACACACACACACACACACACACACACACACACACAGATGGACAGTAACAGGTGTCGACATGAACACTAGGAAATTTGGACCTGCGTGTATTAAGAGAAACAGGGTCAGGCTCTCGGGATAGTACTTTAGCATTTCTTCCATTGGTTAAACAGATCACTGATATGTTGGCCATAAAGGAGTCTCCTAAGACAGACTTAAGAGAAGTAAAACCATTCACATATGTAAGAACACTATTCAAATGTAAAGGAATGAAGTACTTAAAGAACCTCAACATAAAACAGTGTCATACAGCGGCCATACAACGTGTGGTTTTAACTAAGACGAGAACAGCAAACATCAATCTGAAGGCACCGGGTAGTGTTCAGGAGTGCCTGCTACATGACAACAGGTGCCTCGTGACAGCATGATGAGTGACGGTACAGAATTAGAGAGGGCTGACAGTTGTCAACCTCATCAACTAAAAAAAATAAATAAATTAAAGGTGTTTCGTGGCAAGAAAACCAACTCAATAAAAATTCAAAAAGTTGCGGCTGCACCTCACGTGCAGACTACTCTGAAAGTACATATCCAAAATCTTTATTGTATTTAGATCTCACCTGGAAATTATTTTAGCATATTTAAGCTCCCCACATTTTATACCATAGTGAGGAGTGCATACAAGTAAAAAAAAAAAACACTACAAGAAACCTCAGATTAACTTTTAGAAATAACTTTTCTTTGCACACAGGATTGTCCTTGGATGACTCCAGCTTTACAGCTTTACAGAAACCATTTAATTCAGCTCGGCAGGAGGAGAGTAACTGGGGAACGTGAGACTTTTCAGCAGGTCTGCTAAACTGTAAACAGAGGCTAGTAAATTCCAATTATTCAAAAGCTGTTTATGAGTACCAGGAAAATGTGTTGATCCCACTATTTTCAGCGTATCTTGAGTCAAGCGAAAACCTCTTGGCACTCGAGCCAAATGTCCAACTGTGAAAAACAGAAGGAAAACAAGGGGTCAAAGTGTGTCTTGTCTTTAATTCCTAAGTATTAAAATAAGAGTATAATTTTTCTTGACTCCGTTTCGGGAATTATGGCTCAGTCTCCTATGACATGTTACCTATGGTTCTGCATCTCCCTTAAAGAATGCCATATACCTGTGGCTTACCCATTATAAATCTTAACACGGCCTTCCTGTGTCTGCTTACAATATCCTCCCACCTTACAGGACCCGTATCAGAAACCCCTCCTCCCTCAGACTTCCTGCCTGACCTCATTAATCGGCTGTCATGGGACACAGTTATTTATCCACATGCATCACTTTCCTCGGAACAAACTGTACTGATGGAAGCACTCGTGTTTAAGAATCGCTTGCAAGTGCTACACCTTTGAGGTGAAAACTGTGAAGAAAAATAATTTTGAAAAACATCCTGAGAGTCTTCATTCATTGTTGAATGAGCATAGGGTGGAGTGTTGCCCGAAAACAGAACTAATGGGAAACGCAATGCTATGCCTACTGGTAAAGCCTTAATCCCAACGAGCCTTAACAGCAAGCAAGTCCAGAGGACAGAGCCCGGCATTAAGGCCACAGCAGAGGTTAAATGCAAATTCTGCCACATGGTTACATCAGGAAAGTTACTGAAAACTACAAGTTTGAAGCTTTTCATCTGCAAAATGAAACTGGCGAGTAATTCCAGCCGTACAGGACTATCATAGGAGCTATGAAGTCCTATATAATTATCAGCATTTACTATTAACAGTTTACATGTTAAGATACTAAAAGTGTATCCTACTTCTGATAGTCCTTAATGGAGAAAAAAAGGCAGGCAATATTTTTAAACAAAAACACAAACTTGCATTACCAGGTGCGAGGCCAAGATCCATACTCGAGTGCACCTTTTTCAGGCAAAATGATTAAACAATTTATCCTCACAGAACTCTTTGTGCCCGACGCTTGGACTTTATGTAAGAGTAATCTTCATATCCCTCTCCCAGTTCTAGTTTGCTTTCTGTTTCTGTGATAAAAACCATGCCCCAAATCAACTTGGGAGAAGGGTTCAAAAGGGTTTGTTTCACCTAACAGGTTACACACCATCCAGGAAAGCAAAAGCATCAAGGAAGGACTTAAGCCCCGACTTGGATACAGCAAGTTAAGCAGAAGCTACCAGGAATCGTGCTTGCTAGCTAGCTTCCTCTGGCTTGTTCAGCAGGCTTTCTTACACTGCCCAGGACCACCGGCCCAGGGATGACACCACGCCCAGAGGACTAGTCCTTCCCACATCAAAATCAACTAAGCAAATACCCCCACAGACGTGCTCATACGTCAGTTGGATAGTCAAATCTTCAGTTGAGATCTCCTATTCCCAAGTGACAACAGTGTGTGTCAAGTTAACAAAAACTAGTAAGCATGTCCCATTTCTTTCCTTTATCCACAGTATCCCTTTCTTCACACTTCTACATCTGTATCCTTGGTTTCTTGAATAAACTTTAACTCTGACAAGTGTATCTTTAGTACATTTATTTAGGATCTATGGAACATAGATTATTGTTAGTGAGTCTATAATTTCAACACACACAGCAACCAAACCCTTCTAGCTAAAGTGCCAATCTAGTTCATTTCTTTCTCCACTATGTTTTTAGAAACTGGGATACCTGTTTCCACCTCCAACTACACCCTGCATTTTACATCCAGAACCAACAGAGGGCGCTCCACTCTCAAGGATGTCTAAACGCTCACTGGGCTCACCGCACAGATTCGGTACCATTAATCGCTATATAGACTCGCTCTGAAACACAAGGCTGGCAATGAGCCACGGGCTTAAGTTTATTAAGGCACTTTTAATTCAAAGTTCGGATAATCCTGGAGCTGGACCTCCTGCACGACACTGTGCAAATGTGGCCCTCTTCAAGATTCCTACACAAAACAAGGCTCTTTGGTGCAGTCCCAGCCAGAGAGGGTTTCTTTGTGTAAACGGAGTCACGTGACACGGGACCAACGCAATTCTCGTGAGGAGCCGCGGCAGCCAGAGCTCCCGCCATGCGGCGCCGAGCCTCACCTGCAGGGGGCGCCCGCAACAAGGCGGAGAGCACGACGGCGGCCAGCGACAGCGCCGAGAGCACGGAGCCCGAGGCCCTGGCCCGCCGCCGGCCCCGCAGAGCCGGGCCCGGGGCCAAGGCCTCCATCCACACGCCGCCGACGGCCGAGCCTCGGCGCAGAAGGTCGTTACCTGGCGCGCGCCCACCCGCCGCCGGAAGTTGGCGGACGGCGGGCCGGAAGGACGGACCGACGGACACGCCGCCACTTCCGCTCGGGTGATCTGCGGGAGGTGTCCTAGCTTGGGACCCCTCTTGGGTACACATGGGAGGCAAGAGGTCGATCCCCCTAGGGGATCCCTTGGCTTCGAGGCCACCGCGCCACTAAGGAAACCCTCCAGAACCTGTCTGGTCTGAGATTCCAAAGCGAGAAGAATCTTGTGTCGCAAAGTTCTAACCTTTGCCTTCCCATGGTGCCTATGTGCAAAGGAAAAGCCCCTCTTAGTACCTTGGCAGTCTGTGTATTGAGTTTCAGCCTTTAGGTGCCTAATGGCAGCAGATCCTGAGAATTGATGACTTGATGGATGTACAGCTCTCATAAAGTTCCTGGCTACAGTAATGCCAACGGCATGAAGTTCCTGACTGCTGTAATGCGAATGATTGTGCATTATCAGTGTGTGGAACTTCATGGAAAATACATGCAGTGAACACCTAGAAGAAATTGAAGATATTGCCTAAAAAAGTGGCATGATGGAAAAACGGAGGAAATAAACCATAGAAGAAATTAACTTTCATTCAGTACTCAGCTTGGAAGACCATCTTCCTCGACTTGGATTCAAGAAAATATGCAAAACCAACTCACACACCATCTATAATGAGAATGTATTTTAAATTGAAAGAGAATTGTGCATCCACTTTTCTGCCTTTGGAAGGACTTAATGATAGTCCGACTAGGATAAAAATAAATTTTATATTGAAAAACTAGAAACAAACAAATTTTTTCACTTTGATATGAAGAGGAGGTTAATACTAAACGGAGTAAAAACTTACTGGCTTTTGTGTTTGGGATAAACTGTGTCCAGGACCGTATGCTGAAAAACTTACCCATTTATTTCAACGTTACTGCTTGTTTTGTAGTATATCTCAAATTTTCAACCATCATCATCATCATAGGTGGGCGTGGCCACATTCTGCTTATACTAGCATACAATTGATCTGATGTATATATTCTTGTAGCTTATCTTATTTGTATTTTTTCTTCATTTAAGGGAGGTGTGAGCCTTTAGCCCTCAAATTGTAATAATTAAATGTAATTGTAGTTCTCATGCAAAACCAAACTGTTTAGTTAAAAACAGTTGTTAGGTAGACTGCTATGCTTCTCATTTAAAACAGATCTTGTTTTTTTTTTATGCTGCCATTTACTGAGATAACATAAATACTTCATTGTTTTCATTCTGGACATTGTGGTAACCCTTAAGGAAACTGCAGATAATTTAACGCATATAAGGATGGACTTTTATTTTGGTTATGATTTATGAGTTATTTTCCTTAAAAATCAGTATAATATATCTTCACTGTTAGTGTGTTTAAATTAAACATATACCATTGTTTATAATTTATTCCAACAAGGAAAGTACTTATTTCTCATTTGTGTGTATTTCGTGTGTGTGTGTGTGTGTGTGTGTGTGTGTGTGTGTGTGTGTGTGTTGGTTTCCTGAGGATTGGAGAAAACAGCATAATGGAAGTATTATAGCACTTTTTCCTGTGGTTTTCCTAAAGAATTACATTATGATGTACATAATAAGTAGTTCCATGGGTTACAGTTCTACCTGTTGCCAAGCAACAAGGGCTCTTTCTGTGAGTTTTTTATGATGATGATGATGATGGTACACTATTGCTATACCGGCCTACCTCCCTTTCAGCAGAAAAAAAAATTACCTTAAGAGTTTTTAAATGACTAACATTTAGAAAGTTGAATTAATAATTTTATGGTAGATTAATCCTAATCTTCCATTACTGGAAATATGGGTTTTTAATAGTTAAAGGGTAAAGAATTATCAAAGGACTTTAATTCATAATCCTCAAAAATAATGAGACAGTCCATGGATATGGAGGTTAAGCACACTCCTGGAAAGATCAGTATCCCTAAAAGGTTCATCTTCTCAGAAGGAAAGGCTATTGAGCATCCAGATTACCCACACTACCATGACCTTCTACAGAAAATGAACATGCCCTTTGTGAAAGGATTTGAAGACAGACATAACTGTGGCAGATTTGAAAAGAAATTCAACCCTACGTTTTTAAAATTCCATCCTTATCCTCCCTCAGTCCTGCCAGACTATCATGTCCACTACCCCTATCCCCCACCATTTGGCAAGGCATATCCATTAGCCCCACTACGTGACGATGTGCCCTTGGGCGACCCCTGTTCGGGATTTATGAGTCCTGGTGGAGATGCTGATTTAAAGCCTGGTGTGGGCAGAGCCATACCAAACCTGGTGAGTTTCCATGATGTGAAACCTCAAAATCGAGTTCCTAGGCCAGACAAAGGATTTCATACAACAATAAAAAGGCAAACGATACTTACAGAAGAACTAAAACAGGACAGGAGATGGAATTCCAGGAAAGTATCAGACATTTTCATCAGGGCAAAACTTGGAGGTAAGTAAATCAATATAGCCTTTATATGTCCTTCAAGTGAGGCAAAGGAGCATGAATTAATTTTTTTTTAATTTTAGCAGTTAAATTGGCATAAATTATAACTGAACAAATTATTTTAAATTAGATTTTAGGGAGGTCTTGTTACAGGTGCTACAATGTACATATCTGCTTGTAAAACGAAATTTTGTTTGGCAAATCAAATGATTTTTAAAATTTAAGTTTAATTGATCAACAGCAAATATATTAAATAATTCATTCTAATTATACAGATAACTTACTTTACCAAAAGAGGATTTATGTGTCTTGTTTTAATTGTATAACAAGCTTCCCTGGTTGTTTTTCTCCCTTGTAATCAATCTGCTGGTTAAAATGTAACCTATTACATGGACTGAAATTAAATGGGAAAGATGAACATAAACTGGGTAAGAACAGGAACTGAAGAGAAGCAAACCCCTCGTAAGAAATGTTACTCTTCCGGTGGCCGAATTATTGGTACTACCGTCATCTGTACCATGATTCTCTGGACAGAGATGTAGTAAAAAAATATCTCCAAAGGAAAACCACAACTTCTTCCTGTGTAGGGAAGTGTGCATGTTAGGCAGGGAGGGAGTGGTAAGAGATTAGCATCTTTGACTATGGGAAAAGGTCAGGCCTTTGGCTGGGGTTGCTTTGGCTTGCAACAGTGTCAGAAACTGCAGGATGCTTCCAGAGTTCATCTTCAGCTTTCACCCAAAACCTTAGAGGATAAAGGAAGACAGCGTGTGACAAAGGGCAAAGCCACTGCGTGTCTGCATAGTACAGATACATTCTATCTGCGATTCTGCCCATGGATGGACTATAGTTATTAGGGACCAAGAAGAAAGTACAAGGAAAGAATGACATCACACCGTGAAAAGGACACTTCAGCATGACTCCAGCCTCACCCTCCAGCTTCTTCTATGCTGGAAGGGAAAACCTGGAGAGGCTTAAGCAAAGGATGAGTTACGCTTTTCATATATCACTCAATTTATGGTTGTCATAAAGCAACCATAGGGAGTTCCTGAGTTATACGATGCCTGTATAGTATTAACAAAGTCAGCATTTTTTAAGAGTTGGGTATTTGAAAATTCTATCTAGAGAAATATACTACTGAGAATCAAATGCAACAAATAGTAAACACTATGTTAGTTGTTAGAAATCAAAAAAGGAACTTGGACTCATAGTTTATTACTAATATTACATCATTAAAAGAAATAAAGTTGGCTGGAGAAATGTCTCCACAGTTAAGAGCACTGACTGCTCTTCCAGAGAATACAGGTTCAAATCCCAGATCACAACTGACTATAACTCTAGCTCCAGGTGACCCAACACACTCACGCCAAATCACATAAAATTAAATAAATAAAATTTTTAAAAAGGAAAGAACTAAAGTCACGTATAGTCATGAATACTACTTACCATGTACGCAGACAAGTCTAGTCAAATATAATTTTAGAAGCAACATTGTCAGTTTTAAAAGTGGTTCTCACCCTGAATTCTCACACTATCATTCCAAGAGACTTTAGGCTAAAGAAAGGACTTATTAAAGGAAGTAGATTACCAAAATGTTCTTTTTATAAATATGGCAATAACAACTTAGAAGCAAATTGAGGACGTATCTGGGCTGTATATTTTACTACCTGGTTAGAATTAAACCTCTTAGTTTAAGCTCCAAGATCAATACAATATGGTTTGACTCCTGTATTTATCAGTTATGACTTGGAGCTACTTTAAATTCTGTCTACCTGTGCATCCTTACTTATGAACTAAGGAAAGTAATACCTAGCATGTTACTAAGGACTGTCTTATACGAATATGATTCATGTACAAATAACTAATGTGAAAAACAGAACCAATGAGGCCAGATACCATAAACCCCAAAATGTTCAGTTGCTTCATACATGAATTGGAAACAATACTGTGTATCTTACAAAATTCTGAGATTTAAAATATATAATGACCAGGGAACTTTCTGGAACCTGGAAGAGTATTCAATACATAATAGCCATTATTATTAATCATTGTCTTCTAACAGTTTCAAAGAGTAATACTTGAGATTTGTAGATTGAGTTCCACATAATTTTCCAGTGTTTCAATGACTTTGAGATCCCTAGAAATGTTTATTAATCATAAATGGCAAGTATATCAGATTTCAGAAAAACTAAATTCACATCCCCATAAATCCTGACAAAGAAAGAAATCTTAGAATTTATTCTACTACATTCAGTATTTTCTGATTTTGTTGTTATTTATTTACGCCCCAAGTGTTGCTCCCTCTCTCAGTCCCTCTTACAGAGTTCTCCCTCCTCTTCCCCTCCCTTTGCCTCTGAGAGGGTACCACCCCGACATCTCCCCTCCCAGGGGCATCAAGTCTCTGCAAGATTAGGTACATCCTCTCTTACTGAGACCAGACAAGGCAGCCCTCTGCTACATATGTGCCAGAGGCCTCTGACCAGCCCATGTATGCTCTTTGGTTGGTGCCTTAGTCTCTGGGAGCTCCCAGGGCCCAAGTTAGTTAACACTGTTGGTCTTCCTATGGGATTGCTATCCCCTTCAGGTCAGTCAATCCTTCCCCTAACTCTTCCACAGGGATCTCCAAACCTCAGTCTAATGCTTGGCTCTGGGTATCTGCATCTGTCTCAGCTGCTGATAGAGCCTCTCAGAGGATTGCCACACACTGTCTGCAAGCACAACATAGCATCAGTAATAGTGTTAGGGATCAGGGCCCACTCTTGGGATGGATCCCAAATTTGGAAACTCACTGATTTCATTCATTTGCTCTCTGCTACATGTTTCCCTTACATTTCTTTAAGACAAGAACAATTTTGGGTGGAAGATTTTGAAGGTGACTTCTTGTTCCATCTCTCCACTGGGGGTCCTATCTAACTACTAGAGGCGATCTCTTTAGGTTCCATGTCCCCGCTTTTGGGCATTTCAGCTAAAGTCACCCACACTGAGATTCCACCTCACACCAATCAAAATGACTAAGATAAAAAAAAAAACTCAAGTCACAGCAGATTCTCGGGAGGATGTGGAGAAAGAGGAGCACTCCTCCATAGCTGGTGGGATTGCAAATTGGTACAACCACTCTGGAAATCAATCTGGAGGTTCCTCAGAAAATTGGAAATAGCTCTACCTGAGGACCCAACTGTACCTCTCCTATACCCAAAAGATGCTCCACCATACCACAAAGACATGTGCTCCACTATGTTCATAGCAGCCTTATTCATAATAGCCAAAAACTGGAAGCAACCTCAACCAAAGAATGTGTGCAGAAAAAAAATGGTTCGTTTAAAATGGAATAATATTCAGCAATTAAAAAGAAAGACATCATGACCTTTGCAGACAGATAGATGGAACTAGAAAGTGTCCTCTGACGATATTTTCTGAGTGAGACCCAGAACATGCATGGTATGTGCTTACTGATAAGGGGGTATTAACCGAAAAGTACAGAATACTCATGATACACCCCCACGTATCCTAAGAAGTTAAACAAGGAAGGCCCAATCCCACTTATGAGGAGGAACAAAATAATCGTGGGAGGCAAACAGAGGGAAGGACCTAGGTGAGAGAGGGGAGGAGAAGGGAAAAGGGGGGTCAGGATCAGGAATGGGAGAAACAGGAGAGAAGCCTGGAAAGCCGGGAGAATGAATGAAAATATGCAGCTGCCAGTGGTGGGGGTTAAGGGGGACCTCTAGAAAGTCCCACATTCAGTATTTTCAATGGATTTTCACTAATATTAAAGCAGCATTACAAAAGCTTACATTGACAACTTTTCCCATCCCCATACTGAATCTTTCCCTCCTTTGTTCCTGAATGGCTCTTTACTGGACACTTTGATTCTCATTGCCCACAGGGCTTGGTTTTCCTTATTATAGATAAAATAAGTTTGTCTACTGCTTTTCCTCATGTTGGACTCCAGCTGACATCAGTATTTAAACATCTCTGTTTATCTTTCCATCTTCCTGTCCACTACTTTCCTTGGGCATTTATAAAAGTATTATATATGGAAGAGGGGTTGGTTAGAACAAGTCCATTATTTCTCACAGTTATAGAGGGTGAGAAATCCGAAATCAAGCAGTCTGGAAATTTGCCTCTTCGTGAAGCCCTCTTCCTGGCTTGCAGATGGCTGCCTACTCCCTCTGTCCCTAAGACGGCAGAGAGAAATGGAGAGCCAATGCATCGTCACTGCCATTGTGAAAGCAGTGTGAGCAATAATGTCATGTGTGGTTCATAAGCATGTTGAGCGTTTAAGCTGCGTGTCATAGGCTTGGCTCACACTTCGAGAGTCTTCGGTTTCACCTTTCAAGTCTGATGACAATAGTGATGGAAAAGATGAAAGATGAAAAAAAAAAGCTCAGTGAAGGGGTTTGCAACCTCATAGGAAGAACCACAGTGTCAACCAACTCTATGCCCCCAAAGCTCCCAGGGACTTAACCACCACCCAGAGAGTACACCTGGACAGACCCATGGTTCCAGCCGCATACGTAGCAGAGGATGGCCTTGTCAGGCATCAATGGGAGGAGAAGCCCTTGGTCCTGTGGAGGCTCGATGATCCAGGCTAGGGAATTCTAGGGTGCTAAGGCAGGAGTGAGTGGGCAGGTGGGGGAGCACCCTCATAGAGGCAGGGGAGGGGATAGGGGGTTTGTGGAGGGCTAGGGAGATAACTTCAAAATGTAAATAAATAAAATAGCCAATAAAAAGGAAAAAACAGCTCAAATTTGTAAAAAGAGGAGAAGGAGGAGAAGGAGGGGGGAGAAGAAGAAGAAGAAGAAGAAGAAGAAGAAGAAGAAGAAGAAGAAGAAGAAGAAGAAGAAGAAGAAGAAGAAGAAGAAGAAGAAGAAGAAGAAAAGAGGAGGAGGAGGAGGAGAGGAGGAGGAGAAGGAGAAGGAAGGAAGGAGGAGGAGGAGAAAAGAAGAAGAAGAAGAAGAAGAAGAAGAAGAAGAAGAAGAAGAAGAAGAAGAAGAAGAAGAAGAAGAAGAAGAAGAAGAAAAGAGGAGGAGGAGGAGAGGAGGAGGAGAAGGAGAAGGAAGGAAGGAGGAGGAGGAGGAGAAAAGAAGAAGAAGAAGAAGAAGAAGAAGAAGAAGAAGAAGAAGAAGAAGAAGAAGAAGAAGAAGAAGAAGAAGAAGAAGGACCTCTATCTGATAAGAAATACATTGATTATTACAACCCAGGACAAGCTGGGTGGGAAGTTACCAGAATAGAATTCAGAGATGACCACTGATTACCTGGACTGTACAGACCATCTCTCACAATCTTTCCTTTGCTGACGTCTCTGTCTGCATTGCTCCCAAATCTTAACTTCAGAATCCAAGATTTGTACAACGGATTAATTCATGGAGCAAAACCATGATCAGAGGACAAAGAAGGCTGTTCTGTCCCTAGGAGATCCCAGAAGGATTATCTCTGGAGACTACCAAAGTCACGACAGCATGCTCGCTTCTGTTGGTCACCTGAGTAAATTACAGTTGTTCCTGGAAGTTTTAAAACTCTCTAATCAAAACACTCCAAAGACATCCATTTACAGTTTAAGTCCAAGGCTTTTCAGTACTGTCCATTCTGTCTCCTGTTTTCCCACCATCTCTGCCATTCCTTCCTAACACTTTGTACAATAGCTGTGACCAGCACTTTGCAGTTTTAACAGCATTACACTTTCACAGACCAGGGTACTGTACATACTATTTCCCTGCCTGTAGCAACTGGTTTTCATCACTTCCCCTTTTTGAAAGTTTATGTCCTATTTAATTTACAAGATTAGATCAGTTGTCGTTTTCAGGAAGATGTTCCTAACTTCTGACGATCTGGTTGGACTAGATAGCCCTTTTCTGCAACCTCACAGAACTCTGGGCTCCATTCTTGTTGCATTTATCACATAGTGGGTTCAGTACTTGCATGTATGAATTTTCTGCTTGTTGTCTAGTACCTCAGAAGTACACTCTGCTGTCATCTTGATATTGTCATTAGCTTCTACTTACAGGACAGCAAATACTTTGAAGGCTATATTTTTTTGTAAAATATATTACATGGGTAGTGTCATAAGATTTCTAATCTATCATTAGATGGGTTGTTGAGATAGTATCTAGAATTATTTTTTGCTACTTCCATGCCTAATACACACACACACACACACACACACACACACACACACACACACACACACACCATACATACACAGATTCCTAGTATTCAACAGTCCTCTTACAGAAGCCAGTTAAACATTGAACTAATTCTCTGCCGTGCTGTAATTATCTAAGTGCATAAATCCCAGAAACAGTTTATCTTCATAAAAATTCACATTGCAGAGACCATTCCTACCCAAATCTCTCAAAGATCCAGTAAAGTAATTAGATAATTCATTATAAAATGCCTAATACCATGTGTCATAGAGGAATGTTGAGGTGTGTGGGGGGGATTAGTTGGGTTTTGGAAATGAGTAATGTTTTACATCTTGATTTTTCCATGTCATGAGTTGGACAACTTAGCTGATATATTAATAGTTTAATTTCTTTCAATTATATCTAAAAACAGACCAAAATTAGATGGGAAGGTTGCAGAAATTCCATTTGAGCTTACACAATGGTACATGGGGATTGAAGAAAGTGCCATAGAACTAAAAGGAAGCTGATAGGCAACTCCAGAAAAGAACTTTTCTTTAATCAGAACAGCTGCGGGGCAGGGAGGCCACAGTCCCTCTGCAGAATGGAAGTTTGTGTACACTTGGTATGTGGGTCTTGGAGCTTTAGAGGAAAAAAAAAGTTAGAGGGCTTTGGAGTTAAGAGGAATCCATCTGAGAGTAAGTCCCCCTGCAGTCTGGAAGTGGTAAATAGCAGGTTTTGTATGTGACTATCCTTATTAGAATTTTGTACAAGTTTAACAGGCAAGTCAATTGTTCTGCTCAGGGCTTTTCAGTCCACCTGAGGCTCTTAGGTCATTAACCCTTTATTCATAACCCTCAGGACAAATGAAAAAAGAAATGGGGGTGAAATTGTTTTCTCATTGACTAGGCTCTGTCCCTAGGACCTAAGGAAGCATAGGTTGTGTTAATTTTATATAGTAGAAAGAGTTTTTTTTTTACTTGATCAGCTGTGATAGATCATGCTATTGCCTTCATGTAGTCCTAGGGAAACATCTACAAAGGTTATAGGACTAAAAACAGCTCATTTGGTTACAGAGGAAAACTGAAATATTGCCCAGAAAGGTAGAAGTGGAGGAGGAAGAGAAATAGGAGACGTAGAAGAGGCAAGCCAGTGAAATGAGGAGAGTCATTAGATAAGGATCACAGAGGTGTGGGGAGCATTAATACGGTGTCTTGAAGGGCTGTGCACATTTGGTAGGATGAATTAGATCAGAATGAGAAGGGTACCAGTAGAGTTGATAATTGGAGAAAAGCAATAGCTTGCTATGTGGGATTTCAGACAGAATAGGAGGTGGTAAGATGTTGGAAAAAAATCAGAGCTGTCTTGGGGCGGGGACCTGTTGTGGGTATATGACGTGAGAAGGGCCAGACATTGTATCAGGACATAGTTTGAGAGGAGTGTGGATTCATAGTGACAAGGGTGCAGGGGCAACCCAGGAGCTGTAGACATTAATGGTTAGATAGCCTTAGCACGTGGATGAGTAAGTAGGACTTGGCCACCTTGAGGAGCTTGTGGGTTCTGTGTAAGAAGTATGCCCAGCTGTTTTATGCAGAGATTAAAAAAAGAGGTGAGAGTAGAAGGCAAAGAAGGATCAAAGTGAAGGGAAGAGTGCCTGAGGCAACAGAGCTAAGCTGCTTGCTGTCCCCTGCCCTCCATCATCTGGCCCAAGGTCTTCAGGGGGCCTGCAGGGGCCCCAGGAACATCCAGCTTAGAACTCTCCCCACCAATCCCCTACCTGCCAGGTCTACCTATGGCACAGCCAGCAGAGGTGAATCTTCTGCTCTCCCCTGTTGTCCATCATCCAGTCCATGGCTCTGCCTGCCTGCCTTCCTGAGGAGGCCTGCATGGGATGAGAGGAACCAGAACCATTCAAGTTCACATGGGGCACAACCATCAGAGGTGAGCAGCTTCCTGTTCCCTGAGAAAACCCACAAGATGGGCAAGCCCTTAGTCAAACTTAACTAAAAGGCAGAGAGACAGTATGCAAATTAACAAAATCAGAAATGAAAAGGGAGACTTAACAACAGACACAAGAAATCTGAAAAAAAAAAAGCTTGTACCCCACAAAATTGGAAAATCTGAAAGAACTGAACTGTTTATTGTCTTGATAGATACCATTTACCAAAGTTAAATAAAGATCAATCAGGTAAACAGCATAAATAGTCTCATAACCCTAATGAAATAGAAGCAGTCATTAAAAGTCTCCCAACCAAAAAAAGACCAGGGCCAGATGGACTTAACACAAAATTCTTCAGACTTTCAATGACGAGCTAACACCAATACTACTCAAACATCCAGAAAATAAAAACAGAAGAAACAGGGTTGGGAATTTAGCTCAGTGGTAGAGTCCTGGATTCAGTCCTCAGCTCCCAGAAAAAACAAAGACAAAATAACAAAAACAGAAGAAACATTGCCAAACTACGAGACCACAAACACCCTGATACTTAAATCACACAAAGACTTATCAAAGAAAGTGAATTTCAAACCAATTTCCCTCATGAACTTTGCTACAAAAATACTTGTAAACCAAATTCAAGAATGCATCAAAGACATCAGCTAGCCATGATCAAGTTTGCTTCATCCCAGGGATGTAGGGATGGTTCAGTATAAGAAAATTGATCAATTTAGTTCACCATAAACAAAGTGAAAGCAAAAAGACATGGTCATCTCATTTGATGCTGAAATCTTTGACAAAACTCAAAATCCCTTCATATTAAAACCTTGGAAAGATCATGGATACAAGATGCAAGGTACATACCTAAACACATATGAAAAAGGAATATGCTAACATCAATTAAATAGCTAATCAAATCAAAGCTAATAGCTAACGTCAAATTAAATGGAGAGAAACTTAAAGCAATCCCACTAAAATCAGGGACAAGACAAGGCTGGCCATTCTTTCCATATCAATTCAATATAGCATTTGAAATTCTTGCTAGAGCAATCAAATAACTAAAGGAGACCAAGGGGATACAAACTGGACAGGAAAAAGTCAAAGTATCGCTATTCACAGATGATATGATAGTGTACATTAAGTGACCCCTACCAGAGAACTTCTACAGCTGATAACCAACTCCAGCACACTGGCTGGATACAAAACTAAAAAAAAAAAATCAGCAGCCTTCCTTTATATAAATAATAATGAGGCTGAGAATAATTATGGAAATAGTACCCCCTTCATAATTGCCACAGGTAATATAAAATACCTTGGTGTAACTCTAACCAAGCAAATGAAAGACCTGTATGACAAGAACTTCAAGTCTCTGAAGAAAGAAATGGAAGAAGGTATCAGAAGAGAGAAAGATCTTCCATGCTCATGGATAGGTAGTATTAACATAGTAAAAAAAAAATGACCAACTTACCAAAAGCAATCTACAGATTCAGTGCAATTCCCATCAAAATTCCAACACAATTCTTTACAGATCTTGAAAGAACAATACGCAACTCTATATTGAAAAAAAAAGGATAGCTAAAACAAACAAGAACCTCTTGTCATGTCACCGTTTCTGACTTCAGGCTGTACTGCAGAGAAATAGAAATAAAAATTACATCATATAGGCATAAAAATAGATAGGTCGATCAATAGAATAGCAACAAATACCCATAAATAAACCTACCTATGGGCACTTAAATTTTGACAAAGAAACTGTATGGGAAAATAAGTAAGCATCTTCAACAAATGGTGCTGGGCTAACTGGATGTCTGCATGAAGAAGAAGAAGAAGAAGAAGAAGAAGAAGAAGAAGAAGAAGAAGAAGAAGAAGAAGAAGAAGAAGAAGAAGAAGGAGGAGGAGGAGGAGGAGGAGGAGGAGGAGGAGGAGGAGGAGGAGGAGGAGGAGGAGGAGGAGGAGGAGGAGGAGGAGGAGGAAGAAGAAGAAGAAGAAGAAGAAGAAGAAGAAGAAGAAGAAGAAGAAGAAGAAGAAGAAGAAGAAGAAGAAGAAGAAGAAGAAGAAGAAGAAGAAGAAAGAAGAAAGAAGGAGAAGAGAAGAAGGAAGGAGAAGGAAGAAGGAGGAGGAGGAGGAGAAAAAGAAGAAGAAGAAGAAGAAGAAGAAGAAGAAGAAGAAGAAGAAGAAGAAGAAGAAGAAGAAGAAGAGGAGGAGGAGGAGGAGGAGGAGGAGGAGGAGGAGGAGGAGGAGGAGGAGGAGGAGGAGATCCATATTTGTCACCCTGCACAAAACTCCAATCCAAGTGGATTAAAGACCTTGACATTAAGCTAGATACATTAAATCTAATAAAAGAGAAAGTAGGAACTGCCTTGAACACATTGACATAGGAGATAACTTCCTGAACAGAATACCAACAATGCAGGCACTGTGATCAAAAATTAAGTAATGGGACCGAATGAGCCTAAAAATCTTGTATAAGACAAAGGCTACCATCAATTTGACAAAATGGCAGCCTAAAGATTGGAAAAAGATCTTCACCAACCCTACATCTGACAGAGAACTAATATCCAAAATAGGTAAAGAACTCAAGGAATTTATACCCCAACAAACCCAATAACCCAAATAAAAAAAAATCAGATATAGCGATAAACAGAGGAGTCTCAACAGAGAAATCTCTAATATCACAGATTAAACATTAAAGAAGTGTTCAATGTCAGTTATCAGGAAAATTCACTTGAAAACAACTCTGAAATTCCACCTTACACCTGCCAGACTGGCTAAGATCAAGAAACTCAAGTGACAACATATCCTGGCAAGGTTGTGGAGTAAGGGGAACACTCCACTGCTGGTACGAGTGCAAACTTGTACAACCACTTTGGAAATCAATTTGGTGGTTTCTCAGAAAATTGGGAAATGTTCTACCTCAACAGCTAGCTATACCATTCCTGAGCACATACCCAAAAGATGTTCCACAAAACTACCAGGAAACTTGCTTAACTGTGTTCATAATAGCTTTAGTCATAATAGCTAGAAAATGGAAACAACCTAGATGTCCCTCAACTGGAGAATAGATAAAGAAAACCTGGAATGTCTACACAGTGGAATAATACTCAGCTATTAAAAACCAAAGGTATCATGAAATTTGCAGCCAAATGGATGGAACTAGAAAATATCCCGAGTGAGGTAACCCAGACCATAAACGACATGCATGGTATATACTCACTTAAAAATGGATATTAGCCACAGGATAACCATGCTACAATCAGCAGATCCAAAGAAGCTAAGTATCAAGGAGGGCCCAAGGGAGGATGCTTGAATCTCACTCAGAAGGGAAAAGTAAAATAGACATGAGAGGCAGATGGATGAAGGGAAGTGGGTAGGAGAAGATATGGGGACTAGAACTGAGATGGGGAACAGATGTGAGGAGAGCAGAACAGAAGAGGCCAGAGAGGGCTGGGGGAGAGGATGGAAATTGGTTGGGGGGGTCATCTGTGAGACAAGCCATAGCCCTAGGACGCTGGAGGCTCCAGGGAGTCTATGGTAGTAACCCTAGTTGAGACTCCTTACAACTGAGAATATGGAGACTGAAGTGGCCAACTCCTGTAGCCATGTGGAACATTAGAGGGAAGGGGACACAAACCCACCCACAAAACCTTTGACCCAAAATTTGTCTTGCCTACAAGATGTACAGGAATAAAGATGGAGCAGAGATTGAGAAAATAGTCAACCAATAACTGGTTAAACTTGAGACCCACCCCATGGGAGACCACTAAGCCCTGACACTGTTAATGATACTCTGCTATGCTTGCAGACATGAGCCTATCACAACTGTGTCTTGAGAAGCTTCATCCAGAAGCTGATGGAAAGAGGTGGAGACCCACAGCCAAACATTAGGCAAAGCTCAGTGAGTCTTGTGGAAGACTTGGAGGAAGGATTGAGGGAGCCGGACAGCTCAAGGAAACCATAAGAAGACCTACAGAGCCAACTAACCTGGGCCCATAAGGGGTCACAGAGACTTAACAACCAACAAAAGAGCACACAGGGGCTGAATCTAGGCCCCCTACACATTTGTAGCAGATGTGCTGCTTGGTCTTCATGTGGGGCCCTTAACAATTGGAGCAGAGACTCTCACTCTTTGCCTGCCCTTGGATCCCCTTCACCTAGCTGGACTGCCTAGTCAGGCCTCAGTTGGAGAGGAGGTGTTTAGTCCTGCTGGGACTCGAAGTTCCAGAATGGGTTGGTATTCATGGTTGGGCTTCCCCTTCTCTCAGGAGAAGGTGAGGTGGTAATGGGGGAAGGGACTTTGAGGGTGGGACTAGAAAGACTGCTAACGGATGTATAGTAAATAAATTAATGGATGAAAATTCAGAGAAGAAGAGAGAAAACTAAGACTGTCACTAGTGAAAAACACTTCATCTTGCAAAGCTAGGTCAGCACCCTAACAGTGGTGAAGTATGGATAGCAATGTATGAAGCAGGGGTTGTCATACTAGGGAAGGAAAAGAAAATGCTAGGAGAAAAGTTTCTTCCCAGCCCCAGTGGGCCATTCAGAGTGGCAGTGGCTAGTTCTGCTAACAGGAGTGCTTCACCAAGCTACCTGAAGCAGCAGGGGCTACAGAGCATAAAAGGAAGCGAATGGTAAAAAAAAAAAAAAAATAGAGGACTAAGTGTAAAGACATGTATCTAGTCTGGGGTGAAAGGGATAAAGGCTCCTTGCAAGCATAGCTCTTGCACAGCATTCAAAAGGTCTTCTTGCAGTTGTATCGGGAGTAAATGAGTCATTGATTCTATCCCAGCATCTTTGGGCCTCATCTCAAACCAGTTTGGACTTGTTGGTGCAGAAGAAACACTGTTCCCGGAGTAGAGCACAAGGCCCATCCTTGGTAATTTTTAGGAGATCTAGTCTGTAATTTTAGAGAATTGAAGCAGCCAAAGGATCAAGTAGTTTCTGAAAATTATTAAGCTGATCTGAAATTTCAGATTTTCTGGAAGCTGGTGATATGGAGAGGTTATCTGATACAAAAATGCCTTCAGTCTAACTGTTTTAGCTCAGTATCTTGGGGTTGGGGGATGCCTAGTGTCAAGAAGAGGGGTGAGTTAGATGGTCCAGTAGTTCCCATTTCAGAAGTCACACAAACTGCTTTGAGGGGGGTTGGTATAGATCTCTCTTAACTCTTGAGACCCCCACCATCAAAAGCAGAACCTGTTGTTTGCAAATTTCCTTATGTTGTTTAAGCTGTGACACAGCCTTTGGATAGGAATTGCTGTTTCCACTGCAGATTCACATGCTTGCCCTAGGTGGGTCAGGCTGTCCTCCTGAGTCTATGACTGGGAAAAAGAGAGCAAAACATCTAGTCCTTACCTCCGTGCTGGCACTGAGTTGGTCATGTTTCTTGCGAAGTCACTCTGCTGGAACTCTGAAGGAAAGCTCCTGGCTACTCACTCAAGAGACCTCACTTCCTTGAGATGAGATCATAAAATGTCTTCTTCTCTTTGTTTTGCTTTCTCAGGACAACTTGTCTTTTTTTAAAAAAAATAAAGAATATAACAATCCATGTATGAGCTTCAAAATGATAGCTTCTGCAGAGACCTGTGACACGATGGGGCATGGGTTTGTGTAACCATGTGTTAAGATCGTTTGCCTCCAATACACTTTGCCTATTCCCCAGAGAAGAGTTAGAAATGGCTCCACAATTTCAGATAAGCTTTATAAAGGAACATGAAAACTCTTTTCCAAGATTTTTTTAAGCTGAGCATCTTACCTAAAGACCCACATTTCCTATAAGTGGGGTAAATTAACCACCATCGTTTAGTTGTGGCTTAATAACGTGTAGTATGGCTGGAGAAATGGTCCTGGGAAGCCAGCAGCTTTCTGCTTGGCTTACACTCCAGGTGTGTGCATAAGCTATGCTTTCTGCCTTCTGCTGTTGCTAAGTATCTGCTGCTCAAAGTGGTCGCTGCTCTAGGTTAGATGCATATACCCTCCAGTTCCAAGTAACAGGATTAGATGATAGGCCTTTGCTCTAACAGAATTTTAAAGTTTGTAGGCTTGGTCAGCAAACACACTTCTTGTTTCATTTGATGTACACAGCTAATGTGGGAATTAGAAAAAAAAAAAAACCGACTAGTTCAGAGAACAAAATTCGGTGCAGAATTATGGCCAACTATGACGCCCCCCCCCCAATTTTTGAATTGTAATTTAAAATGTATTTAACACAATTTGGGGAGCATCGAACAAAACCTGCGATTCCCAGAAGCCTTGTTACAGCTTAATGTACATCAACTGAGTAATTTTAAGAGGCATCATTGTGTTTGTTACCTAAAACACATGGGTTTTTGGTTTTCAGGTTGGACGAGCCCACGGAAAGTTATTCCTGTACCGGTTCATGAACATGAAGTAGGCACATTAAGTCGCTTGTACACCTTTGAGGAGGAGGCAACAAGTACAGTAAGATTGTCTTAATAGGTAGTATTATAGAATATGGTTTGTTTATATCATCGTTTGTGTGTTTAGTACTTTCTTCCTTAGAGGAAAAAACTATTATTCACATGTGGGATTCTTGTGCAGTTTTGCAAACCCAAATAACATAATGCATTAAACCAAATCCACAACATTTCTCCCTTTCTGTCTATTAAAAAAGGCCTTTTCTCTCAGATATAAAATGAACATAGTCATCACAGTTACATAAATTATAAGCTATGATATACTCTAATAACATCCATCAATTTTGTCAATGTAAGGACATCGCTGTAACATCTATCCTAACTTAGAGTTTTCAATCTTATACCAGAATTGTATTTTGATTTTAATTTGCATTACCATATGAAAAAGCATCATTTCAAATCTAAATCATCTTCCTCAATGCTAAACAATTTAAGTTTAATAATGAGACTATAACTAGTCTCCAACCCCATCAGAGAGCCAAGAATGAATTAAATATAACATATAGGAAGCTCAGAAACATAGCTCCCAAAACTTAAACAAATTGCAGAGACAGCTGACTATGTCGAATTATCTCTCTTCAGCCTTCTGGCCAGAACCATCTGACAGACCTTAATTGAAGCAGGAAATATGAGGGACTAGCTTACCCTGTCTTGGCAGAGCTAAGCTGTCCACTATCCCATATCCTGTGTCCTTTCCTGGACAGTATTTTTGTCTGTAGATGAATTAGGCTAACTCTTGTCCATGATACCTTGTCACAACTGTAACAACTCCAAATGGAGGTTATGATGCTTAATATCTTCTTTGAACCACAAAGGAGGTACTGTCAGGAGCAGACATATCTCCTAGTCAAAATTTCTATTAAAAATGACATGACTTTAAATGCCATATTCTGTGGGTTTCTGATGCTTTTGAAGACTATCTATATAAAGTGTATCTGAACTGTTAAACCTTGACTGCTCTTAGCTATTTCTATTTTAATAATATTGAAAGTACTTTATTATAATTAAATCTAAGTATAATATAACCATGGCTTTACTATCCGGCCTTAGCTTCCACACTTACTCATCTTAAGTAGTTATTAGAAGAACTGAGTCTAAGTCTTGCATTTTTAAATTGGTTGTGTAGGTACAATGTCTATCTCAGAGTAACAATATTAATTTCAAATTTTGTGTCAATATAAAAAGCTTATACCAATGAAAACCTTAAATCTGTATTAATATATAAATTTTGTACCAAGGTTAGAACGTGTAATTTCAATTCCACATCAATTATAAAGATTTTTACCAATATAAGATTATGGCTATACAGTGCTTTAAGAATGAATTTAGAAATCTACCTCATATATTTTTCCCTGATCAAAATTATGATCATTTCCAAATTATCCCTTAAAATAACAATCTATCTATAATTTGTAAAAAATAACCATAACCAAACACCCAAACCCAACAGATCCCTGCTGAATTGGGGTGAAAAAAAATTTTAAAGAGCTAGGGAGCGGTAGAAAAATTAGAAAAATTGGTTAGAGTTAAGAAAGCTAGCTATAGCATCTATTAACTAGTCTTTGTATGCTTAGAAGGCTCGAGGCTTGACTGAAGTTCTGACTGGTTCCACCTAAAAGGCTGAATGAACTGAGTCCATCAGGAATCAGTAGCTATTCTTGAAGCTGTTGAGGAAGCAAGAGTCTGGAAGCAGTGTCAGGAGACAGGGGGTTGGAACAGTAGGTCATTTTAAGGTCCCCATGAATGAATCGTGTTACCAAATGAATCTTACAACCAAAATTTTAGTACTATTAAGACATTTGTATGGATTGTGTAAGGTGCACAGATCAGTTAAGGATGACCTTTTGCTCCTTGGTTGAGCAGGTGAAAGACAACCATCCTTTTATGAGCTAATTTGCACAAAAACAAATTATAATAGATCCTCATTCATGCCATACGAATGATGGCATGGCGAATCTTAAGAATTCGCCAACAAGATTTATCATCTAATTTTAGCAGAAGTTTTGGCTAGAGATATTTTTATGTTTAAGCCAATTATGGAGGAATTCCCATGTGGAGGAATTGACAAATCAAGTTACCTGTCCTGTTTGATTTTCTCAAATTTTGGGTTTTTTTTTCTTGTGGGATGTGTTGGTTGTGTTGTTTGTTTGTTTGTTTGTTTATATCCAGGATCTTTAGGGGGTCTTCCCATGTCATATCTGATCCACATTACTCTGGAAGAGATCCAAAGCCTTGCCTTCTCTTCTATCAACACAAATATAGAGCCTCTCTCCCACAATAGTATGCCTTTGGTCCAGTAACCTGAAATCATCGAAGGAATAAATTAATTCAGTGTAGCAGCTGCCTTTCTCTTTAGGAATGTTTTATTTTGACCTCTTTCCCAGAGGAACCACCCAAACTTATAACCACGTGCATTTCAGTAACTAAAACAATTTAAAGTAATTAAAGCAACCTAAACAATTATTATTATCTGTTGAGACAGTGTTCCTTCACCATCTCCTGCCTCGTTCTTGCATGAGATCAAGGGCTAAGTTTCTATTATCTGTCTGAGATGAGGTTATCTTCTCTATCTCCTGCCCTATCTGTATCTCCTGCTCTTGGCCTACATTTTAAGATCAAGGGTTTCAACTTATTTATCCATGCATACTTAAATTCTCCCCTCTGTGGAATTAATATAGTGGGTAGTGGTTACATTGTCTAAATTCTGGATAACAGTAACCATCTTTTGTTTTGCTCTGTTGAATATGAAGAAACTGTAAGAGAAAATAACAATGTTTGCAGTTCAGATATTTGTGATAATGTTAGAGTATTATGTTGTAGATGTTATTAGTATCCTGTTAGGATAAATATAAATATAGTTTTGCTTCAAATAACAATAGAGTTGTCAAAAGTGCCCAAAAGACATTGAGAGTTATACATCAGGATCTCTGCTGATGAATTCCAAGAACACCAAGAAGACACCAACAGAAGATGGTGTAGGGAGAATAATTTCAGAAAACCACATAGGTAATAAATCTGAGGACATAGACTCTACAATATTTCATAAAGAACATAAGATACATAGCATATACAAGTAATGACTTATAAGACCATAGTCAGAATATAGAAGATTGTATGCCAGAAAAAAAAATTCAAATTCCAATGAAAGTATACCAATGGCTTACCAAGATGATGATCAACAATACCTTGTTTCCCCCAGAGCATGATGGGACGTGAACTTGGGGTACTCCTAAAGAAAGTTTAAGCACATAATCAGAGGTCAGTTTCCCTTATGAAGAACAAGAATGGAAATATGTTGGTATTTAAGAACTCTCATCCTCTTAAGAGGATGTATTACCAGTCCACAAACTGAGAGCCGTTTTCATATTTAAACTATGGGTTTTCTCTGATATTATTCAATTTATGGCTCAGAACTAGTGTTATATTGGAAATACTTGTATTTTAGAAAATAAAATAGATACAACTTAGTCAGGTAATAAACATTAGCTTAAAGAAATACAAATATTTCATTTGTGTCAGGAATAGCAGTCATTCACTTCAAACTGGCCTACATAAAGTTATTATTTTATATTATAAAAATATTTATTCTTTGTCTCATACCCAAATCACTATTTGATCATTTTTACAGTATAACAATGTGTGTTTTATTGCCTCAAAAAAGAACTATGATAAGAAAAGCTGTGCTTTTTCTGAAGCAATGATTTTCCATGCACCATTGGCATAGATGATGAATTTATTTGAAGATTTTGACTCATAAACTGAGTTCTTGAAGGAATCAGAGAAAGGACTGGAAAAGCTTGAAGGGGCTCGAGACCCCATATGAACAACAATGCCAAGTTCAGTTTGAAAGACACTATTGTAAAATGAAACTTTAGAATAATAAGACTTTATAAATGAAAAGAAAATTTGCTAGAATTTCGGTACTTGGTCATGTATAAAATTGACAGAATTTGTTATATAACAAAATTTATGAACTAAATATTCATGTATTTATATTTAAATTTTAATTTATTTGTGTGAATTGTATCGTGGGGTGAGAAAGTGTCTGTGGAAACCAAAACAGAGCATTGAATTCTCTAGAGGTGAAGTTACAGGCTACTGTGTGCCACCTGATATGGTTGATGTCGGTGTTGTAAACCAAATTTCCAGTACGTGTTCTTAACCACCTCACCCAAGATTCATGTTTTAAACGCTGAAACTTCAATCCCGTGACTTGAAGAATAAAAATAAATAAAGTCAGGGCATATACAAAGACATCTATGGCATAACCTCCGAGAATAAAGCAAAAATCAAAATGCAGTGATAGTCGTGAGGCAGCCGAAGCCAGAGGGTTCCCCTCCAAAGTCAGAGCCGATCTAAACGTGACCAAAAGTAGGCGGAGCTAGAATCCCATCATGGCTGCAATCCGACCGAGTAAGGCCGTTAGCACTACTTGACCACTCTGTCACTTAGGATTCTGTTACACATTAAGAGCATAGATAAGTCAAGAGATTTTTGTCAAGACCATACAGTTTATCCTAAAGCAGACAGAAACTAAAGAAAATATTAAGCTGTTCATTAGTCAATAGGGAAGGAGATCAGGCAAGAGTCAAGAGCAAAAATATAAGTGCATGGTTGGTATAAATGACTCTATAAAACAATAGCCGTGACCTGTGGGGTTTTAAACACACACACACACACACACACACACACACACACACACACACACACACACACACAAACACACACACACTGAATGAAAATACAATTGAATAATTAACCTAAAGGAGAGTCAACAGTTAAACTTATGACTCCCAGGAAAGTGTCAAAGTCCTAGTTATTTTTAATCCTTGAAAGTATGTAATTGCAATTTGTAGATTAAATACTAAAGAAATAAGCAAACAACAGAACTCATTGAATAACAGGAAGCCAATGCAAATGAAATTAAAATAAGACTTGTAAAAGGCATGAAGGTCATAGAGAACATAGAAGGCTAGGTAGTTTCGAACTCGGAGTCAGCAATTATGCATTGTCTATGTAAAATGTTGATGCTTAGGTTAAAACACAGGTTGCCTGAAGGTATGGATATAAAACCCTTGCTTACCCTACTAAAAACAAAAGCACATGCAAGAAGATATTAAGCATCATGGAAAATTATATATAAAATCAGGAAAAACAATGCATACAGAAACCTTTTCCCAGGTGTATTTATATACAAATTATCATAGACAATGTCATAAAGCGAACCTCTACAAATTACATTTTTAAACTCACCAACTGCAAGTCTTGGAGCACGAGACAATTACAACGGAACAAAGCACCCTTTCATATTATGTATTTGGAAATGGAAAGGTGTATTTATGATCATCATCCAGAGAAGAATTCACAGCTGTAAGAGAAGCTAGAAGGTGTTCCTAAGGAGAATCAAAATGCCGTAGTGAAACGTGTGGGTGGAAACTGTAATCAACCCTGGAAGACAGGACCTGCCTTCAAAATGTGTGTTAGACCACAAGAAAACGCCACAACTTAAGAAGCAAACAAGGTACATCTCATGAAATTAGAAAATAGGGGAAAATCAAAGTATGAACAAAGTACAGAAAAGGAAATAAATGAGGAATACAGAAAACGAACATGGTCATCAGTGTTAGAAGTTGGTTCTTTGCGAAAACTACTTTGAGACTCTGCCCATCTGAGAGCGCGTTCCTCTGTTTGGGTTTGTCAGAGCGGCTTGTTACTGCAGTGAGTAGCAGTCCATAAGGAGTCTTTTCTGTTCCAAGTACTGAGAAGTCGTGATGGTGAAAGCTTAGCCTTAGATGGAAATCTATCAAAACCCACCCCCACCAAGGCTCAGGAACGTCACAGAAGCAGTGGATGAGGAAGGATGTAATAGCCAGACGATGGGGAGAAACACTATAAGGTGTGGTCCTCTGAGCGTACTCACAGCAGTTGTGGTTACCAATACCAGACTACACAAGATCAAGCAAGGAAAGAATTTCAGCGCTAAGGGGGAGGAGCTAATTAGGGTCCCACCCCTTTGTGAGGAGCTATTGACAGTTGATGGCTGACGACAGAGAAGTTCACCTTTCTTTGAGGACATGGGCACTGGTAGGTAACCCATGCCCCAGTGAATGACTGCAATGTGTTATTAAAAAAAAAAGTAAGAGGACATGAGATTGGAAGGAATATGTGTTGGGGAGGGCCAGGGGAGATAGAGGGAAGAATGAAAGTGAATATAATCAAATGTTTCCGTGGTGGCTCTACAAGTTTGCATTCCCACCAGCAATGGAAGAAAGTTCCCCTCGCTCCACATCCTCCCCAGCATGAGCTGTCACTTGTGCTATTGATCTTAGCCATTTGGACAGGAGTAAGACGCAATGTCAAAAGTAGTTTCGTATGAAGCTCTATGTCATACTTGGCATAACTCTGTACAAAAGTGGAGACGCATAAGTTAAGAAACCTCTTCAATCCGACGAAGACGATTCCTCAGGTGAGGCTCTCTCTTCTCAGGAGTGTCAAAATTAGCCGTGCCAGTAATGCAATGGAAGATATTCCCATAAAAATGAAAAGACTGGAAATCTTAGCACAGAAAAAAAATGTATTTAAAGAAAAAGAACAAATGTAAATCACACATCTAAAATCTGCAAAATCTTAAAAGACTAGTGGGCTTAATAACAAAAAGCGTGACCAGGAGAAGTATTAACAACTTGAAAACAAACGTTAAAGTTTATTTAAAACTTAAGTTATTTATTTTTATTTTAAACATCAAGCTTAAGGGGACATATTTAAAGGAGAAAAATTGAAAATCAACAGAAAGTATTATATGCTGTGAGGATAGTTTGAAAAAGCCCTGAATACACTAACTAGAGTCTAGAATTTGTAAGAAAAGAGGGGGAAAGCAGAAAAAAAATCTGAAGAGATAATTTCCAAAATGTTAATTTTACCAGGAAAAATACATTTGTGGTTTACAAGACTCACTGCATTCTAGCCAGCTTGAAGGACCTGACTGCATTCTTTGGCTTATAGCATCTGTCTTCCTCTTCAAAGCTGACAGGATGGGCTGAACCCTTTCATCACAAAGAATGGCTGTGATGCAATCATCTGCCTTGGCCGCCCAATTTCATGACAATTGTGACTAAATTGTGCCGTAAGGGTGTCCAAGATAAGTTTTCCTCATTCTATGGTCCCTTGATGAACAATTTAATTCCATCTACAAAGTCAACCTCCCTTTCCCAAGCTTAGAATATGGACATATTTGGCACCCAAATGTATTGAATATATTGAAATGCTAAATAAAGAAATGTTTGAGCAAAGAAAAAAGAAAATAAATCCCCAATAGATGTGCCTTATAAGAAATTGAATAATGAAAGGTTTTTTCCTTCTAGTGTATGTAGAAATACAATTTATTATTTAAAAAAATACATACTGTTGCTCCTAAAGTTCATTAGATAATATACTCTCCAGAATATTATAATGCATGGTAAGGGTGTAGAAAAACAGCAAGTGGATTGCCAGTTATATTCTGTTTTAAAGCAGCAAACAGTGAACAGAGAACTAGAAACATAGGGAAAAGATAGAGAACTTACATAAAATCCCACACCTGACTTCCTTATGCAAATAGTTACAATAGAATACAGAAATTGTCAGAAGATGACCAAGCAAGACACTACACTATTTACACGAGGATAACTATAAATACGAGATGCAAACACCTTAAAAGTTAGTCAGTTAAGAGTGTTGATAGCTTAAACAAAGGACACACCGTCTGCTATGAACACCACTGTGTAGTCTGTGACTTCACAAAAGAGTCCATACTTAGATATAAACAGCAGTTCTGATCCCTTCAAGTCCCTGACACTTCTGTAACATTAAACCCAACCAAAGATAAAGACATATTTCCAAATACACAGGGCAGGAGCACTGCTGTAGTAATGACCATGTGTGACATTAACTAAGTTTAGTACATTTATGATCACAATAAGGAAGGAGATGTGGTTTAGAGGATGATCACTTGCCTAGCATTTGCAAGTCCAGGAATTTGATTGCCACATTGTAAAAAATTATTAGGGAAGGAATTCTGCACAATGTTTTCAATACGCTACAGAGTTCGCCTATAATCAACAACTGGATTATATTTAGGGAAACAGAATATTTCAAAATTGAGCGTATTTTCAGTTATTTGTGGGTCAAAGAATTTTAAGAGAAATTAGAAAGTGTTTGAAACATGGTAAGACACAGCATATCTACTTGGGTATCATGTAATCAATATTTTGCTAAGAAGAAAATATAGCTTTACATGATTATATTACAAAAGAAGGAATTGATATGATATTAGCAAATTACTAAATCAAGCTAAATATATGAAAAATTAAAGCATATAAAGTTAAAAAAATCAATGAAATGCAGAATTTATACACAGGATAATTATTTTAATTTTTAATTAAATTTTTATTTAAAAAATAATTTATTGTTTTTTTATGAGACAGATATCATGTAGTCCTGGATAGCCTCAAACTTACCGTGTGGCTGAGGCTGCCCTTTTATTCCAGATTCTCCTATCTCCATGTCCCGAATGCTGGAATTGTAAGCATGTGGCCCCTGCTTAGGTGAAAAAAAATTTATAAAATAAAGCATGGTTGACTACCTAAATGTCCACCTACAAATGAGAGTAAAGAAAATGGGCATATGTACATACACTGGAATGTAGATCTGCTATTTGCAACAGCATCAGTAAACCTGTAGAACTTTATACTAAGACACATAAACTAGTCACATAAGCAGATATATTCTTATATATGTAAGGAATCTAAGAAAGCTGTAAATAAGTGTAGAGTAGAACAAGCATGAGGTAAGTATAGAAAAATGGGAGATACTGGCCAGAGGTTAAATATGAAAATACAATAAAAAAATGAGTATGGTCTAGAGCCAGGATGCATATCACAGTCATTATAGCTAAGAGTCTTGTGTTGTTTGCTGGGATTTTAAGAAGAAACCAGATTTTAAATGTCTTTAACGCACTTAAAGGGTAACTGTGGGTGGAGATGAATGTGTTAAAGATCCTGTTTGTTAATTACTGTACCATGTACACACATACATAGTTCAAGTCGCCATGTAAACTGTGAAGAATAAGGAAGTTCAGAAAACTGTGTATAAGAAATATAGCGATTCTATTCATGCTTTGTCTATTTTTAACTTCTTGTTCCTATCTTCTAGGATGATAGTGAGCCACTTGTCCAGCTAGACAAGAAAACTAACACAAAGGATTCCTTTTACAAATCTTCGACACAGAAGTAAGGTTTTCTTTTTCCCAAGGAACACGTTGAAGTATATTTCCATTTTTAATGGTTGCACGTGTCAATAATGATCTGGGTCACATGAATAATTCAAAGAATGTCAAACAAAAGCACTAAGTCATTCATGTTGACTAAATAGTAAATCTGGCAGAAGTCATATGTTCATACCTGTAATCCTTGAACTCAGAGGCCTGGACCAACTACAGAGAAGAAAAAAAAACCCTATCTCAGAAAGATGGGGGATGGGGGTTGTGAGAAAGAAGGAAAGGAGAGGGAAGAGGAGGAGAGGAGATAAAAATATGTTAATACAACCAAAATTTGGAGAAGGGGTGAAGGGAAAAGTGGAGACAGATCAACCACAATCACAATGTCACAAAGAACAATGTTGAAAAAAGCTTGCAGAACAATAATTCAATCTGTCAACACTGTGGGGCAGAGGCAGGAGACGAAGCTTCCCACTGTCATGCCATGACTTGACTTATGGAAAACTTGGATTATTGATGTAGATAGAGGAAATAATTTCAGAGCTAGCCAGATTATGAAGCAGAGTTGGGACTTCCTAAAAATGTCATTTATATAGGCTTGAAGTACAAAGCCTAAGAGAAAGATGCTTTCAGAAGAACCACAGGGCAGACAGCATGGGTGTGGTCTTCTGGAAGAGAGTAACTGAAAGTAAGACATATTCCTTCTCAAAGGAGACTAGAAGCTCATTATTCTACAACAGCCAAGTACTTTGGTGGGGTCTGGTGTCATAAACTTTAAAGGATTCCGAAGGCATGTAAATGGGATTACAGGGTTGTTTCTCAGGAGCGCCTGGCAGTATTACAGTTGATAAGACCCATGGGTTGCAGGACCATAGGATAGCTTTTTACTACAGAGTCTCATTTGAGATTATCAGATAATATATGGGAGAGGAATGAAGTCCTACAAAATCATATGCACACAAGTCTTAGCCTGCTTCATTGTTATTTGAATAGGAAATGTCTATATTTTTTTTAAAAAGGAAGATCAATTTTATGTAGGTGGCCTTTGAAGCAAATGTTAGTTGTGCTGAATTATTGCATGTCCATTGATAAGGGGCTTCAATTAGACTCTGGAATGAAGGGATCTTATATCCTGCCTCGTATCGACATGTTCATGTCCTAGGCTGTGAGATGCATCTTTGAATGACAGACCTAGTTCTCTGCTCTTTGGGAACTCACACCTTAAAGAGAAACAGACAGTAAGGAAAAAAAACATAAAGAGGAACCCGACAGAATCCATGATTAGCCCATGAATAAAAGAAAGAGGTAGCTAAGAGTGTAGAGAGCAGGCTCAGTCATCAACAGGAAGTGTGAGGGCATGAACAGAAACCTGCAGGGCTGGAGGAAGCAACTGTGCAGGCTGCTTTAATGATTGGCACTCAAGTTGAGTTCATCTTGGGGGGGGGGGGGGGGTTAGTAAGATAAGATTTGTTTACGAAGAAGCCATGCTGGCTGCTACATTCAGAGTGCATTACATGTGACCTGGGCTATTATAGATGTCTTCTGAGGAAAAGATAATACTATCTTAGAGAAGCCTGCATGTAGCTGCATTTTGGAAAAATGTCAAATGCACAGCCATCATGCTTCCCTAAGCAGAGGAAATTCACCAAGAAGGAGGGGATGAGAGGGGGCTTTGGCTTATGCCTCTGGATGGAATAAAGGTACCATCATCTAACAATATGAAGGCATATGAATCAAGTCTTGGAGAAAGTATCAAAGACAGACTGATATAAAAGTGGTTTTTAGACATCCGGGAGGAGCCTTCAGATAAGCAACAGGGTATGCAGATCTGGAGTTTTGTAGATAAGTCTAGCTACAATGATATATCCAGCTTCAAAAAAGGTCTATAAAATGGCGGCACTGAATGGGGACACCAAAGGAGCGGTCATGTAGTCAGGGGGATATTTTTACATTTTAAATTCTGGGGAGAAGAGAAAGACGCAGCGGAAGAACTAAGAATTCATACCCAGCAAGCCAGGAGGTGTGAGAGGATAATGTAGTGCCTGGGAAAGCATGTTAAAAATGTGGTTCAAGAAGAAAGGAGTGATATTGTGTGCTGCACACCTAGGTCAAGTCAAATAAGGTTTCCAGGACCGTTGGCCAGGTTCATCTGTAGAATTAGAAGCCAGCAGAGAGACAGAGTAGTCGATAAAAGTATGTTGTTGCCTGGCATGGTATGGCGCAAAGAAATGAATGGCGAAGAGCCAAGCAATAGACAAGAACAAGGGAGTGGAGCTCCCACGCTGGCCACAGCTTGCCTCACCTCCTACACTGAATGAGGCAGACATGCTCCACACTTCAATTTCTTCACTAATGTTGAAGGATCCATGTAGTGTGAGCACCAGTAGACTGGAGTCTTAGAAATATGCTTATTAGCTGTATATGACATTGGTATGAATTATACCAAAAAAAAGTAAATAAATCCTGATGTTAAAGAGACAAAGAACCTCCAAAAATGCTATTGAGTTCATTTTGTGTTGGTCATCTACAGCTAAACGTGACAAGTAATTTGCACACCCACTAGAGTCTGTTGGAGAAAACTAATTTTTCATTTGCAAGCAGTTACATCTCAACTGGAGATAGCTTCTGGGTTAAGTTCTGCGTCCACTTCCCCTCCCAGGCCCATGCGAGTCTCAGTGAGTCCGTATGTGTCATTCTAGCTGTGTTTAGATAGCTTTGTTTCATACCAACCAACCAGAGCTCCCAGGGACTAAACCACCACCCAAAGAGTACACAGCAAACAGACCCATGGCTCCAGCTGCATATGTAGCAGAGGATGGCCTTGTTGGGCACCAGTGGGAGAAGAATCCCTTGGTCCTGCCAAGGCTCGACCCCCCAGTGTAGGGGAATGTCAGGGAAGGGAGGCGGGAAGGGGTAGGGGAGAACAGGTTCATAGAAGAAGGGAGAAGGGGAGGTGATAGGGATTTATGGATGGGAAACCAGGAAAGGGGATAACATTTGAAATGTAAATAAAAATATCTAATAAAACAAACAAAACAACAAAAAAGATAGCTTTATTTTCTTGAGGTCCTCAATCCCCTCTGGCTTTTATAATCTTTCTCCTTCTTCTCCCCCAGGGTTCCATGAGCCCTAACAAGAAGAATTTGATGGGGACATCCCATTTAGAACTGATTGTCCCAAAGCTAGGGATAACCTAGGGGATTGGAATTGGAGGCTAGGAGAGGGAATGAAGGTTGCCTACCTGATCCCCTGTTACAAAATCAATTTTCAAAGATAGAGCATTTATAAATTGGATAGTCTTCCTACCCTGCTTTGAATATGTACTTTATACATTCTTTATTAAATATGCTCATATTTAATAATTCCCCAGAGCTTATGAAAATGTTCCTTGGGACAAGATTCTATCGCCAAAACTCGATCCAGAAGAAACAACCTTGGAAAAAGCTGCTGACCACATCTCACAGTGTTTTACACTGAAAAGATATGAAAGACTGCCAGCCATAACCCAGGTCAGTGAGCCTCCCTGGTCATGGTGCCGACTTCTTCCTATGACTGCAACTCAACTCAAACTGAAGCCACAGTGACATTCTATTGTTAAGGATTAAATGCGGAGAGAGTGATATAATCATAAGTCGTGGGTAACTGTAAACATCTCCTTGTTGTCCATTCTGAAAATGTCGACTATTTGATGAGTTCTCCCTCAAAGGCATTTGTGGTGGCCTTAATTTCGAAAATTACAGAAGAACGTGAAATAATGGAGACACAATGGCTTCCTTCATTCTTTCTGGTAATCTATGCTGAGCATTCTTCTGGAAATGGGATCTAGAACTTAGCTGTCCAAGCGGAATAGGAAGATTTGTAAGTAGTAGCCTGCTGTCCAATGTCACCAATTATGTCATACAGCCTAGTACACAGAGCTTTCAGAGAGATGGCCATTGATTCCATTGAGGAATGTTTAAAAGACTTTGTCATGTGAACTACTGGTCCTGAATCTCTACTTTAGCTGGAGCCCTTTCTTTAGGGGACCTGTCTATGCCACCACTCTGACTACCTCCATATCTTTTCAAAGCATGGAACCCAAGCTGTTTGATAAGACATATAACCAGTACTCTATTTGCCTGTTCTGAGTTATCTTCTGTTTCCAGCGAAGTTTCAGTGCCCAATTCCACTGTGCCTCCTGCAGGGTCCTGCAGGGTCCCATTGCTTTAATAGCTCTGTGCCAGGATGAACCCCAAGTCCTCACGCCACCCTGATTTCTGCCCTCTCAAAACTGCCTCAGATGCCATGCTTCATGCTTGCAAAGCACCTCTCATTTCCTTGTCCCCTTGTGCTTGGTGCCACAGCTCAGGGTAAGACTGGATCAGCTGTTGCATGGTTTCTCATAATGAAGTTTCTGAGACTATAAAATCCCCAATATAAAGGGGGAAACTAATCACACTCTAAGGAGTTCCCAAGCTCTCAGTTAGGAAGCCCACATTCCCCTGTAAAATGTCTTCCACTTTCAGAGAGAAATAACAAGAGGGAGAAACACAGCTTTATATGAACACTGGAACAACTGTTTGTTGAAAGATAGTGAAAATCAATTAAAGGACAAAAGTTGTGTAGGGTTCATTTATTTTTAAGGATCTTTTAATGATTTCAGAGGAATTTTATATCGCATAAAAATTGGCCATTTAGTTACATTTCCTCTGTGTTAAATGATTTGAATATCTGGAGTCCTTCCCACACGAGACGCTTTTTCTAACTCAGGCTCTGTGCGAAGTGGTAAAAGGAAGGCAGAAAAGTATCTCAGAGGGGAAGTATCTGTCATGAAGCTGAAGCTAAACATTTCACACGGAGAAACCATGTGACCTGGAGAAGGTGGACACATCCCAGCTTGAGGAAACAGGGTGGGAGTTTGAGCAAAGAGCCAGGACTCAGAAGGCAAAGCCATACTCTATCCAGAGTTGCCAGATACCTGGAAAGGACTTTCCCAGGGCTTAGGTTAAGCTCTGATATGAGGAGCCCATAAGAATGCCAAAGCTTGAATCTATGAAGTTACAATAAGGTCATTAAATAGTTTTTGTTTATTTCAACAATGGCTTTAGATGGTCGGTGGACTCTGGGACAGATTTCAGACAAGATTGTTCTCAGCGCCAGTCAAACCAATCAATTTGTAAGTGTGACTTCTAATGTTGTCATTGCTATCTTTACCCTCACCACCCCAATGTCCCCACTGAGGGCAGGAAGGGGGCCTGACTTCAGATGAAGAATGTCCCAGAGACCTTCATCCTACAGTCATGGGACAGAGAAGGGAATCCGAATCACATTTCAGTCGCTCTGTAACATCTGGCCTCTCTATACCCTCCAAACGGAAACTGTTAAATGTATATCTTAAAATTGGGAGTACTTTATAAACAGATAGACAGTTGCAATGTTGTACTCCATGGCCTTCATAGAAAGGAGGTTCTAAATGACACACTCGATTAACTGTCATATCACATATTTGTGTTGTCGTCATGCTCAAAGTGGTGGCTTTATTATTGATATTCTCTGTGCAATCCCCCCCCCGTTGAGTATAAAAATCTTTGAGGTTTTGTCTTCACTATTTTGCTTTCATTTATAGATGATACAACCCTGGTTATGGTCTCTTTTAAGTAGTTTAATCTGAATGTTTTGTCCTAAAAGCATGTAGATAAAAATACGATATATTCTGTTGGGAAATATCTCCCTCTTTTGGGAAAAAATTACAATGCAAAGGGCATGCCTGAAGTTCTTCATCAGCACATCTGCCTCCCTCCAGAAACATGACTATGGATTTGATAGTCCACATTTTCATGTGTTCTTTTATCCTTTAAAAGCCTACTGTTACTAACCCAACATGCAGTATTAAATTCCTTTTATAATGCATGGTATTTTTGCCTATGTTTATACCATGTAACATTGTACCTGCCACCATGCTCATAAGAGACATCTAGGCTCTCTGGCTATGTGCATGGTTCATTTTGTCTGAAGGATGGAAGTCAGTCGAACAGCTACAACCACAGTTCATCTGCCGTCCGCGACATTTATTTCTTATTTAATTTCAGTTGAAACAACATCCGTGTACTTTCACATACCCAACTATAAAGATATTTCTGGATTGCTACATCCTTTGATACATACCCTGGGTTAAAAGGGACATCCCTCCTTACCTTCTAGTTACTTTCATATTTATCTTCAAGTGAGCTGAACCAGTGGAATTGCCCTCCAGCCCTGCTTAAGTTCCCATTACAATACACTGGGGACAATTTTCAGAATTTTCCCAGTTAAGACTAATTTTAAGACTAATTTTTTTCATTCTTACGAATATGGATTTCCACTTTGGTAGAATGGCAGAGCGCATATACCCAGTTGCTGATAGTCACTGCAGTAAATGTGCGTGTCACTTCTGTTTTCACAGTTGCACCTCACCTTTCATTTATTTTGTCTGTTGTGCTGGTGGCTTCTTTGCTTTCTGCTAACTCGAGGTAAAAATGTTGGTTTAAAAGTCTGGATAAAAATTCTTTACAGAAGGCTGGGAAGATGGCTTATTGGGTGAAAAAGGCAGTTGCCACTAAATCTTTTGTGTGATTACATGTGTTTCCTGCATTCTACACGATGGAAGGAGAGAACTGACCTTTTAAAAAGTCACCTTCTGATCTTTACCAATGTGCCAAAGCATTGTAGTGCCCAAACACACACACACACACACACACACACACACACACACACACACACTCACACACATACACACACAGTCACACACACAGTCACACATACACACACATAAACACACACACATACACACACATAAACACACACCCATACACACACACATACACACACATACACACACAGTCACACATACACACACACATAAACACACACACATACACACACATAAACACACATACACACACAGTCACACATACACACACACAGTCACACATACACACACACAGTCACACATACACACACACATAAACACACACACATACACACACACTCACACACATACACACACAGTCACACATACACACACACACATAAACACACACACACATACACACACATACACACACAGTCACACATACACACACACAGTCACACATACACACACACACAGTCACACATATACACACATACACACACACAGTCATACATAAGGGTACAAGCACATACACAGTGAGTACATGAATGAATAAATGTAATAAAATAGAAATTTTTTTATTAACAGTACACACGGGAACGTCTCTGTCCCACCCATGACTTCTCTATTAGAAAGCTCTTTGCAGAAATGAAGTATTATTCTCTGATGCAGCTCACAATTCACCAATTCTTTTCCTCAAGTCTAACTCTTTTGTGTTTTAATATAAACTCTTCCCTTCTCTGTGACAATAAGGATACCCTCTTCCTTCCCTTCACTCCTATAAAGTAATTCGATTTCACATGCATCTCTCTAAAGAGCACAATGTTCACATTCTCTTAGGGTGCCAGTCAGGAATCCAGTTCATCACCGTGACTAAGAAGTTCTCATTCATTCACATAAGTAGTTTTTTCAGGAATGGATGGCTTACAGTCTGATATGTGCTGAGTCACAACAGGCATCTGTAATGGTTAGAGGTTATGAGAGCTAATGTCACAAAACTGCTTTCCAACAAATACTGTGGCCAGTTATGCAAAACCATGTGAGTCAAAACAGGCACCAGCAACAGGGTGCACAGCCCCAGGAAGTGATGACTGGACCTACTGCTCCTGTTACTGGGGAGAATACTAAGTCTTGTGGATGAAAATGGAAGAAATAGTCTCCCCAAGGAAATGTTATCCAACACCAAGTAGTCAGCCCTGAAATCATTGACATGTAAGTAACATTAAACAAACTCACCACCGTTGTATTGATCGATTTAGGGGAAAGAGAGAGAGAGTAAATAGCAAATAAAAGAAGTCCATGATTTTGAGATCAGGAGAGGTAATCTGAGAGGACTTGGGGGAAGGAAATGAGTTGGGGAAAATGATGTAATTATATTTTATTTTAAAGTGTTTAAATAAAATTTAAGTATGCATTTTGTTAAGCTACATCTAAACATAATATTTGCATTTATTAAATTAGAATTATTGTATTATTTATGTATATTCTATTGACATATAATAAATGTATTAATAATATTTTTTAGAATTATTACTAAAATGTTTTATCAAATGTGTAATAACACCTCAAGGTAGATTTTAGTATACAAATTGAAGGATAATTTGTATAAGATTGGAACATTAAAGAAAACATAAGTTTTGCATCTACAAAGCAAACTAGAATTGTTGATAATACCACTCAAGTACTTAAGTAAATAAAGTATGGTTGAGTGGTTATTTTGTTCGGCTAATCTCCAGCTTATAATCTTCCTGACTCGGCTCCCCACCCCATGCTAGAATTATGAGTCTGTGCATAGAACATATTCTATGACTTCATAGAACTCAGCTTCACATGAATCATTCATGAATGAGTGTTCATGAAATTTTTGGATGTTAATCAAAACATGTAACTTACATCTTTTTATTGAGGTTCTTATGAATTTGCTTCATTTCAGGGGTTTGGGGGTGACAAATGAGACATCAATTGAAGTCTTTGTTTCTTATTAATGCCACTGCTCTGAACTGGCTGGGATAGGACATCATTCCTCTTGGAGCCATGGAACTTTTCCCAGAAACTTACATCCTGTCTATAAATGCTAATGACAGTTCTCCTACAGTTTCTAAGATCTAAAACCAACCAACTCACCTCTCAACACACCTCTCAGCAGAGGTGACAGAACGGATAGACATTCTAATGTATTAGAAAGCAATGGAACACTCTTAAAACCACTCTGCTGTTTCTAAAACAAGATTTTAGAGGTCAATTTCTGTATCTCTGAAGGCCTTTCAATTTGAGAATTGTTATAGTAATTTGATAATTATTTAAAAATATCAATAACTCAGTTGCCTATTCTTTTTTTCTTTTTCTAAGTGTGAGTCCAAGTACTAGGAGTAAATACATTCCTCTGTATACGTAAGTGACATTTCTCGTTGCTTTAAAATATGCCGCATTTAAGTCTAATTGTACTCCTTCCTACTGGGCTTTTGGGCCACTCTAAATTAGCACATGAGTTCTAACATCCTCCAGTGTATCTCTGCCACAGTGCCTGTTTGATAGTGGAAATGCTATCAAAAGTTTATTAGAGATTTCGATTAAATTATACAATGAGGAGTGACATATTTTCTGGATTTTTTTGATGGGATGTTTTATGAAAGAAAATACTTTTGATGCTCCTAATCATATTGTTGGTCAGAAACGACGTGTAATTGGTAAAACCGAGCTTGTGTAAGGAAGATCCTGCCCTTCCCGTCTGTCACTTGGGCTCTGTGGAGGGCAGAAGTGCATTGTTAATCTTTAGCCATCCCCTCCCCTGTTTCATTCTTAGTTTGAAGGGTCGCCTTGAAATGAAGGAGATGAGAGAACATGGAGGAGAGGCCCAGGCTTTGATCAGGGCTTCCTTGTCCTTACTGCTCTCCAATGGAGCTGATGGGTGTTTTAACCGTAACCCCAGAAGCCCCTGCTACTTGACTTGCTGATATGGTCAGTCTTCTGACCTTCTCGGAGCTCATCACTGTGGCCCAGGGTCCTGCTACCTGCCCAGCCTTCGGTCCCCATAGGAGCCTTACTGCCTCCAGCAGATAACACCAACCCACCCACCCCCAATGTCCTGGCTTCCACCTTGTGTCTTGAGCAGCAGAAGCCCAACTTCTGAACTCCAAGACCCTGATCAGCTTCCCCTGTCCCTTCTACTCAACTCTCTGATCCCAGCGTAGAGGACAAAGAACCCTACCTTTCTTGTTTCTCCCTCCAGTTGTCATCTGACATATTTTCCTTTGTGTGCTTTTGATCTTTCTGACAAACAAAACATCCTTTATTTGCTTTGCCCAACTGATCTAAGTTTCCTGCACCTCTGCTTTTCCCTGCAACAGTGGTCATGTGCAAAGCACAAACGCTGACGATGTGGACAACCCCTACGGAGATATCAAGTCTGTGGCCAGTCCTCGGCACTCTAAACTGCTCTATACGGACACAAGCCGGTAAGTGCCGTTCTCACCTGTAGCCCTGTCACTAGGGATGAAAGTTGCAGATGGAGTTACAAATGAAAGGGAAAGAAATGGCCTGGCTTGTTATTAGCCACAACTTACCAAGAAAGGTATGAATTTCCTGAAAGTAATAATCACCTATACGAGATGACAGTTTGGGGACTCTCCTGAGGTTCCTTGGGCAAGTCACTTTATCCCTGTGACTTCAGTGTCTCCATCTGAAACTCGTGTCACAAAGTGCCACCAGGGACCAAGAGCATTTGTTAAGGACCTTGGCTGACCAGCAGGTCATCAGTCCTTGGACTTTATAAATACTGAGGACACCACTTTATATGATGTCCTCATATGTTGACATAAGTTCTGCATAGGTTAAATGGGCATAAAATGGCAGAAACGACAGGTACACAAAACGAAATTTTTTAGAACGACTTTTTAAATAAAATTCAAGATAACTCGGTCATTTTCAAAATCAAACATCCTGCAGCTGAAGAGATGGCTCCGTGCTTAAGGGAGCTTTCTATTCTCTTAGAGGACGCAGGTTTAGTTCCCGGTTTTAGGTCAGGCCCTCACAACCACTTGCTACTCCAGCTCCAGCAGACTGGGGTTCCTCTTCTGGACTCCAGCACCCACATGCATGTGGTGCACAGACCCAGACCCGTGTGTAAATAAAAATAAATCTCTTCTAAAAACTCAAACCACCCGGCAGTACATCCTGAAGTTATACTAGGTTTCATTTTCCGTGCTAAGAATGATGCTATGAAACTATTTGAAGTCTGACTCTCATAGCCAAATCGTAATATTTCTATCTATACGGTAAGCCACTGTGCAGTTCATGACAGACACAGTCTGCAATCAGAGCCTGCGTGCTTCGGTGTTGGTGTTGCATGGCAGGATGGTATGTGCAGTGCAAAGGGCTCGTGATGTGCGCTTAGAACCAAGGCAGAGGTCAAACCAAACGATGACACATGGGTCACACTGCCTGAACCAGCTCAGATTTATTACAAGTTGATGGTGAATCAGTTTTGGGTGATGGCGTGTTCTATTATTAAACATTCTATTATAAAACATTCTCTTATTACCAAATTTTATGATGCTCACATTGTTATATGACATATGGCTCGTGAAGCACAGCCTAAGAAACTGGGCCATAGAATGTTTATACTCAGATGGACCCTCTTTGCACAAACCCATCCTAAGTTATTCTCACTTGGCAACATATGGCATTGGAACTGTTCCTATCTGGGATCCTGGGCCTGACTCATGGTTCCCTGTTGCACCCTAGCAACCTAACAGAGAACTGGATCACATAGAGTTAGCCAGGGAAACGATTCACATTCAAACTCAGGGCACACTTTCTGTTGAATACATACCACTTGTGCACCATTCTGGTGAAGTCAGAAAACAAGATAAACTACCGCTCATCCCTCTATATATCCTGCTGTAAAATGTTTTCAGTGTTACCTTAGTTTCTTCCTAGTGTAACCTCAGTTGCTTTCCTATTGTTACCTTAGTTACTTTCTATTGTTACCTCAGTTACTTTCCTATTGTTACCTCAGTTACTTTCCTATTGTTACCTTAGTTACTTTCTATTGTTACCCTGGTTACTTTCCTATTGTTACCCTGGTTACTTTCCTATTGTTACCCTGGTTACTTTCCTATTGTTACCTTAGTTACTTTCCTATTGTTACCTTAGTTACTTTCTATTGTTACCCTGGTTACTTTCCTATTGTTACCCTGGTTACTTTCCTATTGTTACCTTAGTTCCTTTCCTATTGTTACCCTGGTTACTTTCCTATTGTTACCCTGGTTACTTTCCTATTGTAACCTCAGTTATTTTCCTATTGTTACCCTGGTTACTTTCCTATTGTTACCCTGGTTACTTTCCTATTGTTACCTTAGTTACTTTCCTATCACTACAATAGAAACACCATGACCAAGGCAACTTGCAGTAGGAAGGGTTTATTTGGCCTTGAGTCTGGGAGGAAGCGCTCACCAGATGAACGAAAAGGAAACAGAGAGAGCACTGGAGCTGGTGGAAGGCTTTAAAGCCTCAGAACCTGGCTTCCATGATGTACTCCCTTCAGAAAGTCATACCCCCATAAACTGTCCAAAGAGTGCCACAGCCTGGGGATCAAGTAAAATGCCCTCCACTATGAGGGAGGGGCATCTTGTTCAGCCTCCACAGCTGCTATTGTCTGTAGTGTCTGTTTGGGTGATGGCGCATTCTGAAACATTCTATTATTACCAAACTTTTATGATGCTCACATTCAGTTATATGACACATGGCTCGTGAAGCACAGCCTAAGAAACTGGGCTATAGAATGTATATACTCAGATGGGCCCTCTTTGCACAAACCCTTCGCTACAATAGTGTCTGTTCTAAAGTATATAGCACATACATACAGGCTCAGAGCTTTGGTCTAGGGGCAGAGGATTTGGTTCCAAATACCTGCGGATATTGAAACTTAAGGATGCTCAAATCAATATATAAAATGCTTTAATATTTGGTAATACTTAATGTGCATCCTCCCTAGATTTCTTGTAATACCTAGTACTGTGCGTGCATCTAAGTAGCTGTCCTACTGCATTGTTTAGACACCATGACAGGAAAAGGTCATTTTGAGGCACACATTTTAAAGACCATGTTGTTTATTCAGTTAACTGAAACAGAGGTTCTGTTGTCATTCCTCCATGCCACAGAGTTGTAAAATATAAAGAAATTCTCACATTGGTTTTTTCCATGATTGACAGCTCTTACCAAGGACTTCATATAGTTATAGTCATGGCATAAATTGTCACAACTAGCTGAATGCTGATTGGTTTTATCTTTTAAAACATGTTATGCTCACAAACCGATTTCTGATTGAATCACCTCCTTCAATGTGCTATTGTTTGTTAAATGTTTGGGTTTTATTTTATTTCCTGTTATTTGCTTACTTATTCCCATTATTAATTCAACCTAATTCTTTCTCCTCTCTGTCAGGCTATAAAATATCTTTCAAAATTACCTTTAGCTTTAGTCCATTTATACACTTTTTTTTTAAATCAAGAATGTAAGCATGTTTGTCTAGGGCTGAAAGCTATGCTAAGAGCTGGCCTAATGCAAATAGAAAATAGAAAAAATGTGTCTCCAACAAGCTAAAAATCTTGGTGGACAGACCATTTCACACAAGAAAACTGACTTTGCTCTTTGACCCATGACTGCTGAGAAATCATTTTTACATGTGGCTCTTCAAAGACGGCTGAAGCCTGCCGCCATTTGTCGAGTCTGAAGGAACCAATGTAAAATTCCCATAAATTCTGCAAGGGAGTCATTACTACTCAAACAACAATTCTTTAAAAAAAATTGAAAGGAATAACTTGAAAGGAGTAAGCCAATCTTAAAGTGTTCACCAAGCATAAGATTTTGATGTTTCTTTTTATTCAAGTATATACTTTATATTCAAGTATGAAATGTTTTGTGAAACGATCTTGCTTTAAAAAAAAAAGTCAAGCTTTCCTTGGGGTGATTTTTAAAAGACACTGAAACGAAAATAGGAGTTATTTAATTTTTTAAATGTAAAAACAGGACTTTTGTGGGGGGGAGGGAGTTGGGCGAGTGTTTTGAGTGTTTTTTACCTTATCTTGCTAAAGCTTGTGTTTTGAGAGACAACTAACATTTAGCTGTGTTTCTCCACTAAGGGCGCTAGAGGGCGTCCCAGGTTGCAAAGTTTCTGCTCGTGATTGATTTCCTGGTTTTTAACAGACTCCTAACCTTTTAACACAACGAATGTTTTCCATTTTTATCATGAAGTGTTTATAGATGCCGTGGCACTCAGTGTTGTTATTAATATATTCAACTGCGTAGTAAATGCCTGTGTGTTTGTCCACACTGACCCCGAGAAATAGATTTCTAGTGAACTCTTCCAAACTCCTCGCCCTGTGCTCCAGGAACCTTGCCATCTCCCTCCGAGCTCCAACCAAGAGGCTCTGCGTCTGGCTTTGTGCTGATCTCCTGCTCGTCCACTTGGTAGTTTTACTACCTACAAATAGGTCTCGAATTTAATGTTACGTATTTTGCACGATATCACACTGGGCTTACAAAGTTAAAGAGTTTATAAAATATGTCTTCATCTCCATAAAGTCTCAAGTCCAGAAATTCACATTTTTATTTTGTACAAAGAAGGGGAGAACAAACAGCCAACAAGCCGATGTCCTATTCAAATGCAAGCATGACTCTCATTAAAATTTCATAGTTTTAAAAGAACTTCTTACTGAAAAGCACCCTGTGACATTATCTTTAGAGTCCAGAAGATTGATGTTTAACCATGCCCTTACGTTTATCAGGATGCCATCCTTCAACCACACAAAACATTACTCAGTAGACTTACAGAGTCTTGAGCCACACCCCATGCCACGACCCCACACCCACCCCCATCCCCACCCCTGGGGAGACATTATCTTTCAAACTTCCTTCAGGTAATTTCTTTCTTTCTTTCTTTCTTTCTTCCTTCCTTCTTCCCTTCCTCCCTCCCTCAATCTCCTCCTCCTCCTCTTCTTTTCCTAGTTATCAGATCATCTGGTCTACACTGGTAAAGAACATTTCAAGAGTTTAAAGTATTTATTATTTCTGTTGTAGAATTGAATCTGATCATTACAAGAATTGAGGGCAGAAAACAGTAGTAAACACAAACCCAAACTCTCCTATGAGAACATAATTGCTATTAGACTCTGACCGTTCCTGCTTGTCAAATGCCCCTCTCACTCTTGCTGTGATATGCCATAGGGAGCCCCCACCACTGTGATATGACACAGGGCACACCCACCACCTCTGTATTATAGCAGGATTGTGAAATACACTTTTCCTAAACACCATTTCTTTTCTTTCAGATGTACTGCATTTGACTGATTTAAATTCATATATAAATTATTTCCTTTCTCTTTTTGCCACTATTCATTCTCCCAAATATTTTGAAATGTCTTTCATGATTTAAAGTTATTTACCTAGTGGAGATTCCTTGGAATAGATTACAAGGTGGAACTTTCCAAGCATTCTCAAGCCTCGTCTTTAGTCATTTTCCGGAGCTGGTATAACTATCCCGTGTTGATGTTCACTCAGCATAGTTCATTGCCTTTTAACGTCTATATATGCTAATATAACAATAATCCAAGTATTTTTGAAGTATAGAAAATAAACTATCTCTTTGGTTTTTAATACCAATGTTGGAGATTTGATGATCCTTCATCTATGTGTCTAAGAAGTCGGTACATATGTACACAGTATACCTATATTCACACACAGAGCTTGCATGAATGTAAGATTTAAGTAAACACCAATCATTTTCTCCACAATTCATTTAATGGCTGCATAATATTCCTCTATAAGACTATACCAAGTTTATATAAGCCAACCTCTCACAAAAAAGAAAAATAACTTCTGCATACATTTTTGCACAATTATGCCTACATACATGTATAACATCCATACAAACAGAATCAGGACATGTTTTCCCATTATAAATAACAGTTTACTAATTTGGCACTCATGCTCACATATCAAATGACATTCAATGCTAAGGAACTTATAATTTGAGAGTAGGTCCAGGACCAAGAGAATCCAAACTATCCATAAAGTAGAACAGAAATCCAGAAAAGCTAGATTGACATTTCAGAGTCGGGAACTTATTTAAATTATATAATTAATCCCCATTTCTAATCTGAATCATATAGGAAATTAAAGTAAGGATCACTTTTGCTTTCAGTGTGACTTTGCCTCTTGACCCAAGAGATGGCCTAGACATTTGATGTGGCTGAACCCAAGGCCACTAAAGCAAGTCCCTTTAGTGATCGCTCCATGACCTCACATCTCCACCACAGCCACAGCCAGGACTGGTCAGGACAGAGAGTCAGACTTGAATGAAAAGTATACTCAGGGCCCAGGAGCAAGCTGTCCTATCTCTGTCTTAAGAGAAGGAGGGAGCTACCCAAAGTGTCTTTTCTTTCCTGATGGAGGGGAAACAGAGGAGAGAGCCCATGGCACCTGCCCTAGAAACACGTGGTTCTAATTTTCCCAGAGAGGAGCAAGGATGGCCTGTGAGGAGAGTGCAGGTCCAGGTCATAGACCACTATCCCGTCACAACTAAGAACATCATCCTTTACAGAAGGTCACAGTCTCACAACGACCTCTGCTTTCTCAGTGTGGGGATGTCTGCGAGGACACATCAGCCAATAAAGGCAAATTGTTCAACATAGATCCCCAGCTGGCACCTGAGAAGGTCTGGAGTGACAAAGAGTGATCTCCTGCAGCCCAGTGGAATGCTCTCAGCCTTACAGAAATCACCTCACAGCCCGGGCTAAGTTGGCTGTGACTAGCTGTCCCTGGTGTCAGCCTGTTGCTGCTCCTTGTGGCTAGACAGTCTTCCCAGAGCTCTTACACAACTACTCTCTCCTTTATTTTTCAAAAGTAGCATGAGCAAGCCAGAGGTGCCCAAACCAGTTCTGTTCCCTTTCTGCAGACAAGGAGGGTGAGGTCAGAGAACAGGACATGAGGAGCCCAGATGGCTCATTTCAGGAGCCCTGAGGTTGCATCAAGATAATGGACGTCCTGACCCTGTGGCAAATGCTTGCCCTTAACACATGGACTACGGTGCTGTGTGCGTCCTGCCTGGTGCTCGGCTCTTGAGATTCATCCTTGCCTAAAAGAGAAGCCTTGAGCCACGTTATCCCTTTGTCTCCTTGTAAGTGGACAGTGGGAAAAATGAAGAAAACACAGAAAAAAAAACCCACGTCAATGGGATGGTGGTAATAGCAACAAAGTTACAAACTCCAGGAAATGGTTGGAACACATATCCTCAGGCTTTCAGGAAAACAGTTCAGTGACCAGAACTCATCACAAAGTAGCGAATGGAAATATCAGATCCACCGCAATTCTAAACACCCTCTCTCTGTTCCTGTTTCCCTGTCTACGTGTTGAGCTTTTCCTCCCTTTCATCCTCTGCGCCCATTCTTCTGTCTCTCATCCACTTTCGCTGAGTGGCCTCCCCTCCCCCTTCCACATCGGAGTTCCTCTTGTTGACTCTGCATAAGCAGACGACTACACCATGATCCACGATTGTTCCTCAGCTGTACCACATGACTCCAGGGCCCTTTCAGTGAAGGTGCAGTGACCCTGGATAGGGTGCAGTAGAGAGATGAGGAAGGCTCAGAAAGTTTCCATTTGAACTGGATGTGTGGAACCGGAAAGATGGCTCCGTGGCTAAAACGTGTGTTGCTCTTCCAAAGGACCTGAGCTCATTTCCCAGCACCTAGATTAGGCAGCTCACAACTGTCCTAATGTCCCACATTTGGAAGCCCAACGCTCAACAGGCTCGTGTTGAAAGATTGCTAGCAGCCTGGGCTACATAATAAGTTTCAGTCAGAAAAAAGAATTTTTATTTTGTCTAAGGTCACCCCACTGCTCAGAGAGGTCCTGGAGTTAAATGAGAGTTAAACGGGGGTTGGGGATTTAGCTCAGTGTTAGAGCGCTTGCCTAGCAATCGCGAGGCCCTGGGTTCGGTCCCCAGCTCCGGAAAATAGAAAAAAAAATTAGAGTTAAACGTTTCATTGGCTACCTTCTCTCTTTGCCCACTGACCTAAGCGTTTGTGTCTTCAGATGGGCTGGCTGAGTGTGGAGTTCAGCACCAGACAACTCGTTTAGTGTGCATGGCATCCTAGGTTTGATCCCCAGGGCCACCGGAGAATAGCATATGTGTGTTTATGTCATCCTCCTGGCTCAGCTGAGAACCGCCCCTGACCTTTCATATGCAGTCCACTGCGTGAGCTCTGAGAACTGGTCCTGCTGCTTGAAGTTTGCTAGGCTCCAAGCATATTACTTAGACTTTGCCTTTGTTCTCTCCTGAAATATGTGCATATGATACGATATAAGGTATAGGTTTATATAGAAAATTGCCTCAGTGATATGAGACATTTTAAAGAGTATTTGTTGTACACAGTGATTATTCAGTCTGTAGTATACTGCGACATCTGTATATGTGACTAAGTCTTTAACCATATATTCTACACACCACCAGGCTTTTCCCGTACTATGTATAGAATATATTTTCCTCGTTTTCTATTTTAAGTGACGTAATTAGACTTTAAATTATATTTCCCTTATTTTTTGTTAGCCTATAAGTAGTACCATGTGTATATAGAATTAGGGTGAACTGGGCTTTGGGTCTCGCACCTAGAAGCTCAACACTCAGGAGACTTCTGCAGGAAGATTGCTAATATTGCTGATTTATTCTCTGAAATCATTCAAAAAAATTTTTTGCTTTATTATGGTTTATCGAGATGAAACAGTCAGTTGTCGTCTTAGCTAACAAAATATTCAAACGAAACCAAACCGAGACTCCTGAAGGAATGGGGTCTCCAGAGATGGGAGCAAGTCCAGAAAGCTACACACAAAGATAAAAACAAATGCAGAATCTGTGCAGATGGGTGTACGCTGATTCGGGTCTGTTTCCACATGGGCAGGTGGAGATCTCTAAACATGCAGCAAAGAGCGAGGAAATGCTTCCTTCCCTTCATCTGAAAAACATCCCCTCCCAGAAGCAGCCTGAGTGCACCCCCCGAGAGTCCTCTTTAAATCTATACATCTATATATCTATAGATGCATCTATAAATGCATATAAAGTTACATCCATATGGCAAGTGCATATATATGCTTATATCACAAGAGGGCAAAAATGCTCTCTCTTGTGATGTCCCTGCAGGCCAGGGTTAAGGGAAATATATTTAGCATGAGCGTGGGTGAGGACTTTCATTTTCAAATATTTTAGCACTTTACTATGCAGCCGAATTCATCCGCGGCCTAAGCAGCTGGTTGGTCTACTAGTTGTACGGTCTGTCATCATTTTTAGAGAAGATGAATCCGAGAACGACCTTTATGTAATGTCACATAGATGTCAGTCAGGGTCAGTAAACAGTCTACAGGCCACAGAGTCACAAGGCGGGTGGGGTTTTAAACGAAGCCCCTCTCATGATGGACACCTTGCTTGTGTCCGTCTCTCTGCCGTCCTAGCTGCCCAGCTGAGGACTAGGACTTCAGAAGCATTTTACTTGTGCAGGTGTTTCAGAGGCAGCGGAAAAAACCTATCACACGGCACGAGGGGATTTCCTTGGTAACATGCATGGAAGCTTCAAAGAATGCTTGGGGGAAGAGGCGTGCGCGCGCGCGCGCACACACACACACACACACACACACACACACACACACACACACCACTAGTTTGGCCTCATTTTTGGTACCTCTCCACCTTACAGCTACACTTTAAGAAACTCCTGAGAAATCCCTAGGGACACTGGCCAGAACTTGGCAGCTCCCGTTCAGTCATACAGGCCCTTCCAACGGACTTCACGATGAGGTTCCTCATCCTCATCCCATTCTAGAACCTTTGAGAAATGATAGCTAGCAAGCCCAGACTCCCAGGCCCCGTCATTCCTGATTTAGTCAGAGTAGGGGAAGCTGATACATAAATCACCATCTTTTAAACAGCCGAGGACTCCAGTGGAGAGATCTGCAGGTCTTTACAGCTGCATGTACTGTACAAACTTTGTCTTCTCCAACTATGAGGCTTCCAGTTTGTAAAAATTTTATTTTCTTTAGATTGTCCCGTCTCTATCTTTTCAACTGCAGTTGGCTGGACTGGGACCCAGAGAGCTTTCCTGAAGGTCGATGGCGTCTCACAGGCCATGAGGGGGTAGACAGGCTCGCAGAAGCCAGCCTCTCAATCCTCTCTCGGTTTTTGCTGTTCATTTCTTAGCCTCGGAAAACATGTCAGTTCCTACCATTTGTTCTAAACCTGCAACTCTCGGTGTGATTTTCCTTTGCTTTTAAATGTGGAGGCTTTAAGCCAGGAGGCCCTCATCAAGAGCCGTAAAATGGCATGCTCAAGACAGCTGTGAGCTTTGTTAGAACAACTTCCTGCTCGCCACCTAACTTTCCCATAACATTCTGATACTAACACAGAGTGAACCTAGGAAAACCTCAAGAAATGACAGGGAGAGCTATAGTCACTTCGCAAGACCTTTGGGTTATATCACTGCCTGATGTCATGGCTGAGGCAACAATGTGCCAGGAGAGCCTAACGAGACGCCAGATCCCAGGGCCGACGACAGGTACCGCTTGACCTCTGTCTTCACCCTGACACCAGAGCATGCACTTACATTCCTCGCTAGCATCCCTTTTGTTTTCCTGTCATCTGACATTTTAAAGAATGTGTTAGTCTGACTTCTGTCAATAAGAAAAAATGCCTGAGATAAGACAACTAAAGAGAATATATATATACATATATGTGTGTGTATATACACTCACATATATATGTTCAAACACACACACACACACACACACACACACACCTATATAGTTCATAGTACTAGAGGCTTCCATCTAAAGCCCTCAGCCATGTCCCTTTGGATCCGCCACCGCACAGTATAACACTTGGAAGCAGCAAATCCTGGAGAAGTCTGTTCAAATCATAACCAGGACGCAGAGAGAGAGAGAGAGAGAGAGAGAGAGAGAGAGAGAGAGAGAGAGATCCAGCTCCAGCAGCCTCCTAAGAGCACCCCACCTGTAACCTAACTCGGCCTCTGTGGGCCCTATATCCCAAAAGTTTCTACCACTCTCCAGTGGTACTCTGAGATAAAAATCAGTCTGTCAATACAAGAAAAACCATTGGATGGCATTTAAGATGCAGTCTGTGGGGTTGGGAATTTGGCTCAGTGGTAGAGCGTTTGCCTAGCAAGTGCAAGGTCCTGGGTTCGGTCCCCAGCTCCGAAAAAAAAAAAAAAAAGATGCGGTCCGTAACGAGGAACGACAACCTTTCTTAAGCTCCACTTTGCAAAATGTCTCTGTGGCTAAATCATCCCCAGAGAAAATGTTGTCCGGTGCATTGGCTATAAGGAAAGGACATAGCCAAGACATCCACAGAAGAGTTCTTCTTAGGTAGACATTGGGCTGTTGCTTCTGCCTTGTATTATTTAGTCTTGGGGTAAATCTTAAATAAGGAATAAGCTTACAATATCATGCTCTCGTAAAGGACACCAGGGAAGGGAAGCACAAAGCAAGAGTTGAAAGTTGCAACTCAGGGTGTGTTTGCAATGGTGGCTGTACTTTGTCTGCAGTGAGACAGCAGCAGGCTGAGGCTGAGGGGTTGATGGGTGTCAGCTCTGGGCTTAGACACCTGCATTGTGCACCAGCTTTTTGGGTGTACAATTAAATCTTCTTTTCTCGGGCTCCCAGTAGTTAAGACAGCCATGTTATAAACAGCCCCCAGGATTGAGCCTCACGTGGGGCTCTGGACTTCACCCGCTCCTTCCTAGGAAGCCATCGGGGTAAACCATTTTCAATGTTAAGGCAAGCATATTAATGAGTCTTCATGTTTCCCTGAATGAGTTAAGTTCTCAGTTGACTGCCCTTGCTACAGAGGTCTCCTCTGTACACGCTACAGAACCTTTTCCTGTGTTCTTATGCTTTCTTACTCTATCCATGGCAGGGAAAGAGAAGAGGAAACAGACCAGTGGGTAGTTTAAAATAAACAAGTCAGTGCGGTGTTATTGCACGGATTTACATGTATTGCCAATGCAGAAGTTCCAGAAAAGCATCTGAAATCTAGGATATGAAGGATTACGGTGGCAAGAAATACATTTGACCAAAGACACCATGAGTGTAAACACAAGCATGTTTTTATTGATACAAAGTTATGTGTGGCATAGATCTGCTGTTTACAAATCTTTCTTCCTTCCATAAGCAACTTAGTTCACCTGTAAGTCATGGACATACATATTTAAAATGAGAGTTAAAACACACTTGAAATAAGTATTTTGGCACCAGAGCTGAGATGTTGTCTAGAGGTCAGCTAGCCCATGCTGATGACTCCTTTCCTGGTTGTATACCCAAGCCCTGGACCTTGTAAGGGAAAAACAATTTGACTGTGTCTTCCTATTTTTTATATGTGTGTCTAGTCACTATGACTATTCATTCCACGAGTCATTATTTTAATCTCCTCTTGCCCTTCTTCTCCCTGTTGACTTCAGTTCTGCGAATATCCCAGGATACACTGGCAAGGTTCATTTCACAGCCACCCACCCAACCAATTCTAATATTCCACCAACAATGCCATTATCAGACTCGGAGATGAACCGGTAAGTAGGAATCCTATTACTCAGTCTGCTCACATACATTAGAAAGAGAAATGATAATTATGGCTATTCCATTAAAGAACAATTAAATACTAAGTGTAAATTTGCAGTGGCTAAGAAAAATGGAGAGACAAGTTCAAAAAAGAAAGCAGTTCATTTTTCTGCTGAGGGAAACTTGACTCAGAACTGCCTTGAGGGGGGAAAAATTGCAGGTTAATGGTCCCATTGACAATGCTAACGGCAGTCCCTTTAGGTTCTTCGTGAGAAGCCATTTCACCCCTGAGAGCCACCCCCCCCAGTTGTGTACATACATCATTAACAGCTATTATCAACACTGCATGCTACCTAACAGGAGCCGTGTAGTCCTTTCTTGTAAATGTCTTTTTATTAAAAATAAATTAAAAGTCTGTTGAAATTCCCAAGAATTTTAATGCCCATCTTTGCACATTGAAACAGAAGGCAGTGGATGGAGAGAATGGAAGAATGCTTTATTGGCAATCAGTAGTGGGAGGCAATCCACTTTTCTCGTCATACCTAAGACTTGTAAGCCCTTGGTAGACGTCTTGGTTTTGAACTGAAAGGACTACACAGTTCTGAAAATGTGGGTGTTACCTGAGTCTAAGGCAGGCTATGGTGGGCCTTCCTCCCTGTTGCTTGACCCAAATAACTCTACTCAACCCATCCTGGCAGTGGCGGCCGGTATTCTACTCGCTTACCTATCCCAATGTTCTGGGTTCTCAAATGAAAGACCACACACACACACACACACACACACACACACACACACACACACACACATACACACACGCGCGCGCGCGCGTATATTTTAATATGCCTTAAAAAGCTCAAAGGCTGGACCACTTCCAAACCTCCATGTTCATACCACACTCCCGTCCGATATTCCTGAGTTATTACTTACTAATACCTATATTTCGTCTTGGCCGCCCTGGACCCAGACCTGCAGCCCTCGCGGGCTGAGTTTCCCAGCACCTACATAACAACTACGTTCTCTGTCTGGCACACCTCAGACGTGGCTTCTACTCCTCTCCCAGCTTGGCTGCTCTTCCACTTCCTGCTCCCTCCTCAGCCCGTTGCCTGGGAATCCTAAAGTCCCGCCTCTGTCTCCCTGCCCAGCCATTGGCCACCTGCATTTTTTTTATTATTATTATTATCAATCAAAACCAACTCGGGGCAGGGTCCCTCGGTGTCTTACGTGCAGACGTGCAGATTCTCGTGTAATTTGGGGGACCAAATTACCATAACACATGCAGCATCAGACAATCCACAACACCTCCCCACAAGCCCACCTTTTCCTCTAGATTGCGTTTTCTCAGTAGGGGAATATTCCAGTCTCCACTTGGGCCAGACACTGAATGCGCCTATCCCCACACTTAAGTCTGAGGTCTGCAGTCTGTGCCCAGGGAGGCCTTTCTGAGCACTGAGGCTAGGACTTGACGGTTAGGTGGAGCTCTTCTTACCGGAGACTGGAACTTTCTGGGAAACCGCAGCTGTCAATGAATACAGCATCCACGAGGACGGTCACCTAGCTGCTCACTGAGTTATTTATTCATCCGTTTTTATTCCATTCACATGTTCTCCGATCATATTGTCACATAAGGATTGTGCCCCCCAGCAATTCCTAGGAGCACAGCCTGTTCACAGGGAGTGAGCAAGAAACTGAACATGAGTCTGCAGCAATGGATGACACCCAGAACCATTACAGGATGGTCACCTTACACACTCAGTTGCCGTTACTGTCTGGGTACCCAACGAGGAAGGGAATCTTACCGATCACAGTTCACACTGAGGGAACCGAGGCACATACAAGCAGTGGGGATTTATGGGGGAGCTTAAGAAGATATAACAGTAGAACTGCTTCAAGGAAATTGACTCTTGGAAGGGAAGGGTCTCAGATCTGACAGTCAGGGTAGAAGAGAATCTTAGGAGGAAAGTGGCTGGGGCCACCCTAAGCCTTCTGTGCACTATCCATACCACAAAAGCTCTTCTGTACGTGCAACGTTAAAGAATAGGGAAGGTATCATTTGGCAGTGGGCTTTCTCAGCACATCTAAATTTCTAGTTTGACAACCGCATTGCACACCCAGCCATCTGGTCCTAAATATTGCAACGGGAAGCCAGTACCCTTCAGGCTAATAGTTGGAATTCAATTTAATTCACTTCTAAGCCATTTTTTCTAATATTTGTAAGTGTAATTAAAAAATAAAATTTACTATACATAAATGAGGAAATGTGGTGTTAAAGGTTAAATAGAGAAGGAAGTGGTAAGGTAGTCCAGCAGATAAATGTGTTCATCTTCGTCTCAGCTCCCAACCCCCAATGGCAAGAATAGGTAAAATCTACTCGGGAAGCAAAAGTTTTGAACGCAGTACACTGCCATCGCCCATTAGCCCTCCTGTTATGTTAGTTCTCCAAGCTTATTCTAAACTATTGCCATAGCTTGCCCTCTGGCCAGCATTTCTCATTTCCTCCTACCAGTCGTTCATCTTTTCTAACCCCCCACCTCTCTCTTTCTCTCTCTCTCTCTCTCTCTCTCTATATATATATATATATATATATGTATATATATATATATATATATATGTGTGTGTGTGTGTGTGTGTGTGTGTGTGTGTGTGTGTGTGTGTGTGTATGGTAAATGTGATCATGTCATATTTTTATTCCACTTCTAAATTATTCGTTGAGCAGAATGCCCTTCAGGTTTGCCCATGTCGTGGCAAATGTATCTCCTTTAATCTTATTCAACCTCTTTTCTAAGACTGGAGGATATTCCAGAAGGGTTTTAATTTGTATAGTTATGTCATTAACTCACCCATCAATAGGGCATCTGGATTATTCCATATCTCGGCTATTAAAGAGAGTGGTGAACATGTGATAGGGATGTGTCTTTGAAGTAGTTCTCATATCTTGGATGCCTATGCTCCTGACATGGACTGCTGGATCATCCCAGAACTCCATTTCTTACATGCCCAGGGCCCCCCATGCTGTTTTCCATGACTGCACCAATCTACACTCCCTCCAACACTGGGAAAGACTCTCTCCTCCCCAGTGTCACCAGTGCTCCCTGTCTTCTCTCCCTTGATAAGAGTCCTCCTAGTGAGTATGAGACAATATCTCATTGATTCATATTTGCATTCTCTGGTCATTAGTGATTTAGAGCATTTTCACATACTTTTTCCCACCCCACAGTTCATCTCTTTTGAAGCAAATCAATGCAGGTCCTTTAGTCACCGATGGGTTTTGTGGTTGAGCTGCATTTGTCTGCTTGTTTGTTTATTGGTACGTCCTGGATATTAACCCTTTGTAAGACACTTAGGTCACGAGTGTTTTTCCCAATCCTTCATTTCCCTTCTCTTTTTGTTGCTTCTTCATCCTGCAGAAGCTTCAGCTTGCTACATCCTGGTCTTATTGTGGACGTGTAGCCCCAGCTTTTGCAAGGTATCATGCAAAGGTCAATGTCAAGGTGCATTTCCCAGGTCACAGATCCATTTTGGAAAGCAAGACTGAAACAATTACAATTTTGTTGCATATAGAGACCATAAACCATGCCAACATTCAATATATCCTTGTACCTATCAAGATACAAGAGTGAAGGTTAAAAGTTCCGGTTGGCTGATTCCTGACTTCCATTACAAACTCAAAGACCCCCCACTAGAGCAAATGCAGACATTTCTCACATCTCTCCAATTTGTTCGCAATGCCCCTTAAACCCCAACTGTGTGAGGCTTTACCCAGACATCCTGTTGCTGTAACACCTTCCCACACATCCTGCACCTCTGCAGAAGCAGACAATCCAAGAGAGGGCAAAGGCTCCTTTTGTCTTTCAGATAAACCTCTACTCTAAGCTAAACGGTATCCCTTTGTTTTGCAATCAGAGAGAAAAATCCAAGTCTTTCCTAGGAATATTCCCATCCCATTACCAATACATACATGGGGATCAATTATTAACCCAGAGTAAGGACATGCTATTTTCCAAGGTGGCTTTTCTGAAGCTCTCAATCTGAGGGTGAAGAACAATAGAAATAACAACCACCAGAGTGTTTCCTTCAGCTCAGAGAGGGTTTGTGATGGCTTCACTCTGACCAGCCTACAGCATACAGTCGCCCCTCATTAAAACTTTCAGCAGCCGAGGTGTTGAAGAAAGGACAGTCCAGAGAAAAAGGAAGAGTAAATTTAAGACTACTCTGTATTGACATAAGGATGATGCCTCTCGCAGGAAGGAGGACCATCTCCATTTAGTCTAGCCCTTGGAGTAAAAAAGAAGGGGGAAGGGGTGATCAAAGCTCTCCTCCATGAAGTCCCTGCTTCTGACATTTTTGTAGCACTATGTAAGTGCTTTTCTGAAAATGCCTAGTGAAAACATAAGGCCATGTGTCTGACTACTGCATATCATGCAGACTCAGTGAGCTGTTTTCTTCTTGGTCCTGTCTATGTGGGCTAATACCTGTTTCCTATTGTATTTTCTTCTGAGTGTCACATTATCTGAGAGCATTTTTGCTCCACTGTATGATTTCTGAGCCTTTGTAATCTGTTCCTTTCTTTTTAGACACCTATGCCTGTTTCTGCACTGGTTATAACCAAGCCTTTTCGGGGCTACAAATAATCTTCTAGTCCTTTCAGCATGCACCTGTGAAGAGGCCTGGGTCACCCTCCTTTCCTCTGCTGCTTCACCCTGCTCCCCATGAGTCCATTGCGAATTCTTTCTCTTCCTCTCAGGAAGATGTTCACTCACTTGTGAAAGGCTTGTCCTTCCCTCTCAACTTGAAACCTCTCCATTTCTGCTCATGTCTTACTTAGCATCTGGCTTTCCTCTGCTGACTGGCTAGTCTCTTGACTTCTAAACTTCTTAAAGAAGCAATTGCTCTGAGTGTCCTACTTCTTCTTCCTCCTAGCCTGTTCCCCAACCTTATGCCATCTGATAGCACTGGTAAAAGTGAGCTCTTCCTGCCAGATTGAGGATTAATGGAGGGACAGGGCATGGGAACCGTTGACATCTCTTCATACAGAAGAGTTTGCCAGAAGTCTTTGTAGAAGATAAGACTTAGGGGCGGGCTTGAGCCTTTTAATTGCTTAAACTTTGGAGGATCCATGAAAAGGAGTCTCCATTCTGGATTTCAAGCCAGATGGAGTGAACTCCAAGTGCCTTTGGATTCATTTGGGGACAGAATGCAAAATAGATGGGAAGGAAACAAAAAGAAGAAATGCACAAGGAGTAGATGGGCCACACATACGGTAGATAGGAAGGAAAGGGTATGCAAACCTTATTTCCATTAGTGGGGGTTCTCTTTGTGGTCTTTACTCTATGATGTTACCTGCATAGAAGCTGTGCCATCTTCTACAACACAGTTTTAAAAGAGATTACATACATACATACATACATACATACATACATACATACATACATACATACATTATCATGTTAATTGCAGCCCAAATATGAAGCTACTTCAGATTGCTTCATACAAGCATTGCAGTGTGTGTGTGTGTGTGTGTGACCAACTTCATGGTGCGTTCAACAGCGGAGCTCTACATACCGAGGGTTCTCAGGCCTCGTCACGATGATTGCTACAATGCAGAGCTTCGCTCTAGGGTGGTCATTTAAGGGGCAGCTCACCATTACAGCACTTCATACTTTCAGGTTTCTTTCCATGAAGTCTTAGGAAAACTTTGGTAGGGTGGATTCATTGCTACAAACAAGCCAGCTAAGGTACACAGTGAGATCATGGTTCAGCAAGCAGACAGCTTGAGCCCAAGGCAGACACAGGCCCTGTTCCTCAGTTCGATGTCTGACCAGCCTGTGTGTGCTTCCCTCCCACCAGGCTCTCCCCTGAGCTCAGGTTCCTGCCTTCCCAAGCCTTCTCCATACACCTTCCTTTGCTACTCTCTTCAAGGAGACTCCGTGCAAATGCCTTTCTCCCTCCTGGGGTACACCTACCACCTGGGCCCTTCCATCAGGAACTTCCTGCAGGAGACGTTGGGTTGTTCTATGTCCACCTCTTCTCTAAGCATTTGCTATAAACCTAGGATACATTTTCAGAAACAGAACACTTGGCACGGAAAGTCGGGGTGGCCATTCCCAGCCTCTTCTTGTGCTAGTCTCCACTCCACCTTTCCCTCGTGAGCTCCTCTATCCTTTCCACTTCTGTGCATCATTAGTTGGATAAGTGTGAAGTATTTGTTTTCATGTTAACTATTATGTCTTTTTTTTTTTTTGTCGTCTTCTTCCATTCGGATCCTAGCCTCTTACTACAAGAAATGAGAGTTGACCGCTTCCGTCACCAGGGCCCGTTGTCCCAAATGGTGACAACTGTGAAGCCCTACAACCCATTCAACAGGAAGGAGAAAGAAGCCCTTGAGTACTGAAGGAGACGACACCCCTGAGAGACTGCTCAGTTCACCTGGGGGAGGGGAGGCTTTGTACACATTGATGGAGAAAAAAAGAAAAGAAAGAACACAGAACGTTGTAAATGTGTGTCTTTGTGAATTTGGGGTAAACAGAAAGACAACGTGCGGTGTGGCCTGAGCTCAGGCTCTCTTCCCCGTGCTGGTGGCTGCTCACCCTGGTCTGTGGTTGGGACCCAGAGGGAATAGGGAGCCTCCCTAGAGGGTCGTGAGTTTGAGAAATAGAGGCGATCCTGCCCAGACCCCACGTGTTAGCAGTGGGGAAACTGATCGGTGGAGAGAGACAATGACATTCTTTTAGTTACCTAGGGGACATTATCTAGAGACAGATAGGAAACTTGTTCTCTCCTCCAGAATCTCTGCTGTAGAAAATGAAGGACCCCTATGCTCCCTGAGGGTCCTTAGGCAGGAAGGGTCAACCGTAACATCTTCAGATTAGTGTGGCCTGACTATGGTTCACTAAGGAGAACACAACAGCAGAAGTGTCCCACAGTCTCCCCTGCACAGTTCTATTCATAGATTCGGGAAGCATGTGCATGCTAGTTTGTATACATCTGTATGAGCCTATTCGAGTTACAAAGGACTTTTATAATCTTATTTAATTTGCATTTGATGTTGCAGCCCCATAACACATCCGTGCGTCATTGTACACATACCTTGCTGTTTTATAAATAAAACATATAAAAGCTAAGAGTAAGGTATCTGTAAGTAATCTGTAATCTGTAGTCTGTAAGTAAGTAATCTGGAACTCGGATTGTCTGGCTGTGGGTAATTTACCTCAACCCTGACCCATTTCTGTGCAGGTTGGGTAACCTTCAATGAATTGTTCGCAAACAAAACTGGACAAGGAAGGAACAAGGAACCCTCCATGTGTTTCTAGTTTTCTGGAGTGCTTCTAGAAGGTTCTGTTTGGCATCTCACCTGCCCCCAAAATACACAAGTAGAGTGTTTACCACAGAACTCCAAGTAAATGTGCAAATGCCTTCAAGGGAAGCTAGGACTTCGCTTTCCCACAGAAGGAAACTGGAAACATAGCTCCCTTTCTGCTGGAATGATAAGTTGCCTTGGCGGACAAGGAATTAATTTTAATATTGACCCCTACACTGCAACAAATGGAAAACCACCAGTCACTGGGACACACTAAAGGTATGACTTGCGTTTTGAGAAGAAAAGAAGTGCTCCAATTGAGCACAGATGATAGTCTAATTACTTTAAGAGACCACATGTCCGCTGTTAAGGTTTGAATTTGAAATGTGCCTCATGTGTTCTAACACTTGGTCCCCAGGTGACATACAATTGGAGAGCCCAATGGGCTGAACCAGGCTACTGCTGGAAGTGGCTTTTGGATTATAGCCTGGCCCTAGGTAGGCCTTATCTTATTTTCCTTTCTATTGCTGTGATTATAAAACAAAACAAAACCAAAAAACACCCACCATGACCAAAAGCAATATGGGGTTATTTCATTTTATATTTTATAGTCTGTCATGAGGCAAGTCAAACCAGAAACTTAAGGCAGGAACTTGGAAGCAGGAACTGAAACAGAGGCCATGGAGGAATGTTGCTTACTGGCTTGCTCCCTTTGGTTTTATTGGTTTGCTTTCTTATGTAACTGGGGACAACAACATAAGGATAGCACCACCCATAGTAGGCTGAGCCCTTTAGTATCAATCATCAATCAAAAAAAAATGCCTCTCAGGCTTGCCCATAGGCCAATCTGATGGAGTCGATTCCTCAACTGAAGCCCCCTGTTCCCAGTTGATGCTAGCTTGGGTCAAGTTGACAGGCTAACCATCAAGTTAACCATTATGGGCAAGATAAATCTGCTGCACCAAGATGAGAGTGAGGAACCTTGTCCTCTTACCTCCACAGTGTTGCCCACTCTACACTTTCTCTGCCATGGTAGACTTCATTCCTCAACCCAAGAAGCAAAGCAATTCTTTCTTCTTTAAGGTGACTCTTAGGATATTTTATCACAGCAATGAGAAAAACGAATGTGCAGAAGCAAATTAACATCAGACCAAGATAAAAAAAAATCTTTGGAATATTCATAGAGAGACACAAATGAGGTGAAATGAGCCCATCTGGCAAGTAGATCACTGGGCTACCTGACATTCGATTTTCAGCAAATATTTTGTCAGAGGTACTGCTGCTCAACCTGAGGCACCGGCTCATCTTTCTGGGACTTTTTTGTGGCAGGACAGAATAACAGCCATTGTAAGTTTTTGTGCTCTGAAACACTTTTCCAGTCTCTACAGTGCAGATATCAGAACCCCATCAGGGCTCTTGCGCCCTTCCAAAGCTGCCTCTGAAAAGACTTTGTAACAGCCCCAGGGCCTCACTCAGAAGAGAGAGACACACTGACACTTTGTTAGGCCTATAACTCAAACTGGCTTCTCAGTTGTGAAGATACAAGACAAATCATGCTTATCACAGACCTAGAATGTGGATCAGTCATAACCCCAAAGAGTAGAGCCTTAGCAATGCTCCTGGCCTGGGCATGTGAGCTACAGTATTGGTGCCTCTGCACTCAACACTCCAAAGATGAGTGTCACAGGGATATACACACAGCTGCTCTTCAAATCCTACAACCTAGACTTGGATTATACATCCACATTAGGATCCAGCACAGAGGCATATTTTCCTCTCATTCAGTGCCCCATACATTGCTGCTTTCACAGACTTTATGTATCTGTGAAACATATAAAAATATAAAAGAGAGTGACATAGTAAAGAAAACCTCTGCTATTTAATGTAGTTATAAATTACGGCATGCATGCTCAGTGCGGTGGTACACGCCCACAATCCCACCTACTCTGGAGGCTGAGGTAGGGGGATTACTCATTCAAGACGAGCCTGAACAATTCACCTGTCACAAAATATTTCTTAAAGGGCCAGAAGTATCACCTTGGTGGTACAGCACTTGTCTAACTGGCTGCCAAGCTTATTCAAGGACCCCGACGACTCATCTGGAAGACAAATGTATATTACGCCAGACAATTATGAAAGTTCACAATATAAAAAAGGTAAGCCTTATGGTAGGGCAAAAACAGAAACCAGAAATGGACAGATGGAATCGTTTTATACTGGGGTGTAGGGGGGAGATAAATTTTACTAAACATGTGGCGTTAGAACAAATATGTAGAAACACAAAGAAAGAGAGTAGGTGTTCCTTGAGAGTCCGTGACCAGGCATGAGTAGATGCCTAGGTTTACAGTACCAGGATTAATCCCGTCCTTTTGCACAGTCCTTAAGCCCAATTAGATGGCTGCTAGTTGCCCCCAAGATATATCACTACTGCACTCTTGGGGTCATCTTGTCATGCTGGCCATTGTTGAGGGTCTTAGGCTGTATGACTGATTACTGGTTGATTTTGTCCTAGTGGCAATGTGGCCTTGATGGTTCAGTTGGGAGACTGAAGAACTTAGTGGCAGGAAAACATCTCCCCGCTCCTTAAAGACTGGTTTTGAGAGTAGAATGCTAGGCAGAGAAAAAGGGGATAAACGGGGCCATTTGTAGCCAGCTGCTACTCAGGCGCCATTTGGGACACATGCTTATCTATGCCAGCTTCCTCTGGTTTAAAAAAAAGAAAAAAAAGGACGTTTACATGGCCGATATCCTTTTCACCACTAACAGCAGGTGCCTCCCATATTTGAAGACATCTCTGAGACATACAAATATCAGTCCAATGGCATCCCCGGACATGGTCCCTAGGTCAGTAACCCACTTTACAAATGGCTTTGACAATGGCTGATAATACCGTTTGGTGGAGGCAGCAGGATCTTCTCTTGCCAGGAGGAGGAAACAAGGAGAAACTCTGTTTTATGTTCTCAAGAAAACCAGGCTGGATCCAGAGGTGAAAAGAAACCCCATACACCTAAAAACATGTTAAGAAGACATTAGAATGACAGTCCCCTTAATGAGGTACACAATTCTATGGCATCAAAAAAGCCATCCTTTTATTCAGTGCTAAGCCCACCCACTTTCTGAGTTCTACTGTAGAAAGAAAAGCATTTTTTCTTCTTTTTTCTTTAGATCTTGGTCAGAATCCTATCCTAAGACTCCTCACCAGTATTCATTCTCTCCCCACCTCTCCTCCCTTCCTCTGTCTTCCCTCCCTCTCTCCATGCACTCATTGTGGTGTGTGTGTGTGTGTGCACCCACACAACGTCTAGCAAAATTCCATTACTGAATCTGCCTGCTTCCTTGACCTGGCAGAGAATGAGTAACTTTTTCTCCTTTCCATCTTTTATCTCACACAAGCTGCCAAGATCTGCAACTTGCCTGACTTCTTGTTGTTTTCTCTGAAGCTTCACTAAAATTTTCCTCAAGTTTTCTGTAGATTCCGTTTTTAAAATAGGTACTAGTCTAACAGTTTTTAAAAAGAGACCCTGTATCTTCAATAATCTGTTAATTTATCCAGCTCAGCCTTTTTAAGCTTGGAGAGGTGTGCTTCTAATATAAATAAAGTTATTCAGAGCAAAATATTTGTTTTCCTCTGCCTAGCAGTAAGCTCTGAGTTGATTCAACAGTCACATTAACATAGAGACTCAGACATATGAAAGAAGGGTTTCACATTTACAACTGCTATTTTGAGAAACCCTTTGAATTATCCTGGTGCACACACCCAAATTCTGGTGGTTTATAAACCTGCACCCCACCCACTCCCACTTTCTACACAGTTCTGGGTTCTTCTGTGTGTACTACAAGGTCTTTATGGTGTCGGAGGTTCCTTAGATGGTTAAAAATACACCCTCACACTAAAAACAAATAAAGCTTTCATTTTCTCAGAACTGTCTAGTGCACTATGGGCAGTGTCGCTAACCGGGATCTCTTCTTCTCTCTTCAAATTGTCTTTGTGGCCAGAAAAGGCAAGTCCCTGGCAGTTGAAACAACCCAGCATTTATTTCATAATACATTGAACAAACTCTAAAACAGATTCATCTGCCCCACTTTGTCCAGGGTAGGCCTGTGTCTCTGGTCTTAAGAGTATTCACACTACAACTGCAGACTCATAACCATCAAAGGCACGGGAGGAACACTCAAAGCTTGCAGAGTTACCATCGAATATGAAACAGCTATGTGTGTGTGTAAAAGATTTTGAGGATTGGTGTAAAAACAGTATCATTAAACCCATTGTTTCACATAATAAATAATATGTGTTGTGAAAATCAGCAATTTGTTTGATCTTCGCTCTTATCATGCTGGGGGTGATCAGCTCTTTATTGTGGCTTCCACCATCAGCCCGAACAAGGCTGAGGCTTGCCTCCTACCCTCCAGACAAGCTACCCCAGTCACCTATTAAAGACGAGTAAACCATACTAGAATTACACAGATAAACAGACTGCCGGAATTCATATTTATTCACTCAATAGAACTTCAGGGCACAGCGAAGGGGAGATTCCTGAGGGGCTCAGGAAGCAATGAAGAGACATGCACAAAGAACCATAATACCATATTCATGCCAAGGGGCCTCAGTGAACAGTGGTCTGCCATGGCCTCATTTTCTAGGAGGTGTGCTACTCATACACATGTATGTTAGGTAGCTAGATAAATATCAACAGGCTTGGACCCCTCCCTCATAGTTGACTTTGGACCTCACCTTTTGTCTCCCTGGTGGCACTAGAAATAACACCACAACTGTTACCATAATATTGAAACTTCTATAAGAAGACACTTCAGGGCTTCGTTGAGGCCCATGAATGGAAAGTAACTCTTCCTGTTCTAAAGAATGGAATCCCACTCATTTCTACCTCTGACCCTGGATATAGAGAGGACATTCCCATCTGCCTCAGAGATTAAAACCATGATGGTTTATAATGTAAATCGGAGCAATGACCCCTTTGGTCATTGGCCACTCTCTTCCTTAGGAGTGGTTCACTTCTTTCTGTAATAAACTCTATGTCCTACACAAGGGTGTGTAATAAACTCTCTCTCCCATTCTACAACCTGTACACCTCCTTCAGTTTTACTTGGCAGAGAATATAGGGCCAGGGAGTCAACGGTGAGCAGAGTATAAATAAATATACATAAAGGGTAATTCAGTAAGCATCAGTAGCATATCTTTGCCTTAAAAAATACTTGTCTTTGAAAAAATGAAAATACATGGATTAGGCTGTCATTTCCTGGACGAGAGCAGAGTAGACTCTGAGCCCTTTGCAGCAGCCAGAGCTGCAGCCACTGTCGCCCGCAGCCAACTGCCACCATGGCGACGATCGTGGCAGTGAAGTGATCAGAAGCCGGGCACCAGCGGTTTGCTCCCAGAACAATGCCAACTGTGCAGAGAATTTCATCCAGAGCATCTTCTCTACCGTGCAGCCGGCGCTGAGGCAAGAGGTAACGCTGGTTGTGTGTGGGAACGGCTGCTTCTACAAGACAGAGGCCATTGTAAACATTGCCGGGCCTAACGGGATTGGTTGCCTGGTTATGGGAAAGAATGGAATTGTCTCCACTCATGCTCTATCTGGTATCATCCCCAAAAGCAAAGCCATTGGTGGGATCGTTCTGACAGCCAGCCACAATTCAGGAGGGCCCAATGGAGATTTTGGAATCAAATTTCAATATTTCTAATGGGGATCCTGTTCCAGAATCGATCACTGATAAAATTTTCCGAATCAGCAAGACAATCGAGGAATATGCCGTTTGCCCTGACCTGAAGGTAGACCTCAGTGTTCTGGGAAAGCAGCAGTTTTACTTGGAGAACAAATTCAAACCCTTCACAGTGGAGATTGTGGACTCAGTGGAGGCCTATGTCACATCTTCGACTTCAACGCACTGAAGGAGCTACTCTCTGGTCCAAACAGACTGAAGATCCGCATAGACACCATGCACGGAGTTGTGGCACCGGATGTAAAGAAGATCCTCTGTGGAGAACTTGATGCCCCTGCAAACTGAGCTGTGAACTGTGTTCCCCTGAGGGATTTTGGAGGCCACCACCCTGATCTTAACTTCACCTATGCTGCTGACCTGGTGGAGAGCATGATTCCGGGGCTGCCTTTGATGGTGATGCGGATCGTAATATGATTCTGGGCAAGCACGGGTTCTTTGTGAACCCTTCTGACTCTGTGGCCGTTGTCGCTGCCAACATCTTCAGCATCCCATATTTCCAGCAGACCAGGGTCCGTGGCTTTGCTCACAGCAGGCCCCACAAGCAGGCCCCCTGATCTTCATTGCTCTGAAAGTTTCCCAGCTCCAGAAGAGGATGGGGCCACAGGGCACTGACTGTCACCACCCTCCCCCAGGACCTGTCCACACCACCTGATTGAAGAGCGCAAACGGAAACAGTGTATTCTTCTGGGCCTTTTAGGACTCAATCTTCATATTTTTTTTTACTTCCCACTTGATAAACAGCCATTTGTCAGGCACTGCCACTGAGGGCCCGCACCCATGTCTGTTCCTTCCTTGCCGTATTGAATTGCTGCTGTGTGGGCCTTTGTCTCCCAGCATCAGGTACAGGACACTCCACTCCACTGTAAAGTTTTGGAGGCTGAGAGTCAGCAACGAGGCCATCTCCTGTCCATAGTGCGCCTGTAAAATGAGATCAGAGTTCCTACTCCACTGTGAAAGTGTCCCCATTTACTGTTTACATGTAATCCAACAGGATATGGTTTTCGGTTCCTTCTCTCTAATCAGTTTTTCTCCGAATGTGATAGATGTTCTTGTCCTCAGATCTCTGTGTTATTTTTGCATCTCCCGTCTGCACAGATATTTGGGGTATTAAAGCAGAGTGTGCTACTGTTAGAAAAAAGAAAAAGGAAATGTATGGATTACTTTGGAACTGAGGGAGCCGCGCTGATTCACAGGGAAAGGGAATCTAGGGGGCCCCACAAAGTATTGTTACAATACTGCAGGAAAATGCAGGTATTTTCACAAAATATTCTTCTAATACTGCAGGAAAATGCAATTATTTTCATCATCGTTTTCACTCCTGATTGTTTTAGTTTTGTAACATCGTAAGTCCTTCCTTATCCAATCTACCCAAATGGCATTCAGAAACAACCCTGTGGTTTTAATTAATGCACACATTTTTACAATTAGCTTGTTTCTTTCACTATAGTTGACTTTTAATATAGTCTCAATTGCTGCTAAATATTTCCTGCTTCATCCTCTGTAAAGGACATTTCCTCACAGTCCTTGAAGTTTGGCAGGAGAGTCCCTGCAGCCCTCTATCTAAACTGCTATTGTGGTTGCAGGTGGGGGCGGGGCTGGCTTCTTCCTGCCAGCCCCCGATGTTGCAGGCTACTCTGCGTGGGTTTCCAGGGCAAGCTCTGCTGTTTCTACTTTGTATGCTGTAATGGAAACAGCTCTTCTTTGTCACATTCACACTCTGGAAACGAGGCCCTAAAACGCATTTGGTGTAAATCTCCTTTCCCAGTTCTGGAAGACCGTTTTCATTTGTGTCTTCTGTGGGCAGAGCCACAGATTAAAGATAAAGCGAGACTCACTGAGGGCCCTGTGGGGACGAGCAGGAAGAGGTGTCTGAGCCGAGAAGGGAAGGGAAGGGCCTCAGTCACAAGGTATGGGGTTATAGGCTGTGCAGCAGAGGACTAGAGTTCATCTGCAAAAGGCCAGATCGAGGCTACAGACTGTGACGGAGTCCGTAGCCCTCAGCGGTTACTTGCCCACGCAAAGCATAGTCGTAGATTCTCTTGAGTGATTGATGAGTTTTGGGGCACTACTGGGGCTGGTCAGAGAGTACTGTGCAACGCAGAAATCAAATAGAGAGAGGGAGGAGGAGGGATTGATGATGTATCTGAACAGTATGTTGTAGGTTGCCTACTAGAAAGGATGGTCACAGATCAGCAATTCCAAAACGAAGCCAGTGTTCTAGGTAAATGGAATTGTCTCTTAGTATCTTTTGTGGGGAACTTGTTCCGGAACACTATGGATGGCAGGATCTACGTACTCAAGAGGCTTAGATGACATCTCAGAATGTACATATAACCTACCCACAGCTTCTTATGTACACTACCAACCCTAGATTGTTTATAATACCTAATACAGTCAAATGTTATGTAAGTAGTTGTTCTATATTAGCAATGAGTAGTTAAGGAATAAGAGGTAAGTGCATATTAGGTATAGACACAATGATAATGCTTTCCCTAAATATTTTGAATACCCTGTTGATTCGAATCCATGGGTGTAGAACAGGCAGAGTTGGAGGGCCAACAATGCTCCTGATACTATGGTTTCCTGTGATCCTGTTAACACTCAGTCACAGATGAGGACAAATGTAACCAAAGGACTCCCTGGGGTCCCTGGAAAACTGTTTTCAAGGTTGCTATGCTGACAGTCCATTCATGGGGTATTTCTAAGACAGGTGTGAGCAGTCACGGGTTCGGCTTTCAAAATCTGAAACCTAAACAAACAAGCGATCCCACGTGTCCTCAGTGTTGTTGGGAGGACCGCATCTGGGGAAACCCCTGAGTTTCCCATTGCTGCCTTGGATCCCACACACAGAGTGGAAGGCCTCCATTGTAGCTCAGGCCTTAGAGAGAAACTCAACTTTAGGGCATGATGTTTGTCCATCAGTGTGCTCCTCTCAGCAGTGCAGACAGGGGTAAAAGAAAACACTAAATCTCTCTACCCTTCAGTCATCCAGAATGTCACGAGTTCAGAGTTGCAAAAGAAAATCCAGCTGTCGTGGACAAATTGGGTCCCATGAACCATGGGTCAGTGGTGGCCTAAACAGAGCAGAAAAGCAAAAGAAGTATAAGGAGCTTGCTGCTAGTCTGTGCCTTGACACAGCCCTGTGTCTTCTGAATAGGCAGTTCTCTTGTCTTCCTCTTTGATTGATAAGTCATGATTAACTATTTAAAATTTCTCAGTTGTAAATGGATTAGTTTATCTCCTCTAAAAATGTGAGTGAATTATGTAAACTATGAGATTTTAGAAAGTAGAGTACTGTAGCAGATCAAAAATTGTGTCTGATTACATTTCTGAAAAGTGCTTGTGTGTGTATGTGTGTGTATTTACATGTGTGTACATGAGTGTGCATGGCATGTATGTGCATTTCTCATTCTCCTTGGACTTTAGAAGTTCCCTTGACTATGCTTGTCTTGGAAAAAGAACTTATATCTTTCCTAATTTTCGCATCAAACTAGGGTCAGAAACATACCTTTTAGGTCATTGGTTTTCTTAGTTTGCTATTTAAAAGGATATGTCTCAACTGCCTTCTACTAAAGGTCACAGAAATATTAATATGCTTCTAAAACAAAAGGACCAAAAGGCTTAGCTTTCAACATAAGTTAAAGTGTGGTGATGCAAATTGCAGAAAATCAGTGGCCTGTATCTCCCAAGAATTATTTAATAATGAATTTATCAGTAGAAAAATAAAGGGCCTCTCAAGTAACTCATACACAAAACAGCTAAGGCAAGCATAGGGAGAGGTGGAATTAGGAGACACTCTAAGAAGTACTGTTCTAAGACGGGACAGTGTAGCGTTCTCATGCTCACAAAAGTTTTGAAAAGGTGTCCAACCACCCAAAGTGTAGTGACTTCAGCCAAGAAGCCCAAAGAGGGTGTATGTCATGTGGAGAGGATCCAGTACAGAAGTAGAACCTAAGTAGGTTAGCCAGGCTCATAATTGGTTCAAGCCCATCTTTGTGATTTGATAAGCAAATATACAGGTTACATTTTATATTGCCCCTCACTCTGTAGTCACCAGAGTTTAGGAGTGGGCTTTGCAGCTCTGTAGAGGTGAGTGCTCCTGGAACTTTAACAATAGGCAAGGGACCTCGAAGAGCCTTCTCTCTCACCAAAGTATAGGTTTTGTGTCAGTCATAGTTTGAACACAGTTCCTTCGAAGTTTTCATAGCTTACCTGGTGGAGTGTTGTGGAGAGAAGGGTATTGATCAAATGACTGCAGCTCACTCAAGATCATAGTGGAAACACCCCTTCCTCTTCCACAGGCCTTGCTGACAAGAGCTCGTAGTTCCACCAGAGGCACCCCCTCCTGTGTGTATGCTCAAAGGTGCTGCCTAGGTAAGGCAAAACAGTGAGCTCATAAGTCCAGGGGCAGAGATGTGGGAGAACTGTCTTCCAATGACACTGGTGAGGGAATTTCTCTGTATATGGAGGGACCATGGCCTTCTACCTTGTCTGAGACATGAATTCTTGTATATCCTGAGTGTGAGACAAAAACACTTGCTTAATGGTGATTAAAGTTTTCTGCTAATACTCACTTAATCCGTATTCTCACAAATTATAACACTTAAGACTTCCAAAGTCCATGTGTATGTATCATCAGAGTTCTGATGACTGTCCCCATTCCTGTCCTTTTTGTCAAAATTAGATTATTTCATGGCTGTCAAACTTGAATGTGTTGATATAGCATTTCATAAAAATACTTCAGTGACACATTTACCTTTGGAGAGGGTCCCCAGTCTGTTAGTCAAGCACAGCAATCATTCAAAGCACAGCCTTGGGGTCCCCATATCGGCCTTTCCAGGCTCATTTGTTTGTCACCCTTTCGGTTCGTCTCTGCTATGGCAGGCTGACAGCGTCGTTGCACGTGTTTTAATTGTGTCTCTTAGCTTTGCTAGGCTCTCTGCTTGGTCTGCACCAACTTCCTTATCCTAAAGTTCCCTGTTCGTCCTACGAAGGCAACAACAATGTCCTATAAGGTTAGAAAAATAAGTCATCATATTCTTGCAGCAGAGGGAATGTTACAAGAAAGTAATTAAAGTTCACCTATGGTTGGGGATTTAGCTCAGTGGTAGAGCGCTTGCCTAGCAAGCGCAAGGCCCTGGGTTCGGACCCCAGCTCTGAAAAAAAAGGAAAAAAAAAAGAAGTATACTTTAAAGTTCACCTATATGAGAGCAAGAAACTTGGTGGGTCAGCACGTTGATTCAGTAGATAAAGGTGCTTGCTGTCGAGGCTGACAACATGAGTTCAAGCCCCAGAACATGTTTGGTTGAAGAACACCTACTTCTGCAAGTTGTCCTCTCACCATCACATCTCCACACACAGAGGAAATAACGTGTGGATATTTTTAGGCTGGAACTATTACACTTCGTGTAATGGGATCCCTAAGTTGATAAAGAGGAGAGGAGACTACTTGGAGGTCACTGATTTCCATCATGCAATACTACCATAAGTACTTACTAAATGTCTCCTATGTCCCAAGAATATGCACAGAATATGAGCATCCAGATAAATGTGAGGCTTGGGGAAACAGTGTGCAGAAAAGGACTCACGGATAGTACTTGACTGTGTAGACATTCAGAGACTTCCTGTGGAGTGGGATTCCGGGAGACATTCTCGGAATAAGGGAGCCTTCCACAGTATAAGAGGTAGACGGTGCACACACCGGGAAGTCCCAGTAAAGGTGGCTGTGCATGCCCACAGGAACAGGGCAGTTGTGGAAACTTAGTACAGAATAAAGAAACTTTCCTTTGAGGTCTGGGAGGAAGGGGTGGTCAGGAAGGAGGGAAGCTGATCGCATTTCTGATGCTGCCCAGTGAGGGTGAAGTGGGGTTTGGTTTCTGTTCTAATATGTGAATATCCACTGTCGCCAAGGTCTCTTTCTCATGTCTATGTTGTTGATTGGCGTGGAGAGGAAACTGCCCCCCTCACATATAATTTGTGAGAATAAGGATTAAGTGAGTCCATATCTCTTTATAACCTTTCCATATGAGGCTGGTTTTCAGCTATTTTAGCACAACGGTGGTGTTCCCACTTGTTTGTTATCAGGAAATCTGTCCCCTTGGCTTTTCTGTCACATGCAAGCTCTCTTCATAACATACGATTGACGAATACATAGGGGGCACAGTCTGTATTCTTTTGTAAATGTTTCTTACATATTATTAATTACATTTTAGCATTCCCTGTGGAATTCTAACTTGCCGAATTACTTTTTCAGCTAATCATTCTGGACTGGCGCAAGTAGTCTATCATTTAGGCCAAAACATTTGATATGACAGCACACATATATTTTAAAGATAGTCTAAGAAATCAATAAATTTTTGCCAACAGCTATCAGGAATCAAGAGAGCTCAAGTGGCTTGCCCTCAGCTAGCTGCGTGATTTCCAGCAGACCTGTGGCATCTCTGGGTGCCAGAGTTCCCTCTAGATATTGGTCTCATTGACTTCAAGGACTATTATTATTTTTATCTCCATATCGAGGATATTCCAAATATTGAGAACATTTCTGAATGCATTAGCCAGTCACGAGGGACTTAAGGGTACTGCTTTGAATAAATGGATATACTCACATGAATATATGTAATTCTGGAGGCCAAGAGAGGAGGATTGCCATTCAGTTGAGGGTACCACAAGCTATACAGTGAATTCCAGGACAGCCCTGACACCTTCTCACAGAAACACTATATTTTCCACATTTCAGGGAGCTGCCATCCCACAGTGAAGATGCGCCTTGCTTGTTAAAATTTTAACAAAGGAATTTGGGAGAATATATGTACTCATTCCCAAGCAACTGACCATCATGATTAGTACAATATACAAAGGATTGTCGGTGTAAACGGTTTGGGATGATTTCTGAAAAATGGCAGGCACTTGGTCAAATCATAATTCAGATTTTGAATTCGGATCTTTTCCTAAGCACAATGATGCCCGGACTTGATGGTCAGCATCATACGAGATAACTGGGAGATAACAAAGAGAAATAGTAATTCTACAGGATGATATATGCTTAAATTGGCATTTTGATACAATCTTATAGTTTACAATGGGCTTACTGATGGACTGACCTGGGCAGAGGCCTATCGTAAGTCCTGTTGCATCTGTACACGTTCTCTTTCTAGTTATCAATCACTTGCAGAGCCACCAGGGTGAGACGCAGACAGAACACATCAGACGAGGTGTTTGCCCACCAGGAACTTCAGTTTGAAAATCTCACAGTACAGGCCACAGTCTTATGGCCTTAAGGCCAATTAATAGCCTTATTTGATAAGGTAAAGGGAGAAAATGAAGCACTCCAAGGTCAATGGATCGGATCCAAACCTTGTTGTGTTTGTGTGCTTTGCTTTTGCCTTCTCCGAGTTATTCTCAGGATAAGTTGTCAGGCATGGGGCTCAAGGAGTAAACACCTTCAGAGAAGGCCACAGCATAGCTCTAATCACTAGTCTTACTTTCGTTATGTTTCCCAGGAACACAAGAGCTCCATGCAAACCATCCTCCCGCATGCTGTGCTCATGGCCAGTATAGGGCTGTGAGGGTTGTTTCATGATGACTTACCCATCATAGCTCTTCCTCTGTCCTTCCAACTTTCCCCTCAACACCCCTCCTCTCTTTGTCCTGCCTGTGTGATCTGGGATGGCAATTCGTATCAATGCTTTCCAATTTCAAAGGTCTTCATGTGCATTTTCTAGATCTGGTGACCCATGCTTTGGCCCTTAGATAAGGCTTCCCTCCCTCAAGCTCCAGTTCCACAATTATGATTTAAGTATACAACATGTAACATGAGAAGCTCCATCAGACTCCTCCCTACAATGATGATGATAATTACTCACCACTGTCAGCTTGACTGGCTTTAGAACTATGCAGGAGACACACTTGTGAATATGTCTGTGAGCACATTCCCCAGAAATTATCTGAGGAGGAATTAACCATCCTAAATGTGGACACTACAGTCCTATAGGCAAGGGTTTCAGGAATGAACCTCAATGGAGAACAAAACCAACAACATTCATTTCTCTGCCCTTCCTGACTGTTGATCAACATGACCAGCAATCTCATGGCTCCTAGCCTCCCCCTCACCCCATATACACACTGCTGGACTCAAGTTTCTTAAATCATATCATAGCCAAGAATTTATCACCAAATTCCATGTCTTAGAGACCTTCCCTAATACTTTCTCCAAGACGTTAATTTTAAGTCTTATATTTAGTGTTCTGATCCACTTTGAAGTAATTCACACATATAATATAGGTAGAAATCCACATTTTCTCATAGTGTGTTGTGAAAGAAAGGTTGGATCTTCAGGTTCTTGTTGCTATTTATAAAACATCTTCCTCTTAAAGAACAAAGGACGAGAAAGTCATTCCTCCCACAAGGTGCCTCCTAAAAATACACTATTAAGTCCTCAAGAATTTCATCCATTATACCTTGATTCTATTTATCCCCTCTCCCCAACTTCTCCCAGATCCACTGCTACCCAATTCCATACCCATTTTGCTAGGTCTCTGCTCTAGCGACAGAAAGTCACCAATGCACATGGTACGGCACAAAGCTTTCTCCTCTTGTCTGCCCGGAGCTGTTCTCCTTCCTGTCTTTGTGGAAATGCCAAGTAGTGAACAGATTCAGGTCTACAAGGAGATAGCCAAGCAGAGTGAGTCATTAGTCAACCCTTTTATGTGCATTTAGCCCTCTTTACCTTTGTAGGAATGTGTATTCAGTTCATAAATCTTTGTTGACTTGGTGTGGTGAATACAAACATGGCTGGATGAGACTGATTGTGTCTCTCGGGAGCTCCTCTTTAACCCCCACTGATTTATTACATTTATTATTTATTTATATGGGGCTGGGGTTCACCATGCCATGCATGTGGTGATCAGAGGACAAATTACAGGGGTCAGTTCTTTTCTTCTACCATGTGGAGCTCAGGGATAAAACTCGGGTAAGCAGGCTCGGTTACAAGCATTGTTTCCCTCTGAGCTATCTTACTGGCATTTCCCTTGACTTAAGATGTGTGAACCAAACTACATTTTCTGCTCTCACAGAAGAAGGCAAGAGGGACACAGATACCCTAATGCAATCAGCTAAAACTTCTACCATAAAGCCAGCCATGGGTAACTTATCAAGCCCTAGATGCCAGCCATGTTCATAGAAATCCTATGAACTGTGATGTCATTAGTGATATCATCTTTACAGATCATTACATGGAGCTCTAGAGGGATGGATCATTGCCGAATGGTACTTGACTTGGTGGTCTTGCTTACTACACCCAGGAGAAAGGGGCCTTGGAAACAAACACAGCAGATGAAAGGTTCAGCCAGGGCTGGGTAAGGACTTCTGGGGCATCAGAGATGAAACTCAGAAGATACCTGGGCGATGCACTCTAAGTCTTAAATGCTATTATGCATTTTTCATGACTAATTAATGCCCCGCTTTCCCTGTGATTCCATGGGGATTGTGTTTACTCTTTCACAGTTAATTAAACTAATGCGCTGTCCCTGATAGCCATGCAATTGTATTACCTAAGTGCTTTATACACGGCTCGATCAACAGCCGCAAAAACAGTTCAGCTCTCCGCACTGCCATCAGCCGATGCCCAGCCCGGACATAAAAGAGATCACTTTACCGATTCACTCCTGAAGAACCTAGGCCAGAGGGGCTACATTCTGGGATCAGGGAGACTCCGGAGGCACTGGTCACAGGGCAGCAAGCTTTCTCAGGGCCTGGGGTTTCACTTGACTCCGTTCCCCGAGTGCCAGCGGGGTGCCCGTGTGCGCGACCACTCTTTCAAACTTTCCAGGATAGAAATCCTGTCACCTTAGCCGAGTTCCTCATCCATCCAGACACTTCCGTTAGAAATTCATTTTTTGTGTATAATAAATTGCTTCTTCTTGGCGGAAAATCATTTCTCGCTGTTATCTCTGCTATCGTTACTTCTGCTGCACTTTAATGGACTTCACCTGATTATACGCTAGTCATTAAAAGCTTAGTCCAGGGTACAATGGTATCTTATGTAGAAGGATCCATGAGAGCTTTATAGAGGCTTACCAGCCACAGCCTTAATTTTACTCATTCGTCTTAATTTTTTGTAATCATTTTTTGTAAAGAGGGTATAATGTCAGCCTTGCTTCCCGGCCTCTGACAGATCCAATCTAGCAGATAATTACCATAAGGAAATTGATGCTTTAGTGTGCAGGAGAGAATTTAATTTACTCAGACATCCTCCAGTACAATGCATTCCAGAAGATATGAGGATTTAAGTTTTTAAGAAATTAAATTTTACTATTTAACATGATTACTTATGTTGAACATCATTACCCAGCTTTTTTAACTGTTTGAAATAATTACGAGCACACTTGCTATGTCTAAAATCCAGGCTCTGCATTAAATATGGGTTAAGGATCCATGAAATGAAAAGAAAGACCTGCACTCTTTTTTTTTTCACCCTCTCCCATCTTCCAAAAACTGCTTTTAAAACAGTCAGGGTAATGCTAAAACCGTTCTTCGGAAGATACAGACTCCTTTCGGCACAGAGCTTTAATGCATACTTTAACGTAAGTGTTATATTCTCTGGTCTGGCCTGTTTTAATTTTTGAATCTCACTGGGTCTGGTATGGGGCGAGGTTCTTAGTATGAAGGGGTAGAAGAAATGGGAAGCATTATGGTAGAAGGTGGTGGTTATGCCGGTGCACTTTCGCAAAGGCAAAAAGTATGGGTGAACTACCACTTCCGGTGCTTCCTCGTTCATGTTTTATAGTCTGGAGAGAAAGAAAACTCACACACACACACACACACACACACACACACACACACACACACACACACACACACACACCTCTCAAGGCACACAGGCCACATAAAATTGAAAAACAAAGACAAGAAATCAAATAAACTCAAGGAAGCCAGAACTGTCCTTAGCCGCTGCAGCTCTGTGACCAGGAGTCCCAGGACCCAGGCACAGGCTGTGTTTCTTTGGGTCCTCAGCCTTTGTGAACTGATTCCCAAGAGTTCCTCAATCCTTTCCTAAACGTGAAGTGAAACACTCAACAGGAAATTTCTGGACAAAGCCTGCCCAGAAGTTCCCTTTATCCAGTGCCTCTCCACGGTCACATTTCCTCTCGGGAGAAGCCAGAGCCTTCTGCATCTGCTGCAGACCCTGTGACCGTTTGAGGAAGAGTGGGGATTGCCCAAGGGTCCTCGTTTAGAATTCCCCCGACCCCGGGTGCGGAACCTGGGGGCTGCGGTGGTCCTGCTCTACCTTGGCTTCTGAATACATGTGGTGGGCTTTCTTCATTCATCCCGTCCCTGATGCTTGCCATTTCAAGAGTCTGGTAAATGTTTGGTAAGAGCTATAGAAGTGCTGAGATGGACGACCTGAAGTAAGTATATATAAAAGTGGTGCAAGCTGCCCCGCTGAGCCAACATCGCTTTTTCTCCCTCTGTCTGAAAAGCTAAATATAATTTGACTCAGGAATATACTCAGATATGTGACTTTAAGCAAAAAGAAGAAGTGCATATGCATGTGAAAACGTAGTAGGTGCTCCTGGTTCGAAGAATTCCCATGATACAGGCTCTGAAGAAATTCTGCAACCCCATAAACCCACTGATCCATCTTTCCTAGCATCTCCTGTGGTAGATATTCCTTTTCCGACTTCACAATGCAGAAAACGAGACTTAGAGGAAGGGCTCTTGTTTATTTTGTTTGTTTTAAGAAATTTTTATTCGCTCTTTGAGAACTTCACACATTTGCGCAACGTATTTAATCGAATTCACCCTGTCCTCCCCCAACTCCTCTCAGATGTGCTCTCACTCTCCCGGCACCCTCACAAGTGCTAATCTGTGCTGAAACGAGACCCCACCCTCCTTCAAGCCAATCTGACAGAATTCCTCCTGAGCTGCTGCTTCATTTAGTTACAATCAAGATCCCTCATCTAATTCAATCATTTCAAATCAGTCAGTCACTTATTCGCAAACATTTGCCAATAACCACCTCATGCAACTGTGCACTGAAGACGCTGGAGGTGTTAGGGATGCTGGATAAAAATTAGTGTCTGGGGGTTGGGGATTTAGCTCAGCGGTAGAGCATTTGCCTAGCGAGCGCAAGGCCCTGGGTTCGGTCCCCAGCTCCGGAAAAAAAAGAAAAGAAAAAAAAATTTAGTGTCTGCCGTAGCTGCTCATTGCTTCCTGTGTGTAGACATACGCGCGTCTCTAGGAACCCATATCAACACATCCGCCGATTCCCAATCTGAATCGCAAACACCATAGGAAAGGGCCCCTCATATGCTGGTTATTCTTTTCCCAGTTTACCACACCGACTGCATCCCCCCCAACCCTGACCACAAAGGAACAAGCCAGAGCTTCCTCTTTCCCATAGGCAAACTCTTGCCAGTGTGGGGTCCTCACATCTGCTCCCAAAGAAAGGTATATCTTTTGAACACTTCGAGTTAACCGTCTCGTTGCCGCATCAGTCCTGCGCTGAATCTTCTCTCACCTGGTTCCCTAACGAGAGAAAAGGACAGTTGTTTATGCTAAACAGACACGGCATTCAGAGTCAGCCTGTGGATTCTGACCTGCATTCTCAGCTAGTTCTCCTTCCCAGGCTTTAGTGAGGAACATAGCAAGGTAGCAACATAGCAGACACAATCTTGCGATCTACTTAGATGAAACAGATTAGATATCTCACATGGCAGCCATTCCACACCAAAGAACCACGTTTGTGCTCAGAAAAATAACACCAAACAGTGTAAACATTTTCCCTGGGACGTACCAGGGAAATGGAGAAAGCAGTCGGCTGGAATAACATCTATTACTGCCTCGTTTCCCTCTTTCCCTCCCTGCACTGAGCCTCCTGATGTAGCCTGTTTGATGTACTCCGAGATCTAGCTAATGGAAACTTCCTTCAGTTTGTAATTGCTAATAGAATGTTTTTAGGAGTTTAGTACATAAGACATTGATAACTAGGGCCATTCCTGCACCCGATGGAACACTTCTTTATCTGATTAACTTATAGATAACTACTCCCCAGAGCCTAGGGTCCCTGAGGTATCCCTTCTCATTTGTCCTGTCTGCCACTCCAGCCCCAGTGCCAGGCACAGAGTTGAGTGTGACTGTTTGGAAATGAGGAAAAAAGAATAAGTAAATTGGAGAGGTGAAACCTCAACTTTGTGGTTTTCTGAATGTACATTTGCTCTGCTGGACTCACAGCTCTGTGTCCTGTTATGCATTTCCTCAGCCTAGCCATCTTCAAACCCCTGATGGTACCTGGGTACAGATCACTCAGGCAAACAGGCTACAAAGAGATGGGATTCACTACTCCAGTAACTTCACAGACAGCTACTGATGATGAACACCTCTAAGTCAGTAGGAGTTAATTCTTGAAACTGATTTTCCCCCCAAACACCAAAATAAAATGTTTTAATTTAAAAATATAGAACTTAATGTGCTCTTTTCTGAAAGGGAGAATTAGACTGCTCTCTCGGAGGAACTTTGTTTGGGTCCACTGCACCCTCTACATGAAGTTAGACCTGGTACATGTTCCTCCATTACCTGGCTTCCTGCAGATCTGAACTCATGTTCTGTCAGAAGTTGGTTTAGTAACTCCAGTGGAGCAAGAGAGACACCAAGTCACCCACAAAACTTTCAACCCAAAATTTATCCCGTCTACAAGAATCAGGCACGGGGGATGGAGTAGAAACGGAGGGAATGGCTGACCAATAACAGGCCCAACTTGAGACCCATCCCATGGGCAAGTGCCAATCCCTGACACTGTTAATGATACTCTATTAAGCTTGCAGACAGGAGCATGTTGTCCTCTGAGATGCTCCACCCAGCAGCTGATTCAGACAGATATAGACACCCATAGTCAAACAGTGGATGCAACTTGGGGATTCTCATGGAAGAATAGGAGGAAGGATTGCAGCCCTAAAGGGGATAGGAATTCCACCGGAAGACCAACAGAGTCAACTAACCTGGACCCTTGGGGCTCTCAGAGTCTGAACCACCAACCAAAGAACATACATGGGCTAGACCTATGCCTCCCTGCACATATGTAGCAAATGTGCAGCTTGGTCTTCATATGGGTCCTGAACAACTGGAGTGGGGGCTACCCCAAAAGCTGTTGCCTGTGTGGGGGTTATGTTCTTCTAGCTGCCTTGTCTGGCTTCAAGGGGAGAGGAAACACCTAGCCTCACAGAGACTTGAAGTACCAGGGTAGGGAGATAGCCAGGAGGCCCCACCCACTCAGAGGAGAAGAGGAGGAAGATGGGGGGAAGGACTATGGGAGGGGATGACTGGGAGGTGGGCAGTGAGTGGGATGTAAAGTGAATAAGTGAAAAAATAAATTAAATTAAATTTAAAAAAAGAAGTTGGTATTGTAAGCATTGGCCATGTGTAAAGTTGAAAAGCAGCAGGCAAAGAGGTGTCATATAACCAAGTCCCTGCTAGCGAGACTAGAAACTTAATCCTCATCCTCTCTATACTTCGGGTCTTTTGGCTTCCGGGGTCTATGCCCTATTAAGGCAGGGACATCACCTCTTTTTAACTGTAAGCTGTGTTGCTGGGCATCTTCAAAGAAAGTATTTTCTTTTCTTTTTTTGCTCGTCTGTAAATTATTGGTGCACAGACAGAATACCATAACTATCCATGTTTCCCACCCTGCACACAAGCCCACTCATTCCCTAAGCCATGACCATTGCATTCACCGTGTAATTGACCTCTCCTTTTCTGTTTTTCCTTCTTCCGTGTCCTCACTGTGCTTTGCCTGGAGGATTACAGTAGCTCTATCAGACACCCAGGCCTTTCTCCTGCTCAATCCACCCCATCTCCGGCAGCTTTGACGAGTTTCTAAACCGGGGTCTTCACTTTTCTCAGGGGATCCATATCACCGTAGGACAAGATCTCCAGGTTTGCATGGTCTCCTCGTGGCCCTCTCTGTCATGCCCCACCTCAACCTTGCCACTTCCCTTCTCTAGTGTGTTATTAACCACACCCTCACTGGGAACTTCACTTGAGTAACACCACAGGTAGTTCCCACATCGTGAAATGACCTTGGCCTTCTTCAGTCTTGGATGCATATTGTTTCTGCAGTTAGAGCTTCATGTCTTCTACTTCAAACTGTCAGAATCCAGTCGAAGCCTGGCTCCTCTGTGTTTCTCCGGCTTCGCCACTCAGATGAACAACTTTTTGACCTACCTATCCACCATGGAGCCTAGCAGAAACTAGCACTCTACAGACTCTGGCCCATTTTGACCCTGTCACCAGGTGACCAAGACATCATGAGGGAATAAATTTGCCTCATCAGCCCCAGGGAAAAGGAGTGGTAACTTCTTAAGGTTTACTGTGGAGATGGATCAGTGTTATATATGTCATCTACTTAACACATTATCTAACATACAGTGTTCAGCAAAAATAACTACAATGATTATGTTGCACAACTGTATTGGCTATTTCCCAATGTCTTCTCTGAACTATGACAACTCTGTACTAAAAGAACTTGGATCTCTCTCTATGTGTCTACCCATGCCTCAAAACCTTGGTACCAAACCTCTGGATAAACTACAAAATGCCCAACCAGAACAAAAGGTTCCGCCTACTGAAGCTCATAGGCTCTGATGACATTTTCCAGCTCAGTGGACTGAAGTTGGACCATCTTGGGGCATGGGTGTTAGGCACCATACTACAGCAAGCCGTTGGCATCCTGAAAGACATTCAAAAGCACTAGATAGAAAAAGACAAACTTAAAACACAGCCCCCAGTAAGACATTATCATTTTTTGCCACAGAGAGTTGGCAGAGGAACTGTTCATGGGGTTCACATCTATCAGGAAACCCCAGAGGATCTGTAGAGGGAAATGGTCACAGTGGTGGGCTTTGGGCTCTTGGGGTGATGGCTGACTGAGGCAAAGGGAACTGAAAGGGACACTGACTGTTTGACACAAGAAGCTAGTCCGATTTATTTTTTCTGGAAATCAGAGGATCTGTGCAAACATAGACGAGAGGCAGAAGTGACACAGTGTCACCTCCCATACAGCTGGGAGCATCGATTTAAAGGGTGTGCACCTAAAGTGTGCTGGAAAATTCAGCTCTGCCACTCAGGGACTACTTAAGCATGAATGTCACTGAATGTCCACGTTCTCACACAAAAACCTATTTTATAGATTTTTAACATATACCATATACCCATAAAATGCAACAATTTGTGGCCATAAAATTAAAGTTACCTAAAGCATTTCTGCATATTGATATACATTCAGTATCTGGTAGGAGTCTCCAAGAGGCTAAGAAGAAGAGAATGAAGATAGGAGCATCTGTAGGCAACTGAAAGAATTGTGATCCACTGTGTGGAGCTATTCATGGAGCAGTTCCATGCCTCCAGCGGGATGTTCGACACTGCATGCTGATTTGTTTATTTCCATCTTCGTTGAATGCCAGTGTGTTGGGCGGCCCCCTTTCTTCTGGAAACTCTCTTGATTTGGAGAATCCAGATCGTCCATCCAGCCCTACCCAACAGCATTTTTCTCAGAGCATCTCTGTACACCGATCAGCAATAACAGGGTTAATGATGCTCTCCTTCAAAGAGTCACAATTATGTTTCAGCGTTAACACTCATTAAGATGAATGACAGGGCATTATAAGTACTGTTTCAATTTGAAATTGAAATTATATCAATTAGCCTTTACACTAGCCTAAATAGATTCCATTTGGTAGCTTAAAATGTATTCAAATGCTACAATTTTAAATACAAGGTTTCTTTTATGTTTTATAATCAAAGTTAAAGGTTCATAATAATAATCATGTCTGTTTGTATACTCCCTTGTCTAAGGGAAAAGGGGTAGCAGGGACCATCATCCCAGAACTGCTGTGGTATAACAAGAGTAACAAAGTGGCTATTAGCCAAAGGGGAGGACAGGAAAAAGGCCCCTTTAGACTGCTGTAAAGGGTGAGATATGGTACTCAAATGAGTCTGTAAAGACCACACTCTTTCAAAATCAACACTGGCTGTTTAGCAAGTGTGAAGCCCTAGGTTTGATCCTCAGAGTGGGACTAAGCGGGGTGGGGGTGGGGATGGGGGTTCTGTTTTCTGTCTACCATCTTTAGATGGTCCTCTACCCTGAGCCATCAGGTGAAAGTTCTACAGCCCTACAAACTAGGTGTGACCCTACTCTCAGTTCCCACTGGGCCCATCCTGCCCCCACTTTACTTCCTCTACAGCTTTGTACAAGTTTACCCTCTATTTAGGTGTAAGCTTCACTGGAGGCCATCTAGTTTCAGTCATGTCTATAGGTACACTGAAAAGTATGTGCCTATTAAAGTAACCAGACATTGTTCTAGCTCATCGACGTTTCCAAATACAGACATATTCAGCATCACGGAGTACATCTGCCTCCTGCAAAACTGCACAGAAAGCTCATGCCAAAGTGATGCCTGAAAAGTAAGGACTTGGGAGATGACCTGGCCACCAGAACAGACCACCATGATTGGGATCTGGGCCCATGTAATCAGGGGCATGAGATGGTCTGTTTTATATCCCTGCTCTTCTCTCTGTCATACAAGGATAAAACCAGAGGTTAGCAGTCTACAATTAGAAAGAGGACCCTCGCTGGTGTTTGAGATGGTTTTAAAACCACAGGACTAGTGATGGTGATCTGTCTTTGCAAGTAAAGGCACTAGCCACCAAGCTTAGCAGCTCGAGTTACATCCTCAGGATTCAAATGTGGAAAAGAGAATCAATTTCTATGAGTAGTCCTCTGACCTCCACAAGTGCACTGTGGCAGGCAAACACACATGCACACACACACAAACACACACACACACACACACATACACACACTAAAAAATTAGTAAATAAGTGTGATATAAAAATTTAAGAAGGAAAAATAACATAATGTAAAACCAGAGGACTACTGTCATGACAAAGATTCTACCTACATGACTTGAACAAATAACTTTGCCTTGAAAATGAAAATATCCCTCAAATGTCTTCCATTCCCTTCTATTTCCAGGACGTGTTAGTGAAATAAGATGTTAGCCTTCCCGGAGTCTTCAGCTTTTTCATAAAGCAAGGATAATGATTTTCATATGACCAGGCCTGTAGGAAGTTATCCACGGAGCAGCATACAGATAAGAAACCAATTCTGAACATATGGAACTTTGAGACATTAAAATCACCTATGGAGAAGTGCCCATTGGTCTAATAGTGGCACAACTATAGGGTAAGTGACAGCTTTATGGGTTTGAGACTCACTTTATAAAAGGAAATGTCATACCTGGTATTATAATCTTGGTCAAAAGCCTATGGCTTGGAAAGTCATAATCCCATGGGTGGAAACTACTGTTACTTTGTTAAATGGTCATACTGTGTAAGCACCTTCTAAAATGTTATATTTATATCCATAGATCTTGACAGCTTTCAACCCTAGTCAGAGAAGCTTCTTTTTGCAATGGGATGAAGTAAATACAGAAATACATAACTAGTCAAAATCCATAGAATGAGAGAGTTGGCACTGTGCCCTAAGCTGGACATCTATATTACTCCCACTACTACCACCAAGGCTCGGAGTACATCAAGCAAGAGGAGGTGGGAAGAATGTAAAAGCCAGAGGTTGCAAAGAGTGCTATGTCCTCTGGACATAACATGACCCTGGCACTTATGAACTCACAGTGGCTAGGATTACCTGAGTAAGGCTATACAAGGTCAAGTCAGTCAAAATTCTTGCATTGAAGGGGTAGATAATCTCAAGAACCCATACCTTACTGAGAAGCTATGAGTAGATGATAGTTGCTATGGGAGGGAGAGTCACTTTTTTTTTTTAGGATGTAGCCTTGGGTAGGTTTGCTATACTATGAGTGGCCACAAAGCCATGCACACAGGGGCATCACTAATTGGACTTAGTGGGCTATAAAAACCAATGCTATCAGGTTGGAGGGAGAATGTTGAAGGTATTCAGGAAGTCGAGGGTGGATATGGGCTTGATAGTGTCATATTTCATTGTATATGTATGTGAACTTCTCAAGAATAAAGAAAAATAAACAAAATTACTCATGGCACCTGCAAGGCAGCTTTGCCAGTCTATGATGGTGTAAATATAGCATCATCTGGTCAAGAAGGAAGATGAATTGAGTGTCATCTGTGGGGTGTGTGTGTGTGTGTGTGTGTGTGTGTGTGTGTGTGTGTGTGTGTGTGTGTAATCATGCAGATAACAGGTATGTACATATGAGTGTGCCTATTAAGGCCAGAAGTAGATGTCAGATGTTTTTTCCTGTTACTTTTTTCCTTAATATTTGCAACAGGATCGCTCACTAACTGAGACTTACAGACTTAGCTAGTCTGTCTGAACAGCGATCCCTTGGGATCCTTTTGTTTCCAATCCCAGCACTGGGACTGCAGGGGAGTGTCACACAGCCAGCTTTTTACATGGGAGCCAGAATTCATGTCCTGTGCTTACACAACAAGCACTGAACTCATCCAGCTCTCTTCCCGGATTTATGAGTGCCATTTTGTAGATAGAATCTTTCCTGCTCCTTATCCCCAAACCTCTTTTTTTCTTAAAGATTTATTTCATGTATCTGAGTACACTGTCACTGTGTTCAGACACACCAGAAGAAGCCATTGGATCCCCTTTACAGATGGTTGTGAGCCACCATGTGGTTACTGGGAATTGAACTCAGGACCTCTGGAAGAGCATCAGTGCTCTTAACCGCTGAGCCATCTCTCCAGCCCATATCCCCAAACCTCTTATCCCTAATATTTTAAAGTCTAGTTAGCTAAGATAAGCAATGTGCTTGGGACATCGAAAAAGATTTTATCTGCCAGGTATTTTTGTTAACATCTCAGAGTCACCCAAATTTTATCATGGCAGTAGATAATGGGATAGGAAAGAGCTCTGCACTGTGCATCTTCACCCCAAAGTCTATTCATTGTTAGGGACCTCAGATGGCTTCCTGGTGACATGGAGTTTTGAATGGTTACTTGCTTCTGGAGTTCTGAGAGGATCAAATGCAATGGTCTACATGACAGAACTTTATAAACCGAAACTAAATGCAAGCATTTAAAAAAAACAAAACTAAAATAAAGAAAAATATTTTTTTGGTCTGACCTAGAAAGACTATTGGGGATTTCCGGAGCGAGGTCGTTGCCCTTGATCTCCCTTTGGCCAGGAGGAAGTTACCATCTTGGGAAAGGCAATTCCTAACCATGGAGCCCAGGAAGGGCAACCTTGAGACGTGCTGCTGAAGGCACCAGGGAAACAGTTGCTATAGGCAGACACTAAGCTGCTCTCTTCACTCGTATGTTCTTATGATCTTCCCAGAGACAGACCCTCACAGGATAGGAAACTAGAAGCCTGAACCCAATCTCACACCCAGACAGACTTTGTCACAACCATCCTCTGCCCTTCTAAGGGTTCCTTCATTCTTCCATTACTTTGCTTTATGAAGAGGGTATCTGAGCTTTTAGGCCTCGTTCATTGCAGTGTGTTTGCTTTCTTCCCTGGGATGCCCCTGTGCACATAATAAATGTACTTGTATAGCTTTTCTCCATTGATCTGCTGTTGGCTAAAGCAAACAGGCCATGGAATACCTCAGAAAGTGAAGAGAAAGTCTCGCTCCTGTCCTATTGTGCTTTGGCTAATAGCCGCTGATTCCTACTCAGCTCTCAGTAGGTGGGTCCAGTACTGGTTCTGTCTCAGAAGTTGTTCCTCTGCTGCCTTTGGCTCTGGCCTCTACCAGGTAGTCATCCTGTTACCCATGGATGTTGCCGAGAGCACCTGCTTTTGTGGACACAAGATTTCTTTCCTTCTAGCCTAGCTCTGCTCAGATGCAAACGTCACTTATCTGAGCTACCTGCAGAAGTGTGGGGGAGACCTGCTGAACAGTAGTCCCAGAGGTCAGAAGCTGTGAAGCACTCTGCTATTGCAAAAAGGACCACGTCAGATGGAGACCAGGCTTGGAAGGCATGTCCCCATCCCCATTTAGATCTTTCTCTTGTGTACTGTCTCGTCTTCAAGACCATTCTCTTCTTTGGCACATGGGCTGCTTCTGCTTACATGCAGAAATCTAAGAAAATTCACTGTGATCTAAAGATGTGAAGGTAGTCCCTGTCCATGTGCTTCAGCTTTTCCAAGTTTGCTAGGACCAGGACTCACTGGAGTTCAGAAATACTCACTCCTGCGGCTCAAAAAAGGAACAGAAGTAGGCCAAAGTCTCTCCTGGTCTCTGCATTTAGAGACAGTTGCATTGAAAAATCACTAGAACTTAGAAGTCAGAAAGCTTAGTTACCAATGCCATCTCTGATAGTGACACACTGGAGTCATTTGGAAAATGGTGTCCACAATGGCGATGTTTAATATTGTGAATTTGTCATCACTCAACAGAGAGGGATTATAATGACTGTGAATATCGTGAGTTTGTCCCTGTACCTGCCCTATCGGAGATAATTTGTTTCTGTGCATCCTTTTCCCCTTGATATTGCAAAGTAGTAATAAAAAAAACCCCACTGTTCTCCTTCCACATTCGTTCTGATTTTGTCTTCCTCCCATCATCCCTCGAGCCTTAATTGACCCTTTATTACTCTCTTGCTCCAGTCATTTCCCATTTCCAATATAGTTCCAGGCGGGTAACTCTAAGCTGTTGTTTGAACCTGTCTCACCATAAATACAATTTGACAAACTATTTCCAAGCAGTCAGTAAATGCGAGAAGGGAGGTGGGCCTTACTTCTCGTCTCATTGAACCTCACGCGTCTTTTCAACATGAGCAGCTGAGCTGAGAGTCGATGGCGATATTATTTTTTTTTGCTTAGATTTTAGACAATAAAAACTGTGATCATCAACCTGGGGATAAATTCAGACTTGCCCCCTTTCTCTTTGCTGATAGAAAAAGGTCACTGACGTTACAAGAAGGATGTTGTGCACACAGGACAAAGCCCAATGACTACAGCTCTGTGCAGGGAAGTCATGGACCACTGAGCTAAGAAAATACAGAAAAGGAGAAACTATATTGCTCATTACCACCTCTCCCATCAAATTTTGGGAAAGAGGTGAAGACATGGAGTTGGCACATTATTTAACCACTGCTTAACATTTTTTAAAAAAAATACACAGAGATCATCCTTTCTCACAGCAGAAAATGTAAGAGCAGTGCCTCTCCTTTAGCCTTTTCTGTGGAATGTGGATGACAATGGTCAACTATTACCAAAGAAACAAAGCTATTTTTACAATATTGGAGTAGAGAACCTTTTTTAAAGATATCTGCATGTGACCTGTTCTATCTTCTTAGGAGACGGATTCCATTTTCCCTTTATTGGTTGAACTCTTAGCTCCCCAAGTATCAAGGTCTACACCTTCCTCCTGAACTTACTTGTCTCAAGGTAGACATCTGGTATCCCTACTGCAGCAGAGAGCTGGGGATGTATACCTTGAGGCCTACAGTGCCATGGTCCAGGGGTGGATTGTTAATAGGTACGGACACTGAATGAAAAGGTTTTCCATGAACAGTAGTAATGATTCAGAGCCCTGTGAATACACTAAAAAATTGCTCAGTATAAATATAAACTACAAAGAAGGTTCCCGTCATCAAGCTATATTTTAACCAAAGTGGTGTGCCTTAGTACAGAAGGAAGAAGGTATTCAGAGGCCTAAGAAACTAGTTGTGCCTGGCTATCGAAATGGGAAAGTCTATTTCTTGAGGTTGAATGCTGAAAATACTTTTACCATCATATAGAGGGAAAACTCAGATGTCCTCACATGGATCCCCACACAGCGTGTGTCTGCCAACAAAGCTGGATTCTCAAGAAGAGTCCAGGCAGGCCTGGAGAAAACAAAATTAGGGTTACATGTGCAAACAGAGGTTAATCTTCATTACCAGCCTTAGCTGGATTTAGAACACCCAGGAGATGCACATTTGGATATGTCTGCAAGGGTGTTGCCAGAGAGACGTAACGAAGGAGAGAAGGCCCACCATGGATAGGAAGTGCCATGCCACCAGAATCACCATGACCCGTATATAAGAGAGAGGAAAGAACACTGGCCAGGCGTTTTGCATGGCAAAAAGTAGAGGGGGAGCATGAGATGGAAATGTTGGAACTAAGAGCAGCACACAGATAGCAGCAGGTACACGTGTCATGAGTCATGGTTTTTCCAGAGAAGAAGACACAGGGTGAGTTGTACAGACAAATGAATTTCAAGTAGATGTCTCAGAGATGCTGAGACTGGCAAGAAAGCAAACTAGAATTTGCACCTTGTCATCTCGATAGTATTTAAAGCACCTTGGAGAAAAACCCTCTGGGACAATCTGTTATGGTATTTCCATAGTTGTTTAACTGAGGTCAGAAGCATCACCCTCAACTCAGGCAAAACACACTCATGGGGTAGACAGGGTCCTGGACTCAATATGGGGAAGACAGCGTAAGAACTGGCATTGTTTATTTCCTGATGGTAGATGGCTCGTGGCCAGCCTCATGCTTTGCTCTCCATGATGGACTGTGCGTGCTAACTGTGAGAAAAGCACCCATCTTTTCTGAAACACTTCTCGTCTGAGCTGGTCACCCTAATGAGAAATGTGACTAATACCTAGGGATCCCAGAAAGAGGCGATGTAGGTTGGTGCACTCATTCCTTCCTTTCCTGGGAACCTGTCTGTTCTCCTGTCTGATTGGATGAGTCCTCCTGAATCTGTGAGGGTCGTCTGCTGAAACCTACCTCACAATAACATTTAGACTTCATTGGCCAAGATTTGGTCATGAGAGCCAAGTCAAATTGATGCCTCAAATTTCCCATTATACTGAGAAAAGTTGTGGGTGTGTGACTCTACATATCTCTGAGTTGACTGATTCGAGTGGACATATTTTGTTGGGGCCATATAATTAATTTTTAAATGTGTGATAAATTCCCACCCTCCAATCTTTTGAGCTGGTCACATTTTGTAACCCGGTGCTCACACTCTCTACTTTCTGCTACTAGGACACAGGGTGATTCTATTTTTATGGTTTACATCAGACCTGACAATATTGAAGTTTGGGGTATGGATAAATGCTAGGCTTAGAATATCTTGACATCTGATCTATAATGATCTAACTTTTGTGGGAAAAAATGATGAGAATATGAGTGACTGGATTATTGCCCCATTCTTAGATCTTCCCATGCTACTCTTTTCTAATTAAAAAAAATGTACATGGATATTGTGCTTGCATGTCTGACTATGCACCACCCAAGTGCCTGGTTCACAGTGGAGGCCAGGAAAGGGTGATGGATCCCTGGAACTAGAGTTATAGACAGTTAAGAGTCACAGGTAGGTTCTAGGAATCAAACTAGTTCCACAAGAAAATCAAAACGTGCTTTTAACCACTGAGCTATCTCTCCAGCCCTTACTACAGTGGTCTAAGAAAGCATCAGATTGACCCGAGCCTACTGATCAGCCACAGGTCCCCAGGAAGCTTTACCTCCCTCAGATCCATGCTGACAGGTACTGTTACCCTCCAGGTTTCTGGAGTCTTCAGGTTGCTGTCATACTTTGAGAGCTTACCCTTCTTAGCCTCAGAGTACAGCTAAGCAACAACTTGTAACTTCTTATTAGAAGACTCTTCACAGATGCTAGCTTAGCACTAAGGGATTATGATCTAGAAGCAAAAACTTAAGGCTGATGTCCCCTATTCCTGCTCCTGACATCCTCTGCCTCATATAAGCAATGCACTTCCTACTTGATCCCAATATCACTGCCAAATTGTCTGACACATTCATCTTCCTTAGGACCTACTGCCCATTTCAATCCTTACCCATACTGGGAATCCTTAATATGGATGGGGAGAAACAGATGATTTCTTAACACCATCACCACAACTTGATGGAAATATGTGTGATTCAAGAAACCTGAACTCAACACTAATCTCGGCAGTTTACTCTGAAGCAACTACTAAAGACATATATCATCTGGTTTTGTCACCAAGAACAAAGGACACCCCACCTCCAGGCTGCATTAGACCTTCAGAACCTGATCACTGTATGTGCACCAGGTCCAGTACGGTAAGGCATTTGTGCTCCCAGCTTGGTAACTGAAAAATAGGAAGTTCACAGCTCAAGGTAGGGGTCTGGGAAGCATCTAGTGGCTGGGACTCAGGATTGCATCATATTGCCATGACAGAGAACAAATAAGACACAGGAACAGAGCCTGTTCTGACTCAGTGGCCTGCCACGTGCTAGTACCAGGTGCCTTATCCTGTCCTAGGTGGGAGTATGAAAATGGCCTTTAGAACCATTCCATGACTCATGCACGAGGCGCCATCAGCCTTCATAACCACTCTTCTGGAGAAAGTGATGCTTTGATTCTAACTTCCTTTTTAAGTAAAAAAAAAAAAATGCTGTGGGATGTGTGGGATTGAATCTCCAAGTTGCTCAAAATATTTGAAGCACAGAATAAAAATGTTAAAAGACACCAAATTTTGCTTTATCTTCAAGATATAATGCTACAGTGGTAATTAGGATATTTTCCCTTTTCAATTTTTCAGAGGAATTGAATTGTATTAATCTTTCATAGGACACACAGTTCTTAGTTATTAAAATTGATTTTTAAGGAGGAAAAGTGAACTAGAATTTTAGACCTCTTTCTTCCACCATTAAAGAATACTCTTGAACTAGTATGAATAATAAAATTGTTACCACTAGGAAAGACATGCCTATAGGATATTGACTTTAAGGTAGAGGGTAAATCCACTCAATATTTATTTGCTGGGGATCTTTGAGAAGTGGATGCTAAATGAAAAGGTACCAGGCTTGATCTGTATTTTCCTTCTTCAACCATCTTCTCTTCAAGGGAAGAGACATAGTCTGGGTGATTCAGTGAGTATAGTAAATTCAAAAATAATTTAAATATAAGTCAGTAAACCATGGTTGGTTTTAATCTGGCATAACTAGATACATCCTTATTTGTTCCTTGTGTTATTAAGAATCCTATAACCACACTTCTTTCCTAAGGACAGGATGGTCTCTGATTCCGTGTCTGACTCCAGCTCTACCTTTATTTGCATCAATCCTTTTGGGGAAAACTGCCCCTAGCCAGGAGAAACCGCTTCTTGCTCTGATCAACCCACCCTCTCTCTGTTCCACTGTTTGGCAACCCTGCTGTCTCTGTCTTAAATCGTTACCACCCAAATCTGAATGATGCCCGATCTGACTTATTTATTTGCTGCTGCAAGCCCATGTTATCCGTTCCTTTTGGTTGACAGGGAGATTTTCCTTTCTTGTGTCTCACCAACCTCAGCTGTGTCCCCATATTATCAGACTTTTCACCTACATGCCTTCTTGGAAATGAAGCAAGATGCTCTCTAACTGGCAAGGAGATCATGATGTGTGACAGAAAGAAAATGAAAAGAGAATGGTTTCTCTGAGGACCACCCCCACAACCCCGGACAGGACCTTGGATGGACCATAGAACTTGGCTAAATGAAGAAGTGACAGGGATGTTCGAGAAAGGATGGGTATGAATGAGGGAGACACAGGTCTGGACTGGAGCTGTGAGAATTACGTGGGCTACAAGTAGGGGAAGAAAGACAGGAATCTCAGGTGGCCACAGGCCTCGGTCTGCTTCAGTGTTGCCTTACATGTGTGTGTCAGCTTCCTGCTCTAAGAAATTAAGATTCCTTGGCACCGTGCAGTGAGAGAAAATATTTCTGGTCATTCTGAAACACAGAGCAGATGGCAAACTTGTAGTTTAGGGAAGTAGATTAATTTGGTTAGTGCGTTGACTTTCTCACCTAACTGGGTAGTTGAATAAACAGACTACCTGCTCTGACCTTATGTTCTTCCCGGCTGACATAGAAATCTTCACACCGGATCCTAAGGCAGTGGGTGGATGAGATGTGTGACCCTCTGAGAGAGCCAGCACAGTGCCCACAGATCATTTCCCATCCTTTAAAGGTCCCTGTTACCCGAGCTGCCCTGCTCCCCGCTGAACTGCACTAGGAACAAATATATGATTTGGCCAGAGAAGCCAACAGGGAGTCCAGATGCCACTCTGGAGGGTTTTGTAGCTAAGTGGAACTTTTTATGCAGGAAAGCAAGGTAAAAGTTTCCCAAGGGGTTTCTAGAAGATTTCCAGCACTTCCTAAATTAGCCCTGGCCAGTAAAACCACGAGAGATGACTTCCTGGCAGGGCTTGGCACTTCCATTTCCAGTCCCAACCGAAAGCAGGAAGCATCAAGACAAGTCATAATTCAACTCTTCAGTTGCCTTCCAAAATTATCCACACTCAGGTCCCTTGACATTTGCACAAAAGGTCAGGAGTTGTTCTGATTTTATCTGCTCCAGGTTACAGACTTGTTTTTTAACCCAACCAATTGCTAATGAAGATGTCTTGAGTCTCCCACCATCCCTACATATAAGGAGCATGGTTCTCTGGGCCGAAGAGTTCCGTGCAATCTGCAGGAGCCCCTGCAGACCTGAGCTAGAGAGCCATTATCGTGGGAAGAGCGTGTTAAAATCTTGCCTCTTAGATTCTGACTGCTTGGAAACGACTCAGGGCTTGCTAACCATGTGACAGTAAGCTCATGCATTAGGGTGGTTACTACTAAAGAAACTGAGAGTAGCAAGTACTTCAGAGGAGGCAGAGACCGTGCCTGCTGTTGACGGGCATGTAAAATGGTACCATCACCATGAGAATGACGCTTGAAAGCGTACAGAGTGAAACACACTATTCATCAAAGGAAGGGCAGACATGTTGGTATTTGTGTCACTTTGGTAAGATGCTCCGTGTCTGCCCACTGGAGTTGAATTTGTAGGAAGGGGGATGGTATTTAAAAGGAGCAAGGGTGAGGTGGGGACGATGAATCAACAACACTCAATGAGTAAAGCTTAAGTTGGTGCCCATGGGATGCTGATGGCGGCTGCTCAACCGTGGAATGAACTGTACACATTTGTATCATATGCATTTTCTTACAGTTTTTAAAATGAAATGAAGACACTCTGAATTTTCCAGAAGAGACTCTAATCATTGAAATTCATATCTGTGTGTGTGTATGTGTGTGTGTGTGTGTGTGTGTGTGTGTGTGTGTGTGTGTGTTTGTGTGTGTACATGTGCATATGTGTTTGGGCATGTACATGTGTGTCTGTAGATATGGATATCATGTACATAATCTTAAACATCTAAGCATAACAACTAACCACACTTAGTGGCCACAGCTGTGACTCAATGGCTTGACAAGTACATGAAAAGTACACGTGTACAGAGGATTCTAGCCTCCAGGCAGCCATCTTTTCTGGAAGGTTTGAACAGCAAAGATTCAATGGCCAGGTGGTCATTCTTGTTTCTAGCTATTGGACACATTGGAATTTTCTAACTGATATAGAACAAAGCATAGACACTCTGCTCACAGGAAGCCATGCCTTGTCCCTAGCACATGCTCTAGCAAGTCCAGACACTACCAGTAATGGCCTTGCCCCCACTGTTTCCTTAGTCCTTTTGCCTCTTTCTTCTCTGCTGCCCTTATCTTTATTGGAATGAGTTTGCCTCCCTTGCTGCCCTGACTAAAGATCAAGGGGCATTGAGCAAAACATTTAGAAAATAACCATTCTGTTATGTCAACTTGAGGGAGGTGGGGAATAAAATCAAAGGATAGAATTGTTTCTTCGAATTAGCAGATATTTCTTTATCTGTGTTCATTGGCTATCCATTGTGGTGCCTCTAGACATCTGTAAACCAGCACAAAACAGGCCTCGTAGAATTTATGGCATCCTTTCCTATTTCACTGCTAAGGGAAGAGGTGATCTGTTCTGAATGTGTTCTGAGGTGTGAGCTCACCAACATCCTCCCTTTGTGAAGGAGTAGAATGGTGGGTGCTGGTAGATGGTGTGTTGTAAGCCCATGGGCTAGGCAGCTTCAGAAGATGCTAAGCATGCTGGTCTCCTTTACTCTCATCACCTTTGCCTCACTGAGCCAGGGAAAACTGTGATATCTGCTGCAAGAAATGATGGCACCGTGATCCACAACTCAACTCTATCTAAGTTGAAGACACAGCATCTTCTTTTTGTCGCACTTCCCGCCTCCTGTACTCTCTCCCTCTTTTCTACTCCGTGATGGTCGAATGGTCAACGTTGATTTATCACACTCTCGACTCACCATTGCTGAGACTGATTTCCCGGATTAGATTAATTAGATGGAGGGTCCACCCTAAAGTTAGCTGCACGCCAGCAATCATTGCCTTCTGCTTTCTGCATATGAACACAGTGTGAGCAGCTTCCTCTAGCTCTTATGATTAGAACTTTCCTGCTATGGTGGAAAGGGGGTATATCAGAAGCAGAATTTGCTCAATAGAGACACTCACCACAGGACAATCTGCTTCCCTAAGAGGGGGAGAAGATAATCTCTCTCTCCCTCTCTCTCTCTCTCTCTCTCTCTCTCTCTCTCTCTCTCTCTCTCTCTCTCACACACACACACACACACACACACACACACACACACACACACACACACAGATAATACAGGGCAATAAATAGGACCATCACAGGGAAGAACAACTTAGCGCATGGTAATATATAATGAAGACACCATCAATGCTTTCTATAATAGGATATAATGAGTACTCTATACTTGCTTTCTGAAAACCCCTCCTGCCCGGCCCCCTGAGTTACACAACAATGAAGAACAGTCAGGAATTATGAACCCCAATCTCAGTCAACCTGGTTCCAGCTCAGCCAAACAAATAAAAGCCCAAGACTCTCTTTGCCTTGAATATCTTAAAAAGCCTAGCATCTTCTCTTTTGAAAATATTGTTTGTTTCTTGTGGTCTGTGGGGGGTGCATGTGTCACAGTCCAAATGTGGAAGTCAGAGAGCAACTTTTGGGAAACAGGTCTTTCTTTCCACCATGGGTCCTCGGGATCAAACTCAGATACCCGGTTTACATGGCAAGTTCCTTTTATGAATAAGGCCAGTGGTTCTCAGTCTGAGGGGGGAGGGGGTGTTAAATGACTCTTTCATAGGAGTCATCTGAGAATATTGAAAAACACAGATATTTACATTATGACTCATAACAGTAGCAAAATTATAATTATGGAATAGCAGTGAAAATAATTTTACAGTTGGGGGTCACTACATTAGGAACTGCATTAAAGGGTCACAGCGTTAAGAAGGCTGAGTACCACTGACTGCAGACATCTTGCCAGCCCACCGTGTCTTCTCTTCATTCCAGCCTCTTTGTCCTGACAGCTTTTTCCATGTGCCCAGAAAGTTAAGAACGGGCTATGAAAAAATCATCTCTCTCTCTCTCTCTCTGTCTCTCTCCCCCTCCCTCTCTCCCTCTCTCTCTCCCTCCCTCTCTCTCTGTCTCTCTCTCTGTCACCCTTTCTCTCCCTCTCTCTCTGTCTCTCTCTCCCCCTCCCTCTCTCTCCCCCTCCCTCTCTCTGTCTCTCTCTCTGTCTCTGTCTCTCTCTCTGTCTCTCTCTCCCCCTCCCTCTCTCTCTCTCTCTCTCTCTCTCTCTCTCTCTCTCTGTCTCTCCCCCCCCTCTCTTCTCCTCCTCCTCCTCCCCCTCCTCCTCCTCCCCGCTCCCGCATTCTCTCTATGGGTATGTACTTTTCTTTTCCTTTTGTTACCTAGATGCTTTGACAGCTTCACATCTGGATGTAATGTCGTCTGACTACTCTCCTCCTCCATCCTTTCTTATCTCCCTCTCATCTCCATCAACTCCCTACAAGAGCCTTTTCCACCTTCGTATACTTTTTTTGTTTTGTTTTGTGACCCCAGTGAGTTTAACCAGGGATATCTGTGTAACTATGTTGTGTAATTATCTATTAAAATCTGGTGGATTTGTCAATGGCTGCACAACTAAAGACACTGGCTTCCTCTCACTCGGCATCTACCAATAACCAAGAGCTCGTCAGACAGAAGTAAGGGTCTGTGGGCCCCTCCACATCCTTGACTAACTGTAAGCAGGCCCAGGCTCGTGCAGTACTAGTGCAGGCAAAGGCAGTTGCTATGGATTTGTGCAGTAGCTATGTCATATGTAGAAGGTAGCATTTCTCAGGCTTTCTCCCTAACTTCTGAATTTACTTTCCTTCTATTCCTTCTTTCATGAGGGTTCCTGAGCCTTTAATATAAGTGTCTTGTTTTAGACTGATCAAAACCCAGTACTTGAGTCTAGAGAGATGACTCATGGTTAAGACGTCTACTGTTAAAGCATCCACACGGCAGAGCACCACTTTCTCCAGTCCCAGGAGATTCGAATGCCTCTTCTGTCCTTCACAGAAGACATACATGTGATACACATGCATGTGTTCAGGCAAACACTAAAATAAAATAAAAATAAATCCCAAAAAGTTAAGCCTCATACTTTACTTAAGAAGCCCCTCTATTATTCAATAAACCAACATTTTCTTCATTAGCAACAATAAATAAGCAGTTTGGAGCCAACCCCTGCAGCCTGTTCTATAATATGCTCACATCCTTGCAACACTGACTTGTTATAGAGCAGCAGGAGAGAAGAAAACTGGTCCATACAGCCCCATCAACATGAATACAAATCCAGTCCTGTCCTTTCTGGGCTTGGTATAATTTTTCTGAGACTCGGTTTCGATATCTATAAAATAGAAACCTAATGAGAACCTCGGAGAGTCTTTGTAAATGTTGAGTGAGATGGTACTTTTGGGGTGTTTGGAGCATATGGAGTGAATGAGTCAGTGAAGTCCCCCTAAACCCATTGCATTAGCACAGCTGCAAGCTCCTCTTCCCAGGACTGTGAAATGGCTTGGGGGAAGTGTTCCATCCACTGAAAGGCCTCTGCTCATCCCACAGCCCCTATTAAGCTATGGGGTCAGCAGAGCTGGGCAGTCACATGGCAGGCATTTGACGTCTGCCTTGATTCTTCCCCATATGACCTTCCTTTACCGGAAGACCAACCACGAATTCTTCCTCAGTGGTCTCAGGACAGTTTCAAGAGGTCAAGAGCAAAAGCCAGAAGGAGCCACTCGAGTTTGGTCCCTGCAGCTTGCACAATTTCCCTGCCATCCTTCATTGTCTGTTGGTACCAAGCAAATGACAGAACACTTCAGAGTCCAGGAATGGGAAAGTGAACACACTGCCTGATAGGTAAGCCATAGTCACACTATCGAGAGATATGCATGTTGCCGAAGAAGAAATCCATGCCCACTATTTGAAATTTTGCACCAGCATACCAGAAAACACCTCTGTATATACTTCTCCATGATGCTACCAAAGTAGCCATTTAGAAGGAAACTGGGGAGATGACTTTGAACCTTAGTTTTAAGATGTTATTATGCAAGTGGCTTTCCAGGTGGTTAGTTAACCTCTCTGAATTTATGCGATCTGAAGTTTTTTTACTGTGCTTCCCCGTGACAACGATTCGCTGTTGTCAGGGCCTTACTCATCCGGTCATTGTCCTGAAAATGAAAGTGGAAGGTAGGGCATCTCAGCACTGGCACACGACACATGCCATGTCTGGATTGTAAAGCCAACCCTGGGCCACTGGTTCACTCCTGCAAGCTTTCTGTGGGGAGCTAAACCTTGGGAGAACCCCAGCGTCCCTGTGAATCTTGACCCACACACTGTGACTCCAGTATCGCTGTAGGCCTCACCTGAGGGAGCGGGTGAAATGGACAACCTTCTATTTCTTTGTCTTTTTTGGCCTCGCCCTTAGTCATTATCTTCATCTTCTTGATGGCGAAAGGTTACATGTTGAGCAAAAGGAAGCAAAGTCCACTATGCAAGACAGGAAGCAGAGGAAGAGGAAAGTGTTCCCAGGTCAAGCAGGCCCAACTGATGTAAGAATATTCCTCTCCCTGGAAATAAGCCAAAGAAAAGCAAAACTCTGAAGAACCCACAGTCGATGGACCATGCAGAGTATACCATACTAGAAGCATCTCGCAGGACCAAAACCACGGACAATCTATCCACTCCTCCAGTAAAGCTCTCATGATGACTCTCTGTCAAAGAAAGGGAGGGAGGGAGAAAGGAAGTCTGGAGAAAGGGAAAGACAGAAAGAGAAAGAGACATAGGGAAAGAAGGAGGGAAATGAAGGAAGGATAGACGGATGGATGGATGGATGGATGGATGGATGGATGGATGGATGGATGGATGGATGGATAGATCTCCTGAGTGACCTGCAGAACCAGCCACTGAGCTGTGGATAGAAAGAGCAAGGTATCAGGATAAGATTTTATCTCAGAGAAAGCTCCCACCCTTCTTCCTCTCTTTCTTTCTGATCTTCAGCCTAGAGCTCTGGCAGAACAGCCCTTTGTACCAAGAGACTCCACTTTTCCTCTGGAAGTATTCCTGTAAACAGACTCTGTTTTTAAATATTTTAAAATCATAGTTATTTGTGTGTGTGTGTGTGTGTGTCTGTGTGTGTGTATGTGTGTGTATGTGTATGTATGTTTGTGTGTGTGTCTGTGTGTGTGTATGTGTGTGTTTCTGTGTGTGTATGTGTGTGTGTTTGTGTGTGAGTGTGTGTGTGTTTGTGTGTGTATGTGTGTGTCTGTGTCTGTATGTGTGTGTTTGTGTGTGTGTCTGTGTGTGTGTCTGTGTGTGAGTGTGTGTGTTTGTGTGTGTATGTGTGTGTCTGTGTGTGTGAGTATGTGTCTCTGTGTGTGTTTGTGTGTGTCTGTGTGTGTGAGTGTGTGTGTGTGTCTGTGTGTGTGTCTGTGTGTGTGTTTGTGTGTCTCTGTGTGTGTGTCTGTGTGTGTCTGTGTGTGTGTCTGTGTGTGTGTATGTGTGTGTATGTGTATGTATGTGTGTGTGTATGTGTGTGTGTGTGTGTGTGTATGTGTGTGTGATTTGGGGGAGTTGCTTTATTCTTCTACTATATGGGTCTGAGGGGTCAGACTCAGGTTGTCAGGGTTGCTGACACATGCCTTTACCCACTAAGCCATATGCCATCCTGAGATAGACTCACTGACCCCCCTCAACAGGCCCCAGGGCTTAGATTCCATCTCTAACCCTACTTTGTACCATTGATACACAGCTCTAAAGGTCTTTACGGGGTGTAGCTGCGTTCAGCTTTGCTTCTCTGGCACATCTTCCATTTCCACAGACCTGTCTGTGGTCTGCTGGGGAGAAAAAGGAGAATCGCAAGTTGAAAGCTGCAGCCAGAAGAGGACAGTTTCCTGACACATCCAAGCTCAGAAGAAGCATAACGGACTTCCTGTCGGCTGCCCTCCCAGACAGTCTGACCAGGCTGCTGACAGAGCCTTGGCTTTGGAGAGGAAGAACTTAATTCCTAAATTCTAGAGTCCCAGTTGCTGTTGTGAAGATCAAAGAACGAGGAGACACTGTTGCTTTCTAGAGTAAGTGTGGCCATGAGGAGATGCTGAGCAGAAAGTGGCAGTTGCTGCTCATCTCACTGTGACGAAGTTACAGGGGCAGAGAAACAGCTTCACTGGGTGATTTGATTGGATTTGCTCTCTAATAGACATCACCACGAGTTGTCACGTGGGCCTTTGCAAATTACATGCCTGGCTAGAGACCTGGAGCTGAGCACTAAAGAGTCTTGCTGGCCTTCCTCCCCCCACCATTCAAAATGCAAAATCTTTTCTTAACTTAATTATTTTTACTTATTCACTTTACATCCCGCTCACTGCGTACCTCCCAGTCACCTCCTCCCACACTTCTTCCCCCATCTTCTCTCCTCTTCTCCTCTGAGTGGGTGGGGCCCCCTGGGTATCTCCCTACCCTGGTACTTCAAGTCTCTGCAAGGCTAGGTGCTTCCTCTCCCATTGAGGCCAGACAAGGCAGCCCAGCTAGTAGGACACAGCCCACAGACAGACAGGCAACAGCTTTTTGAGAAATCCCCCATTCCATTTGTTCAGGACCCACATGAAGACTGCACATGTGTGCAGGGAGGCCTAGGTCCAGCCCATGTATGCTCTTTGGTTAGTGGGTTAGACTCTGAGAGCCACAAGGGTCCAGGTTAGTTGATTCTGTTGGTCTTCCTGTGGAGTTCCTATCTCCTTTGGGCTGCAATCCTTCCTCCTAGTCTTCCATAAGAGTCCCCAAGTTGCATCCACTGTTTGACTATGGGTGTCTAGATCTGTCTGAATCAGCTGCTGGGTGGAGCCTCTCAGAGGACAACATGCTCCTGTCTGCAAGCTTAATAGAGTATCATTAACAGTGTCAGGGATTGGCACTTGCCCATGGGATGGGTCTTAAGTTGGGCCAGTTATTGGTTGGCTCTTCCTGTAGTCTCTGCTCCATCCTCCTCTCGTAGACAGGTTAAATTTTGGGTTGAAAGTTTCGTGGATGGGTTGGTGTCTTTGTCACTCCACTGAGGTTCCTGCTCGGCTGCAGGAGGTAGCCTCTTCAGTCTTACTGGCCTTTTTTTTTAACCTAAACTGCTTCTGACCTTGGAAATAAGGCTAATGGTCCTATGGGTAATTTAAAACGATCCGTATCTACCCTGCCTACGGGTCTGCAGAGGCAGACAGCTTGGTGGCTCCTGAGGTTGCCACAGAGGCAGTCGACTCCTCAGCCTCAAGCCCTCTCTGAGTCCTGCGATGTCTAGGTTAAAATGAAAAGTTGGAAGACAGATAAAAGACGGCCTCCAAATGATTGATGTTTTTCTGCCGTGGTGAATGGGAGAAAAATCCGGGGTTGTATTTCCAAATTACTCCTTGCCACAGTAATAGTGACGGAAGAGCTGAGCTTTTAACTGTGAGCTCAGCCTGCACATGAGGTAAATGAACACCAGGTGGCAGTAGCAACTGGCTCCAACACGCAAGCGCTTCCTCTAAGCACAGCAACTGAGGCCGAAGGGATTTTGCAGTTCGCTCTGTGACATTCTCGCATCCTTCCCTGTTCTGTAGAGGCTATGGCTGTCACATCATCAGTTTCAAGGTGTTCACTGTGCCTCGGTGATGGAATTAAACTGTGTCTTCCCCCCCAGGGAGGTAGGTTTTGAACATCCACTGTATGCAGACTCAAACAGAGCCAGGGACAAGATCTGCAGGGAACAAAGACAACCCCTGCTCCTCACAAGCTCAACATGCCTTTGTTTATTATTGTACTGATGTACAGATATCCTCAATGGTACTGTCAGCCCTACGGTTTCACCCTGTGGACAAGAGTTCAAAGGGAGCTGGAGATGAGGGAGGGGAAGACAGGCAGGTGAGTTCAAAGCCACATTGACATTTAAGCCATGTTTTGAAGCTATGTGTGACTCACATGTGCCTGCCGGAGAGGAAAGTGAGGTTATCCCAGGCAGTGAAACAGCTTGGCCAACCAGAATGTTGTGGCCTGTCGCAGAAGCTGGCTGAGGTCACAGCAGCGTTCAATGTGTGAAAGAGGACGAGAAATAACGTTAGAAGAAACGTGGGGCAGCTTGAGGAAGGAGCCAGGATGGTAGTATTTAAACATGGAATAACGGGCCAACAGTGTAACCCACCCAGTTGTACCAGAACATCCCAAGAGAGATGGGGACATGGTAATCTAACAGACAAGTATAGAGTGCCCTTAGCCGGGTGTCCATGGACCCAGGACAGGATTATCTTGATTCCACTTTTCTGTACCTTCCCAGTCTCCTACTCTCAAGGGACAACCATAACAACTCCTGTCATGACTCTCTTCCTGTCTCAGTATTCTGAATAACCTGATTATAGCCCTGTGATTCTTAAAAATAATATGAGTATGCTTTGGAAATATGCTACTGGATTCTTGGGATCCATGTCAGCACCAGGTCTATCCCAGAGATTTGGAAGGATAACTCCCAGGGGACTGACAGAATGCCTCTGGCAAAAAGCCATGTTCATGGAGAAAGGAATGACAGTAAGGGATCCCAGTCAAGGGCTGAGGCTGACACAGCACATGTTAAATTGAGGAAGCACAGCAGTCTTGGCTGTACCTTTCTAGGGTGAGAGTTCAGGAGAGATCCCAGGTAGAAGCTCAAGGATCTCAGAACATAATGGAAGCTCATGTTCCATAAAGGTCAAGCAGCAAGCCAGCTGTGTGAGGAGAAAGGAGACCCAGGGATAGGCAGAGCTAGGCAGCTGAGAAGAAAGCCAGCTAGAAGTAAGATCTCTATCTAGCAGCTCAGAGGAGAGGGGCTGGGGGCGGGGGGGGAACTATGCAGGTGTCAGACCACACTTCATGATGACCTTCCCTTTAACTGTTGTTGGAAAGATTGACCAGGCTTTCATAGGTATTTTTAATTTTCAAGGAGAGGAGAGGGGCCAGGTACAGGTTGGCAGCGGAGAGAAACCCTGGCTGCAGATAATTGTCTTTCTCGGTGATAACAACAGAAAACTGGAGAGGAATGGAGCCATGGGGTGCGGTCAGAGGGCACTTCTCTGAGGAAGTGATACTTGTGTAAGGCCTGTAAGTGAAGAACAGCTATTCCAGGCAGAGGGAAGCGCCAGTGGGGAAGCAAAGAGGAGGGTCTAGGAGTGAGCAGATAGGAGGATGTTAGATAAAGGAACCAGGAGAGTCTCAACAAGATGGCGTCTCCAGGCACTGCCCTGAAAGGCTTTGGATCCCATCCTTGGGGTGAGAGCAGAGCAGAAGGGGGCCTGAGAGCCTGTTGACATGGAGAGAGATTTTTAAGGCCAAAATTAAAGGAAAAGAATGGAGTGAAAGACTTAAGAGGTTCAGGGTCCAGAGAGAGATGCACCGCGTTTGCTCTAGGGTGCATGGATGGATCTCGGTGAGGGCATAAAGAGACAAGAAAGCATTGAAAGTTAACAGGAGATCAGGGTTGGGGAGAGAAGGGAATCGAAAAGGGGAACTGAGAACAAAATGCCACTAAATTACTTCAGAGATGGGAATCATTGATATCTCATAGAGCTTTATACGTTTGTCGGGAGTTTCTCGCAAAAACCAGGTTTTAGCTAAGAGATGAATAGGAAAATAAGTGGTCCTCCACTCAGGCACCAAGTGGTACCATTGTCAGCTGGTGTGTTCTAGCTTACTCACTGGGATCTTTCAACCGAGGTCACCTGACGTAAGAAAGCCTATTCGTTCCCAGAATGCTATTGGTCTTTCCCCACCTTGACTCTGAGCTGGTCCACTAGATTCTATTTAATTTACACCGGAGGCTACCTGCTCTCTTTATTAAAAAGATAGGTGTCAATGTGTGCTTTCTGGCAACAGTGAATGGAATGAGCTGGTACTGCTATTCAGTGGTAGAGTGCCTGCCTAGCCTGTGTGAAGCCCAGTACTAAAATAGACAAACAAACAAATCCAGAAAAATCCGTAAGGCCTGATTGTTTCATCAGAAATAGATCTCTAATGGCTAAGACTGTGTAGCTCAATGGTTGGGTACTTACCCAGCATTCACAGGCCCTAGGTTCAACACCCAACACTTCAGCAAAAAGGAAAAGAAAACCATTTACTTTCTCTCTTGCAGGGAAGAAAAACAGCACAAGACAGCAGCCAGCCTTTTACGCTGTTGAGAGTCAAACTTCAATCATAGAAACATAACCATAGCCAAGGGGCCCTTGTGGCTATGTGCTATAACCTGACTTGTTTCACGGTTCTCTGATGACAATGCCCTCTGAAATGACTAGTATCTAATTTTCAGGAACTAAATATTTTCAAACATTTTAGCCAAGTATTAGAAAGGCTTTAGGACAGAAATTTAAGGTGGTTTCCTACCACAAGGGAAGAGCAAATATATAAAGGCAGATAGTTATACTAGCCGCAATAAAACACAGTATACATACATGCATGTGCGTGTGTTTGAATGTATACATATAAGAATTTGTGTAATTTAAATACTCCTGCTGACTTTAGCTGTCTCCTCTAACTAGACTATTGTAAGAATCAGTTATCTCTCAAGTGAAAAAGCTGAAGCGTGTGTTTGTAAATCGCAAACGAGCTTCAGGGTAGAACCAGGGTCTTTTCCAATCAAAACACCCTAGCAGACTATGCCTGCCTGACAAACAAAAAAATTCTAAAGTTTTCATTCCCCTCCCTCTGGGGACAATGTTGAAAATAGTCATCCTTAAGGGCCGACTACTGTCGTTTAGCCTATTTTCTCAGTGAAGTGGAGGGCGTTGGGGGACTCTGTGACCTTTGGCTCACAAAGAATAAATGCTTCGCGGTGGCTTTTGGATATTCCTTGTGGGGATGTCACCTCCCCCGCGAGTGCTCCTGAGTTGTGGCAGGTGGGCACAGCTCAATGGAGGCTGCCACCACTCTGCACAGAGCATCCTCGTCACTTCTGGTGGCTCTCTCCCTCTGCTGGAGTGTGCTGCCTAGACCCTTTCCCAGTGCGGTTCCTTTAGGCTCTAGTTAACATGCTTTCATACTTTGTTCTCTGCACACCGGCCCATTTGAAAGGAAGGAGTTGCAGGGTACTCCTAGCCAACTCTCTTTGCAGATGGGGAAACTCCATCTTTGCAAATGGGGAAATGAGGCCAGAGCAGTGACATGAACTGCTGCCTGGATTTGGCCATGGCCTCTTGTCAGCAACGAATGGCTGATGGAGGAGCCCGAAGAACATGGAAGCTACCTTGCTTGTAGTAGTGTGTTATCCCTCAGAGTCTGCACTGAGCAATCGAAGACAAAAAGAACAAACACACCTCAGGCTCTTCCACTGAGGTGTGTGTGTGAGACCTTATTTGCTTTTTCACAGCAGCCCTTTGAAGTAAACACTACCAGGCTGAGATTTCCCCGATGTGGAAATGATTTTCCCCAAAAATCAGAAAAATCAAAACACCCAGGATGAAACTGGCATTGGCTCTCTGTGCCTCCAGAACCCATCCTCCTGTACCCTGTCTGTGTGTTTGATCCACTTGGGACCAAGTGGTGTCTTCATTGTATTCTATCATAGTAAGTTGAGGTCATGAAACTAAGGAAGGTTGGGGGGTGGACACTGTTTTGGGGGTTCTCCTACCAGTGAGTAGTTTCATGACCTGAGCATCGGGTCAAGTGGGAATATGTGCAAGCCGGACGGGGAACTATGCAAAGCTCTCCTTATCTGTGCGGGTGTCGCCTTTGCAATACCTGTATCCTCCAGCACAAGACAGAGAGAACACTCAAAGGCTTGACCAAGCATCTTGTGCAACAGCCCGCCGCATCCAGAAATCGCTTGCCCAAGGTCTCTTTCAGCCTTGCTGTACTGAAGACTGGGAGACAGGCGGCTAGCATGGGATGGCAGGGCCCAGTCCCAGAGGCAAGGGGATATATTTCGTAGTCTTAATCATCCGTGTGTTCTCACAGGCTTAATCTCTGCCTGCTTTTGCTCTTCTTCCAAGTGCAATGATAAACCTTGCATTTGCTAGGGTTAAAGAATCAGAATTACCCAGCAAAGACCAAAAGGCAAAATCTTGTTAACACCACCACTGCATTTCTTTATCTGCTTCAGCGCCACCAGTCTTATGCTTGGCTTGGTATGCCTATGGGGTTGTTATTGTTAATATTTTTTTTGTACTGACCCTTCTTCTGAGCTTAGATTTTGAGCACTTTATTTCCTTTTTCCCTGCAGGAAACCTCACCTTTTGTAACTTTGCATTATAATTAATGTCTTTCTTTTAGTGATATGCTTTTTGTAGAACCAGAAAAACTATTGTCCATATTGAAAGGTTGTGGTGAGGGCTGGAGAGATGGCTCAGCGGTTAAAAGCACTGGCTGCTCTTCCAGAGGTCCTGAGTTCAATTCCCAGCAACCACATGGTGGCTCACAACCACCTGTAATGAGATCTGATGCCCTCTTCTGGTGTGTCTGAAGACAGCTACAGTGTACTTATATATAATAAATAAATAAATAAATCTTTAAAAAAAACAAACAAAGGTTGTGGTGAACATTGAGGTGGTAGACTTAAAAACAATACATTGTCATTATAATATAATTATAATAAAATGTTTAATCACAAAATACCTTTGCAAAAACTTACCTAGTTGATATTATGCACCCTTAATGCTTTGAACATTGAAATACTTGAGTATTTTTATAATAAAATATCTATTGAAAAAATTAAAATTGCAGCTTTCATTAAGAAAATCATGGTGTCTAGCATGGCATGCGTTGTTTTGTCATCACTGGAAGTAAATGCCTCACAGAACAACTTAAAAGAGGAAAGGTTTGCTTGGTGCTCACACTTTCAAAGGTTCAGATTCACAGAGAGGGGCAGAGCAGTCTATTTAGTGACAAAGAGGAAGCTGAGCAGGGACACTGGTAAGAGGGGACACTGGTGAGGGGACACTGGTGAGAGGGGATATACACTGGGGAGAAGAGACACTGGTGAGAGGAGCCACATGAGGGGGGACTTTCTCTTTTCTCTCCTTCATTCCGAATCTCCCCCTTCCTAGAAACATGTTCACAGATATGTCTATAGGCAAACCCCTTTAGGATCTTCCAAGAGTCTTCTAAGATCCAGTCAAGATGAAGACTCACCATCTTGCCACTACAAGACCCGAAGAAGGAAAACGAAACTAAAATTATTATTTGTCAGGAAGTTTATGTGCATGACCTTAAGTAGCATCTCTGAATGACCAATCAGATTTCCAGATGCACTCTGTGATCCCTCTCATCCTTCGTGTATCTACACACACCCTTAGTTCACACTTTCTTCTTTCTTCTCTCTGTCTCTCTCATCCTCCCCACCCATTTTATATTAAGGATTGATGAGTCCCTACTGTGTGGCAAGTGCGGTTCTTAATGCAAAGACTTCTTTTAAAGGATAAGGATAGAGCTCTTACACTAAATCTTGTCTGTGAAGGACTGAGAAAGGAAAATGCCATGGGGTCCCCACATGGTCAGAGAAGCCTTTCTGGGGTGGATCTGTGTGAGTCCCCTACCCTTTCCAGCCCTAAGTGGGTGGAACAACACTAGGTTCAGGCGAATTTCAGAGGAAGGTGAAGGCCAGGTGCTTGCCTGCCATAAAGCCTCTTCCACAGAGGAAGGAAGTGCTACCTCTGTCTTCATTGAGGTACGTCAAAGATGGCGGTCCCAAGCTCAAAGGTCACCAGAAGAACGTGCTCAGTACTTCCTGGACCTGAGCAGCAACAGGGCAGTGAGGGGCAGGGAAAGCAAGAAGAGAGATCAAGGCAAGGGGAAAGCTGGGGAGTTGTGCTAGGCAACCCAGCGCCTCTTGGTTCCAGGCCAGCGCTTATCTCTAAATCAAGCTTGCATGAGGCCAGGATACATATCTTTTGGGGCCTCCAGAGAGTTGGAAACCACATCCGTACCTTGGCTTCAACATGAGAGGAACTGCCCAGAGCTGGAGAGCGCCTGGTTGCTACCAGCTGCCTCCACTTCCTCCCAACAGTCACTGCTTCGTGCAGTGGGATCTAGTTTTCTCCTCTTTAGCCGGGAGCGAGGCCTCTCTACTATTCTAGGCTTTTCCAGATGCACATGGCTCGTCTGACTTGCTCCTCGACACCTGTGACTCAAGGCTACAGGAACTTAGCTGATACTATCCCTAACTGAGCAGTAGCAACTGTACCCTCCCAGCTGTCTCGTCTACACTCGGCAGCAAAATACAAGCAGGCTTTGCCACTGACCCAGGTTGGAAGGGTGGGGTGGGAATGCTCTGCAGACACATGAGGGACAGACAGGCCTGAGTCTGTCTGTCCTTACTGTGCTTTCCCTTCCTTAGCATTCCCCCACGCCCTCTCTGTGGGTCCCCATGCACAGCTCTTTTGACTGTGCCAGTATCAAGTGTAGAAACACTTAAGCTTGGGTGTTGGGGCCCAGTCCCTAAGCCCAGAGGCATGGATAGCCTATTTCCAATTTGTAAAGCAGGGGGCAGTGCCAGGTTGAGTAAATGAAACAATTTCCTGTTGACTGGCTCCTGAGCACTGAACACACATTGGCTCCTGGTACTCTGGTCACCAAATGAGTTGTTTTAGGTGAGAAAGTATTCATCTCTTACTCTTGTTAAAACTCGTGCAGACCTAACCTTCATCCCTGAGACTAGTGAGGCTTGAAGTATACCCTGTAAGGTAGGTCACTTGGAAGTGTAGAGAAGTTGGTGACAAGCAGTCAAGCATTGACAAATACTCAATAACTAGTACTGAATTAACAAGAACACTCTTGTTCTTAAACAGCTCTGTGTCAAGCAGCAGAGGAGATCCCGGATAATTTTCCAGGGACCCCATGTTCTGGGGAACCGATGGCTCCCCAGAAGGCAGCTCTCATCCCCCATCTTTCCTGAGGTTTGTGAACAGCAGAAGTTGCAGCCGTGTTCTCTGGGGTCCTTAAGCTCATCTTGGTATATGAAAATTATCTCCTAGAATTGAGCCCATGTGGTGGCTTGCAGCAATTGGTGACGTGTGTGTGTGTGTGTGTGTGTGTGTGTGTGTGTGTGTGTGTGTGTGTGTGTGTGTGTGTATGTCCTTTCTGACTCTCCCCAGAATGAGAAACTGGAGGAAAAAATTATCCCAGGGCTTGTGAGCATCCTTCCCAGGTAGCACAGGGATCCTGCTCACGGGAACCGATATTTGAGGGCTCACTCAAATGCTGCTTTTTTGGCCTCTACAGAAGAGTCATCTTTCAGCAACTAGAGATGAAGACAGGAACAGCATTGGCCATCGTGTACTGCGCTGGAACGCCCCTCCTGTCTTTTCTCTCCTCTGTTCCCTCCCTCCTATTTTTGTAAGAGGTGCTTCTCTTTGCTGGATAGTCAGAGTCACCAAACCTCCCTTTTTTCTCTCTCTCTAGTTCTGCAGTTTTCCCATCTTGTTTCTCAGAGAGATAATCTGTGATTGCCATAGCAAGATGGCCACTTCGGTGGGAATTTAATCCTTGCCTGTTCGGTGAGCTCCCAGGCACTCCCACAGTCTTGCCGCCCTTGAAGTCCACGAGTTGAGTTTCAGATCTTGGGGCACACTCTCTGAAGCCTGAGAAACGATAACATTTTTGATGAAAGGACGTGAATGCATTGATTTATTCCAAGAAATTCAATCGTGTTTATGGGATCAAAAACCCATTAATCACTCAACATGCTTGGTTAGTAAATATGCTGGACAAGATTGATCAATCAATATCTTCCACAATCAGAGCATAATATAACATTAACTAACAGACATCAAAACAGAGATAGAGAGATTTCTTAGCAAGTAAGGGCACTGGTTGCTCTCACAGAGGACCTGGGTTAAGCTCCGAGCTGTAACATGGTGGCTCATCTATAACTCTAGTTCCAGGGTGATTTAGTTAGGGTTTTTATTGCTGTGATAAAACACTGTAGCCATCAACAACTTGGGGATGAAAAGGATCTATTTCACCTTAAAATTTTCATGTCACACTATTGCTAAAGGAAGTCAGGATAGACACTCAAACGGGACAGGAACCTGGGGCCGGGAGCTGATTCAGAGGCCATGGAGGAGCACTGATTATTGGCTCGACTCTCATGGCTTGTTCAACCTACTTTTTTTAAAATAAAACCTGAGCTGGTGGCTCCACCCACAACGGGCGGTGCCCTCCACCATCAATCAATAATTAAGAAAATATACACAAACTTGCCTACAGGCAAATCTTACAAAGACTCTTTCCAATTGAGAGTCCCTTTCACCAATTGACTCTAGCCCAAGTCAAGTTGATATAAACTAGAGAGAATACAGGGGCTCTCATATCCTATTCTGGCTTCCAAGGGTACCTGCCAGGCATGGATATATGCATGGGAAACACCGAACCACATACATTTTTTTTAATTGAAGGAAGACTCAAATCCTGTTTCCTCCTAGTCTAGATGCTGGGACTGTGTACCTAAGGTACCCAGAGGTCCTTGAGAAACATATGTTCATACTGCAACCAGTCTGCTCCAGGCCACAACCTGGAGCTCTCTTCATGGAAAAGGACCAAAAGAAGGTTTTAGAGGGTTAGTGCCAAGACACACAGGTCCCATGGGGCTTTAAAGCTTCCGTTAAGGATTTGGACTTTAGCCTGCAGTTTCAGGATCTTTGGCAAGGATAAGGGAGGAGAAGAACAAGTGCATTAGCACTTGAGAATGTTAGGGCCCAATGGAAGTGAATAGACAGGAGAAGAGGGAGTTAGACCTGTGTGCCATTCACCTACCACAGCAAAATGCCTAAGGCAATGTGCTTAGGAAATGTTTGTTTGACTGGTGGTTTTGGAGGTTCAAGGCCACAATAATTGGCCTTATTGTCTGGGAATTATGACAAGATACTATGGTTGAACCATGTGGAAGAGAATATTATTCACTTTGTGTCCAGTGAGCAATGAAGAGACCACAGCATCCCATAGCCCCTTTGAGGGTACATTCTTAATGACCTAAGGACCCCTCGCCAGGATACTTCTCAGAGCTTTTACACTAGGGAGCAAGCCTTTAATGTCCCTGTCTTTGGACACCATCCAATGTCTAAAATATGGAAACCTGCTTCAGGCAACTCAGAAATATTAGTAGGAAAGGCTTCCTGGTATGTGAGGTGGGAGGATATCCGAGGACTCAGTTCTTAAAAGATGCTCCTTGAGCTCCCACTTTGCCAGGGCCTTAATTTCCCTCTGTTTCCAGGGGTGTCAGCTTCCAAGCCCAGCAGTTTGAGATTGTTTGAGACAATAACCAAGCACAGCTCCCTCCTGTTCAAATCCCAGGTCCCAAACACTGGTTTCCCCCAGGTTCTCCCTAGACAGACGTATCCACAGAAGTTCATGTCTCCATTAGTGTTGGGGCAGACGGGGAATCAGGAACTACCTGACAGCTTCTCCTGAAAGGCTAGATCTAATACTAAAGTGAGGAAGATTCATGACTATCGAGTCCCCCATCTCCCTCCCCAAGTCCATGTGCTTAGTGAGAAGAGAGGGCAGAAAAGCAGGCTTAAATTTAAATGTAGTAAGGCTGTTCTGACTGAGGGCAAGGACACAAGCCCCCAGATGCATACATACCTTCTGACACATTAAGAGAGTTCCTACAGCCTCAGCAGCAATCGCCATTGGCCCATTTTCTACAAGATTCCCCACCCCCAACAACTGTGTGTGTGTGTGTGTGTGTGTGTGTGTGTGTGTGTGTGTGTGTGTGTGTGTAAGAATAATAGGCCTTTGGTTTGCTTACTCTTGCCAAACAAGCTGATAGTAGCTTCCAGAAAGTTCCTTCCTCAGCCCACAACAGTGCAGGCCCAGTACCCCAGGGCTCCTCATCCAGTCTCTTATAAAGATATCCTCAGTAACAGTAGACAAACCTTCTTCCAACTTGGGCAGAACTTTCCTTCCCATGGCTTGAGAGGTTGAGTCTAATAGTATTTCAGCTCACCTAGTACTTAGAGTTTTGTGGACTTGCTTCTGGGCTATGACTCCATGTTTTTTTGCTGCAGACATGGGTCTTGACTCCATCCATCTCTCCTGCCGTATTTTGGATCCTTTGGTTTGCACGTATTACAACTGTTTCCAGGACGACCATGTGTCTGGCCCCAGGGGCTATACGTTGTAAGACATGAAATGTTACAGAGGTTGGTCTGAATTGTGAATGACATTCCCAGACCCCCAGTGACCTCATTCCTCTGACCCTACACTGTGTTCACATGATGACAGCCATGAGGGCAGAGGATGGGGTGAGTGGGCTGGGACTTTGCGGCAGGTATTTCCATTGTCTAAGGACTCAGGGCCTCATTTAAGCAGTTGTACGTAGTCCTCTCTGAGCCATCATTCCTAATGCAGTGTTCTAAGGACATGATCTCTGTGATACTTCCTACCATTGGGAATCTGTGGTGACTAAGAATCAAACTCTAGCATGACTACACCAGCATACCAAGGAAGATCTATATTAAACTCACCCACTTGATGTGTTAGGTAAGTCTTTCCACATCTTTTTACAGTGGCATCCCCATGCACATAGAGGTGGGATGTGCAGGCTGAAGACTGACTGAAGGGACGAGGTGACTTCACAAGATGTCAGAATAGCAGCATTTCACAAGGGCAGGTGAATTCTTAAGTCAGCTTTCAACTTTCAAGTTTCTTTCCAATCTCAGAGGACATCATGGGGATATTTAAGGACCACTTTATTGGTATTCGCCTCCAATAACAATAACCACAGTGGGCAAAAGTCTTTCTCATTTCAACGATTGATATTAGAGATACACTTTAAATGCCCAAGAGAACAGTCTCTGAAAGAGAATCAAGAGGCCGTGATACAAACCTCCTTATGGGGGTTGCACTGTGCACTTGGTATCTATTTCACTATCTTCTATTTCCTACATATAATGTAATGGTCATCCTTTTCCTGTTACCCAAGGGCAGCAATTTCCACTGTAGAGAACATATTTCTTACATATCCTTTAGTAACCATGGACAACTGAATGTGTTCCCCTTGTTATCAGCATAAGAGTACCCTGAGCCTTTTTTTTGGCTAGAAATGCCAGACTCTCCTCTGCTTTGCAGGCAGGAAGCCTGTGGTCAAAGCCACGCTCAGCCACCTGGGATTGCACATCTCACATGACAACAGAAACAGAAGTTGTTTTTAAATGCCAAGGAGGGGCTACTTCTTGGTCTACAATCAGGCTGCCAGTCCTTTGGGGAAATGCAAACCAGTAATCAATTTACTGGGGGATGGGGACACAGACACAGGAAAAGAGTGTTTTTGGAAAAAAAAATGTACTGAGGCTGGGGCTACAGAGGTTAAGGGTACATGCTGTTCTTTCAGATGACCCGGGTTCAGTTACCAGAATTCCAGTTTCAGGGGATCAAACACCCTCTTCTGGCCTCTGTGGTCACCAGGCACATACATGGTGCACAGGTATGCATGTAAGCAAAACACACATACACATAAAATTAAAAAGAATCTTTTTAAAAAGGAAACAAGTCTATCTATAAACAAGATATGTTTACCATCTTCTGGCAACAGCCTTACTGAGATAGAATAAGGCTTTGGTAGACAGACTTGGTGGCACTGACTGCCATCATAGCTACTGGGGTTAATATAAGAGTGTGTGAAATTCAAGGCCTGGGCAGCTTAGTGAGACTTTATTTATCTTGAAAGAATGAGTAAAGTGAGGCTCTGAGATACATGTAGAGTGCTAGTCTATCATGTACAAAGTCATAGGTTCAATCTCTGTTATGGTAGTAACAGAGATTGACTACCAGGCTCTAAGGTGAGGGTCCAAGCTACACAGGCTCAGAACTTGAAGGCTCAGGCAGAGTGCCAAGAGTTGGAAATTGTGGTCCAGAGTCATGAGAGGATATTTACAGGGACAAGGAGCTCCAGGCAAACCGTGGGAGCTCAGGACTTGAGCAGACTGAACACTTAGAAAAGATTCCAGGAAAAGCTTTACCAAGTTTTGACTAGTAGCAAAAGAATTCCCTTAGCTGGAAGCAGGGGATTTTTCTGGAAAACTCAGACAAGACTCTTGGGAAGCATTTGCTGAGAAATTAGGTGCAAGGCATTATCCAAGCTTCACCCACCAATAAGACTGGGAAATATGCATGATCCCACTTTACAGACACAAGACTGAGATTCAAAGAGGGTGATGAAACTCTCTCAAAGTCATGGAGTTGATCAGAAAAGAAACTTAGATTCTAGCTTACGGTTGTTAGGCCCCCAGCATGGCTTAACTGACAAGTCTTGTTACCCAAAGTCTACCTAGGAACTTGCTAGAAATGTTCAAGCTCCACTTTATCTCTACCGAGTCAGAATCTTCATTTTATCAAGGTTTACCAGGGTCTCGGCACACATTCTGCCTTCCTGCAGATGGACCTCAAGAATTTTTAGGTCAAGACACAGCATCCTAATCAGATGGCTGGTACGTTACCAGTCAGAGAGACTGGGAATCTGGAAAGAGGAACCCTGCCAGACAGAGGTAATGACGCTCTACCGTGATATGAAAACACAGACACAAAATGGCATCTCATGTAAAAGAAAAGAAGATATAGTCGCCCCAATTTCCGAATGCTTGTGAATTTATTAGGGCTTTATTTACCTCTCAGTATACTGTGGCGGGAGAATCAGTAAGTCTTATTTGCCCTTCTGTGGTTTCTGTGTCAAGCTCCTGCCTTGAGTTCCTTCCTTGGCTTCCCCTGATAATGGACTGTCAACTGTGAGTAAAAGAAACCCTTTCCTTCCTGAATGTTTGGTCAGAGTGCATAATCACTGCGACAGAAAGCAGAGTAGAACAGGGTACACCAGAAGTCAAGGCGGAGAAGAGAAAGGTCCTGTAGGTCAGAGGTCAGGCACATGTTTTGGTGTTTAAAAAAACCAACACCAAAATAGCCACAGAGCAGAACACCTCCTCTGGCAGGGAGAGGGGCACCATAAGAAGGAAGATGATTTAGGAAAGAAAGTTAACACTAGCGGGATCTTATTGAAAGCACCTGAAAAGTGGGGTGCTGAAGTTGACAGGTGCTAGCACTGAAAAGATTTGACTATACCGAGTATTTTTCTCATAGATTTTTCAGGGCACCTACTATCCCATTGCTTAGTGGCTGTGCATTTGGAAGAGGGACTCTAGAGGACATCTATGCATTCACTAGAAGTGAATCCTGACTATTGAAAATTAACACTAGAACCGCTGTGGATTTGTAAACGTCAGACAAGCGACTCAGTCACTTCATGATACCCTAACAAAACTGATCCTCTCCACCATGAAACTTCTGATGCTTGTGACCTAGAAACTTTCCTACAGGACAGTAGCCCATACAGAGAGCAGCTGGTCTCTTAGCTTGACATTATACTAGAACCACACCACCTTGCGTCTTTTCTCTCACTTTCTTATAATTAGACTAAACTCCAAGTTGCTCTCTCCAAGTCCACATCTAGTTCCTACGTCATATTGGGCTGAAGTAACAATTACTTAAGGCTCTGTGACCATCCTCTTCTTCCCCACCCAGCAAGTAGAATTTAGTACCATCTTTCTTCTCTAGGCTAAATAGAAGGGCACATTTTGGTACCCAGTCTCCAGTTCTGTGTTGTCAGGGCTGCTCTGGGTATCTATTTAGTCCAGTCTGTAGTGGGTTGGTCTAATACTGCTTGTGTTCAAATGCTAAATTCTGTACCCCAAGATCTGCTTGCTCCAAGACGAGCAGATCCTCATGTATACCCACTTTTGTTGTATTGACCTTGCCCCTCAAATTATCCATGATTAGCTAATAAAGATGCTTATAGCTTACAGCTGGACAGAAGAGAGGCAGGGCTTTGGTTCCCTGGCTTGGGCTTTTAGACCATGAAGAGGAGGAGAGGAGAGTAGGAGGAAGAGGAGGAAGAGGAGGAAGAGGAGGAAGAGGAGGAAGAGGAGGAAGAGGAGGGAAGTCGCAATGGGGTAGGTGGTTTGTAAGTGCATAGCAATGAGGTGTGATATCTGCCCAGCTCTAGTGCTTTAAGGGTACTCAATACAAAGGTTTGGTGTTGGTTACTTGGGAACTAACGATTAAAGGTAGAGTAGGGAACCCCCAAATAATGTTTACTGCAACACCACTCCTTTCTTGAATCAGAGCTTTCCTTTCAGACTCCAGAGTCTGAATTTCCTGCCAGGTGATGAGTGTTTTCTAGATGGTCCCTTCCATCCCACATGGAGTCTTTGACCAGACATGCTCATGATCGTGTATGTTTACCAATGGAGTCCTGTTGCATTTTGTCTACTGCTGCTCCTACTGCCAGAGATGACAACTTTTCCTGAATCATCATTGAGGTATCTATGCCTGTAGACACTCATAAGCAGCTCCTTCTGCGCCCGACAGCATCTCTAGGACTATGGGCATCTCCAAACAGCTTTTTTAACCTTATGAGCAAACTATCCACTCCCAAAGCCCACATTATTTAATTTTTATTTTATTTTTAATCACATATTTGTTGGAGGTGAGGGTACTCGAAAATGTGTACTTGAACGCTGATGCCCACAGAGATCAGAAGTAGCAGATCCTGCTCTGTGGCTGTGAGTCACCTGACGTGGGTGCTGGGAACAGACCTTGAGTCCGCTGCAAGAGTAGCGTGTACACTCTTGACTGCTGAGCCATCTCTCCAGTCCCTAAGTCTAACCCTTTGTCCCACTACAGATGATGATCCTCCAAACGGCATCTGCATTCTTTTGAGGTGGAGGAATAGAAAGAACGAAGGGGATTAGTGGAAACTTCACGCGAAGAAGTGCGACACGTCATGACAACTTAGGCAAGAGACAGAGGAGAACCTCCCGGTAGAGGAAGTGAGGTAACACTGGCAAAGACCAGCAATCGCCCAGCTCAGCAGGAAGTGGAAAGAAGATTAAGTGTGTGGGGGAAGCAAGAGATGGGAAGTGGGGAGGGCGTGGTTGCCTGGAACAGCAAGACTCTGGGAGCTATCAGGGCTCAGTCCTAGGAGGAAGGTGCAATGGAGTCACGCTCCTCCAGCCTGTCGCCTGAGCTTCAACCACCAGTGTTTGTGCGCAGTTTGTCAGGAAAGAGTTAAACACCAAGGTTGGAATGCCAGGCCTCAATACATTGGAGCCTCTATCAAAATCTGAAAACAAATCATTTATGCTGAGAAGTTTAATTTGCATGCCTTATACCGCCATTTAACCCAGGACAATGACGTCAACGAAACTTAATTCCTCCCAGATTACCACGTCGAATCATCTCTAATCCTCACTTAGTTTCAAAAGTAGAATTGTGTTTAATCATATGCAGATGCAGATGCAGATGCAGGAGCACACATGCCAATCCACATGCATGTAAGTATGCACAATTTGTCAAAGGAAAATGACCAATGCCTCGTGACCATATCCTCAAAATGTATTCACTTTACTAGTATTTTACCTACTAGATATTAACTCCAGTTAATGTAGTGATTAAGGAATAACTATAATATTCACTGGAATCATACCTCAGTTATTTTTAACAGGCTTTTCATGCATCATCTTCTAAATATGATGGGACAAAGAGCAGGGAAAAGTCAGTCTGTTCAGGGCATCTTCACAAATGATAACAAGATCACAGTATGCCTTGACACTTGTAAAGCTTAGTGTACATCTCATTAGCTCACTTGAAGGGTATGTGTGTAACGGAGATAAAATGAACTGGGAAAGCCTTAAGTGTCCAAGATGAAGGGAAAACAACAATCATTTTTGTTCTTTTTGCACTATCTTATCATTTGAAGAAACTTCTTTATTTGGTCTCTTCCAATATGCCCCTGACATTTGCCTCATGTGAATATATATATATATATATATATATATATATATATATATATATATATATACCACATAAGGACATCACATGAAAACAGATCTTTGATGAGTGTAGAACCGAAAACTCTTATCAAATTTGTAGCAAACAAAATCCATAAATAAAACAAACAAATTATATACCATGCCTATGGCCCCCCTGACACACACCAGGAAGTCAGGGTTAGTTTAATATCTGAACATCAGTATGTGTGATGCATTACATCAGAATCACACAGTGAAAGCCATATGACTGTATAAACACAGCGGGGGTGGGGGTGGGGGGAGTATCCGTCAAATACCCAATCCCTTCGTGATGAAAATGAATATGTTGTTTGAATTAATGGGAATTTTGTGAACCTAATAAAAATCACCTATGAAAAGCTTACAGGCAGATCAGAGACAGCCAAGGCTGTCCAATTCCATCATTTCTCCTCTCTGACCTGCCCTTTCTTTTCTCTAAACTGGTCTCAAACTTCCGGATCCAAAGGCTTTTCATTCCTCAGCATCCCAAATAATTTGTTATGCCACCACGTCTACCTTATTATTAACATTTCTATTTCAAATTTCTCTGCAAACTCTAGTCAGAGTGAGTAGACAAAAATATAGAAATTAAAGTTTTCATATTGGAAAGGAAGAAGCAAAACTATCTCTACTTGTAGAAAAAACAGCATGTGAGGGAAACATTCTTTAAAAAAAAAAACACTGAAAGTAAAATTGCTAACTAAGCAATGAGTATGTGGACTACCTCAGAGGACTCCGCTTAGCTTGAATTATGAACACCTCTACCTACCACCAATGCCCTTGGCAACCAAAGCCCTTACGTGCACATACTGAGCACATACATCCTTCCCCTAATAATAGGTTTAGCAACCTATCCTATCAACCTAAGGCTTAGCAACCTTAGCCTATCAAGCTTCATGTTCACACACCCCATTCTGAGCAAGAAGTTCCTCACCCCCCCCCACACCAAATATTTAAAATCCCATTCTGTAAATCAGTTTCTTCTATTCAAACACAGTCCAGATATATATGGCTATGGAAGTAAGGGGTCCATCTGGACTAGACTAGTTAAGGCAAATAGTGTCTTCTATGAGAACTTTAAGGAAAAATCCTCTATTTACCATTTTATGCATATGTTGTGCACATTTTGTCATGCCTACTATTAAAATCAGATGCACTATAAGAAGGGTTTGTGCAGGGAGCAAAAGCTTATGTAACTCAAATACACTAATCAAAATAGAGAACCACGCAAACTATGCCCCTTATTAATGAGCCTCTCCTTCCTTCCTTTACACTCCACAGAAGCCTGATACAGCAGCCTGGTAACTTTAGCGCTCTCTTATAAATGTAAGCAGATGTTTACTCTTGGCAGTTTATTTCTGATCGGTACCATTACTTTGAATTGGAACAAACCTTTGCAACCTTCCTATATGTATATTTCTTTAGCTCGATTCATTGAATAACACACCAAGAACCTGAAAAAAAAAAAACTGTCCAAACACCAACCAACAGTAACAAAACTGGTTAATTAGATCATAGGATATAATATCAATATGAAAAATATATTTATTTATATCAGCAATGAGAAGTGTAAAAATGAGCACTGGGAACACAGATCATTGGGTAAGCATGAGAGCTTTCAAATTCCCAGCACCCCCATGCAAAGCTGGGCATAATTGCACATACCTATAATCTCAGCATTAGGGAAAAGAAATAAGTGGCTCCCTAGAACTTAATGCCAACCATCTCATCTAAAATGAGATGACGGAGAGACTCCATCTCAAAGGAATAATGTTAATAATGTGAGTGGAAGATGCCCAACACCCTCCTGTGGCTTTTGTGTATGTCTGCATGAAGGCAGGTGGACCTACACACACACACACACACACACACACACACACACACACACACACACAAACACGTATAAAAGGGAAACTAAAGTAATTCCATTTACAAATGTACTAAAATGATAGAATGACAGTAAATTTAATTAAATAAATATATGCTTTGTATATTGAAATAAAAAAAAATGATCTTCAAATATGGATTCTTGGAGTCCTTCCTTTCTTATTTGTAACCATTTGATCTCCTTCAGTTGTCCTTACTGCTGAACTAAGACATCCTTGACTTGTTCCTGACTTTAGTGGAAACGCTTTGAGTTTCTCTCCATTTAAGTTGATGTTGACTAACTGTGAGATCCCTTTATTATGTTAATCTCTGTCCCTTGTATGTCTCTCCTATACTTTTATCATGAATAAATAGTGTGATTAGTCAAAACCTTTCCAGTATCTATGAGATGATCATTTGGTTTTGCCTTTTAATTTGTTTATGTGCTGGGTATGTTTGCTGACTTACCTATGTTGAACCATGTATCTCTGGGATGAAGTCAATTTGGTCATAGTGGATGATCTTTTTGATGTTTTCTTAAATTCGGTTTTTGACTACTCTATTGAGAATTTCTGTGTCTATGTTCATAAGGTCTACATTTTACATTTTTGTGGAGTCTCTGTTTTAGTATCAGGATAATAATAGTGACTTTATAAGAAGAATTTGTAAGTGTTCCCCCAGTCCCCATTTTGCGAAATGATTTGGGGAGTATTGACATTGGTTATTCTTTGAAATTCTGGTAGAATTCTACACTGAATCCACTAGAATTTAGGAGTTTTGTTTTTGCTTTTTTTTTAAGTTGGTAGTTTAATTGATGTTCTATTCCACTAAGGGTTATGGGTCAGTTTGGATTGCTCATTTCATTTTGATTTTAGTAAGTAATGTTTATAAAGAAATGTATCGGCATATCTTCCTGGTTGCTGCCGCTGCAGAGAGCCCGTGGGCAGCACCCCACGAGCGATCTTGAGCCTCAGGACCACAGGTAAGACCAACTTTTCTGCTGCAAGAAAGCTGCCTGGTGCGCTCGGGACACACGGAGGCAGAATTCCTCTAGGCCCGGGCACGTCCTGTGTTTACCGGAAGTCCCACACCCGCGGATCCCGGCCCGCAGCAGCTCTCTGCTCCCAGACCCCGTGAGAGAGAGACCCAACCGCCTGGTCAGGTGGGCACTCCTGAGGCTGCAGAGCTGAAGAGACCACCAACACTGCCCACCCCTGCCCACATCCCTGGCCCAAGAGGAAACTGTATAAGGACTCTGGGCTCCCGTGGGGGAGGGCCCAGGAGCGGCAGGACCCCTGCCTGAGACACCGCCGGAACCTGAAGGAAAGAGACCAGATAAACAGTTCTCTGCACCCAAATCCCGTGGGAGGGAGAGCTAAACCTTCAGAGAGGCAGACAAGCCTGGGAAACCAGAAGAGACTGCTCTCTGTACATACATCTCCGATGCCAGAGGAAAACACCAAAGGCCATCTGGAACCCTGGTGCACTGAAGCTCCCGGAAGGGGCTGCACAGGTCTTCCTGGTTGCTGCCGCCGCAGAGAGCCCGTGGGCAGCACCCCACGAGCGAACTTGAGCCTCGGGACCACAGGTAAGACCAACTTGTCTGTTGCAAGAAGGCTGCCTGGTGAAATCGGGACACACAGAGGCAGAATTCCTCTAGGACCGGGCACGTCCTGTGTTTACCGGAAGTCCCACACCCGCGGATCCCGGCCCGCAGCAGCTCTCTGCTCCCAGACCCTGTGAGAGAGAGACCTAACCGCCTGGTCAGGTGGGCACTCCTGAGGCTGCAGAGCAGAAGAGACCACCAACACTGCTCACCCCTGCCCACATCCCTGGCCAAAGAGGAAACTGTATAAGGCCTCTGGGCTCCCGTGGGGGAGGGCCCAGGAGCGGCAGGACCCCTGCCTGAGACACCGCCGGAACCTGAAGGAAACAGACTGGATAAACAGTTCTCTGCACCCAAATCCCGTGGGAGGGAGAGCTAAACCTTCAGAGAGGCAGACAAGCCTGGGAAACCAGAAGAGACTGCTCTCTGCACACACATCTCGGTCGCCAGAGGAAAACACCAAAGGCCATCTGGAACCCTGCTGCACTGAAGCTCCCAGAAGGGGCTACACAGGTCTTCCTGGTTGCTGCCGCCACAGAGAGCTCGTGGGCAGCACCCCGCGAGCAAACTTGAGCCTTGGGACCACAGGTAAGACCAACTTTTCTGCTGCAAGTGACCTGCCTGGTGACCTCAAGACACAGGCCCACAGGAACAGCTAAAGACCTGTAGAGAGGAAAAACTACACGCCCAAAAGCAGAACACTCTGTCCCCATAACAGGCTGAAAGAAAACAGGAAAACAGGTCTACAGCACTCCTGACACACAGGCTTATAGGACAGTCTAGCCACTGTCAGAAATAGAAGAACAAAGCAACACTAGAGATAATCTGATGGCTAGAGGCAAGGGCAGGAACCCAAGCAACAGAAACCAAGACCACATGGCACCATCGGAGCCCAATTCTCCCATCAAAACAAACATGGAATATCCAAACACACCAGAAAAGCAAGATCTAGTTTCAAAATCATATTTGATCATGATGCTGGAGGACTTCAAGAAAGACGTGAAGAACTCCCTTAGAGAACAAGTAGAAGACTACAGAGAGGAATCGCAAAAATCCCTGAAAGAATTCCAGGAAAACACAATCAAACAGTTGAAGGAATTAAAAATGGAAATAGAAGCAATCAAGAAAAAACACATGGAAACAACCCTGGATATAGAAAACCAAAAGAAGAGACAAGAAGCTGTAGATACAAGCTTCACCAACAGAATACAAGAGATGGAAGAGAGAATCTCAGGAGCAGAAGATTCCATAGAAATCATTGACTCAACTGTCAAAGATAATGTAAAGCGGAAAAAGCTACTGGTCCAAAACATACAGGAAATCCAGGACTCAATGAGAAGATCAAACCTAAGGATAATAGGTATAGAAGAGAGTGAAGACTCCCAGCTCAAAGGACCAGTAAATATCTTCAACAAAATCATAGAAGAAAACTTCCCTAACCTAAAAAAAGAGATACCCATAGGCATACAAGAAGCCTACAGAACTCCAAATAGACTGGACCAGAAAAGAAACACCTCCCGTCACATAATAGCCAAAACACAAAACGCACAAAATAAAGAAAGAATATTAAAAGCAGTAAGGGAAAAAGGTCAAGTAACATATAAGGGCAGACCTATCAGAATCACACCAGATTTCTCGCCAGAAACTATGAAGGCCAGAAGATCCTGGACAGATGTCATACAGACCCTAAGAGAACACAAATGCCAGCCCAGGTTACTGTATCCTGAAAAAAATCTCAATTAACATAGATGGAGAAACCAAGATATTCCATGACAAAACCAAATTTACACAATATCTTTCTACAAATCCAGCACTACAAAGGATAATAAATGGTAAAGCCCAACATAAGGAGGCAAGCTATACCCTAGAAGAAGCAAGAAACTAATTGTCTTGGCAACAAAACGAAGAGAATGAAAGCATAGAAACATAACCTCACATCCAAATATGAATATAGCGGGAAGCAATAATCACTATTCCTTAATATCTCTCAACATCAATGGCCTCAACTCCCCAATAAAAAGACATAGATTAACAAACTGGATACGCAACGAGGACCCTGCATTCTGCTGCCTACAGGAAACACACCTCAGAGACAAAGACAGACACTACCTCAGAGTGAAAGGCTGGAAAACAACTTTCCAAGCAAATGGTCAGAAGAAGCAAGCTGGAGTAGCCATTCTAATATCAAATAAAATCAATTTTCAACTAAAAGTCATCAAAAAAGATAAGGAAGGACACTTCATATTCATCAAAGGAAAAATCCACCAAGATGAACTCTCAATCCTAAATATCTATGCCCCAAGAACAAGGGCACCTACATACGTAAAAGAAACCTTACTAAAGCTCAAAACACACATTGCACCGCACACAATAATAGTGGGAGATTTCAACACCCCACTCTCATCAATGGACAGATCATGGAAACAGAAATTAAACAGTGATGTCGACAGACTAAGAGAAGTCATGAGCCAAATGGACTTAACAGATATTTATAGAACATTCTATCCTAAAGCAAAAGGATATACCTTCTTCTCAGCTCCTCATGGTACTTTCTCCAAAATTGACCATATAATTGGTCAAAAAACGGGCCTCAACAGGTACAGAAAGATAGAAATAATCCCATGTGTGCTATCAGACCACCACGGCCTAAAACTGGTCTTCAATAACAATAAGGGAAGAATGCCCACATATACATGGAAATTGAACAATGCTCTACTCAATGATAACCTGCTCAAGGAAGAAATAAAGAAAGAAATTAAAAACTTTTTAGAATTTAATGAAAATGAAGGTACAACATACCCAAACTTATGGGACACAATGAAAGCTGTGCTAAGAGGAAAACTCATAGCGCTGAGAGCCTGCAGAAAGAAACAGGAAAGAGCATATGTCAGCAGCTTGACAGCACACCTAAAAGCTCTAGAACAAAAAGAAGCAAATACACACAGGAGGAGTAGAAGGCAGGAAATAATCAAACTCAGAGCTGAAATCAACCAAGTAGAAACAAAAAGGACCATAGAAAGAATCAACAGAACCAAAAGTTGGTTCTTTGAGAAAATCAACAAGATAGATAAACCCTTAGCCAGACTAACGAGAGGACACAGAGGGTGCATCCAAATTAACAAAATCAGAAAGGAAAAGGGAGACATAACTACAGATTCAGAGGAAATTCAAAAAATCATCAGATCTTACTATAAAAACCTATATTCAACAAAACTTGAAAATCTTCAGGAAATGGACAATTTCCTAGACAGATACCAGGTACCGAAGTTAAATCAGGAACAGATAAACCAGTTAAACAACCCCATAACTCCTAACGAAATAGAAGCAGTCATTAAAGGTCTCCCAACCAAAAAGAGCCCAGGTCCAGACCGGTTTAGTGCAGAAGTCGATCAGACCTTGATAGAAGACCTCATACCAATATTACCCAAACTATTCCACAAAATTGAAACAGATGGAGCACTACCGAATACCTTCTACGAAGCCACAATTACTTTTATACCTAAACCACACAAAGACACAACAAAGAAAGAGAACTTCAGACCAATTTCCCTTATGAATATCGACGCAAAAATACTCAATAAAATTCTGGCAAACCGAATTCAAGAGCACATCAAAACAATCATCCACCATAATCAAGTAGGCTTCATCCCAGGCATGCAGGGATGGTTTAATATACGGAAAACCATCAACGTGATCCATTATATAAACAAACTGAAAGAACAAAACCACATTATCATTTCCTTAGATGCTGAGAAAGCATTTGACAAAATTCAACACCCCTTCATGATAAAAGTCCTGGAAAGAATAGGAATTCAAGGCCCATACCTAAACATAGTAAAAGCCATATACAGCAAACCAGTTGCTAACATTAAACTAAATGGAGAGAAACTTGAAGCAATCCCACTAAAATCAGGGACTAGACAAGGCTGCCCACTCTCTCCCTACTTATTCAATGTAGTTCTTGAAGTTCTAGCCAGAGCAGTCAGACAACAAAAGGAGATCAAGGGGATACAGATCGGAAAAGAAGAGGTCAAAATATCACTATTTGCAGATGATATGATAGTATATTTAAGTGATCCCAAAAGTTCCACCAGAGAACTACTAAAGCTGATAAACAACTTCAGCAAAGTGGCTGGGTATAAAATTAACTCAAATAAATCAGTAGCCTTCCTCTACACAAAAGAGAAACAAGCCGAGAAAGAAATTAGGGAAACGACACCCTTCATAATAGACCCAAATAATATAAAGTACCTCGGTGTGACTTTAACCAAGCAAGTAAAAGATCTGTACAATAAGAACTTCAAGACACTGAAGAAGGAAATTGAAGAAGACCTCAGAAGATGGAAAGATCTCCCATGCTCATGGATTGGCAGGATTAATATATTAAAAATGACCATTTTACCAAAAGCGATCTACAGATTCAATGCAATCCCCATCAAAATACCAATCCAATTCTTCAAAGAGTTAGACAGAACAATTTGCAAATTCATCTGGAATAACAAAAAACCCAGGATAGCTAAAAGTATCCTCAACAATAAAAGGACTTCAGGGGGAATCACTATCCCTGAACTCAAGCAGTATTACAGAGCAATAGTGATAAAAACTGCATGGTATTGGTACAGAGACAGACAGATAGACCAATGGAATAGAATTGAAGACCCAGAAATGAACCCACACACCTATGGTCACTTGATTTTTGACAAAGGAGCCAAAACCATCCAATGGAAAAAATAGCATTTTCAGCAAATGGTGCTGTTTCAACTGGAGGTCAACATGTAGAAGAATGCAGATCGATCCGTGCTTATCACCCCGTACAAAGCTTAAGTCCAAGTGGATCAAGGACCTCCACATCAAACCAGACACACTCAAACTAATAGAAGAAAAACTAGGGAAGCATCTGGAACACATGGGCACTGGAAAAAATTTCCTGAAAAAAACACCAATGGCTTATGCTCTAAGATCAAGAATCGACAAATGGGATCTCATAACACTGCAAAGCTTCTGTAAGGCAAAGGACACTGTGGTTAGGACAAAACGGCAACCAACAGATTGGGAAAAGATCTTTACCAATCCTACAACAGATAGAGGCCTTATATCCAAAATATACAAAGAACTCAAGAAGTTAGACCGCAGGGAGATAAATAACCCTATTAAAAAATGGGGTTCAGAGCTAAACAAAGAATTCACAGCTGAGGAATGCCGAATGGCTGAGAAACACCTAAAGAAATGTTCAACATCTTTAGTCATAAGGGAAATGCAAATCAAAACAACCCTGAGATTTCACCTCACACCAGTGAGAATGGCTAAGATCAAAAACTCAGGTGACAGCAGATGCTGGCGAGGATGTGGAGAAAGAGGAGCACTCCTCCATTGTTGGTGGGATTGCAGACTGGTAAAACCATTCTGGAAATCAGTCTGGAGGTTCCTCAGAAAATTGGACATTGAACTGCCTGAGGATCCAGCTATACCTCTCTTGGGCATATACCCAAAAGATGCCTCAACATATAAAAGAGACACGTGCTGCACTATGTTCATCGCAGCCTTATTTATAATAGCCAGAAACTGGAAAGAACCCAGATGCCCTTCAACAGAGGAATGGATACAGAAAATGTGGTACATCTACACAATGGAATATTACTCAGCTATCAAAAACAACGAGTTTATGAAATTCGTAGGCAAATGGTTGGAACTGGAAAATATCATCCTGAGTGAGCTAACCCAATCACAGAAAGACATACATGGTATGCACTCATTGATAAGTGGCTATTAGCCCAAATGCTTGAATTACCCTAGATCCCTAGAACAAACGAAACTCAAGACGGATGATCAAAATGTGAATGCTTCACTCCTTCTTTAAATGAGGAAAAAGAATACCCTTGGCAGGGAAGAGAGAGGCAAAGATTAAAACAGAGACTGAAGGAACACCCATTCAGAGCCTGCCCCACATGTGGCCCATACATATACAGCCACCCAATTAGACAAGATGGATGAAGCAAAGAAGTGCAGACCGACAGGAGCCGGATGTAGATCGCTCCTGAGAGACACAGCCAGAATATGGCAAATACAGAGGCGAATGCCAGCAGCAAACCACTGAACTGAGAATAGGACCCCCGTTGAAGGAATCAGAGAAAGAACTGGAAGAGCTTGAAGGGGCTCGAGACCCCATATGTACAACAATGCCAAGCAACCAGAGCTTCCAGGGACTAAGCCACTAACTAAAGACTATACATGGACTGACCCTGGACTCTGACCCCATAGGTAGCAATGAATATCCTAGTAAGAGCACCAGTGGAAGGGGAAGCCCTGGGTCCTGCTAAGACTGAACCCCCAGTGAACTAGACTGTGGGGGGAGGGCGGCAATGGGGGGAGGGTTGGGAGGGGAACACCCATAAGGAAGGGGACGGGGGAGGGGGATGTTTGCCCAGAAACCGGGAAAAGGAATAACACTCGAAATGTATATAAGAAATACTCAAGTTAATAAAAAAAAAAGAAATGTATCTATTTCTTCTATGTTTTCCAGTTTAGTGAAATACTGATTTCACTAAATTTTACTGATTTTTAAAGTGTGTCTTTATGATTACCTGAATTTCCTCTGTTCCTTGGGATGTCTCCCCTTTCATCTCTAATTTTATTAATTTTATCATTTTTCTCATACACTCTTTATAAATGCTATTTATTCTTTCTAAAAATTTCAAGTGTATCATTGCTATTAATGTGAAATTTGCCCCTTTTTTTAAATGTAGGTACTTACTGCTATGAACTTGACTCTTGGTATTGCCTTCATTGAATAAGCATATTTTTTTGTTGAGTCTCTGTTTTTCTTAAAGAATTTTAATTTCCATGTTGAATTTTGTATTAAATAAATTTTCATTCACTAGTTAATTGGTCTATGAGTTTGTATTTTTCCATTTCTATTATTGTTGATATCCACCCTCCGAAACATTACAGGCTATACTGTCAATGCTACTTGTTATCATCTACAACATGTTGAGATCCTGTGGCTGAAGACACCATTTAATTTTGTCATAGAATATGGGAAAGTTGAGATGGTGCCAGACTAAAAGCTTTACCCTACTGAATAGTGTTCACAGTCCTAAAAGGTACTATACACATTTGATAGTTTGTATATGGTTGGCCAAGGGAGTGGCACTATTAGGGAGTGTAGCCTTGTTGGAATAGGTATGTCACTGTGGACTTTAATACCCTTGTCCTAGCTACCTGGAAGTCAGTATCTTCCTAGCAGCCTCCAGATAAAGATGTAGGACTCCCAACTCCTCCTGCACCATGCCTCCCTGGATGCTGCTGTGCTCCCACCTTCATGATAATGGACTGAAATCTCTGAAACTATAAGCCAGCCCCAATTAAATGTTGTCCTTATAAGAGTCGCCTTGGTCATGGTGTCTGTTCATAGCAGTAAAACCCTAAGACAACTCACTACCAAAGGACAGAGTAATCAATCTCACCCAGCTAAGAATCTGTGACCAGCAACACCACCAGTATATCTTGCAACCTGTGTGCAAGATATATTGGTGGAATAGTGGCACAAATGTTATTGGAGAAATCCACCATCTTTTGATTGGATTTATCACTCATTACATGAGATAGAACCCACACTTGACACTGTTAATGAGGGCCAAACCTCTAAAAGTAGGTTAGTCATGTGCTCTAGGGGAAAATCTACTATTATTCTGCTAAGTGAGCATAGCAATAAAACAGCTCTTAATGGTGTATTTATTGTTACATCTATAAGTTATAACATTATTCAACCCTTGTCAGAGAAACTTCTTGGAATAGATGTTAATTAACAAAGAGGCATACATATATATCCACTCTCCTCAAAGCCTAGTGATTTATGTGGAAGAGGAGGAAGAAAGAATGTAAGAGTCAGATGTTGTGGATGACTCCAAGAAAAATGTCTTCCAGACACTCGGGCTGATACACACATGAACTCATAGAAAGAGTTATACTGTGTACAAGATCAGCACAAATTCAAGACAGACAAAATTCCAGCATAGAGAAGGGAAAATAGGCACAAAGTCACAGACCTAAAAGAAACTCTTTGCAATTGATACTTCCTTGGAAAAGGAAAATCAGTTTTCTCCAATGGAATACCACTGGTTATATCAGCCATGCTCGAGAGCAGGACTCATGCTCAAAAATAGTTGACCAACACAAAATTTATTCCGGGGTGTGTATGTGTGTGTGTGTGTGTGTGTGTGTGTGTGTGTGTGTGTGTGTGTGTGTGTGTGTGTACTTTCTTTGTTTTGGCTTGGTGAGGATTTTTATTTGTTTATTTTGTTTTTTAACTTTGGGGCTTTTTTCTTTTTTCTTGGTTTATTTTTTATGTGTATTTAGAAGATAAAGGACATTAAGGATTCACCTTATCAAAGAGTGAGTAGGGAAGTAAAGACAGGGATCTGAGAGAACTTAGGGGAAGGGAAAATATGATAAGAATATGGCTGGCCAACATGACCCTAGCCTGGATCCATAGGACCCAGGTGGACAGAGCACCCCAGAAATCCCCCTGCCCCACCCAGTGCCACAGAGCCTGGGTCAGCAGACCATGCTTGAGATGACACCTGTCTGGTGCCACACAGCACATTTGGGGCATAACACTGTAAATGTCAATATTGTGTTTATTTCCTCTAATGAAGGAATGATATGAGAGCTATACCCAAGCTGTGTGAATACATGGTTTGAGCTGAGCCCAGAATATTTCTAACTATCCCTATGCCTATGCCCAGAAGCTTCTAACCTCTATATAATCTAATTTTCTACAAGCCCAGATCTTGAAGGCTTCAGCTTCCAGCCTCCTGTCTGCAAACCTAAGCCTAGAATCTTTCAGCTTCCAAGACTTACTGTTGAATAAACTCATTATTTCTATCTATTTCTGAATTCTGGCTGGCTGGTTCAACTCAGCTGTTTTGGCTCAAACTCCTCTCCAGGCTGACTGATTCAAATTGGCTTCTCTTGGCTTTTGACTGGATTGCTCTGCTTGGAAAAACTATCCACTCTATGAACTAAAGTGCTCCAAACTGCACTGAACTAAATTGAGATCAACTGAACTGCACTAAACTGAACTGAACTGAACTGAACTGAACTGAACTGAACTGAACTGAACTGAACTGAACTGAACTGAACGGAATTCAATTCTCTCTCTCTCATCTAAGTAGCCTCTATTTCCTGTCTGTTCCCTCAACAGTTGGGCATACCCTGTCTCTGACTCATTCTGCTAAACCTTTCTCTGTCTGGCCTCAATTAGACAGCACTGTTTGGGATTAAAGGTATCTACTAAAGGTATGTCTGTATTCAGCCATATCATATCCTTGGACGTAATCCCTTGCCAGAGTTGTCATGTTGCTGGATTAGCATTCCTCTACATAGCACTCCTGAGACAACCCCAGATACACCGAGGCCCCAGTTGACACTAAGATGAACAAGAAAGTAGTAGAAAGTTGGAAGAGAAAGAATACCAGAAAGGTATATGCACAATGAAGAGAAGCAGAACTAGATACTTGAGAATAGTAATGAACAGCCTGATGTGAGTAGCCAGCAATGATAGCTAAGGCTATGGCCTATGCTGCTGACAAGGGTCATGTCTGGGTCCATGGCCCTGCAGCAGAGGCTACCAAAGGCTAGGCAGATATCCCTAGTCTTGGATGTCACCTAGGGACATGATGATATCTGAGGGCTGTACAAAGTGTTGTGGGAAAGTTGGTCCTGAAGGCAGGATAGCTGTCCCTGCCCCTCATTAGTTGCCACATTCAAGAGGGAGGGAAAAAATGGGTGGACCATAACATGGGAGAGAGGTTAGAAGATGATAGAGGAAAAGAGATGGAGATGGAGAAATAAATCATACTATATGGGTTATTTGAAAAACCCATAAGGAAACATACTATCTATAAGATCACTTTAAAATATGGTATGTGTATGGAATTATGCTATGTGGGGTGATAATGTTTCCCTAGGAGCCATAGGGTATTTAACATCCCACACACAGGCACTGGACAATTTCCTTCCATCTGTTAGTCAAGAGAGTTTAAGACATTCCTTAAATAATATAGACTATAGCACTTGGATAGAACTTGAAAGTAAGAATCTGTTGCTGATGAGAGCATATACTAGGGACATAGGATTTGGTGGACTCAAGTTTGCACTGACATAGAAGCCTCCTCCCTGAGAGACAGCTCTTATAGTATTAGAAGGTATGTATAATCTGCTAAAGAAGGAAAGTAATCAATAGTCCTATACAGCCATAAGCTTGTGAACTACAGTGTAACGGCCTAATATCGCCAATGGTGCAGTGATACCACATATATCTTGGGGAAAACCAACAGCTGTCTACTTTTACCTCTCAATAGAGAGGAATTCGTGCCTGGTACTGTAACTACAAGCAAGAATCTATGTCTGGAGATAAGAAATCCTAGAGGAGAATCTGCAACTTCCATTTTTCATAAATTAACGTAGCTCCAACTGCATGCTAAATATTTATGCTTATATTAATAAATGAGTATATTCCTTACCTATCCTCAAAGAAGCTTCCTTTTGCAGCAGATAGAGAGGCTACTAAAGAGATCCTCAACTGTCCAACATTCGGAGAATAACTGACTGCCTACAACTGGTACATTTACAACATGACCTTCCCATTTAAGGCTCAAAGACATCACGAAAAATGAGGCAGAAAGACTGTAAGAGCTAGACAACTGGGGTGTTTGCTGCTAGTGTCTTCTAGACACTATGACAAGGATTATGTGCCACCAAAAACTCAAAAATCTTGCTGCCTTCACAAGACCAACACAATGACCACACCAGCCAACACACCATCCTAGATAGAAGAACATTTCAGAAGCCCTTACCTATAGATGAAGAACTACAGGCAAATCAATGTCTGCTGAGGGAGGGAGAATAGGTATCTCCCTGTTAGGTTATCCTTGATAGGTTATCCAGTCTTACATGATCTAAACACATGTACATATAGGCAACAGTATCTAGACTTTGAAAGTGTATGTGCACACATTATATATTCATATATATGTACATGCATACTTATGTGACACTCCAACATATCTTCAGCCACTCTCATTCTTCTTATTCCACTGGATCATATTTCTGCCAGAAATATAGTCCCTGATGATAATTTTTTTTAAAAAACTAAATAATGCAGATGCATCATTACCCATCAATTCAAGCAAGGTAACACCAAACCACACAAACCCGATCTAGAACAAAAGCTAAGATTTTCACCGAGCTAATAGACAAAGTATTCCTAAATGGAGTACTGATAAGCTATAGAAAAAAGAATTCCCACTAAAATCCAAACGTGCACAATTTCATAACACCGGCTTGTAATTGTGGGGGGCTCTGTGACAGCCTGGCCTCAGGGATAAAGCTCCTAGGTATGAAGCCGCCTCTATCTCTGTAATCCCACACAGTAATAGCTATAATAAGGGGCTTAGTTGCTTGTCACTTTGGCTCAAGCGTCTTGGCACTTAATGTTAGCAAGGAACTGTTTCCATAAGAACCCAAACACCTGCCCCAAAAGAAAAGGCTGTTACCTAAATTGGCGAAAGATTACTTAATGTAAAACATGAACAACTTTATGACAACATGGGTTTTAAAAGTTGTTTAATCTAGATGTTGAATCACGGGTATGCATAGTTGCATATAAAAATGTGGTATCAAATATTTAGGTAAGTAATGGAATAATTCAGGATCCAGCACTAAGGAAGTAATAGGATTTTGCAATCAGAGCTCAGAGTCTAAAGTCCAATACAAGATAGGAATCCCAGACTAGCATCATTTAAGGGCTAGCCTAGAAAATGTTTTATCTTCCTGGGCTTTTCTTTGTCAAATCCTTATCCTACCTTTGGTTCCAATTCAATGACTGGATTATGTATAGCACGTGGGCCACAGATTGCACTCACCCAGACACACTTTCTTATAAAAATGCATCCTGACCTTTTTTAAACAAATACTTGAAAATGGGAGAGAACTAATGCTTTTGGCTCCCCAGTAACAAAATGTACAAACAGAAACTTTCTCTGGAAAATAGATTTCTAAACACATTATTGGTATGGAAGCAAGCAGAAAGCTTGGCAGAGTGCCTTGGCTTGTAGTCCTGCAATTCAGAAGGATGAAGCAGGAGGATTCTGGGCTTGGAGCTAACTTGGGCTACATAGTAAGGCTCTGTTTCAACGACAACAAAAAAGTGAAAGAAGCTTGTTCCTTTTTTTTTCCCCTATGATCCATAGGATATATATTCAAAACAGCTAGGATGGTGTTCAGAAATCCAGATTGGGTTGGATTTCGGAATTCTCAAAGAATGAGTATAGATCGGCAGTTCTTAACCTGTGGGATGAGACCCTTTTGGGAGTTGAGCAACCCTTGCACAGGGGTCACCTAAGACCATCAGAAAACAGATATTTACACTATGATTTATAACAACAGCAAAATTACAGTTATGGAGTAGCAATGAAAATAACTTTATGGTTGGGGGTCACCACAACATGAGGAACTGTATTAAAGGGTTGCAGCGTTACGGAAGATTGAGAACCACAAGGTGTCAACCATTATGAAGAGACTGCATAATCAAGAACACAGTACAAGTTGAGACTAGTGGGACCTACATACAAGCTGCATCCAGAGGCATGAAAGCACACATAGCAGTGGTCAAATTGATGGTAGGAGTCATGGAGACTCATCAAGAACTTCAGCCCACGATGACCCCAGTGGTGAGAGCACTAACCTGCTTTATCATTTCAAATCAAGTAAGATTTCATCTCAAGCAGCAGAGAAAATGTACAAACAAGTCACCTGCATCACTGTCTGTAGCAGCACTCTGGCTTTGGGAGCTGGGAGAGCCTGCAACCCCAAGTTTGGTTCCCCCATCCCTCATGCACTTTGGGTTCATCTCTCTTGATCCCCCAGGCCCCAGACAGTACTAGGCTGAAACATAAACAATAAGCAATACTGGGTAGGTTTAGCCTATATTAAAAAATACAATTTTGTGTGGTTCACTTAGTTCTTAACATGTATGAATGGTTAGGGTAGTGATACCATAAATTAGCTTCAAATATATGATTGACTTCATTCACCTATGTTAGAAAATTGGCAGAAAGTTAGAAGTGAGAAAGTTCCAGAAGAAGGCCTAATTTTATGGGAGTAGAACACCAATGCTTGCTATGGTTTGGACATTCAATATTCACCAAAGGCTCATGCAAAAGGCTCGGTCAACAATTTGTGGTGCCAGTCAAACACTGGAGAGAAGTTGGGGATGCTTATAGAAGAGTTGGGGGGCAGGATTGAAGGCCCTGAAGGGGATAGAAATTCCACAGGAAAACCAACAAGCCAACTAACTTGGACCCCTGGGAGCTCTCAGAGACTGAACCACCAATCGAAGAGCATACACAGGCTGGACGGAAACCGCTACACATGTGTAACAGGTATGCAGCTCATTCTCTGTGTGCATCTGGAATAACTGGAGCAGGGACTGTCCCTAAGACTGTTGCCTGCTTGTGGAATGTTCCCCAACAGGACTGACTTGTCTGGTCTCAGCGGGAGAGGATACACCTAACCCTGCATGAGACTTGAGATTGGAGAGGTTGGGGAGATACCCAGGGAGGCCCACCCTTTCAGAGGAGAAAGGAAGGGGGTAAGAGAGGGGGTAAGGGAGGGACTCTGTGAGGGGGGACCGGGAGGGGGCAGTGTTTGATATGTTAATTAATTAATTAATTAATTAATTAAAAGAAACAAATTGTGGTGATATTGGAAAGTGGTAGAGGTGGGGCCTGGGGAAAGTCGGATCATGTATTCACCAAAGAGATGCTTGACCTCCAATCTTTTTCTCTGATCTTTGCTTCCCACTGCCACGAGATGACTTCCTCTGTCACAACTCCCACTGCCACTGTGTAGATAATAGCACTATCGCAGACCCAAAGCAACTGAAACCATAAGCCAAAACAGTCTCCCTACTCCAGCATGACTTCCCCAGATATCTTTTCCCAAGGCCATGAAGTCCAATGGCAGACTCACACAATGCTTCAAAATTAGAGCACTCCAAATATGGCATCCCAATCTACACACACACACACACACACACACACACACACACACACACACACACACACATATACACACTATTAATATACTCTTCACCCTAATGCTGGAAACACAATAATTTAACAGCTTTTGAGTTATATGGCTATAATGGTTTCCTTCCCACATTCCGAAAAAGGAACTGACAGTTTGGCTTGACAGTAAACAGAGGGTCGACAGGGACTCTCAGGAAGGCTTCGGACTCTTCACCACAGCCCTTTCCCATTGCACCACACCACACCACCATGCCTACTGACATGGCAGAAAAGCACAGGTCCCCAGATCTAAAGAAAAGTAAGCACCTGGTGCTCTCAGAGGAGGGAGGCTGGCTTCTTTGCAAACTGAGGGTGGAGGGCACAAGGGGGGGAGGAAGGGGAGGGATTCCCATCTCTTGTCCCAGTGGGTGGTAAGTACCAAATATTTTTTTATCTAGAACAAAGGTTTCTAACTTCAGGGGATTCCTTTTTTTTTATAATTTATTCACTTTACACCCTACTCACTCACTCCCCTCCCAGTCACCCCCTCCCCCAATCCTTCCCTGCTTGTCCCCTGAGCAGGTGAGGGCCCCAATCCAGGGGATTCTTAACAACCAGTTAACTTATCTAAGTTGCTATTAACTTATTAACTCCTTAGAAAAGAGTACCTTGCACCATTATTTAGGGCAAGGAACCAGGATTTGGGTTTCAGGCTGGCACTTCTTAGAATTAATTTCCTACTTTCAGCCAAAGGTTACCTTCCCCATTTTGTTCTTTTCATCATGCATGATTGCACATGCTGACCTTTCTAAACTGGGGAGCCAGAAGGGGAAAGCCACATACTTAAGCACTTGAGCATCACTGTGCATGGGTGAAAGTATAGTTTGCATCAAAATAAACATGTCTGTCCTGCCTTGCTGTTTGTCTGGAACCATGCTCTCACCAAATAAGGAAGTAGATTGGTTATCATCCTGGGTGCTTCAGGTTTTCTGGAGTCATTTTGCAGACATCTTTGGCTCTTATGGAGGGTTTAGAGTTCATGTATTCACCCAGGACTTGGAAGAAGGTTAACCAGTGTAAGACCCAACACTCTGATTCTTTTTGATAACGATACATTGTTGATCATTTCTTCAACTTGTTTATTTCAAGGGAGAAAATAATGATCACTACACACACACACACACACACACACACACACACATAACATACACATATACACATATACACATATACACAACATACACACACACCACAACACACATACACACACCACACACACATACATACATACATAACATACACACACAACATACACATATACACATATACACAACATACACACACACAGAACATACACATATACAACACACACACACACATAACATACACACACAACATACACATATACACATATACACAACATATACACACACCACAACACACATACACACACCACACACACATACATACATACATAACATACACACACAACATACACATATACACATATACGCAACATACACACACACCACAACACACATACACACATATACACAACATACACACATACACACATATACACAACATACACACACACAGAACATACACATATACAACACACACACACACACACACACACACACACACACACCTTGTAACCTACATCTTCCTTACCTTCTCTTATCCAGCCAGGACCTAGACTTTGTTGTTTTATGTCTTTTAGTTATTGGTAACTTCGCCTTTGTGTATTTTGTTAAATCCTTAAAATTCTATTAAAATTACTCAGTGCAGGCTGACAGGAACTGGATGTAGATCTCTCCTGAGAAACACAGCCAGAATATGGCAAATACAGAGGCGAATGCCAGCAGCAAACCACTGAACTGAGAACGGGACCCCCGTTGAAGGAATCAGAGAAAGGACTGGAAGAGCTTGAAGGGGCTCGAGACCCCATATGAACAACAATGCCAAGCAACCAGAGCTTCCAGGGACTAAGCCACTACCTAAAGACTATACATGGACTGACCCTGGACTCTGACCTCATAGGTAGCAATGAATATCCTAGTAAGATCACCAGTGGAAGGGGAAGCCCTTGGTCCTGCCAAGGCTGGACCTTCAGTGAACCGGTTTCTTGGGGAGAGGGCTGTAATGGGGGGAGGATGGGGAGGGGAAGCCCATATAAAAGGGGAGGAGGAAGGGTTAGGGGGATGTTGGCCTGGAAACAGGGAAAGGGAATAACATTTGAAATGTAAATAAGAAATACCCAATTTAATAAATATGGGAAAAATATTCTTTTTAGAGGAAAAAGCAAAACAAAAAACAAATATCCCCTATTTAGCAGTGTCCCTCTCTCTCTCTCTCTCTCTCTCTCTCTCTCTCTCTCTCTCTCTCTCTCTCTAAATCTTCAGTAGCCTCTTGGGCTTTAAAAGAAGCAAGTCCTGCTCGAAAATGTAAATATAGATCCCTCACTGGCTCCAGACAGAGACTTACTTTGTGGCTGCATTTTACAGATTACCAAAGGCAGATGATCATTCAGCATTACTCAAGATCTCAAATTACCCAGTTATACATCCAATCACTCATGCTCAAAATCAAAGCAAGACTTACAAGGAAGGAAACGTAGTCTATTTTCTTCATTCCTGGATGCCATCGATTATGAAACTATCATAGGTTTAAAAACAATTGCAAAAGGGCCACTGAGACGGCTCTAGGTTAAAACACAAGCCCAGCCATCAGACTTCAATCCCCAGCACCCACAGTTAAAAAGAGGTGGCATTGAAAATTGTCCTGTGACCTCCACATGTACACTGTGGTGTGCGCTTACTCTTACATGCAATGGCTGGCAGGTGTGGTGTGTCACACAACTTTAAGTTCGGGAATCAGGAGGCAGTGACAGCTTGATCTCTGTGAGCTGGAAACCATAGCAAGTTCCGGGCCAGGACCATATAGTGAGGTCTTTGCTTGTGTGTGTGTGTGTGTGTGTGTGTGTGTGTGTGTGTGTGTGTGTGTGTGTGTGAGTGTGTGCGTGCGTGTATGTATCTCACATACACAGTACAAGCCATGTAATATTAGTGTTTAGCATCTAAGAAAACATGTGTCTTCCCCTGAGAAAGCCAAGGATTTGTTTATTTTTAATCTCCGGGCTGTGTCATTGCTACATCATGTGTACTTCACCTTCTCCTTTTCGTAAAGTGGCCAAATATATGCTGAAATTCTACAGCATGAACCAGGCACCCTGTGAAGTGATCATCTGTAAAAGAGCACAGAAATAAAGGTAGTAGAAAGGAGAACAAAGAAAACCTATTAACCAAGACTATTTTTCCCTGATAGAAAAACTGCAATATTACAGCTTCGCAGGAGTTGGTGTTATAGGGCTTAAGGGTCAGAAGACACCAGTGGCAAAAAGATTTTCTACATCAAAGAAGACTAGTTGACAGAGTCTTAGGGGAGAAACCAATCACCCAAGGATTGTCTGATGGCCAAGAGGGCACTCCATACTGAAAAATAGGAAGGCATCGTTTGGATCCTAACAGTGGAGAACCCAAAGGAGAAAGAAACAAGTCATGTGGTAGGGAGGATTTCAAAAGAATTATCACAGGGTTAGTATGAGTATGTCTTTGCTCAGAGAATTATCTATGAGATAACAATCGTCTGCAGGAACTGCCTTACTTAATACTATCTTTCCTTACCTTAGCCTCTGGAAGTTCCTTAACAGTCTTATACTAGAAGAATTAATATCATCACCTTTGTCTCCATGTGCTCATGTTTTTGGTCATTAACCCTTGCTAACCTAGTGCTTATATATCACACATCACTGAATGCACCTTCCAATTCGACAGTGGAAAAGTCACGTGTTAAGCCATTTTTCTCTTTTTTAATTCTTACTGGGGCTGTTCTGATCATGTTCTAGCATGCTGTCCTTTCTCCAAAATCTTTATCTCTTTAAGAAGCTCTCACTTCATGTGAATGGTTGGCTATACCAGTGAACTAAATATTCAACAGAGCCTTGAAACAGCATTCTTCCACTAAGACAAAATCAGCCATCTTTTTTGGTGAAGGGTATTTCTAATTTTGACATGTCATTGAGCAAAAGGAATTCAGCAACTAAATTTACCTTGAAGTTAGTTATCTCTTGAGAGTTGAACTTGCAACTCTAGTAAGCTACTTGCAGCTGGCATGGTGCTAACCCAAGACCTGTGAGTGGTTCTGGTGAAGAAACCCGGGAGTTGCTGTTGGGAGATTTAGCAGTATAGACAAACCAGTATTTGGAATATCTATAGTTGTTTTTAAGTTTCTTGAGGTATTTCCCATCTAGAAAATAACACACACAGTTCATAAGAATTTGAAATGAAACAACAGAAAATATATTAAATGATTTGTACTACTATCTCTCAGAAACCTATAATACATTCTTTTATAATCTCTCTCTACTGTAGATGTATTTTTGTAATTAGAATGTGTGTGTGTGTGTGTGTGTGTGTGTGTGTGTGTGTGTTGTATTAGTCAGGGTTCTCTAAAGAAACAGACTGATAGAATGAATAAATACATATAAATAGGATTTATTAGAGTGGCTTACAAGTTATTATCTGACTATTCCAACAATGGTTGTCTCCCAATAGAAGGTCCAAGAATCCAATAGCTGTTCAGTCCCTGAGACTGGATGTGTCTCTCACCTGCTCCTTGGTAGACATAGGAATCCTGAAGAAGTGGGCTCTAATGCCAGTGAAGGAATGAACCTGCCATCTATCGAGAGCAAAGGCAAGCAGGCAAAGAGCAAAAGCTTTCTTTTGCATGTCCTTTATATATAGGCTTCCAGCAGAAAGTGCAGCCCTGATTAAAGGTGGATTTCACACTTCAAAAGATCCAGATTTAGGACGGGTCTTTCAAATGATTCAACAAAAAAGAAAATCTGTCATGGGAGGATCGATCCACTTGGGTTTTAGTTAATTTCAGATGTAGTTGACAACCAAGAATAACCTTCATGTATGTACATTCGGTATTTGAGGATGATCGATTCTAGAACTTCCTTCAGGGTCTCAAAACCAACATTCACACACCTTACATATCAGCATACACACTGTTTGCATATGATCAGTCCCGGGATGCATTAAGTCAGCTGTAGATCATTTAAAATAGGTTTGTACTTTATTCCCTTGGCAAGGACTCAGCACAGTAAGGGTCGTAATAGCAAGTACAAACCTTGATTTTTAACATTTTCTGGATTGTTTAACCTAGACAGCGTTGATCCTCAGTTGTTTTAATCTGTTAAAGTAGCACCTGCAGGTATAAAGAGACGGCTATGTTTATAGTCATCATTTTGCTCCTGAATTTAACCCAGTATTTAGCAATAATAAGTTAACAAAAATAGTAGTTTAAAAGTTCATAATGGAATTATTTTAAAATAAAAGACGGAGAGAGGTTTTTTTTCTTTTAAAAAAAAGGGGGGAAAAGAAAGACTGGAGAAATGACTCAACAGTTAAGAGGATTTGCTCCTCTTGCAAAGGACCAGGGTTTGGTTCCCAGCACCCACATCTGTCAGGTCACAGCCACCTATAACTCTATTTCCAGAATATTTAGCATCCTTTTCTGTTTTCTGTGAGTACCAGAATTCATACAGTACAAATACATATATGTAGAGACACACACACACACACACACACACACACACAAACACACAGACAGTATATATATATATATATATATATATATATTGTGGGTACATAAATGAAGGGGATTCACATACATGAAATAATAAAAATAATTAAATAGATTTATTTTAAAAATAAATTTAAATTTTGATAAAGGCTGGTGAACAAGCTGGCTATATCCTTTTGATGTCACACCTGGGCTATTATATTACAAATTTTTACATCCATTGTCCTTTCTAAAACAAACATCAAGAAAAAAAAAAAATATATATATATATATATATGAGCTCAGGGGGTTCCCATATGTTTTGAAGCTGTGAATTCAGTGTTATCTTTCCTATGTGAGAACCAAACACTCACTCTTAAGTATTGAGGCAAAATTGCCTCATTCTACCAATGACAACTAGACTATAGGGTATGACCTGAGGCAGAACCCCATTCTAGCCACCGTCCCATCCTCTGTAATCTCAGGATGATCAGGTAACTAAGGAAGCATGCTTTTGGAATTCAGATCTTCACCTTCCAATGGCTATTCTGTATTTTTCTGAATTTAAAAATACATTGAGTCAAAGGAAAGACATTAGCCTTTTCTTGGAGAAAAATAAACTTCCGGGAGACACTCCTTGTGTTTTCTTCATCATATGTTGTCTACCCAAGGAAAGGTAAACCCTTTATCTAGTGTTTTAACAGCATTACTGTTGCTATACTAAACAAAATCAACATAAGGGAAGAACTTAATTTATCTCAAAACTATAGTTCATCATGGTAGAAAAATCCTGGCAGGAGGAACTTGTCTCATCTGCTGTCCAAACACAGAGAACCTGGGAAATTTGTGCTCAACTAACTGTTTTTTCTTTCTTTCTGTTTTGCTTTTCTTTTCTCTGCAGTTCAAGACCCAAGCCCCTTGAATTATAATACTTTCTCCATTATAGAGTAGGCTTCCCACTTTAATTAGCATAACCAAGACAAGCCCACACTGGCATGCCTAGAGACTAACTTAATCTAAATAATTCCTGGAAGGTGTGCCTGGATAGTTGACAATCAACTAAGCATCGCACACATTTCTTTCTGCCACATAAGAACATCCCAAAGAGTTTGGGGGACTGTTTGACGTATTTTATATAGCAATTTACATATCCAAATAAGTATTGGATCATCAAAGATACACTTTGACTATTCACTCTTAGTATTGGAGGAAGTCCTGTGTACCTGGTCAAATGTGCATCTATTTAATGCTAGCTCCTAAAAGCTTTTATTTTATGTATATAAGTACACTGTCCTTGTCTTCGGATACACCAGAAGAGGGCATCAAATCCCATTACAGATGGTTGTGAGCCACCATGTGGTTGCTGGGATTTGAACTCAGGACCTCTGGAAGAACAGCCAGTGCTCTTAACCACTGAGCCTTCTCTCCAGCCTTCCTAAAAGCTTTTGTAACTTCAAAACCTATACTTCATTAAGTTCAAAAATCTAAGAGAAATGGATAAATTTCTGGATTCATCCAAATCACCAAAGTTAATCCAAGAAGAGATGAACAATTTAAACAAACCCATAACAATTAAAGACATCAAAATAGTAATAAAAGGCTGCAGACACACACACACACACACACACACACACACGTACACACAAAACAAAACAAACAAACAAACCCGCTGCACAGACCTAGTTGGATTCACAATATAAATTCTACCAGACTTTCAAAGATCTACAACCAGTATTTCCTAAATTACTTTTAAAAATAGGAAAAGGAGCACTTCAAACTCACACAAAACCAGTATTTACTATAAACGACAGAGACACAACAAAAATTATAGCATTAGGCTAAAATCCCTCATGAACAAAAATCCTCAATAAAATACTGGCAGCACCACAATCCAGTTGGATTTATCCTGGAGATAGACACATAGACAATAAATGTAATAAATCATATAAACAGGTTTAAAAAATTCAGGCCCAGGTATAAGATTTCAGATTTTGGCTCATTGAAGCACCTGTCCATGGCCAAGGGAGACAGGTGCACTATGGTTTTAACCTAAAAATTAAATGGTAGCTAAATATCTTTTCTCCACCTATGAAGAAGTCATGTGGGAAGGACATGCTCACTTTTAGCTGCTTCAATAAGTATCAAAGGGTGTGAAATCAGATTGCGGGTTCATCATTCTGGAGACCAACCTTAGAGGCTACAGCAAACAGCCCAGGAGATCTCCAAAGGCTAGTGTGAGTCCTGAAGAGATCCTAATGGACTGAGATTTGGACATTTCAAAATCATTTCCAGATACCAATCAAGGACTTCTCCCTACATTTGACAGTTGTGGTCTTTTCCATAGGACCTTTGCAGCAGCCCCTCAAAATTACTACAAATGATACCCCCAAACTCAGCCTGAAGCAACCAGATTATTCATCGCTCACTCCCATAATGTCAGTTAAGGTTACTCTCAGAGGGAGGAGAATAAGAACAGGAGGTAGAAACTGGCTAAGCAGTTCAGGGTGAAAAGAACCCAAGGGGAAATAACCAATTTCTTTCTTGACTTAGGCCAAGAAACATCCATGAGACTCTTGTCAGCTTCATCTTTGCCAGAGGCCACAGATGCCAAAAGCATTTAAGAGAGCTAATTTCTAATCTGGCTCCTAAATGCTTCTTTGGGGAGGCAGAATGTGAAAGTAGTTAAAGTAGCCTTTTAGGAGAAAATGCTGCCTCCTTGACAAGAGAATAGATTCTCTGGCTTACCTACAGACCTGCATTTCAATGGGGCATGGTCAATCTCCTGGCCAAGGGGCCACCCGTAGGAGTCTGGGCTCACCTTAGACCGCAATAATAAAATAGAAGAAATAATTTCTGTAGTAGGGATCTAACCCAGGCTTATTGAGTCAACTGTTACTAAACAGGTACCTCTTTCCTATTGCAATTTCTTACTCTAAGATAAGACAGACAAAGAGTGAGCAACTCACTGAGTTTGGGGGAAAAAGTGTTTGAAAAAAAAGAGGAGGGATTTGTAAGAAATAATATGAGACTTTTCTATCAAATACTATAAAACTTGTGCTTAGAACAAGGAATTCCAATCTTTCTATCCTCCCTACCCCCAACATACACATGTTGTAAGACTTTAATGTAAATGTTTTAACCCCCACCCATACCTATTAAAACCTTTGTTTATACACAGGTCCACTACCGTATTCCAGGAATCTGATCGCCTGGAGCAGTGACCTCGTTCGACTTGGAGCAGTGACCCCCTTCACTTCCTTCATTTCCTGTGTGGCAGTTCTTTTCAGACTGGGCAATTAAATTAGGACTGTGAGGTCAGACTCCACCCAATGGGGGAAGACACAGTAACCACTTCGTTAGAATATAAACCAAATGCACTTCCTGTCTCTAGCTCTATAGTTCAATCTTCCAAGCATACCCTCTTGAACAAAAGTAAAGTTTGCCTCGTCCAGACTCTTTTTTTAATTGTATAACTGTATCAATACAAGGCCTTTGATAAAATCTAACATGCCTTCATGGTAAATGTCCCAGAGAGATTAGTACTGGAGGGACCAAACTTCAACATAAAAATGGCTACTTATGACAAACACACAGCCAACACCATCCAAAATGGAATCAAACTTGAAGCAATTCTATTAAAATCAGGAATAAGACAGGGTTATTCACTACCCCCACATTTATTCAATGTAGTAAAGAAAAATTGTAAGATGTCTCTGTTTGGATTTCTATTGCTCTATTGAAACGCCATGACTAAAAACATCTTGGGAAGAAAAAAATTATTTTAGCGTACATATCCTGGGTCACAGTTCATTGAGGGAAATTAAAGAAGGGACTCAAACAGGGTAAGTATCTATGCAAGTGCCTAAACAGGGCAGGAACTGATGCAGAGGCAATGGAGGAGTGCTGCTTACTGGCTTGCTCCCTGCGTCTTGCTCAGTCTGCTTGCTTATGGCACCCAGGATGACCAGTGACATGGACCTCCCATATCAATCATTGATTAAGAAAACATACCATAGCCTTGTGCACAGGGACATATTCTTAATTGAGATTCCCTCTCCCAAAATTACTCTAGCTTGTGTCAAGTTTACATGAAAGTATCAGGACACGAGAAATTTTCAACCCTCAACCAACACAGGCAAAACCCTAAGATCGTTCAATTTATTTTCTTCTATTCCTTTTAACAATTTGATATGCTATTGGTGACTCATGTGTATGTGTATCTTGGAAAATACAGACTAAAAAATGTTAGTGGATGTATTCCTGTTTTTTTAATATTTATTTATTAATTTTCTATCCAAGCACAGCCTTCCTCCCTCCTCTCTTCCCAGTCCCACCCTCACAAATCTCTCCCTCCATTATCCCTTCCATTCTCCTGAGAGAAGAGGAAACCTCCTTTGGGTACCACTGCCCTGGGACATCTAGTCACTCCAGGCTAAGGACAGTGGATATATTCAGTGACACCTTTTATAGAAGTAAACAAATCTTGAAAAAAAGAGAACCATCTTCCACGTTTTTGATATTACAGAATGAGATAATAAAAACTACCTATCTTTTTTTAATAACATACCCATAATTTATTAAAAGGAAACAGAAGAAATGAAATTCTAAGAAATTTAACTTCAAGCCTTTTTCAAGTAATTTCCACAAATGTGTTTTAAAGACTATTTATAAAGCAAAAGGGGGTATACTAAGTGAAAACTAATGAAAAAATATGATCAGAAATATTAGGAAAACATGTAATACTTGTGAAGGATTTATTCTCATGTATATATTTGTGCCGGCATATGGGCATATACACGTCAGTGAGTGTGGATGCCTGAGGAACCCAGAGGTATTAGATCCCTCTCTAGCTGAAGTTACAAGTGGTTCCTGGCAGATGTGGGTGCTGGCAAATGGACATGGGTCCTCTACAAGAACAGTAAGTGCCCTTAACCATTGAACCCTCTTTGAAATCCCTAAAAATGTTTTTAAAGTATTGAAACTTGAAGTATAATACCAAAAACTTAGCTGTGTCATCTAAGTAATGATATATGTAAATATTAAATCTGAAGAAATGATTGAAATTTCACAGGAAGAAATAACATGCAAAGGTCATTGCACTCGTAAATGGACAGCTACTATGACTACTTGGTTAAGACCTGCACAAAGACAGTGTCTGCCTGCACCCAGAACTGAACTGAACCAGTCCCACATCTCTCTGTACCCAAATCCCATGGGGCAGCAAGCTGGACTCTCCAAAGTGCAGACAATTCTGAGAGCTCAGAGGAGACAACTATTTCTGTTCACATTCCTTACCCAAAAGGAACCCATTTAGTGCCCTCTGTGCCCTCTGGGCACAGGAACCTAGGAGCAGTTAGTAGGAGCCTTCTGGTTCCTGCCTGTGTTGAGAGCCAAAAGTCAGTTGCCAAGAGTGACGACACACCTGAGAGCAGAGGTAAAACTAACTTTTCTGCTCCAAGCAACCCGCCTGGTGGCCTAAGGACATACAAAGGCAGGAGGAATCTGGGACAGGACATTTATGGTTTCTGCCTGCACCAGGAACTGAACTGAACTGGTCCCACAGCTCTTTGTACCCAAATACCTTGGGGGAGAAAGAGCTGCACTCTCAGAAGTGCAGACAATCCTGACAGCTCAGGAGAGACCTCCACTTCTGCTCACATTCCTGGCTAAAGAACAACCTACCTACCTAATGCCCTCTGAATACAGGAACCTAGGAGCAGTCAGGGGCAGGACCCTTCCAGTTTCTGCCTGAGCTGAAATCCAGTTACCTGGAGAGCTGACACACCTGAGAACAGAGGTAAGACCAACTCTTCTGCTCCAAGCAACCCACCTGGAGGCCTCAGGACACACAAACTCAGGAGCAGCTCTCCGTTCCCAGATACCACTGACAGAAAACAGGTCTACAGGAATGCTGACACACAGGCTTACAGAAGGGTCAAGCCACTGTCAGAGATAGCAAAACAAGCTTACACCAGAGACAACCTGATGGCTAGAAGCAAGCTCAGGAAACTAAGCAACAGAAAGCAAGACGACTTGGCATCATCAGAGCCCAGTTTTCCCATCAAAGCAAATACTGGATATCCAAACACATAGGAAAAGCAAGATTTGGATTTAAAATCACATCTCATAAAGAGGATTTTAAGAAGGACATAAATAACTCCCTTCAAGAAATACAGGACAACATAGATAAACATGTAGAAGCCCTTAAAGAAAGAAAACACAAAAATCCCTTAAAGAATTACAGGAAAACACAATCAAACAGGTGAAGGAATTGAACAAAACCATCCAGGATTTAAAAGTGGAAATAGAAACAATGAAGAAAGTACAAAGGGAGACGACCCTGGAGATAGAAAACCTAGGAAAGAGATCACAAGTCATAAACATAAGCTTCACAAACAGAATAAAAGACATAGAAGAGAGAATCTCAGGGGCAGAAGATACCAGAGAAAATGTTGACACAACCGTCAAAGAAAATGTAAAATACAAAAAGCTCCTAACCCAAAACATCCAGGAAATCCAGGACACAATGAGAAGAATAATAGGTATAAAAGAGAGCAAAGACTCCCAACTTAAAGGGCCAGTAAATATCTTCAACAAAATTATAGAAGAAAATTTCCCTAAACTAAAGAAATACATGCCCATAATCATACAAGAAGCCTACAGAACTCCAAATAAATTGTAACAGAAAAGAAATTCCTCCTGTCGTATAATAGTCAAAACACCAAACTCACAAAACAAAGAAAGGATATTAAAAGCAGTAAGGGAAAAAGATCAAGTAACATATAAAGACAGATATATCAGAATTACACTGGAATTCTCACCGGAGACTATGAAAGCCAGAAAACCCGGGCCCATGTCATGCAGACACTAAGAGAACAACGATACCAGCCCAGGCTGCTATATCCAGCAATGCTCATAGTTAACCTAGATGGAGAAACCAAGATATTCCATGACAAAACCAAATTTACACAATATGTTTCTACAAATCCAGTCCTTCAAAGAATAATAGATGGAAAACTCCAAAAGAAGGAGGGAAACTACACACTAGAAAAAGCAAGAAAGTAATCTCTTGCAACGGAACCAAAAGAAAAGCCAGAAAAACGTAATTCCAACTCTAACAGCAAAAATAACAGGGAGCAACAATTACTATTCCTTATTATCTCTTAGCATCAATGGACTAAATTCCCCAATAAAATGACATAAACTATCAGACTGGATACGTAAAGAGGACCCACCATTTTGCTGCATACAGGAAACACACCTCAGTGACAAAGACAGATGCAACCTCAGAGTGAAAGCCTGGGAAACAAATTTCCAAGCAAAAGGTCCAAAAAAACCCAAGCTGGAGTAGCCATCTAATATCGAATAAAATCAACTTTCAACCAAAAGTTATCAAAAAAAAAAAGGAAGGACACATCTTATTCATAAAAGGAAAAATTCTCCAAGATAAACTCTCAATCCTAAATGCCTATGCTCCAAATGCAAGGGCACCTACATTCATAAAAGAAATCTTACTAAAGCTCAAAGCACACATTGCACCTCACACAATAATAGTGGGAGATTTCAACGTTTCACTTGCAGCAATGGACAGATCATGGAAATAGAAACAAAACAGAGACATAGAGAAACTAACAGAAGTTATGAACCAAATGGACTTAACAGACATTTATAGAACATTTCATCCTAAAACAAAAGGATATACCTTCTTCTCAGCACCTCCTGGTACCTTCTCCAAACTTGACCATATAATTGGTCACAAAACAGGCCTCAACACATACAAGAAGAGTGAAATAATCCCATGCATCCTATCCAGTTACAACTGACTAAGGCTGGTCTTTAATAACAACAAAAACAACAGAAATCCCACATATACATGGAAGTTGAACAATGCTCTACTCAATGACAACTTAGTTAAGGAAGGAATAAAGAAAGAAATTAAGGACTTTTTAGAATTTAATGAAAATGAAGGCACAACATACACAAACTTATGGGACACAATGAAAGCAGTGGTAAGAGGAAAACTCATAGTGCTGAGTGCCTCCAAAATAATCCGGAAAGAGCATATGTTAGCAGCTTGACAAAACACCTAAAAGCGCTAGAATAAAAAGAAGCAAATACACCCAAGAGGAGTAGAAGGCAGCAAATAATTAAACTCTGGGATGAAATCAACCAAGTAGAAACAAAAAGAACTATACAAAGAATCAAGAAAACCAGGAGTTGGGGCTGGGGATTTAGCTCAGTGGTAGAGCGCTTACCTAGGAAGCGCAAGGCCCTGGGTTCGGTCCCCGGCTCCGAAAAAAAAAAAAAAGAAAGAAAAGAAAACCAGGAGCTCGTTCTTTGAGAAAATCAAGATAGATAAATCCTTAACCAGACTAACCAGAGGTCACAGAGACAGTTTCCAAACTAACAAAATCAGAAATGAAAAGGGACACATAACAACAGAATTGAGGAAATTCAAAAACTCATCAGAACCTACTACAAAAGCCTATATTCAATAAAACTAGAAAACCTGGATGAAATGGACAATTTTCTAGGCAAATATCAGGTAACAAACTTAAATCAGGACCAGATAAACCATCTAAACAGTGCCATAACTCCTAAAGAAATAGAAGCAGTTATTAAAAGTTTCCTGACCAAAAAAAAACCAAAAAAACAAAAACAAAGCAAAACAAAAAAAAACAAAAACAAAAACAAACAAACAAACAACCCAAGATCAGATGGGTTCAGTGCAGAGTTCTATCAAACCTTCATAGAAGACCTCATACCAATACTGTCCAAACTACTCCACAAAGTAGAAACTGAAGGAGCATAACCCAATTCCTTCTATGAAGCCACAATTACGTTTATACCTAAACCACACAAAGACCCAACAGAGAACGTCAGACCAATTTCCCTTATGAATATCAACGGAAAAATACTCAATATTATTCTTGCAAACTGAATCTAAGAACACATCAAAACGATTATCCATCATGATCAAGTAGGCTTCCTCCCAGGGATGCAGGGATGATTCAATATACAGAAATCTATCAATGTAATCCACTATATAAACCAACTCAAAGGAAAAAAAATACATGATCATCTCATTAGATGCTGAGAAAGCATTTGACAAAATTCAACACCCCTTCATATTAAAAGTTTTGGAAAGATCAGGAATTCAAGGTGCATACCTAAATATAGTAAAAGCAATATATGGCAGAACAGTAGCCAACATCAAACTAAATGAAGAAGAACTTGAAGCAATCTCACTAAAATCAAGGACTAGTCAAGGCTGCCCACTCTCTCCTTACTTATTCAATATAGTACTTGAATTCCTAGCTAGAGCAATCAGACAACAAACGGGGGTCAAAGGGATACAAATTGGAAAGGAAGAAGTCAAAATATCACTATTTGCAGATGACCCCAAATATTCCACCAGAGAATTACTAAACCTGATAAACAACTTCAGCAAAGTGGCTAGGTATAAAATTAACTCAAAAAAAAAATCAGTAGCCTTCCTCTACTCAAAGGATAAACAGGCTGACAAAGAAATTAGGAAAATGACCCTTCAAAATAGTCCTCGATAATATAAAATACTATGGTGTGACTTTAACCATGCAAATGAAAGATTGGTATGACAAGAACTTCAAGTCTCTGAAAAAAAGAAATTGAAGATCTCAGAAGATGGAAAGACCTCCCATGCTCATAGACTGGTAGGATTAATATAGGAAAAATGGCCATTTTACCAAAAGCAATCTACAGAGTCAATGCAATCCCCATCAAAATTCCAAGTCAATTCTTCATAGAGTTAGAAAGAGCAACTTGCAAATTCATCTGGAATAACAAAAAACCCAGGATAGCAAAAACTATCCTCAACAATAAAAGAACTTCTGGGGGAATCACCATCCATGACCTCAAACAGTATTACAGAGCAATAGTGATAAAAAACTGTGTGGTATTGGTACAGAGACAGGCAGGTAGGTCAATGGAATAGAATTGAAGACCCAGAAATGAACCCACACACCTATGGTCATTTGATCTTTGACAAAGGAGCCAAAACCATCCAGTGGAAAAGATATCATTTTCAACAAATGGTGCTGTTTCAACTAGAGGTCAGCATGTAAAAGAATGTAAATCAACCCAATCTTATTGCCCTGTATAAAGTGAATCAAACACATAAAACCAGATACACTCAAACTAATAGAAGAAAAAGTGGAGAAGAACCATGAACACAAGGGTACTGGGGAGAAATTCCTGAACAGAACACCAATGGCTTATGCTCTAAGATCAAGAATTGACAAATGGGACCTCATAAAACTGCAAAACTTCTGTAAGGCAAAGGACACTGTCATTAGGACAAAATGGCAACCAGCAGATTGGGAAAAGGTCCTTACCAATCCTACATCCAATAGAGGGCTAATATCCAATATATACAAAGAACTCAAGAAATTAGACTCCAAAGAGCCAAATAACCCTATTAAAATGGGGTACAGAGCTAAACGAAGAATTCTCAGCAGAGGAATATCAAATGGCTGAGAAATACCTAAAGAAATGTTTAACATCCTGCATCATCAGGGAAATGCAAATCAAAACACCCTGAGATTCCACCTCACACCAGTCAGAATGGCTATGACCAAAAACTCAGGTGACAACAGATGCTGATGAGGATGTGGAGAAAAAAGAACACTCCTCCATTGTTGGTGGGATTGCAAGCTGGTACAACCATTCTGGAAATCAGTCTGGAGGTTCCTCAGATAACTGGACATTGCACTACCTGAAGACCCAGCTATACCACTCCTGGGCATACACCCAAATGATGCTCCAACATACAAAGATACATGCTCCACTCTGTTCATAGAAGCCTTATTTATAATAGCCAGAAACTGGAAAGAACCCAGATGCCCTTCAACAGAGGAATGGATACAGAAAATGTAGTACTTTTACACAGTGGAGTACTACTCGGCTATCAAAAACAATAACTTCATGAAATTCATAGGCAAATGGATGGAACTAGAAAATATCATCCTGAGTGAGGAAACCCTGTCACAAAAAAACCCTACATGGTATGTACTCACTGATAAGTGGATATTAGCCAAAAAGCTCAAATTACCCAAGATACAATGCACAGTCCACATGAAGCTCAAGAAGAAGAACGGCCAAAATGTGGATGCTTCAGTCCTTCTTAAAAGGGGGAACAAAAATATTCATAGGAGAGGCTATGGAGACAAAGTTTGGAGCAGAGACTGAAGGAATGACCATTCAGAGCCTGCCCCACCTGGGGATCTAGCCCATATACATACAGCCAGCAAAATTAGACAACATTGACGAAGCCAAGAAGTGCATGCTGACAGGAGCCTGATATAGCTGTCTCCTGAGATGCTCGCCCAGAGTGTGACAAATACAGACGTGAATACTAGCAGCTAACCATTGAACTGAGAACGGGGTCCCCATTGGAGGAGTTAGAGAAAGGTTTGAAGGAGCTGAAGGAGCTCTCTACCCCAACCAACTAGAGCTCCCAGGGAATAAACCACTACCGAAGGAGTACATGTGGACAGACCCATGGCTCCAGCTGCATATGTAGCAGAGGATGTCTTTGTTGAGCATCAATGGGCAGAGAAGCTGGATTCCTCTAGTGTAGGGGCATGTCAGTCAGGACCGGGAGTTGGGAAGGGAGGTGGTTGGGAAATGTAACACCCTTACAGAAGAAGGGGGAGAGGGGATAGAATAGGGAACTTATGGCCAGGAAACCGGGAAAGGGAATAACATTTGAAATGTAAATAAAAAAATATAAAAAAAAAAGACCTGCACAAGGTCAATACAGTCAGCATCCCAACGTGCATGGGGAAGAAACATATGAGCTGGGGGAAGGGTGTCATTTTTGTTTGCAGGTGTGGCTCTCTGGCAACTTGCGATGCTCTGGTGGAGGGCAGTACACCAATGCTCATACAAGGAGCACTAATTGGACCCCAGCGGCTTATTTTAAAAAGAAGTGGAGGATGGTAGCATGAAATTGGAAGAGGAAAGCATCTCAGAGTGAAGGCCCAGGAGAAATGGGAGAGGTTCTTGGTGTGGATGCAATTCACATACATTACATACATGTATGAAATTGCCAAAAATAAAAAAAAATTCCGAAACAGAAGACATGTTTAATATAAATATAACTACTAGAAGACAAAAAAAGATAGATTATGGTTGTATAATAATTATTCACATTCTCCGGGTAAAGAAATAGGAGACTATCTTAAGTAGAAATGGTTGGGAATATTCCAGAATTTATAACATGACACACCTTTTGAGAAGAGTGTACCTCAGATAATTTCAAAATTTCAAAAATGATTGAAATATTAATCCATAACTGCATACAAAACGGCGGGTTTCATAAAACAAAAGAGAAAAGTATCAGTCTTGGTGCCTGACTTTACAAGAACAATTTGGGGAACCAGGGAAAGAACACAGTCATTAAGGTGCTAGAAAAAGAATATCGATTGGAAAAGAACTGATGTCTAATGAAACTCTAAAAAGAACAAGGACAAATGTGAAGCTTTCCCTAAGTAAAATGCATCCATATATTCTTTTTTTTTTCTATTTCACCTTTTTTTCTTTTCTTTTTTTTTTTTTTTAGATTTTTTTTTTAATTAACTTGAGTATAGTGTTCTCTGCACCCAAATCCCGTGGTAGGGAGAGCTAAACCTTCAGAGAGGCAGACAAGCCTGGGAAACCAGAAGAGACTGCTCTCTGTACATACATCTCGGACGCCAGAGGAAAACACCAAAGGCCATCTGGAACCCTGGTGCACTGAAGCTCCCGGAAGGGGCGGCACAGGTATTCCTGGTTGCTGCCGCCCCAGAGAGCCCGTGGGCAGCACCCCACGAGCGAACTTGAGCCTCGGGACCACAGGTAAGACCAACTTTTCTGCTGCAAGAAAGCTGCCTGGTGAACTAAAGACACAGGCCCACAGGAACAGCTGAAGACCTGTAGAGAGGAAAAACTACACGCCCGAAAACAGAACACTCTGTCCCCATAAATGACTGAAAGAGAGGAAAACAGGTCTACAGCACTCCTGACACACAGGCTTATAGGACAGTCTAGCCACTGTCAGAAATAGCAGAACAAAGTAACACTAGAGATAATCTGATGGCAAGAGGCAAGCGCAGGAACCCAAGCAACAGAAACCAAGACTACATGGCACCATCGGAGCCCAATTCTCCCACCAAAACAAACATGGAATATCCAAACACACCAGAAAAGCAAGATCTAGTTTCAAAATCATATTTGATCATGATGCTGGAGGACTTCAAGAAAGACGTGAAGAACTCCCTTAGGGAAACACAGGAAAACATTAATAAACAAGTAGAAGCCTACAGAGAGGAATCGAAAAAAATCCCTGAAAGAATTCCAGGAAAACATAATCAAACGGTTGAAGGAATTAAAAATGGAAATAGAAGCAATCAAGAAAAAACACATGGAAACAACCCTGGATATAGAAAACCAAAAGAAGAGACAAGGAGCTGTAGATACAAGCTTCACCAACAAAATACAAGAGATGGAAGAGAGAATCTCAGGAGCAGAAGATTCCAAAGAAATCATTGACTCAACTGTCAAAGATAATGTAAAGCGGAAAAAGCTACTGGTCCAAAACATACAGGAAATCCAGGACTCAATGAGAAGATCAAACCTAAGGATAATAGGTATAGAAGAGAGTGAAGACTCCCAGCTCAAAGGACCAGTAAATATCTTCAACAAAATCATAGAAGAAAACTTCCCTAATCTAAAAAAAGAGATACCCATAGGCATACAAGAAGCCTACAGAACTCCAAATAGATTGGACCAGAAAAGAAACACCTCCCGTCACATAATAGCCAAAACACCAAACGCAAAAAATAAAGAAAGAATATTAAAAGCAGTAAGGGAAAAAGGTCAAGTAACATATAAAGGCAGACCTATCAGAATCACACCAGATTTCTCGCCAGAAACTATAAAGGCCAGAAGATCCTGGAGTGATGTCATAGAGACCCTAAGAGAACACAAATGCCAGCCCAGGTTACTGTATCCTGCAAAACTCTCAATTAACATAGATGGAGAAACCAAGATATTCCATGACAAAACCAAATTTACACAATATCTTTCTACAAATCCAGCACTACAAAGGATAATAAATGGTAAAGCCCAACATAAGGAGGCAAGCTATAACCTAGAAGAAGCAAGAAACTAATCATCTTGGCAACAAAACAAAGAGAATGAAAGCACACAAACATAACCTCACATCCAAATATGAATATAACGGGAAGCAATAATCACTATTCCTTAATATCTCTCAACATCAATGGCCTCAACTCCCCAATAAAAAGACATAGATTAACAAACTGGATACGCAACGAGGACCCTGCATTCTACTGCCTACAGGAAACACACCTCAGAGACAAAGACAGACATTACCTCAGAGTGAAAGGCTGGAAAACAATTTTCCAAGCAAATGGTCAGAAGAAGCAAGCTGGAGTAGCCATTCTAATATCAAATAAAATCAATTTTCAATTAAAAGTCATCAAAAAAGATAAGGAAGGACACTTCATATTCATCAAAGGAAAAATCCACCAAGATGAACTCTCAATCCTAAATATCTATGCCCCAAATACAAGGGCACCTACATATGTAAAAGAAACCTTACTAAAGCTCAAAACACACATTGCACCTCACACAATAATAGTGGGAGATTTCAACACCCCACTCTCATCAATGGACAGATCATGGAAACAGAAATTGAACAGAGATGTAGACAGACTAAGAGAAGTCATGAGCCAAATGGACTTAACGGATATTTATAGAACATTCTATCCTAAATCAAAAGGATATACCTTCTTCTCAGCTCCTCATGGTACTTTCTCCAAAATTGACCATATAGTTGGTCAAAAAACGGGCCTCAACAGGTACAGAAAGATAGAAATAATCCCATGTGTGCTATCAGACCACCACGGCCTAAAACTGGTCTTCAATAACAATAAGGGAAGAATGCCCACATATACGTGGAAATTGAACAATGCTCTACTCAATGATAACCTAGTCAAGGAAGAAATAAAGAACGAAATTAAAAACTTTTTAGAATTTAATGAAAATGAAGGTACAACATACCCAAACTTATGGGACACAATGAAAGCTGTGCTAAGAGGAAAACTCATAGCGCTGAGTGCCTGCAGAAAGAAACAGGAAAGAGCATATGTCAGCAGCTTGACAGCACACCTAAAAGCTCTAGAACAAAAAGAAGCAAATACACCCAGGAGGAGTAGAAGGCAGGAAATAATCAAACTCAGAGCTGAAATCAACCAAGTAGAAACAAAAAGGACCATAGAAAGAATCAACAGAACCAAAAGTTGGTTCTTTGAGAAAATCAACAAGATAGATAAACCCTTAGCCAGACTAACGAGAGGACCCAGAGAGTGCGTCCAAATTAACAAAATCAGAAATGAAAAGGGAGACATAACTACAGATTCAGAGGAAATTCAAAAAATCATCACATCTTACTATAAAAGCCTATATTCAACAAAACTTGAAAATCTGCAGGAAATGGACAATTTCCTAGACAGATACCAGGTACCGAAGTTAAATCAGGAACAGATAAACCAGTTAAACAACCCATAACTCCTAAGGAAATAGAAGCAGTCATTAAAGGTCTCCCAACCAAAAAGAGCCCAGGTCCAGACAGGTTTAGTGCAGAATTCTATCAAACCTTCATAGAAGACCTCATACCAATATTATCCAAACTATTCCACAAAATTGAAACAGATGGATCACTCCCTAATTCCTTCTATGAAGCCACAATTACTCTTATACCTAAACCACACAAAGACCCAACAAAGAAAGAGAACTTCAGACCAATTTCCCTTATGAATATCGACGCAAAAATACTCAATAAAATTCTGGCAAACCAAATCCAAGAGCACATCAAAACAATCATCCACCATGATCAAGTAGGCTTCATCCCAGGCATGCAGGGATGGTTTAATATACGGAAAACCATCAACGTGATCCATTATATAAACAAACTGAAAGAACAAAACCACATGATCATTTCATTAGATGCTGAGAAAGCATTTGACAAAATGCAACACCCCTTCATGATAAAAGTCCTGGAAAGAATAGGAATTCAAGGCCTATACCTAAACATAGTAAAAGCCATATACAGCAAACCAGTTGCTAACATTAAACTAAATGGAGAGAAACTTGAAGCAATCCCACTAAACTCAGGGACTAGACAAGGCTGCCCACTCTCTCCCTACTTATTCAATATAGTTCTTGAAGTTCTAGCCAGAGCAATCAGACAACAAAAGGAGGTCAAGCGGATACAGATCGGAAAAGAAGAAGTCAAAATATCACTATTTGCAGATGATATGATAGTTTATTTAAGTGATCCCAAAAGTTCCACCAGAGAACTACTAAAGCTGATAAACAACTTCAGCAAAGTGGCTGGGTATAAAATTAACTCAAATAAATCAGTAGCCTTCTTCTACACAAAAGAGAAACAAGCCGAGAAAGAAATTAGGGAAACGACACCCTTCATAATAGACCCAAATAATATAAAGTACCTCGGTGTGACTTTAACCAAGCAAGTAAAAGATCTGTACAATAAGAACTTCAAGACACTGAAGAAGGAAATTGAAGAAGACCTCAGAAGATGGAAAGATCTCCCATGCTCATGGATTGGCAGGATTAATATAGTAAAAATGACCATTTTACCAAAAGCGATCTACAGATTCAATGCAATCCCCATCAAAATACCAATCCAATTCTTCAAAGAGTTAGACAGAACAATTTGCAAATTCATCTGGAATAACAAAAAACCCAGGATAGCTTTAGCTATCCTCAACAATAAAAGGACTTCAGGGGGAATCACTATCCCTGAACTCAAGCAGTATTACAGAGCAATAGTGATAAAAACTGCATGGTATTGGTACAGAGACAGACAGATAGACCAATGGAATAGAATTGAAGACCCAGAAATGAACCCACACACCTATGGGCACTTGATTTTTGACAAAGGAGCCAAAACCATCCAATGGAAAAAAATAGCATTTTCAGCAAATGGTGCTGGTTCAACTGGAGGTCAACATGTAGAAGAATGCAGATTGATCCATGCTTATCCCCCTGTACAAAGCTTAAGTCCAAGTGGATCAAGGACCTCCACATCAAACCTGATACACTCAAACTTATAGAAGAAAAACTAGGGAAGCATCTGGAACACATGGGCACTGGAAAAAATTTCCTGAACAAAACACCAATGGCTTATGCTCTAAGATCAAGAATCGACAAATGGGATCTCATAAAACTGCAAAGCTTCTGTAAGGCAAAGGACACTGTGGTTAGGACAAAACGGCAACCAACAGATTGGGAAAAGATCTTTACCAATCCTACAACAGATAGAGGCCTTATATCCAAAATATACAAAGAACTCAAGAAGTTAGACCGCAGGGAGACAAATAACCCTATGAAAAAATGGGGTTCAGAGCTAAACAAAGAATTCACAGCTGAGGAATGCCGAATGGCTGAGAAACACCTAAAGAAATGTTCAACATCTTTAGTCATAAGGGAAATGCAAATCAAAACAACCCTGAGATTTCACCTCACACCAGTGCGATTGGCTAAGATCAAAAACTCAGGTGACAGCAGATGCTGGCGAGGATGTGGAGAAAGAGGAACACTCCTCCATTGTTGGTGGGATTGCAGACTGGTAAAACCATTCTGGAAATCAGTCTGGAGGTTCCTCAGAAAATTGGACATTGAACTGCCTGAGGATCCAGCTATACCTCTCTTGGGCATATACCCAAAAGATGCCTCAACATATAAAAGAGACACGTGCTCCACTATGTTCATCGCAGCCTTATTTATAATAGCCAGAAAATGGAAAGAACCCAGATGCCCTTCAACAGAGGAATGGATACAGAAAATGTGGTACATCTACACAATGGAATATTACTCAGCTATCAAAAACAACGAGTTTATGAAATTCGTAGGCAAATGGTTGGAACTGGAAAATATCATCCTGAGTGAGCTAACCCAATCACAGAAAGACATACATGGTATGCACTCATTGATAAGTGGCTATTAGCCCAAATGCTTGAATTACCCTAGATCCCTAGAACAAACGAAACTCAAGACGGATGATCAAAATGTGAATGCTTCACTCCTTCTTTAAATGAGGAAAAAGAATACCCTTGGCTGGGTAGGGAGAGGCAAGACTAAAACAGAGACTGAAGGAACACCCATTCAGAGCCTGCCCCACATGTGGCCCATACATATACAGCCACCCAAGTAGACAAGATGGATGAAGCAAAGAAGTGCAGACCGACAGGAGCCGGATGTAGATCGCTCCTGAGAGACACAGCCAGAATACAGCAAATATAGAGGCGAATGCCAGCAGCAAACCACTGAACTGAGAATAGGTCCCCTATTGAAGGAATCAGAGAAAGAACTGGAAGAGCTTGAAGGGGCTCGAGACCCCAAAAGTACAACAATGCCAAGCAACCACAGCTTCCAGGGACTAAGCCACTACCTAAAGACTATACATGGACTGAACCTGGACTCTGACCCCATAGGTAGCAATGAATATCCTAGTAAGAGCACCAGTGGAAGGGGAAGCCCTGGGTCCTGCTAAGACTGAACCCCCAGTGAACTAGTCTATGGGGGGAGGGCGGCAATGGGGGGAGGGTTGGGAGGGGAACACCCATAAGGAAGGGGAGGGGGGAAGGGGGATGTTTGCCCGGAAACCGGGAAAGGGAATAACACTCGAAATGTATATAAGAAATACTCAAGTTAATAAAAAAAAAGAAATAAAAAAAAAAAAACACCAATGGCTTATGCTCTAAGATCAAGAATCGACAAATGGGATCTCATAAAACTGCAAAGCTTCTGTAAGGCAAAGGACACCGTGGTTAGGACAAATCGGCAACCAACAGATTGGGAAAAGATCTTTACCAATCCTACAACAGATAGAGGCCCTATATCCAAAATATACAAAGAACTCAAGAAGTTAGACCGCAGGGAGACAAATAACCCTATTAAAAAATGGGGTTCAGAGCTAAACAAAGAATTCACAGCTGAGGAATGCCGAATGGCTGAGAAACACCTAAAGAAATGTTCAACATCTTTAGTCATAAGGGAAATGCAAATCAAAACAACCCTGAGATTTCACCTCACACCAGTGAGAATGGCTAAGATCAAAAACTCAGGTGACAGCAGATGCTGGCGAGGATGTGGAGAAAGAGGAACACTCCTCCATTGTTGGTGGGATTGCAGACTGGTACAACCATTCTGGAAATCAGTCTGGAGGTTCCTCAGAAAATTGGACATTGAACTGCCTGAGGATCCAGCTATACCTCTCTTGGGCATATACCCAAAAGATGCCCCAACATATAAAAAAGGCACGTGCTCCACTATGTTCATCGCAGCCTTATTTATAATAGCCAGAAGCTGGAAAGAACCCAGATGCCCTTCAACAGAGGAATGGATACAGAAAATATGGTACATCTACACAATGGAATATTACTCAGCTATCAAAAACAACGAGTTTATGAAATTCGTAGGCAAATGGTTGGAACTGGAAAATATCCTGAGTGAGCTAACCCAAACACAGAAAGACATACATGGTATGCACTCACTGATAAGTAGCTATTAGCCCAAATGCTTGAATTACCCAAATGCCTAGAACAAATGAAACTCAGGACGGATGATCAAAATGTGAATGCTTCACTCCTTCTTTAAATGAGGAAAAAGAATACCCTTGGCAGGGAAGAGAGAGGCAAAGATTAAAACAGAGACTGAAGGAACACCCATTCAGAGCCTGCCCCACACGTGGCCCATACATATACAGCCACCCAATTAGACAAGATGGATGAAGCAAAGAAGTGCAGACCGACAGGAGCCGGATGTAGATCTCTCCTGAGAGACACAGCCAGAATACAGCAAATACAGAGGCGAATGCCAGCAGCAAACCACTGAACTGAGAATAGGACCCCCGTTGAAGGAATCAGAGAAAGAACTGGAAGAGCTTGAAGGGGCTCGAGACCCCATATGTACAACAATGCCAAGCAACCAGAGCTTCCAGGGACTAAGCCACTACCTAAAGACTATACATGGACTGACCCTGGACTCTGACCTCATAGGTAGCAATGAATATCCTAGTAAGAGCACCAGTGGAAGGGGAAGCCCTCGGTCCTGCTAAGACTGAACCCCCAGTGAACTAGACTGTTGGGGGGAGGGTGGCAATGGGGGGATGGTTGGGAGGGGAACACCCATAAGGAAGGGGAGGGGAGAGGGGGATGTTTACCCGGACCAAAGAATTATTATTACGTATTAAATAAATTAAAAAAAAATTCTCACTTGCAAAAAAAATGTACTTTTGTATTTATTTTTAAATCTATACATTGTAAATACTTGTACAAAGCAAATATTTAAAAATAAATATGTGAAAAGGCAAAAAAAAAGAATTTGGGATGTTTTTGCAAATTTTAACTAAACGTTCTTGACAATGCCATAGAATGAGATACAGATATACTAGTCTCATTTAGATATCTCTATCAGAGACACTTTAAATGAAGGAACAGGGAGATATCTCAGTTGAAAAATTCTTGCATAACAACCTGAATTTGAAACTCTCACACAGAAGGCTGAGTGGAGTGACATGCACAGCTCAACGCTGGGGACCCAGAGGCAGGAGGATCCATGGATTTCTCCAGCCACTCTCCCTGGAGTGCTGAGTTCCAAGTTTACTTGCCAATCCTGTCTAAATTATAAGGTGAAAAGATACATGGCATTGACCTCTGACCTAAACACCACACAGACAGACAGACAGACACACAGACAGACAGACACACACACACACACACACACACACACACGAGGGGTGGGGAAGTACACTATGAAGAAAGAAATTAAGGAATTAACAAATACTGCAGATGAATTGGAAATGGCTCACTGTAGAAGGAAAAATTAAATGTTATATTTATAGCTTATGCTCTAAGATCAAGAATTGACAAATGGGACCTCATAGAGCTACAAAGCTTCTGTAAGGCAAAGGACACTGTCATTGGGACAAAAGGCAACTAACAGATTGGGAAAAGATCTTTACCAATTCCTACAACTGATAGAGGGCTAAGATCCAAATATACAAAGAACTCAAGAAGTTAGACTGCAGCGAGACAAATAACCCTATCTAAAAAATGGAGTACAGAGCTAAACAAAGAATTCACAGCTGAGGAATATCGAATGGCTGAGAAGCAGCTAAAGAAATGTTCAACATCTTTTGTCATAAGGGAAATGCAAATCAAAACAACCCTGAGATTCCACATCACACCAGTCAGAATGCCTAAGATCAAAAACTCAGGTGACAACAGATACTGGTGAGGATGTGGAAAAAAAGAACACTCCTCCATTGTTGGTGGGATTGCAGGCTGGTACAACCATTCTTGAAATCAGTCTGAAGGTTCCTCAGAAAATTGGACATTACACTACCTGAGGACCCAGCTATACCTCTCTTGGGCATATACCCAAAAGATGCTCCAACATACAACAAAGACACATGCTCCACTGTGTTCATAGCAGCCTTATTTATAATAGCCAGAAGCTGGAAAGAACCCAGATGCCCTTCAACAGAGGAATGGATACAGAAAATGTGGTACATCTATACAATGGCGTGCTACTCAGCTATCAAAAACAATGACTTCATGAAATTCATAGGAAATGGATGGAACTAGACAATATCATCCTGAGTGAGGTAACCCAATCACAGAAAGACATACATGGTATGCACTCATTGATAAGTGGATATTAGCCCAAATGCTCGAATCACCCTAGATGCACAGAACACATGAAACTCAAGATGGATGACCAAAACGCAGATGCTTCACTTCTTCTTTAAAAGGGGAACAAAAATACCTATAGGAGGGGATAGGGAGGTAAAGTTTAGAACAGAGACTGAAGGAATGACCATTCAGAGTCTGCCCCACATGTGGTCCATACATACACAGCCACCAAACTAGATAAGATGGATGAAGCTAAGAAGTGCAGGCTGACAGGAACTGGATGTAGATCTCTCCTGAGAGACACAGCCAGAATATGTCAAATATAGAGGTGAATGCCAGCAGCAAAAGACTAAACTGAGAATGGTACCCCCAGTGAAGGAATCAGAGAAAGGACTGAAAGAGCTTGAAGGGGCTTGAGACCCCATAAGAACAGCAATGCCAACCAACCAGAGCTTCCAGGGACTAAGCCACTACTCATGGACTGACCCTGGGCTCCAACTGCATAGGTAGCAATGAATAGCCTAGTAGGGGCACCAGTGGAAGAGGAAGCCCTTGGTCTTGCCAAGGCTGGAACCCCAGTGTATGGGATTGTTTGGGGGGGCGGTAATGGGAGGTGGATGGGGAGGAGAACAACCTTGTAGAAGGGGAGGGGAGGGGTTGGGGGAGTTGGCCTGGAAACCGGAAAAGGAAATAACACTCGAAATGTATATAAGAAATACTCAAGTTAATAAAAAAAAACACACAAAATTTAAAAAAAAACAGTGGGCTACTTAAGGTTGGTAGCATTTAAAATGAGTAACAATGCATGATTTTCAATGTCACACTGCCCTTCAGTGTTATATCTGAGTTGGTGTTCAAGCTTCCAAGATTAAGGAAGAAAATCCAAAAACTATTCTTCATGGATACAGTAAACCACTGCTGTGTGCAGATGACATAATGGTCGTTAGAGGATGTAAAACAACTCATGAGTTCTCAGAACTGATACTTAAGTTTTAAAAGAATTTTGAGTGTACAATAGGAATAGGAAAGTCTGGTTACTTTATATGCCATATCCAAAAATATTTCTATGTCTTCCTGTGGAAAGATTATGTCAGTAACATGCCATTTAAAACAAAAGGAAAACCTCTAAATTAATAATAATAATAATAATAATAATAATAATAATAAACATGAGATGAACAAATTCAAGTCAAAGACAATCTAGAGACAAAGAGCATGTGATGGTTGTGTGGGAAGGCAACATTGAAGTGTAGAGCAAACTGTGTAGCTTAAGAGAATGCACAAGTCAGTTACAAAAAATGGAAAACACTTTCCCAAAGATTCAAGGGATATACCTCATTGAGGAACCGATGGACCAGTTGATCTTACAAGATACCCCAGAGTTCTGAGAGCGTACCTTAAGAGCTAGTGATAACTGATGGCTTCTCAGGGAGAGAGAACATCCCTTTGCTTCAGGGATGCAATCCGATAGGTTTCCCATGTTCCAGTGGGCGGTCCTATACCTATGCACATCGAGGCAGACTGAGTGCAGTCAGCAACTTTATAAAGGGTACTTGAGGTAGGGAAGGGAAAGTTGTGGGACAGATGTAGGGGGAGTCAGAGGGAAGGAGATGAAGCAGATTTGACCAAAATGCATTATAGGTATGTATGAAATCCTCAAAGGAAAACAAGACAACATCAGCACATATATCACTAGGATCTGGAGAACAGGCTTCTCTTGTTAAAAACCAGGCTCACGGTCATCAGTAGCATTTTTTCCTAAAAAACATGAAAAACATTCCAAGTTGTAGACACTAGTAGAAAAGTGAAATTATTTCAATGGGCTCTTGTTACAAGAGAAAATAAGGAAGCATAACTAATCTCACTTATAATCAGAAGAATTCCAATAAAAATTACAGCAACATTTAATATTTTATTATCAGAAACACATTTGAAGACTGGTTAAATCAGTTGTCAAGGTCATGATATTTTGTGCACATGATTTTCTGTCCCTCAAATATAGGATGACTTCTGCAAAGTGATCTGGTTTGCTGGGACATGCCTGGATCACAGGAGACAATTCAAGCAAGAGCATGTGGAAGCCAAGTGATCCTCAGCCCATGTTAGAGTCCCAAAGGGCAAGATAAAATAGTCACACCATATCTTCTTCAATTTTCTCGTTCAGTGGTCATGAAATGTATGTAATATGTGGAATTACATTGACCAGATTCAACCAAATACTGAAAAATGGCAGGAACACACAGCTTCCTGCCACCAATTTTTTGTCGGGTGAAAGAAATGTATATTAGATAGCTGTAGAATAATTATGGTCACTAATATAATTTTATACCATTTATGATTATAAGTGACATCTGTATTTATGAAACGCTTTATTATGATCCTGAAGTCTTGAAAATATTTGTGAAATATTATTCTATAGAGCTGGAGAGACAACTTACTGGTTAAGAGAACGGGTTGCTCTTTCAGAGGACCAGGGTTTGAATCCCAGCACCGACATTGTGGCTCGCAATCATCCTAACTCCAGTTCCAAGGGACCTTCTGACCTCTACAGGTACCTGTCATGTATATGGTGCAAATACATACAAGCAGGCAAAGCACTCACACATGAAATAATAAAACAAAAAAGATCTTAAAGAATTAAACATTATTTATAATATAATGTTGTGGGGAATATTTAAAAGCAAAGCCCAGGATTTTTTCCTTTTGGTTTCTGTTGTCTCCTATCTTTATATTGTCTGTGGAATAATGATGTGGATGAGAGCTGCACAGATGAGGGTAATAATATGTAGTAGTTTTCTCAACAAGATTCAAAGGGTCTTCATACACCATGATCTTGAACATCTAGATTTTTTTATGCAAAGCTGCCTCAAATCTGTGGATGTTTACAGAGTTTCTCCAATTCCTAAGCCAGTTAGTGATGAATTTACAACAGCTCAGCCAGTAGAGAAATATTAACATGACTGTTGGGAAAATTTGCAAGGTGTTATGGTCAGCTCCTTCCACTTTCTGAGAGCAATGTAGCCTGCCATTTTCTCCTGATGTCATTCTACGTGGTTTCTTGTCTTGGACAAGAAGTGCAGACAGGAGTTCGTCTTTGGAATCTGACAGCATTGGATGTTGCACTGAATCGGGTTGTCCTTGCCTCAGCTTTACTATCTAGAAAACACTTCTAAGTAAGATCTACCAGGCAGGCATGCTGTGAAGATTATGCAAGGCAGATAACATCTCTACAAGGCCAGGCTGTTCTTGGAATGGAAAAGCCCTTGGTGTGTTCCTTCTCAGCTTGTCCCCACTCCCGCCTGTTATATTTGCTATCAGGAGGCCAGAGTAAACCCCAAAGGCATCCACAAAACAGGTTCTGGGAATGTCCCACGAAGTCCATTCTGTCCATTCACAGATCATCCCATCTGTAGCTACTCTGGTTGGTCCACGTTTGCTCCCACTTCTTTCTCTTGCTCTGCCCTTCTAGCTGGTCTGCTGTTATTACCCAACCCAGCTCCATTCCCTGGGCTCTGATGCATATCTTTGCACTCCAGCACCGGTACTAACTGGTAAGGTCACAATATTCTCTCAAATGCCAAAGTTATGATCAGACACCAGAATCATACTTTCCATGACTCCAACCATAATCTCAACAGGCTCTCAGCTTCACTTCTGCCTGCCTGGCGGTGATATGCTGGTCTGAAATAATAGGACGGGTGAATATATTTTTATATTTATACATGTGAGGTTTTCTTATCTGCATGACATAAAATGTTTAATATTTATTAAGATATGAACTTTTAAGAATAAATCTATAATAACAACTCCAAGAGATCTCATCTAACACCCTATTCCGGTGTCTGTGAGCATACAAGAATACATGTATTGATATAAACACATGTGCACACTCATACAGATAAACTTACACAAATAAATATACAAGAGTAGAGGATATTAATTGATCTCTTTAAAAAATGGCATGTGGAGTAATAGATTTTAGTTAGTTCAATGGCATGCTAGTTTAGTTAGTTCAAACTATCCAATGTGTGTTTATTTAAACATCAGTTGTGTACAATCAATAGCAAAAATTTTTTTTGCTTTTCATTTAAAAATTAAAATAGCTTAAAACCTTTTTATTGGATATTTTTATTTACATTTCAAATGTTATTCCCTTTCCTGGTTTCCCATCCATAAGCTCACTAATGCATGCTCCCTCCCCCTTCTTCTATGAGGATATTCCCCTCCCCAATCCCCAATCTGACATTCCCATACATTGGGAGGTCCAGCATTGGCAGAATCAAGGGCTTCTCTACCCACTGTTGCCCAACAAGGCCATCCTCTCCTACATATGCAGCTGGAACCATGGGTCTGTCCATGTGTAGTCTTTGGGTAGTGGTTTAGTCCTTGGGCGCTCTGGTTGGTTGGTATCATTGTTCTTATGGGGTTGCAAGCCCCTTCAGCTCCTACAAACTTTCTCTAAATCTTTCTATGGGGACCCCCATCCCCAGTTCAACAGTTGGCTGCTAGCATTCACCTCTGTATTTGTCACGCTCTGGATGAGCATCTCAGGAGACAGCTATATCAGGCTCCTGTCAGCATGTACTTCTTGGCATCATCAATATTGTCTAGTTTTGGCGGCTGTATAAATGGGCTAGATCTCCTGCTGGGGCAGGCTCTGAATGGCCATTCCTTCAGTCTCTGCTCCAAACTTTGTCTCCACATCTCCTCCTATGAATGCTTTTATTACCCCTTTGAAGAAGGACTGAGGTATCTGAACTTTAGTCGTCCTTCTTGAGCTTCATATGGTTTGTGGATTGTATCTTGTATAATTTAAGCTTTAGGGCTAATATCCACTTATCAGTGAGTACATACCATGTGTGTTTTTTTGTGATTGGGTTACCTCATGCAGGATGACATTTTCTAGTTCTATCCATTTGCCTATGAATTTCATGAGGTCATTGTTTTAGTAGCTGAGTAGTACTCCATTGTATAAATATACCATATTTTCTGTATCCATTCTTCTGTTGAAGGGCATCTGGGTTCTTTCCAGCTTCTGGCTATTATAAATAAGGCTGCTATGAACATAGTGGAGCATGTGTCCTTGTTATATGCTAGAGCATCATTTGGGTATATGCCCAAGAGTGGTATAGCTGGGTCCTCAGGTAATTCAATGTCCAATTTTCTGAGGAACCTCCAGACTGATTTCCAGAGTGATTGTACCAGTCTGCAATCCCACCAACAATGGAGGAGTGTTCCTCTTTCTCCACATCCTTGCCACCATCTGTTGACATCTGAGCTTTTGATCTTAGCCATTCTGACTGGTGTGAGGTGGAATCTCAGGGTTGTTTTGGTTTACATTTTCCTGATGGCTAAGGATGTTGAAGATTTCTTTAGATATTTCTCAGCCATTTGATATTCCTCAGCAGAGAATTCTTTGTTTATCTCTGTACTCCATTTTTAATAGGGTTATTTGACTCTTGGGAGTCTAATTTCTTGAGTTCCTTGTATATATTGGATATTAGCCCTCTATTGGATGTAGGATTGGTAAGGATCTTTTCCCAATCTGTTGGTTGCCATTTTATACTAATGACAGTATTCTTTGCCTTACAGAAGCTTGCAGTTTTATGAGGTCCTATTTGTCGATTCTTGATCTTAGAGCATAAGCCATTGGTGTTTTGTACAGGATATTTTCCCCAGTGCCCATGTGTCTGAGGCTCTTCCCTACTTTTTCTTCTATTACTTTGAGGGTTTCTGGTTTTATGTGGCGGTCTTTGATCCACTTGGACTTAAGCTTTTTACAGCATGATAAGCATGGATCGATCTGCATTCTTCTACATGTTGACCTCCATTTGAACCAGTACCATTTGTTGAAAATGCTGTCTTTTTTCCACTAAATGGTTTTAGCTGCTTTGTCAAAGATCAAATGACCATAGGTGTGTGGGTTCATTTCTGGGTCTTCAATTCTATTCCATTGACCTACCTGCCTGTCTCTGTACCAATACCACACAGTTTTTTTATCACTATTGCTCTGTAATACTGCTTGAGGTCATGGATGGTGATTCCCCCAGAAGTTCTTTTATTGTTGAGGATAGTTTTTGCTATCCTGGGTTTTTTGTTATTCCAGATGAATTTGCAGGTTGCTCTTTCTAACTCTATGAAGAATTGAGTTGAAATTTTGATGGAGATTGCATAGAACCTTAGATTGCCTTTGGCAAAATGGCCATTTTTACTATATTAATCCTGCCAATCCATGAACATGGGAGATCTTGCCACCTGAGATCTTCCTCAATTTCTTTCTTTGCAGACCTGAATTTCTTGTCATACAGATCTTTCACTTGCTTGGATAGAGTCACACTGAAGTATTTTACGTTATTTCTGACAAGGATGTCATTTCCCTAATTTCTTTCTCAGTCTGTTTCTCACTGAATAGAGGAAGGTTACTGATTTGTTTGAGTTAATTTTATACCCAGCCACTTTGCTAAAGTTGTTTATCAGGTTTAGTAATTCTCTGGTGGAACTTTTGGGGTCACTTAGTATACTATAGTATCATATCATGTGCAAACAGTGATATCTTGACTTCTTCCTTTCCAATTTGTATCCCTTTGACCTCCTTTTGTTGTCTGATTGCTCTGGCTAGGACTTTGAGTACTATATTGAAGAAGTAGGGAGAAAGTGGGCAGCCTTGTCTAGTCCCTGAATTTAGTGGGATTGCTTCAAGGTTCTGTCCATTTAGTTTGATGTTAGCTACCGGTTTGTTGTATAATGCTTTTATTATGTTTAGGTATGGACCTTGAATTTCTGGTCTTTCCAAGACTTTTAACATGAAAAGGTGTTGATTTTTGTCAAATGCTTTCTCAGAATCTAATAAAATGATCATGTGGTTTTTTTTTCTTTGAGTTTGTTTATATAGTGGATTACATTGATGGATTTCCACATATTAAACCATCCCTGCATCCCTGGGATGAAGCCTACTTGATCATGATGGATGATCATTTTGATGTGTTCTTGGATTGGGTTTGCAAGAATTTTATTTTTGCATCAATATTCATAAGGGAAATTGGTCTGAAGTTCTCTTTCTTTGTTGGGTCTTTGTGTGGTTTAGCTTAATTGTGGCTCCATAGAAGGAATTAGGTAGTCTTCCTTCTGTTTCTATTTTGTGGAATAGTTTGAACAGTATTGGTATGAGGTCTTCTATGAAAGTTTGATAGAATTCTGAACTGAACCTATCTGGTCCTGGGATTTTATTTTTCATTGGGAGACTTTTCAAAGCTGCTTCTATTACTTTAGGAGTTATGGGATTGTTTGGATGGTTTATCTAATCCTGTTTTAACTTTGGTACCTTGTATCTGTCTAGAAAATTGTCCGTTTCATTCAAGTTTTCCAGTTTTGTTGAATAGAGGCTTTTGTAGTAGGATCTGATGAATTTTTCAATTTTCTCAGATTCTGTTGTTATGTCTCCCTTTTCATTTCTGACTTTGTTAATTTGGATATACTCTCTGTGCCCTCTGGCTAGTCTGGCTAAGGGTTTATCTACCTTGTTGATTTTCTCAAAGAACCAGATCCTGGTTTTGTTAGTTCTTTGTATAGTTCTTTTTGTTTCCACTTGGTTGATTTCAGCCCTGAGTTTATTTCCTGCAGTCTACGCCTCTTGAGTATATTTGCTTCTTTTTGTTCTAGAGCTTTTAGGAGTGCTGTCAGGTGCTAATGTATGCCCTCTCCAGTTTCTTTTTAGAGGTACTCAAAACTATGAGTTTTCCTCTTAGCACTGTTTTCATTGTGTTCCATAAGTTTGGGTATGTTGTGCCTTCATTTTCATTAAATTCTAAAAAGACATTTATTTATTTATTTATTTATTTATTTATTTATTTATTTATTTATTTATTGACCAAGTTATCATTGAGTAGAGTGTTGTTCAGCTTCCCTGTATATGTAGGCATTCTTTTGTTTTTGTTGTTATTGAAGAACAGCCTTAGTCTGTGGTGATCTGACAGGATGCATAGGATTATTTTTATCTTCTTGTATCTGTTGAGGCCTGTTTTGTGACCAATTCTATGGTCTTTGAAGAAGGTACCCTGAGGTACCGAGAAGAAGATATATTCTTTTGTTTTAGGATGAAATGTTCTATAAATATCTGATAAGTCCATTTAGTTCATAACTTCTGTTAGTTTCTCTATGTCTCTGTTTAATTTCTGTTTCCATGATCTGTCCATTGATGGGACTGGGGTGTTGAAATCTCCAACTATTATTGTGTGAGATGCAATGTGTTCTTTGAGCTTTAGTAAGCTTTCTTTTATGAATATAGGCACCCTTGCATTTGGAACATAGATATTCAAGATTGAGAGTTGATCTTTGTAGATTTTTCCTTTTATGGATATGAAATGTCCTTATCTTTTTTGATAACTTTTGTTTGAAAGTTGATTTTTCAATATTAGAATGGCTACTCAAGTTTGTTATTTCAGACCATTTGCTTGGAAAATTATTTTCCAGGCTTTTACTCTGAGGTAGTGTCTGTCTTTGTCACTGAGGTGTGTTTACTGAATGCAGCAAAATGCTGGGTCCTCTTTAAGTTTCTAGTCTGTTATTCTATGTTGTTTTATTGTGAAATTGAATCCATTCATGTTATGAGATATTAAGGAATAGTGATTGTTGTTTTCTGTTATTTTTGTTTTTAGAGTTGGAATTGTGTTTTGTATCTCTCTTCTTTTGGGTTTGTTGCAAGAAGATTAATTTCTTGTTTTTTCCTCCTTCTATTGGAGTTTTCCATTTATTATCCTTTGTAGGGCTGGATTTATGGGAAGATATTTTGTAAATTTATTTTTGTCGTGGTATATCTTGTTTTCTCCACCTATGTTAATTGAGAATTTTGCTGGATAAAGTAACCTGGACTGGCATTTATGATCTCTTAGTGTCAGTATGACATTTGCCCTGAAACTTCTGCCTTTCATAGTCTCTGGTGAGAAGTCTGGTGTAATTCTGATAGGTCTGCCTTTATATGTTACTTGACTATTTTCCCCTACTGCTTTTAATATTCTTTCTTACTCTGTACATTTAGTGTTTTGATTATTATATGACAGGAGGATTTTTTCTTGTCCAATCTATTTGGATTTCTATAGGTTTCTTGTATGATTATGGGCATGTCTTTCTTTAGGTTAGAGAAGTTTTCTTCTATAATTTTGTGGAAGATATTTACTGGCCTTTAAGTTGGGAATCTTTACTCACTTCTATAACTATTATCCTTAGGTTTGGTCTTCTTATTGTGTCCTGGATTTCCTGGATGTTTTGGATTTTAGGAGGTTTTTGCATTTTACATTTTCTTTGAAGGGTGTGTCAATGTTTTCTGTGGTATCTTCTGCCCCTGAGATTCTCTCTTCTATCTCTGGTATTCTGTTGGTAATGCTTGTATCTTTAACTCCTGATCTCTTTCTTAGGTTTTCTATCTCCAGGATTGTCTCCCTTTGTGAAATTTTTTATTGTTTCTATTTCCAGTTTTAAATCCTGGATGGTTTTGTTTAATTCCTTCACCTGTTTCACTATGCTTTCTTTAATTCTTTAAGAGATATTTGTGTTTCCTCTTTAAGGGCTTCTACTTGTTTACCTGTGCTGTCCTTTATTTCCTGAAGGGAGTTATTTATGTCCTTCTTAAATTCCTCTATCATTATCATGAGATGTGATTCTAAATCCAAATCTTGCTTTTCCAATGTGTCTGAATATCCAGTATTTGCTTTGGTGGGAGAACTGGGCTCTAATGATGCCAAGTAGTCTTGGTTTCTGTTGCTTAGGTAACTGTGCTTGCCTCTCACCATAAGGTTGTCTCTGGTGTTAGCTAGTCTTGCTGTCTCTGACAGTGGCTTGGCCCTCCTGTAAGCCTGTGTGTCAGCACTCCTCTAGACATATGTTCTTACAGCGGGATCTGGGTACAGAGAGCTGTGGGACCAGTTCAGCTCTGGATTCAGGCAGAAACTAGAAGTGTCCTGTCCCAGACTCACCTGTGTTTGTATGTTCTGAGCCCTGCAGGCAGGTAACTTGGAGCAGAAGAGTTGGTCTTACCTCCGCTCTAATTGTGTCAGTGCTCCAGTCTACTGGGTTTCAGGTCTGGGCATCGGCAAAAACCAGAAGGGTCTCTGACTGCTCCTAACTTCCTGTGCCCAAAGAGCACTAGGCAGTTTCCTCTTGGGCCAGGAATGTGAGCAGAAGTTGAGGTCTCCCTTGAGCTCCCAGGAATGTCTGCACTTCTCAGAGTCCTGCTCTCTCCTCCATGGGATTTGGGTACAGAGAGCTGTGGGTAAGGTTCAGCTCTAGGCACAAGCAGAAACCCCAAATTCAAACCTCACTATGTATGACTGTCAGAGTGTCCAGTTCTTTTTCACTTCTCACTAACTTGTCCATTCTGAATCAGTGACTTTTTTACTGGGACAAAATACTCCACAAAAAGAACATAATGAAAGGAAATCTCATTTGAGCTTGTGGGGAAAGGGTGGGGAAGGAATGAGAGCAAGAGCATCACAGTCAGAAAGCAGAGAGCGACAAATGCTATGTCTCTATCCTGCTTTACTCTTCTGTCCTTTGATTTCTGTCCATGATGGCTACATGCACCACATATTCCGGATGTCTTCCTTCCTCTGTCTTCTCTGCACATGCCTCCAGAGACTCACCCAAAGGCGTCTATCCTGGGCAATTCTAAATCCAGTAAAACTGAAAATGAATATAAATTGCTCTTGGTGACTTGCAAATGCACTGTTCAGTGCACACAAAGAGGTTATGACCTCTAGTTTGCTATGTAATGTCTCTCTTTAGTGTGTCTCCAATCTCTTTGTTAGGTCTTCTGTTAAGATGCGGGGATCTTTTCTGAAATATTGTATCAATATAGTTTGCTATATAATGTTATATAGTGTATCTCCACTCTCTTTACTATGCCTTCATTATGTTTTGATTCAGGAATCTTTTCTAAAACATAATGTCAACCTCTTTCTATAAAATCCTAACACATCGAACATACAGATCACCAGGTTTTTTTGTACCAATTTCGTCTAGTTTCACTTCCTGCTATTTCTTTAGTATCTTGTCAGAACCTCATCTTTCTTTATTTTTAAAATTATTTTATGTATTTACATTCCGAATGTTGCGCTGCGCTGCTACCCAGTTCCCCTCTAGAGTTCTTCGCCCCATACCCTGTCTCCTTAGCCTCTGAGAGGGTGCTCCCCATCAACCTTCACTCCCACTCTCACCCATACCTGCTGGCATCCCCCTTCCCTAAGGCATCAATTCTCTACAGGAGGCCAGACAAGGCAGTCCTCTGCTACATATGTGCTGGGGCCCATGGACCATATATTCTCTTTGGCTGATGGCTTAGTCTCTGAGAGCTCCAAAGGGTCTGGGTTAGTAGTTGACAGCATTGGTCTTCTTATGGGGTTGCAATCTTCTTCAGCTCCTTAAGTCCTTCCCCTAACTCCTCTTCCATACCCAACCTCAGTCCAATGGTTGTCTGTATCTGCATCTATCTCAATCAGCTGCTGGTAGAGCCTCTCAGAGGACAGCCATTGCTAAACTCCTGTCTGCAAGCACAGCATAGCACCTGTAATAGTGTCAGCATTTGGTGCCTGCCCAGGGGATGGATCCCAAGTTGGACCAGTCACTGAATGGCCTTTCCTTCAGTCTCTGCTCCATTCTGTCCCTGCATTTTTTTTTAGACAGGAAAAGTTCCAGTCAAAAATTTCGAAGCTAGGTTGGTGACTCCATCCCTCAACTGGGGGCCCTGTCTACTGGAGGTGGTCTCTTCAGATTCCATCTCCCCACTGTTGGGCATTTTGTTTAAGGTCACCCCCATTAAGTCCTGGGAGCCTGTCAAATCCTAGAACTCTGGGGTTTTCTTGAGGTCCCCTATCTACCACCCCCTACAGCTGCATATTTCTACTCATTCTCCTGACATTCTGGGCTTTTCTCCTGCCCTCCCCATACCTGCTTCTGCCCCCCCTCATTCCCTTCCACATTCTTTCTCCCACTCAGGTTCTTTCCTCCCTCTGCCTCCTGTGATTATTTTCTTCCCCTTCTAAGTGGGATTGAAGCATCTTCATTTGGGCCTTCATGCTTGTTAAACTTCTTATGGTCTGTGAGTTGTATGGCCGGTATTCTGTACATTTTGGCTAATGTTCACTTATCAGTGAGTACATACCATGCATGTTCTTTTGGGTTTGGGTTAGCTCACTCAAGATATTTTCTAGGTCCATCCATTTGCCTTCAAAACTCATGATGTCCTCATTTTTAATAGCTGAATAGTTATTTCATTGTGTAAATGAACCACGTTTTGTGAATCCATTCTTCAACTGAGGGACATGTTGCTTCCAGTTTCTGGCTACTGTGAGTAAGTCTGCTATGAACATAGTGGAGCATGTGTCCTTGTGGTATGGTGGGGCATTTTTTGGCTATATGCCCGGGAGCGTATAGCTGGGTCTTTAGGTAGAACTATTTCCAATTTTCTGAGAAGTCACCAGATTGATTTCCAGAGTGGTCATACCAGTGTGAAATCTCACCAGTATGTGCTATCATCACTTGAGTTTTTGATCTTAGAGATAATGATTGGTGTAAGGTGGAGTCTCAGGGTCATTTTGATTTGCATTTCCCTGATGACTAAGAATGTTGAACATTTCTTAGCTATTCGAGATTCCTCTGTTGAGAATTCTTTGTTTAGCTCTGTACCCTATTTTGTAATTGGGTTATATGGGGTTTTCTGAGTCTTAACTTCTTGAGTTCTTTATATATTTTGGATATTAGCCCTCTATTTGATGGAGGGTCAGTGAAAATATTTTCCCAATATGTAGGCTGCCATTTTGTCCTATTGACAGTGACCTTTGCCTTACAGAATCTTTTCAGTTTCATAAGATCCCATTTATCAAGTGTTGATCTTAGAGCCTGAGCCATTGGTGTTCTGTTCAGGAAATTTTCCCGTATGCCAATGCGATCAAGGCTACTTCCCATTTTCTCTTCTATTAGATTCAGTGCATCTGGTTTTCTCTTGAGATCCTTGATCCACTTGAACTTGAGCTTTGTACAGAGTGATAAATATGGATCAATTTGCATTCTTCTACATGTGGACTGCCAGTTAGATCAGCACCATTTGTTGAAGATGCTGTCTTCTTTTCACCATATGGTTTTGGCTTCTTTGTGGAAGATCAAGTGACCAGAGGTGCATGGGTTCGTTTCTGGGTCTTCAGGTCTATTCCATTGATAGACCTGTCTGTCTCTGTACCAATATGATGTAGTTTTTATCACTATTGCTCTTTAGTTCACCTTGAGGTTAGAGATGGTGATTCCCTCGGAAGTTCTTTTATTTTTGAGAATTGTTTATGCTATGCTGAGTTCTTTGTTTTCCATATGAAGTTGAGAATTGCTTTTTATAAAAAACTGTGTTGAAATTTTGATGGGGATTGCATTGGATCTGTAGATGGTTTTTGGTAACGTGGTCATTTTCACAATGTTAATGCTACCAATTTATGAGCATGGAAATCTTTTCATCTTCTGGGGTCTTTGATTTCATTCTTCAGGGACTTGAAGTTCTCATCATATGGATCTTTTACTTGCTTGGTTAGAGTTACACCAAGATATTTTATATTATTTGTGGCTATTATGATGGGTGTTGTTTCCCTAATTTCTTTCTCAGCCTGCTTATCATTTGTATAAAGGAAGGATACTGATTTGTTTGAGTTGATTTTATATCCAGCCACTTTGCTGAAGTTGTTTATCAGCTGTAGGAATACTCTGGTAGAATCTTTGGGGTTGCTAATGTATATCTCCAATAGTGATATCTTGCTGTAGGCATAGTTTTCAGTCTACTTTTAATTAGGGTTCACCTCTTTAGTCCTACACTTAGCAGAGGCAGTGGAAAAAAAGTTATTAGGGTATAGGGGAAGTGGACCTGTTCAGCAATAGTTCTTTTGGGGTGAGCATGATCTTTTTTGTTAGCAGTTCAGTCCCACAGCAAATGCCAAATATGACTCAGTGGCTACAGACCAGTACTCTAGGTAGGCAGACAGCACACACGAACTGGCAGTTTTAGACTACTCCTTATGGCAGGCAGGCAGGCACCAAACATGAACTGGCATCTACAGACCTGTCTTTTTGGTAGATGAAACAAGGCACAAACCAGCAGCTGTTCTCTTCCTGAAGGAACCCTTAGGCTTGATAACCAACCTGAAGCAAGGCCACAGAAACAGCAAACTCCCTCAGGAACCTCACAAGCAGTTCTTGGGTAAACTTCTATAAATGGCAGCATAACAAAGAATAGCAAGACAGAATCAATGCTCCGTGTTTATCTCCCACTGTCTGTGGGGTCATATTTGTACACTTTCATCAAGTGCCCTTTCACATGTCTGCTTTAGCAAGATATCCTTTCACCTGTGTGTCCCAGCAAAACCTTTGACATAACTAACTTTCCAAAGAAGCTAGAAGTTTCCACTTTACCTTGACTTCTTCCTTTCCAATTTGTATACCCTTGACCTCCTTTTGTTATATAATGGCTCTAGGTCAAACATCTGAGTACTGTATTGAATAGATTGGGCAGCCTTGACTTGTCCCAGATTTTAGTGGGATTGCTACAAGTTTTTCCCCATTTAATTTAATGTTAGTTGTTGGTTTGCTGTATATTGCTTTTATTTTGTTTAGGCATATGCTATGAATTCCTGATCTCTCCAAAACTTTTAGCATGAAAGGGTGTTGTATTCTGTCAAAGGATTTTTCAGCATCTAAGAAGAAAATTTTCTTGAGTTGAGTTTGTTTATATAGTGGATAAGGTTGATGGATTTTTGTCTATTGAGCCATCCCTGCATCCCTGGGATGAAGCTTACTTGATCAGGGTGAAGGATGCTTTTGATGTATTCTTGGAATCGGTTTATGAGAAATTTTATTGAGTAATTTTGCATTGATGTTCATAAGTGAAATTGGTCTGAAGTTCTCTTTCTTTGTTGGGTCTTTGTGTGGTTTAGGTATCAGAGTAACTGTGGCTTCATAGAATTAATTAGTTTTGTTCCCTCTGTTATGGAATAATTTAAGGAGTATTGGTATTCGTTCTTACTTGAAGGTTTGATAGAATTCTGCATTAAAACCATCTGGTCCTGGTTTTCTGTTTTGTTGTTGTTGTTGTTTGGTTTGGTTTGGCTTGGAATTTTTGTTGTTTTTGTTGTTGTTGTTATTGTTGTTTTGTTTTGTTGATTAGGAGGTTTTTAATGACTTTTTCTATTTCTTTAGGGGTTAAAGGGTTGATCTTGATTTAACTTTGATATGTGGTATCTGTATAGAAAATCATCCATTTCATCTGGATTTTCCAGTTTTGTCTTTTGTAGTAGGATATGATGATTTTCTTTGAATTTCCTCAGTTTCTGTTGTTATCTCTCCCTTTTCATTTCTGATTTTGTTAATGTGGATACTGTCTCTGTGCCCTAGTTACTTTGGCTAAGGGTTTATCTTATAGATTTTTTTCAAAGAACCAGCTCTTGGTTTTGTTGATTATTTTTATTGTTCCCTTTTTTCTAATTGGTTGGTTTCAGTCCTGAGTTTGGCTATTTCCTACCATCTAATCCTCTTGAGTGTGTTTTCTTCTTTTTGTCCTAGAGCTTTCAGGAGTGCTGTAAGTTGCTATTATAGGATCTCTCCAATTTCTTAATGGAGGCACTTAGTCCTGTGAATTGTCCTCTTAAGACAGCTTTTACTGTATCCCATACGTTTGTGGTGGCTGTGCCTTCATTTTCATTGAATTCTAGAAAGTCTTTAATTTCTTTATTTCTTCTCTGACCAACTTATCATTGGGTAGGGAGTTGTTTAGTTTCCATGTGTATGTGGACTTTCTGTCAATTTTGTTGTTATTGAAGTCCAGTCTTAATCTGTGGTGATCATATAAATGCACGGGATTATTTCAATTTTCTTATATCTGTTGAGTATTATATTGTGTGGTAAATTTTGGAGAAGGTTCCATGAAATGCTGAGAAGCATGTACATTTTTGGGGGGGGGGGATGATATGTTCTGAATATATTTGGTTCATAGTTTCTGTTAGTTTCACTCTGTCTTCTGTTTAGTTTCTGTTTCGATGGCCTGTCTATTGGTGAGAGTGAGGCATTGAAAGATGAATTTTTTTGAGCTGTAATAAAGTATATTTTATGAAAGTGGTTTCCCCTGCACTTGGGGCATAGATGTTCAGAATTGAGATTCATCTTGGTGAATTTTTCCTCTGATGAATATGAAGTGTCCACCCGGGTTCTTTTGATTACTTTTGGTTGAAAGTCTATTTTTATTGAATATTAGAATTGCAATACTATCATGTTTCTTGGGACCATTTGCTTGGAAAATTTTTTCTAGCCCTTTACTCTGAGGTAGTGTCTGTCTTTGTTTCTAAGGTATGTTTCACGTATGTAACAAAATGATGGATCCTGTTTGCATATCTAATCTGTTATCCTGTGTCTTTTTATTGGAGAATTGAGTCCATTGGTGTTGAGGGATATTAAAGACCAATGATTGTTAGTTCCTATTATTTTTGTTGCTGGAGGTAGCATTATGTGTGTGTGATTCTCTTCTTTGGGTTTATTGTGAAATGACTAACTTCTTGTGTATTCTTAGATGTAGTTACCCTCCTTGCATTGGAGTTTTATTGAGCTAGATTAGTAGAAAGACATTAAGTTTGTTTTGTTATAGAGTATTTTGGCTTATTCATCTATGGTGATTGAGAGTTTTGCTGGGTATAGTAGCCTGGGCTGGCATTTGTGTTCTCTTAGGGTCTAGATGACCTCTATCCAGGCACTTCTGGCTTTTAGAGTCTCTGTTGAGAAGTCTGGTGTAATTCTGATAGGTCTGTCTTTATATATTACCTGGCCTTTTTCCCTTAAAGCTTTTAATATTCTTTCTTTGTTCTGTACATTTAGTGTTGTGATTATTATATGGCAAGAGGATTTTTTTCTGGCCCAATCCATTTGGAGTTCTGTAAGCTTCTTGTATGCTCATGGGCATCTCTTTTTTTAGGTTATGGCAGTTTTCTTCTATTTCGTTGAAGATGTTTTCTGGCCCTTTGAACTGGGAATCTTTGCTCTCTTCAGTTCCTATAATTCTAGGTTTGGTCTTTTCATTGTGTCCCAAATTTCCTGGATGTTTTAGATTAGGAACTTTTTACACCTTGTATTTTCCTTGACCAATGTGTCAATATCTTCTACGGTATCTTCTATGCCTGAGAGTCTCTCTTCCATCTCTTGTATTCTGTTGTTGATGGTTGCATCTGTAGCTCCTGATCTTCTTCCTAAGTTGTTCATCTCCAGTGTTGCCTCCATTTGTGACTTCTTTATTGATTCTATTTACATTTTTTAGTCTTGGACTCTTTTGCTCAGTTCCTATACCTGTTTGCTTGTGTTTTCCTGTATTTCTTTAAAAGAGTTATATCCACCTTAATGGTCCCTTTTGGCTTCCTGAGATGAGATTTTGGGTCAGAATCTTGGTCTTCAGGTGTTAGGGCAGCCAAGGCATGCTCTGGTAGGATAACTGGGTTCTGGTAGTGCCTAATTACATTGGCTTCTATTGCTCATGTTCTTGAGTCACCTTTCACCATCTGGTTATCTCTGGTGTTAACTGGCCTGGGTGTCTTGGCCTGAAGCAGGCCTCCTTGGAGGCAGAAGAACCTTGTGACCTGGGTTAGAGTAGGTCTCCTGGAAGGCAGGCAGTGCTGTCCCTGGGTACTGAAGGCCTCTTGTGTCCTTGGTTAGAGTAGACCTCCTGGTAGACAGGCTGGCTTTGGAGTCCAGGGCAGATCTATGGATCTACCATGGGATCAGGTGGAAGTACAGACCGGAAGGATGATGGAGCTGAGGCAGAACAGGATAGATTTCACATCTTCTGGGCTCCGTGGGGGTCTCAGCTGTCGTGGGTATTGGGGCAGGGGTGTCACCTCAGTTCCTGTCTATGGCATGCCTCCTAAGAGACAGGTATGCTGTGGTGTCTGGGAGGTGTAGGCATGCTGATATGCTATGGGTTCAGGTGAAGGTACTGATCAGAAGGAGGGAACCTCATGCTTTATTTATACACTTATATTCCAGACATACTGACCCACAAGAAATTTTTCAAATTAGTCATTACTATGGCTTGATTGAGTCCCTCAAAGGAATGAATACTCTAATCCCTGGTGTGGCAATGTGGGAGACAGTACTATTTTTAGGAAATGGGTCCTGACAGGAGTTTTCTAGGTTTAGTGAGAGTGTACGTCTATGTACACTCCATCATTTCCTGATTTCAGGACATGATCTCTTCCTCCCATATGCATGCCTACCATGTGGTCCCTGCATATGAATTTATCACCATAGCCATGCCAATGCTGCTGCCTGTTTTTGAACCTGTAGAGGCATGAGCTAAACAAACTAATTTCCTAGGGAAATATTCTACCTTAGGTGTTTAATTCAGTTAAGGCACACTTGGCTGAAACATTCACACTCTTTGCTTTTACAGTAATTATCTTTTGAAAGTGTAATAAATTTACAAAAACATTTTCAGAGCATTTTTGTCCTTCTTGCCATTGAGTAATTTGACTTCATATTGTCAACACAATGTTCCATCAATCAAGTTAGAATATACTAAACCCGAATATATAAGGCCACCACAACTGAAAATTAATATGAATGAATTATAATCATGCTATCCCATTTAGTGGGATGGAATGGGAAAAACACAAAAATATGCCTTACATCAAAGGGATCACATACTATTTTGTAGTAGAATTTCTGTTCTATCATTTTTCATATAAAAAGCATTCAATATTTCCTTTACTTTCAAGCCCTGGACATGTTTGAAGACTATGGGTCAGCAATCTGAGAAATTTCTTACAATGTGGGTTTGCCTGCTACTTTAGTTAGCTTTCTGTTGTCACTATGACCAAATATGGGGCAAGAAACCATTTAAGGCAGGAAGATTTTAATTTTAGAGTTCAGTCAGATTTAGTCCACCATGGACGTGAAGGTCTGGCAGCAAAACCGTGATGCATCTGAACAGCTTCTGTCCACTATCAGGAAGCACAGAAGTAGAATTCAGCTAACTTCAAGACCCACACCCAGTAATTCATTTCCTTCAGCAAGCCTCTAATCCTAAAGTCTCCACAGACTTCAGAAGTAGTGGTATGCGCTAGGAACCAGGTTCACAAATGTATGAGTCTATGTGGGTGGGAAGGGTAATCCACATTCAAACCACACCTTGCTCCTGTCCCTGATAGCATCATGAAAAATACCTTGTTAATAAGCAACTTAAGGAAGGGTGGTCTTAGAGTTTGAGGGCATACTGCTCATCATGGCAATGGTGGCATAGCATCAGGAGTGTGAGGTAACTGTTCACATTGTGCCCACATTCAGGGAGCAGAGACTGGGCAGGAAGTGGAGACAGGCTATCAAACCTCAAGGCCCACATCCCAGTGACTTACTCCCTTCAAGGTCTCCACACCTTTCCAAAATAGCTTCAGACGAAGTGTTCAGTATAAAAACACACAAACCTGTAAGGAGATTTCAGAGAAATCTTCAGCACCTGGCAGTTTCTCTCATCAACTTCTTATTCTATGTCTTTGGTAAATCTCATCAGATAGAATTGGATTTGATTTTACCCAGTACTAGTGATATTGATATCAATTGGGCTTGTACTAGACTTCTTCATTACTAAACTTTATTATTACTTTTTAATTTATTATGATTATGATTAAAACAAGATTTTTATGAGTAGCTACTTTGGAATTCTATAAATACTCCAAATGGGCAAAGTTATAATTTATTCATTATTTTCTTATTCCTGTTGTGAGTGTGTGTGTGTGTGTGTGTGTGTGTATTTGTGATTTTTCTGTGTCATTCAATGAATTGTGGTTTACTATTGTCATCTATTCTGATGCTCAGGATCTCTGTGTCATTAAATATATCCAAAGTTAGCAACTTCATAGCTTTCTGATGCAACAAATTTTCCATGCTTGTGTCATGTTTTCTTTGACCAAGCCCCAGATTAGCAATCGCTTCAAGGAGCCTCACTTCCTTTCCATAGGGAATAAATGAAGCTGAGCATAATGCTGGACACTGAGACTTTTCTCTGCCTTCCTGGAGACAGAGCTGGGACATATCTGTATATATGCTCATTCGCATGAGTAATTTACATCTACACAGTACATCCACACAGATCGCTCCAACTATTACCAGAATTATAAGTTCCTCATTTCTTCATCTTCCTCCGTAAGAAGAACCTGACTCCCATTATCTTTGATATTTCATTGATTGGCATGAGCCATCTCCCATCATTTCTGCATACCATCTCCTTTTGTGGTACCTCTCTGGATCCCAGCTCCGTATCAAATTACAGGGCACAAATGAAGCTTTTATTATAAGATGAAAAGTGATTAAAGAACCCTCCTTAACATCTCCTACTTCCTCTAACCACCAGCTCAACAAAGATCTACCTACATTAACCCAACATGCAGGATCTCAAGGCATACTCAGAAACTTTGTGAAGAGTTTTTAGTTAATTTCTGTGAGTTAACTCAACCAGAGTGAGGGCTGATAAAAGCTGGATTCTTTTCTTTTATTCTATTTTGTATTTTGGATATGTTTTATAAAAATAAAAAATATTCTGAAGACTTGTTCTCTTGAACAAATTGTCAACTTTATTACATAATTTTCTTTCAGTTAGAAAAATAAAGTGAAGTGGAAACTTAAGTGGTCTTTGGAAAGTCAGTTGTGTTGGATGGTATTTTGCTGGGTCAAACAGGTGAAGGATTGTTTTCCTGAAGTGGACGCAGGTGAAAGGATGTTTTACTAATGCAGACATGTGAAGGAACATTTCAATGATGCAGAAACAGGTGAAAGGATTTTCTCCTAAAGCAAGCACGTGAAAGAACTTATAATGAAGGATTCTTCCTTACAGAGATGCATGTGTTGATCTACATTGCATAGTTGAGCTCCATTTGTCAGGACAAATGGTATTATGGTCGCTTCCTCAGACCCCAGCTAATTGGCAGAATGATATCACCTGAGACTGACTCATGGGTTGAGGCAAGACCTGTGGAGGGCAGGTGATGTTTGGAGGAGTATAAACAGGACTCAACGGAATTTGAGAGGGACTTGCCTGTAAAGCTAATTCTAGTTTTTTTTTATTTTGAAAATTTTTAGTTTACTTTTATGTTCAGATTTAAATCTACCATTTTGTTATTTATTCCCATTTGCTGTTCCAGCTCTGTTCTTAGTACCCCCCCATTCTTTTCTTATTTGTCCTAAGTTAATTTTTAAAATACTCCACTTCTCCATTACTTGATAATTGTAGGCTCCTTTTTTTTCTTATCAGTTACCTTCATATTGTAATACTTTCTTTGTTTTTCCCCCACTGGATTAAACATAGGGCTTCGTGAATAATAGATAAGTGTCTGCCAGTAAACTACATCCTCAGCCACCCTTTTACTTTTCATTTTTGAAATAGAGTCTCACAAAGTTTACCTTAATCTATGTTGGTAGCCCAAGTTGGCCATGAACTTGTGATAGCCCCCCCCATCTCTGGGATTCTAGGCCCTCTCTAGCTTTTTCTTCTAGCCTCTTCTAGCCTTCCTCTAGCTCTTCCTTATTGTTATTAACGGTGCTTTAATAAGCATATTGAATTTTCGGCACTTTTTTTGGTTCATTGATTTCTTATTTGGGAAAGTCTTAATGAAACTCTTATAATTTGTAGATAATTATACACTCATTTGCAATCATAAGAACTAATAGAGATCACATATTACCTCTTCTGATTTTTGCTTATGATGGTATCTTGCAGAATCATAGCTCTGCTGTGGGTATTGATGTAATCCATCACGCTGTCTAGTTTTATACAACCTGACATAAGCTAGAAGCATCAGAGAGGAGGGAGCCCCAGTTGAGAAAATTCTTCTAGTGGTTTGGGCTATAGGCAAGTTTCTAGAGCATTTTCCTAATTAGTGATTGATGTAGGAGGACCCAGTAGATGGGGCCATTCCCTGGGCTAGGAGTCCTGGGTTCTATAAAGAAAAGCAAGTTGAACAAGCCACAGGAAGCAATCTTGTAAGTAGCACTCCTCCATTGCCTTTGCACCAGCTCCAAGTTCCTACCTTGTTAATGCCCGTTGACTTCCTTCAGTGATGAAGCCATGTGAAAACATAGGCCAAATAAACTCTTTCCTCCCCAAGTTGCTTTTAATCGTGGTGCTTTACCATAGCAGTAGTAACCATAACTAAGACATCCATCAAGCTCATGCATATTTCCCATTTTTACTTATGACCTGGTGTGTATATTTCTGCATGCCTATGTGCTGTCTATCAGCTTTATGACTTGCAGGTTTGGCATATACCACATAAGTAAGATCCGTTGCAACCATGACACCCATGACACCTTTTACTCTGTACTGTTGAGCAGCGACAACCCCTTCCTAATGCCTCCTCACCAGACTCCACCTGTTAACCTTCTCATCCTGTTTTATGGTATTCAGTATGCTTCTCTGTACTAGTTCCCCTGTTGTGCCACTAAGTGTTAGAGCATACACAAGTGGCTTTACACTCTACTGCCAACAAGTCTACCACTTGAACATATTGGTGTTTTAGTGTTTGCTGCCAGGATCCATGATGCGAGCTCAACACAGTCCTTCCCAAGCTTATTTATTTTGAAAAACTTTAACACATGCTTATATTATTCAGACACAATTCCAAAACTATTTCAACAGATCTTTTCATTGGAAAACTGCATAGTATTGGTTTTAACTCTTAACAAATGAAAATCTCAATCTTGAAAATCTATAATATAGTAGCGTGTCTACTCTTTCTGGGACTATGTATACATATGGTATATTATATATATATATATATATATATATATATATATATATATATTGTTGACTATTCCTTCTGTTGCTTCATATAACTGTAAAAAAACTGATGGTAATTAGTTTATGAATATTTTACTGTTATAGATTGCAGAAATGTACCTCTGTCATGAAAGTGACACATGAACCTTCAAACTGCTTGGGTTACCAGAGAAGCCATCACAAATGAGTCCTGGGACTTGCCACTATCGCCACATACTTTCTCTTTGAGACAGGTGCAGCCTCAGAGTCTGCCATCACACTTCCTTCTAGGCATATCAAAAGTCACAGAAGAATTCAAGATAGAATTTGGTTTCTCTCTCTCTTAAAATGGTAATTACTTAGATGAGTTATTAAGTATTTTACTTTCCAGTTTCAGAAATAAACATCTACATTCCATTCTAAGCTAATTTTAAGTAACTGAATTTTCACCATTAGTCTTTTAATACCTTTTTATTTTGGAAATAGTATAAAAATTAAGTTTCTCAGACAGTCTTCTAAAGTATGCTTGCCCTGCCAAGCACTTTGCACTTATTTCTTGGCCAACTAAAACAAATTTGCACCATCATGAATAGTTTAGGTGAGCAACATCATATTCTTAGGTGAGTGACATCACAGAGTGGGTCTCTGTCATCTTCTGTGACTGAATCTACAGAAAATGACTCCTCATTGTTCACAGATGGCCAGCAGATCACAATCTAGCTATATTTTGCACTGCACATTTATTTCTAGTATTTTCTCCCATGTTCGATTTCCGGACTCAGTTGTAAAGTATTAGTAGTTATACTTTTGTGAGTAACCAATTTATTTATATTTCCCTTTCAATGTTATTGTTAATACCATCATAGTTATAAAAATGTGTCATAGTTCTACTGCTGCATTTCTTCAATAGTTAACATTTTCTAGATCTTAATGCATTCCTGAATTAGATATGTTCATCTATTTCCTGCTATACCTATCAAATATTAGAGGCTTGGGATTCTATGCAGAAAAGTTCAACTCATTGTTTCAGGGGTTCAAGGGCACAATACCAACTTCTAGACATCTTCTAGACATTTTCAGAAAGCAAAAAAAATCTAAGACCAATAAACTGCGGGAGAGGGAAGGAAGACAGGATATATGCTAAAGAATTTTATAAATTTATTCAGTGTGTGTGTGTGTGTGTGTGTGTGTGTGTGTAGTACAACACATGTGATTAGAGGACAATTTGAAGGAGTTAGGGGTTTTTTTCCTTTTACTATAGGTTTCTGTGATTGAACTCGAGTTATCAGGCTTAATGGCAAGTACCCTTACCTACTTACCTAACTCCTAGCTTCAATATTTTTGTGGACATTCAACTTTATTCTTTCTTTCTTATTTATTTATTTATTTATTTATTTATTTACTCACTTTAGATCCTGGTCACTACCTCACCCCCCCACCTCCTTTCAGTCCCTCCCTTACAAGTCCCTTCCCCCATTAACACTGCCTTTCCTCCTCGGAGGAGGGGAAGTTTTCCCTTGGATACCACTTGGGATGACCCTGGGACATCAAGTCTCAGAAGGACAAAGGACATTCTCTCCCACTAAGTCCAGTTAGGGTTAACTTAACTAAGTTCCTTCGACAGAAGGTGATCCAATGGCAGTCCACAGAGTCAGAGACAGCCCCCGCTCCAATTGCTAGGGGACCCACATGAAGACCAAGCTGCACATCTGCTACAAATCTGTAGGGAGCCTAGGTCTAGCCCCTGCAATGCTCTTTGGTTATTGGTTCAATCTGTGAGCTCCATTGGTCCCAGTTGACTCTGTAGGTCTTCTTGTGGTATCGTTGACCCCTCTGACTCCCTCAATCCTATCCCCAACTCCCCAAGCTTTGCCTGATGTTTGGCTGTGGGTCTCTGCATCTGTTTCTATCCAGTGCTGGACAAAGTCTCTCAGGAGACAGTTATGCTAGGCTCTTGTCTACAAGCATAGCAGAGGATCATTAATAGTATCAGGGATTGGCTCTTTCCTATGGGATGGGTCTCACGTTGGGCAGTCATTGGTTGGCCATTCCCTCAGTCTCTGCTACATCTTTATTCCTGCGCATTTTATAGGCTGTATAAATTTTGAGTGGAAGGTTCTGTGAGTGGGTTGATGTGCCCTCTCCCTCCACTGGAAGTTCTGCCCGGCTATGGGAGATGGCCTGATCAGTCTCCATATCCCCCACTGCTAGGGGTCCCAGCCAAGGTTACCCCCAAAGACTTCTAGGAGCCTCCCTCATCCCAGGTCTCTGCCTAGTGCCAGAGACCCTCCCTCCCATTTTCATCCTCTCTCCCCATCATTTTTGCTCCCTCTTCCCCCACCTGATTCCCATTCTCATCCCCCTCTTCACCCTCTCTCCCACTCAGTTCCTTCATCCATCCAACTCTAATGGCTATTTTATTTTCCCTCTGAGTGAGATTCATGCATTCCTCCCTGGGGCCTTCCCTATTATTTGATTTCTTTGGGTCTGTGGATTGTAGCATGGTTTTTCTGTACGTTATGGCTAATGTCCACATGTAATTGAATACATACTATGTATGTCTTTCTGGGTCTGCGTTACATCAGTCAGGATGATATTTTCTAACCCCATCCATTTGCCTACAAACTGTATAATGTCTTCCTTTGTAAGAGCTGAGTAGTATTCCACTGTGTAGACGTACCACACTTTCTTTATTCTTCAGTTGAAGAACATCTAGTTTGTTTCCAGTTTCTTCTATTATGAATAAAGCTGCCATGAACATAGTTAAGCAAGTCTTTATGGTATAGTGGGGCATCTTTTGGCTATATGCCGAGGAGTGGTATAGCTGAGTGTTAGGGTAGAACTATTCCCAATTTTCTGAGAAACTACTAAATTGATTTCCAAAGTGGTTGTACAAGTTTGCACTCCCACCAGCAATGGAGGAGTGTTCTCCTTGCTCACCAACATGTGCTGTCACTTGAGTTTTTGATCTTAGCTATTCTGGCAGGTATGAAATGGAATCTCAGAGTCATTTTGATTTGCATTTCCGTCATGACTGAGACATTGAAAATCTCTCTAAGTGCTTCTTAGCCATTTGAGATTCCTCTATTGACAGTTCTCTGTTTAGCTCTGTCAGTTTGTTGTTGTCTAATTTCTTGAGTTCTTTGTGTATTTTGGATAGTAGCCCTCTGTCAGCTGTAGGGTTGGTGACAATCTTTTCCCATTCTATAGGCTGCAGTTTTGTCCTATTGGCAGTGTCCTGCACCTTGCAGGAGCTTTTTAGTTTCACAAGGTCCCATTTATTAATTGTTGATCTTTGTGCCTGAGCTATTGGTGTTCTGCTCAGGAATTTGTCTCCTGTGCCAATGTGTTCAAGGCAGTTCCCCACCCACTTCCCCTCAATTAGATTTAGTGGGACACAAAACTTTAAATCACCTTCACCCTCTGTGTATCATAAAATATTATTGACAGTGTGCTGCATTGGTCCATGAACTATTATTTGTTCCACAGTGTGCGTGTGTGTGTGTGTGTGTGTGTGTGTGTGTGTGTGTGTGTGTATCACAGAGTCAAAAGTGAACACAAACTGCAAGCATTAGACCCCAAGCAAGGAAGATAATGCATGGTTTCAGTTCTTCATCCACCACACATGAGATAACATAATTGTGCTCATCCCATAGAAACGTAATGGAATGGGGAAAGCAGCCACTCTGTCAGGAGGGAACATGTACAGATCTTCAAGTAAATCCCAGATGGGAGGAACTCAAGATAGAATCCGGCATGTTAAAATTCCACTCATAGAGGTACCTGATCTACCATTTTAATTCATCCTCACAGGGGCCTCCACTTTAGTAGTACTAAAGCAAAGACTTGGCTGAAATAAGTGACCAAGACATATGGAGGTTTGTGTCTCCAAGCTCAACGCTCTCCTGAAGGAAATGACCCCTCTGGCTCCCTCAAACCTTTCCCCAACTCCCCAAGCTTTGCCTGATGTTTGGCTGTGCTCTATGCTACCACAGCTGCTGATCTCAGAGTTAGCCGTAGAAAGTACAGTCACCTCTCAGGGACTCTGAGTCTTGATTCTGGCACTTCCTATGGGATATGAATTTATAACATGTACAGGTGCACAGAAGAGAGTGCTGGGTCCCCTGGAGCTGAAGGTCTGGGTGACTGTAGTCCCCCTGACATGATCCTAAAAACGGAACTCCAGTCCTCTTAACCACTGAGCCATCGCTCCAGCCCCCTGCAGGACTTTAAAGCTGTCATTCAATGTATTTGAACCTTAATTTTCTCTGAATGGGAGGAGAACTGGGACACCGCTTTGATTCTGCAGACAAAAAAATGGGAGAGTAAGAATGTTTGAATGAATGCAAAACATTTTCACCTTGGTGGGGAGGAGCTGGAGAGATGGCTCAGTCATTAAAATGCATGCTACTCAATCACGAGACCCAGAGTTCAGACCCCAGAGCTGACATCAGTTACAAACACCTGTAACTCCAGTTCTAAGGAATCCAACTCTCTTCCAAGGACACATTCCATACATGATTTCACAGATACATATACACATGCATATACACATTCAGATAAAATAATATATCTAAGGGAGGCAGGCAATTGAGCACAGGGCCTAAATGCTTTACCATTTATGTCCCAGCCCTGGTGTTTGGAAATTATGTTTTCTTAATTGGCTCTGACCTTACTTTTCCCATTCTGAGAAATGGGCATACATCTATGTATGACTCAATCATACTGTTTTCAAACCCTGTGGAACTTTGTGTGTGCCTGGATACAGCTCTGGTAACTATGCCACCTCGGTGTGGGAGAGATCTGTATCTGTGGGTATTCAGATAAGTAGAACACCCTGTTCTGGGCAAAGACAACCTTTCACTGATTGGATTTTGATCCCTCCACACCCACACGTAACTCCTGCAAGACAGTATTTGTTCCTGGAACTAAATGGGAAGTTAGAGTTCTGACTATCTTCTCTTAAATCATAACAATATTGGTGGTAATTGTTTTTGATCCTTTAAGGAAAGGGTTGTGTAACTTTTCCTTGCTTTGAAATCTAATGGCCCTCAGAATAGTTCATCATTTCATTTAACATCTGTATAAGAATCAGGAAAGCCGAATGCTTTCTGGGATCTTACAGCTTTCTATACATATTTAGGTAGGTACTTGATTTCCATAACTTTCTAACTTTAGCAGAACCAACAATTCTTCAGGAAAGGGTGGGGGGAGTACACAGAAAAGAAGTGATTGTGATGCTTGGTTTGTTTTCGTGACAAGTGGCAAGAACCAAACAGAAGTGTTGATGAACAGTGTCACCTTTCAAAAGCCTGCCTCTCAATCAGCACCACAGCCTAGGTCCCAGCAGTAGTGGATTAAATGTGTTTAGAGGACCTCATGGACCTGGTGCTTTGGGCCTCTTTGGAAGTGGGTGGCAAGTACAGCTGCCAGCTCAGATCTTCTGTTCTGTTCTCAAATGCCGCACCAGAATATGTGCAAGAGACTCCATTTCACGGGGCAACCCACAAGCTAGCACACACTTCCTCTAGGCATTGGAATGCAAACTCCTAGCCCGCTCTATTCACTTTACACCTGGAGGTGTGCTCTGGGAGTGAGGTGTAATCCTGATTATCTCTAGTAGCACAGCACACGGTGAGGATCTGAGGGAGTATCAGCAAGTCTCTGTTCTGAGCCATGGTTTAGATACTGTACCCCAAGTTGGCACTGAGGGTTGGGGGATGACCGTGCAGAAAAGGGGGTTGTGGTTCTTTGTGGGATAGATCTGCATGAAGACAGATCCCTAGAGTGTGTTGGACCAAATTTGCTTTTCAGTCAGTTAACTGACTTTTTCTTCTAGATATTTCCAAGAAAAATGGTGATTATTCCTGGATGAAATTCAGTGACTCGAAAGCAAGTCAGGAGTCAGAGATAAAGTCCTTCTCTTTGCCTGGAGTGGGAAATCCGGTGAGTTATCACTGAATTCCGCTCTCATTTAGTAGCTTCAAACAGCTCAGTACTGAGCAAATGGAAACTATACTTACCTGCCAACCTGGAGTGGCTGGATGAGCTTGGGCTTGACCTGCAGAAGTCCACCCAGTAATTGCCTCACCCAGAATCTCAGCCTGATCCCTTTCAACCTGAAGACTGAATAAGAAATATCATTTTACCATTGAATCTTTACCATGGCAATCTTCATCTCTCGTCATGTCTCTCCTTGTTTTAAATACCTAAAAGTCATCTCTAGTTTATCAACCTGGTCTGCAGTACACAGGACATAAACTGAATGGTACAAGGCTTAGTTCTCAGCAAAGACGGGGAACAAATTCATGATACTATGTGGCGCTCGCTGAGAGTTGAAACCCTGTGAACCAGGAACATCCCCAAGACAAACCCTTACTTCTTTTTTATATATAACTCTTTCAGCAGGCCTTAGGGTCTTCTTTGGCCTATCAAGACTTCAGTAAATACCTTTCAGGTAAAAGGAATCCCAAAATTACGTATTGAACATGTAGCTGATCTATAATATATATAATCTTATATGGAACTGAAAAGCAAACACATATTAGTCAACATTTACTGGGGGTTCTTTGAGGACAAAATGTAAGTGAGAAGAACTTGTAGATACAAAGCTACACAGTACTGAGTAAGCTCAAGTCTAAGTGCACAGATAGTTAATGCAGAAGAATTGGTACAGAAATGCTCACAGAGGAGTAGGCAAGCCCTTGGGAATGCAGAGACTGCAACTGGCCTCACAGTAAGAGTAGAACGCGTGGCAAAGGAAACTGACACGTTGCCTTATGTTCGCTGAATATCTAACCTCACGTTTTCCAGTAGAGTCTACTACAGAGGGAGCAAACACAAACACTGAATAACACAGTCAGAATTGGAGTCAAAAATTAACCCCGCAAAGAATATTTCCATTCTCCATGGGAATCCCTCCTTCCTGAAAATGTGAGGAAGGCAGAAAATGAAGAGAGAATATTGTGAAGATTGACCAACACTCCAGATGAACTGCTGGTTGAAAAAGAAGTTGAAGTGTTAAGGATGAAGTGGTTTACCTGGGAAAGCAGTGCTAGGAACATGGCCAGCCCAAGGCAACTTCCAGAATGAGTTCTGCAGAAGGAACCATGCCCTGTACTTAGAAAGAGGAACTTTGAAGGGAAGTTAAAGGTGAAGCCGTATTCTAGGAGAACTAGACAAGCTCTAATGTAGGAGAATTAGGGAGGGGCAGGTAAGGGAAAGCCACTGAGAGGGCTCAGAGGAACAATGCTTAGGCCCTGGCTACCAGAGCTAGTTAAACAAGCAATCTCTTATTCAATTACTTATTCTCAAGCAGCTCTTAAGAAATATATTAAAGCAACTGGATCTCTATGATCATTTTTTCTCCTGGTACGTACACTCTAGGGGTGAGGGATGAACAATGAAAGAAAGAAAACCAAAGTTGCGGTTGACCCATGTAACTCACATGAGAGAATCCTTGGGATAATGGGGCCAAGAAGGTCAGATGGAGTGGCTGATGGCCATTGTGGGCTGACAGCAATTCAGGGACATTTATTAATGAATGAGAATCGAGGAGTGGCCATTTGAAGTGCAGGCCCATGAGTGCTGGCAGTCCAGAAGCACTGATATACAGTAGGAGGAGCTCCACTGGGGAGATGTTACAAAGAGGACTCCGTGAGACTCTAGGAAGCAGAACAAGGGCTGGAGAGACCCTAGATGACTTCTGCACTGGACCTGGTCAGCCTTTGGACATGGGAAGCAAGGGAAAGGTTCAGGTGATTCTAGATGTGTCAACCTCTAGGAGTAATAGGAAGTGAGTTTGTGAGTGTGTGTGGGGGTGGATGGGTGTGTCTCAGTGGGGTATATGTATATGAGCATGTTTGAGGGGGTGTGTGAGTATGTATGTAGGGGTGTATATGAGTATGTATTGATGGGTATATGATGGAGTGTGAGTAAGTGTGTGTAGGTGGGGGGGGGTGTTAAAGGCAAAGGACACTAAGGTAGCTCATGACTCATTCGTGGCTTGAAACCTGTTTAAGAAGAGCAAAACGATTTCCTTTCTCTCATATCTTGTGGAATTTCCACAGCTGGAATTGCTGACTATACCACAGACTGATTTGCCAAGTTGAGAAAGGCTATGTCTGCTTGCCTTGAGAAAGGTGGTCACTCCCACCCCTACCTATAGCGGGTAAGTGGGAAGTCAGCAGAAATGAACAACGAGCCCAACTGCTGACATCACTTTCATTTAGTTGCCAATAATTCTCCTAACTCCAGAATTACTTACATTTGGCTCACAATTCTAAAACCAGGAGTACTAATGATAAAGTGAAATATAAACAGATAGAGATGGGGAAGGTGTGAAGGTAAGAAGATGGGATAGACAAGGAATAGAGAAACACAGAGCTGGCTTAATTCTTTTGGCTCTAAGCTCTCTTGTCGAAGTCACTCCAAAGAAGGGACATCTCTAGATTATACCAGTCACATGATCTAGGAATAGTAAATGTGCACCTTCTGAGGAAAAATAAGCTTCTCTCTCATGTGCTTTAGAGGGGTGCAAAGAAAATGCTATCATTGGCATCCCTGATCTTTCTGTTCTGTGGTACTAAGGATTGGGCGTAGGGTCTAACACATGCTAAACAAGAGCCCTTGCACCAGACTGTATTTCCACCCTTATTTTTGTCTGTTGTGTTAAGACATATGCTTACTACATTGCTCAAAGTGGCCTTGATCCCAATCTGTAGCCCTAGAAGACCTTGAATTTTTTCATCCCCCTGCCTCATCCTGCAGAGTACCTGGCATTATAATCCTTTTCACCAGGCTTGACCATATGTGTTAATTTTTTTTCCTTCAACAATCCTTGATCAGAAAAGAAATCAACTAGACCAATCTGATTCAAATATCCTTGGCGGTAAGACAAAGAAATGCACATGTTTGGTGTGGTGAACGTGCCACTTAACCTGTCTGATCAGTACAAATGTAAGCATGCATCAAAAATATCACATAACACCCAAAAAGAATGGACAATCTTCCTATGTCAATAAAAACAGAATAAAAAGCATTACGGGGTCTTTTAGGAGCAAAGAATTGAGTTCAAGTGTGAGCATTTGGTTATTCAGATCACCATAAAGAGTCAATCCAGGCTCTGATCTCCTGGGCTGCTTGGGCCTTAAGAGATGACAAATTTCGTCACCCTAACCAGGATCGTAACTGCCCCCAGAGAGATAGATTGCGATCTGGGGACAGCGAAGGGCAGGACATTTGGTTGCACAGCCACCGTAGGGCTAGACTTAAGGTGGGCCACAGGCTTCCTGTGGGAAGACAGAGTGGGCAGTTGGGGCCTACACTGCCTTGCAGGCTCCTTCCACCTGCTCCGAGGGTGTTTACCACTGGACCGTCTCTCTGCACTCCACTGCCACCCACACATGTGACTCTCTGGCAAGCCTTTGTCACCTTGTGCTCGTCTTCCTAGACACACATTTGCCTTTTACAATGATTTCCTGGTGTTTCTATTTAGATAAGTGATTCCGACCAGGCAGGTATCCCTTTGTGCCTTGAAATCCAGAGTGCCTGTTACCTTCTGAGGCCTCTGCCTCCTTCCCCCTCTCTCCAATGAAGCCTCTTCTGAGACACTGTCTTACCCCTCAGTTCTCATCATCTTGCCTTGTCCTATTTAAATCTTATAATGGAAAAGGAAATCAGAAGCTAGTAATCACAAGCTTTCCTTGAATACACACACACACACACACACACACACACACACACACACACGCCCAGAGGCATACGTGCCCCATCATCTGGATCATCCACTACCTGAGCTGCCACAGACCTGACACATACATTTCCAGACCATTAGGAATTAAGGGCTACATTTACATAACATTAAAGCCACTGTCTATAGGAACAAAATAAAGTGGATGGCATCGGAGCTCTGTCCCAGAAACCGGTCTGTGGGCTTCTGCACTTCTGGCCATGTGGACTTATTAGATGTCTATTCCTCGTCGGGCTGATAGCTGGCGGGTCGGCTCCCTCACTCTATCTGCACAGGAGCAGCGAGTCAGACCAGGCTTCTGGAGCCAAAGTGCCAGAATCAGAATAAAGGGAGTTAGGTGGGGCCTGTCCTATCTCATCTCCCCAGCATGCCTTGCAGCTACAGGAAGCCACCCACCAGTATTTCAGAAACCACAGGCTCCTGCGGTTGCGAGAGCCCCTGTCCTCTGTGTCCTTAAAACATGCACACCATTTAATGTCTCATTAGTTACTTTCTTTTACATGACTCAACTGGAACCAGGAAAGAGCACTGTTTACCCTGAGCCAAGCACAGACAGTTTGGCCTCCTGTTCTCCCATTCAGTCATGAACAAATGTCTCAATAGAACACATTCCCGGGGCTGTGTGCTAGGATTTGGTGTGCGGGAAATAACCCATCTCTTGTCATGGACATAGGTCCTCGAAGAAGAGCTACACCAGCAATATCTATCCTCCATCTCTAGTGCTGAGCAGAGTTTAGTCATTAGAGGGACACAGCCCGTGCTTGTCAGTTTGAGGTTAGAAAGGCCCTGGTTTCCCTCAGCCACCTGGTTGTAGAACAAGAAGAAGAAGATTCCAGACCAGAGGCAGTCAGCTGGGCCAGTGGCAGACCTGCAGCTGCTACCTTCCAATCTGCCTGTGGTTCCTCACTGACCATACCCAAGCTGCCTAATCATAGGCCTCAGAGGCTAGAGTCATGGCAGCTGCAATTCCAGAACACTCCGTTATCTCTGACCTGTCACCTCTCTCAAGAAAGCCCTATGTACTCCCCAATGTATCTGTGCTCATAAATTCTCCAGCAGTTGGTACAACACGGGTGGTGCAGACGAGAAATCCGAAGGTCCAACTCTGTAGCTCGCAAAGACAAGACAGGGGAGGCTTTGCGTGTTGGTAAGCCCAAGCCCCTGCATCTTGCCTCTACTCATCCAGTGTGGCAGGATTCCTGGACCTGTCAGTGTGCGGCAGGCTCCATCAGGTACTGAAGTCACAGTTCTGAAATCATTTAGTCTGAAGTTTCTGTTTTGTCAGGGAAGTCCAGTGTAGCAATGAAGCTTGGCCTGAGCCCATACTTGAGCATCTCTCCTGGCTGAGTTCTCCCTTGGCAACCCACCTCGAAGCAAGGGGACCTAGGATGTGGGAATGATTTGGACCCTCTATAGTGAAGGGACAGAGTTGAATGCTGTGTGTGTGTGTGTGTGTGTGTGTGTGTGTGTGTGTGTGTGTGTGTGTTCTCCTGACCACAGGATGCAGCATTCAGTGGCCCAATAAAATGCTGTGACTTTAACAAAAGAGAAGTGTGTTCCCTACGTGTTTTTTGAGGGAAGAGATACACATCTTCCACTGGCCTGTGAAAGTTATTTGCCAGGCACATGTGGCCAAGTAAGCCTTGGACCCCAGGATATGATATCGTTCATGGAATAGTAGCTCTTAAAGCCTTGGGTGCGTGGTATGTTTAAGAACAGTGCTTTATACGGAACAGGAAATAGGGAGCCAAGGTAAAACGCAAGTTGTGCACAGCACTGAAACCCCACCTCCCACCTGTCACCTTTTTGACATGTGTGGCTTGCCAAATCCAGAGCCTTGACCAGCAAGTTGTTCAGGCTATCTCATACTTTAAAAAAAAAAAAAAGGATTAAAAATATTGTTGACTATTTTGAGTCACATTCTCAACGCCTGCGTCTAAAATAAGGCCCCGGTTTTGCATCTGCAATTATTGATGCCTGGAAATAAGGAAGTGAAATTCCCACCTACTGGAAGGACAGTTAACAGGGCCACTCAGACAGGCAAGTGTGGCTTAGAGCAGTGCAAACTACATCACACGTGCGGGGGGCGGGATGCAGGAGCCTGAGCAGGCAGCTGCACAAGCGTTGCCACCCAGAGTGAGACAAAGTGACCTTCTCTAGAAAGTTGGGAACAACTGGGCACAAGCTGTGGGGACCTGTCGAGATTAGGAGTGAATCTTCAAGCAGGACTGGCCTGTGTGGGATGGTGACCCATGTTGCCCAGGGCCTATTAGGATAATGTCGCCTTCCCTATCAGAATTCTTCTTGTACATCTCAGGGCTTAAGTAGGTTCTAAGTCACTTGCGGTATACGTGGCCATGGCTGGTTCCCCATATAGGACATTGCTAGGCAGCGTCCACCTCTGTGAGTGTTTCTTGCGCAAACCTCCTGTGAGTTGAGTCTAGTACTAATTCTACGGTCAAATGTGTCAGTGCCCCACAGGCTGATACCCACCAGGGCTCATGCTATCCTGGCTACAGTAATGGGTGAGAGTCTAGGGTTCCCAAAACAAGACAAGGACATTTCCTGGAGGCTTTCAGAAGACAGGCTTTGCTTTAGGCTGCAGTTTCAAGAAAAATGCTCTCCCTGCTCTTGTGGCGGGACACAGCACCTGAAATATGGACTGCAGAGTTAAGCCTGTCTCAAAGCCTGAGCTTTTCTGGTCTGGTCTTCTTGAGAGTCCAGACCAGGCTACAGACTGACTGACACAGCTGAGCAGCCTCATGAAGACCCTGCCTTCTCTCTGGAATGACTGCTCGCCTGCTGCCACTGGGCATCTTGGATCTCTCGGCCTGCTATGGGTTCTTCGTACTCTGTTGATCATTGTAAATAAGCTTTAGAAAATAACAATCGTTTTACAAGGAATTTAAGACTTACCAGTCATTTTAAGAAGGAAGCTTGGGCCCCTAAATCGGTACTCTGTAATTTATTTTTTTTAAAGACCAAATCCAAATTGTTTAATTCAGACTTATTCCTATTATTTTCAAAAGAGTAAAGAGGCCAGAAAGCATCATTTTTACAAACCATTGCCCTAATACCACTGTCTGCTTATGACGCTACACAGCCAGTTAATGAATTCTGTAGGCTTCCTTCTCTCCTCTGTCAGCCTCTGTAGTAATTTACTCCTCACACGATGGTCCGTGGTAATGCCTTCTGATAAGTGTCAAGACGCGTTCTTCTGTGGGAGCAAATGTTTTCTCCGTTGTTTTAAATGCTTCTGTTTTCCCAGTGCTGGTTAATTTTGTTTGTGTCATTTAGAGCTTGGATTTTAGTCAGTATTATTAATAATTTATTCCTTAACTTAATGGGACTGCAGAGGGGATGAGACAGGTCTGGTTCAGGCAGTGTGAGTTCCCTGTTATGGACAGCTATGGGAATCTTGTCTATGTTGCCAAATGCATTGCAGAGTAATAAATGTATAACGAGCTGGGCTGTCTGTGCGTGTGCTAAAAATGAACACAGAATTAAGTAAAGGAAGTATTACCACTCTTCGGCCTCCACTATTAAAAAGCCCAATCTGAAAACCATCGCAGGCTGCAGAACGGACTCCCAGGAGTATGCCTCGTATGCAAACAGCCACACCTGGAAGCCTCGAATTATCTCAAAAGTGCTTGCTTCTAAAATAAATTCATCGGAAGGGGTGCTGAGGTGTGTTCCAACATGTGTACCGTCTTTACGTTCCATTCATTTGGTGAGACGTGGTCTAAACGGCACCGTCAGTGGGTGTGAAGGGGTTAAAGAGCAAAACCTCAAAAGGTCTGCAGCTGCTGTAGGTGGGGGTAGACACAGTCAGTGTGGAACGGGGAACCACATTCACAGCGAGGAGAATGTGCTGTGGTAAGAGCCCTGTTTCTCCTCACACCAAATCCAGTAGAGATGATACCTTCAAACAGAAGAGAGAAAGCCATGGCCAAGTCTGAAGAAAGCTTCCAGAATGTTCTAGAAAGGCTGCACTGTGAGAACAACAGAGCTCCCTTGAATTCAGCAGCCACCAGTGCTGAATAGACACAGCCGTTGACCTTGCCAAACACAACTTTCTGTAGTCACAGACACTGGGGTTCCATTTAGGTTGGGGTGAGACTTTGCACAAAAGCATATCCCTTGTGGTGTAGGAAATCTGCAAAGGAGCTCGAGCACCCCAGCAACACAGGAAGCCCTAGCAATCGGAAAAGAGAAATTCAAAACACTCCATGTCTTCTCTTCAGTTGCACACTCTGTGAGCATTACCAGGACTCCAATCACAGGAGAAAAGGACGGGGCCAGACGGAGACTGAAGAGCCACTAATTGTTTCCATACATGTTATCGAAGGTCACGTTAGCTTTTTGTTATCAGTAGTAATGCAGGTAGACCACAGCAAGAATGCAGCGTAGATGGACCACATACTGGGTTTCTCCATGGTAACGGCTCACACTCAAATGTTTGTACCAAGCTTTTCTCTAATCTCAACAAGAATCAGAGAGATCAGGGAAGCGGCATCCCCTATACAATTTCCAAGTATCTCTGTCTGCACTATGTGCTATCCACATGGATACATCGCATGATTTCCAATTTTTTAATGTACATGGAAATAGTGAGTGGTGGTTTAAATTACTTGCTACTCGGGTATGTTTCAGTGATTTTCTTGTGTCCAATACAACCCCTCCCCTGAATTGGGAGCCTTAAGAGGGCCATTACGATGAGCCTTCTCTTTCGACTGCCGGACTCTGAAGTTGCTGTGGAATGGTTCCTGTGTGATGCCCTGGTTCGTGTCATGCTAGCACTGCAGCAAACGGGAAGATTTAACACTCTCTGGTTAGCCCATTTGCTGCAAAGCAGAAGCACACATGCAACCATGAACTGCTGCACACTGACAAAGGGCAGTCCTCCTAAAGGGCAGGACCATAGAAAGATGGTCCTGAGGCTCTTCCTACCCACAAGCAGCCGCACAGCAGCTTCTCAGTCCCCAGTTCAGAATGGCATACTGTTTGGGATAGGGACCAAGACTTTTCTTATTCATCCAGTAACCATTAATAAAAGACCCGTTGTGCAGTCCATGCCCGTGCACATACATACCCAGCTTTAGGATCCTGTCCTTGAAAATACACCACATAAGGAATCCTAAAAGCCACAAGAAGGATCGTGGCCTCCCCGGGAGACTTTTGAAAACTCACCCTTGCCGTGTCGAAAGGTTTAAAGACACTAATCTCTGAAGTCAGAGAAAACACAAGAATAGTAGTGCAGGATGAACATCCTAAATTCTTAGAGGATGCCACGTTCACTTGAAAGTTTGACATAAGCCAGGAGCCGTTCTAGTTCCTTTACATGCCCACCGTACCATCACAATCCCACTGACTTAGATCTGAGAGCCATGGTGCATTTAAGTACCTCATACATTCTAGATCATTTAGTATTCTGGACAACCATGAGGGAAGATATTACCATTTTACATATGAGAAAGCCAAAAGTCAGAGAGGTTAAATAATCCATCCGGGGAAGTAAAGTGAGAGGAGAGACCCCAATCCAAACCTCATCCTTTCTGCTCCTAGGAGCAGAAGCAGCAAGAGTTACTCAGTGGAGCAAGAGACGAGAGGGTCTGCCTGGTCACCATCTCTCCTGTTAACAGTCATCTGAGGGGCAGTGGTACTGCCTTCTGCTGGACTGAAAGGGCAAAGGGAGAGATGTTATGGAAGAGGAGACAGTAAGTATGTCAAGATGTCATTATCTGACTTCACAAACAGCCAGCGTTAGAGGCTTCAGCCTTTTCTGTCTTTACAGAGGAAGTGTTCTTGAAGAAGGTGTTAAGAGAATCCAGAGAAGCATAAATACCCATATTGTGTCTAGTTCACAGCTGGCTAATAGAAAACACTAACCATTTGGACAGCCTAGGTCACACCTTCATGGAGACAGGACCAAGCAACATCCTGTGAGAGACCCAGGCACGTCCACAGCCACAAGGAAGATATTACCAGGTTATGAGGAAAGTGCAGGCCCAGAGGCTCTCCTGGCCACAGTAATGTGACCAGATAGCTCCTGAAGATCCCCCCTGGCTTAGCCTGTGTCCCATCAATCAGTCTGATTATTCTAATGATGGTCACTGAAAAAAAAAAAACCAGCTAACCTGTACTGCATGTACAAAAACCAATGCTCTGGGGGGAAAGTTTCTTCGCTTTATTTATAACCCATGAAGCAAGAAATTGATATATTAGATACATCAAATGAGTGTTCCCTCTGTTTCTGCAAATTGCCGAATTAATAACTTTCCAAAAAGTAGTAGGGTTGTGAGGAAAGTCTGTATCTATGTGTCGGTGGTCAGACTGACTTTTTCAGGAAGTGACCGTGAGACTTTTGTGCATCTCCAGAGTGTCTAAACAGGACATGACTGTTCTAAACGGAAGGAAAGGATTATCCACCTATTGCTGAAGCCCAGAGGGTGACAAACTGTGGCCAATGTCACTGTGTGGCAGCTATCAATCATTGTGCATACCAAACAGATTTAATAGTCAATGTAGAGGAATATGTGAGTGAAACGCCTGGTAGATGGAGGAAGAAAAGAGAAAGGGAAGGTAAGTTGGAGGTGATGCGCTCCTCTAATCTGATCATACGATGGCTCAATTACTCTCTTTCCACTTCATTTACTCCCTCACTAAATTTATACAGCTCATGAATGGGTCCACAGGCTCTGGAATCCTACCTATCTGCCTCTATATCTGCAAAGCCCACACCCCTGCCACCCCTCCCTGGCTCTCTTTAGTGGTCGGACTGGTCGACCTCATTAATTGGCAAGAGCTATTTATTTCTTCTTTAATAAATACTTCTTAATTCAATTAATCTCCTTGTTCAAGCATGTGCTAAATTTAGACATGGTGTTTCAGCTGCACAGGCATCATGAGGCAGGAAGATTTTTATAACAGCAAATTCATTCTTTCCAGAACATTAGCCCGGAATTTTTAATAACCCAGCAATCAGGTTTGCACACCACTACTACAATGGCTATGTCTCTGGCCCAATTTATTCTCTTACACAGATACCCACTCTAACTAATTCACACGCTTAAATATATCAGCTTTAAATTGGGAATTTAGAAGTCTTCTTGTTGGAAAGCAGTAAAGCAGTATGCTCTAATTCCAGGCATGTCTAATAGAGATCTTATTCCTAAACTGTCATTAAATTGCTTGAATATTGTGCTCCTGGTTTCCGTGACCCATTACCTACTACGTCTGTATTTAAATGGCGAGCTTGGCCATCTTTGCAATAACGTATTTTCAAAAATAGAGTTATCACTCGTGAAAGAATTCATTTATGACCTGTTTTAAATTGAACACATTATTTATTAGTCAGTAAATTTAATAATCAACATTGATTAAACATCAAAAACAGTGATAGTAGTCGTATGCCTGAGAGTCACCTGTGCCTTACCCTGACTTGCTGGCAGAGAAAGATTGCAAAGGTACATCCTCCTCCCTTCTTTCCTTCCTTTTCGTTCTCATCCCTCTGTATATCCAACTCCTTAGCCTTGTATTTTGTACCTTTTTATCATCTTTAATTTGTGTGACAGAGAGAAAAAAATCATAATACCAAATTTGTACCTAAGAGAATTTCACATAGGCGGGAGAATGGATTAGAGTAAGGAACGAAGAATAAACTTGGTCAGACTGAAGATGTCACTACTGAGGCAGGCAAGTCTTCAGGGCCATCAGAGAAGCCAGCATTTCAGAATGTGGGGCAGCCTCAGAGACCCACCCCTCTCCCCTCTGTCCTCTGCCTTCCCTCTTGTCTCTACAGGAAAAGAGGCTCCTCTCTCTCTCTCTCTCTCTCTCTTGCACACAAGGTTAGTTTCCTGCTTCCTGAGCCATTGACCACACCTATGGACTTAGCATCTAATCCTTCCAGGGAGTAAAGCAAAGCAGTGTCATAGATAAGGACACGTCCTTTTTTTAAAAAATTTCATTAAGTTGAACCTTTAAAATTATTTAACATAAGGTTGTTCCATATTAGGAATCAATAACTTAATCTTTTATCAACAGGAAAATGACTTAGAGTAAAAAAATACAACATATACATATTGGGAAGTGTTTGGTTCTAAATAATGCCATGTTTCAAGCTACAAATGTTTGAAATTGAAAGCCGGTCAATGATACTATGTTTTCTTAAGTATTGAATAAATACTACAATAAAAACAATTCACAAAAAGTAACATCCAATCTCTCAGTAGCCACAACTCAGGAAAACCGTCACTGTCCCTAGCCTCACCCGTTCCATCGCTGCTCAGATCAATCACTGTCCTGGATCTGAGGTCACTGCCTTATGTTTTCTTAGAAAAATTGTTTTCCATTTTCCAGGAACTGGTTGATAATACATTTTGAAGGGGTTTTGTGTCTTTTGATCCCACAAGAGAGAATAACCATTTTTACATTCTTTTGTAGTTTACTTCTTCCATTGAGGAGTTAATTGATGCAATCTTCTACACTGGATGTGGCACACAGAGAGCCCCCTTTACTGGCTTTGTGGCATCCCTTTGTAAGCACACATCGCACTTTATAAAATACTCACTTCCCCATGGACCTCCTGGTTTCTTAAAGCTTTTGTTATTACAAAGAGTATTCCTATGAATAGACTTGAATATTCTAATTTTTACCATTCTGGTGATAGGATAATGTGGTTTTAATTTTGCATTTCCTTAGTCATAGAGATTGGGGATCTTTTCATATGTTTATAAGTCATATTCCTCTCTCATGGGTGCCTCTTCGAGCCTTTTGCTTATTTTGCTATTTGCTTTATTATTAATTTAAATAACCTTACTTGCAGTGTATATTTTCTTCTAAAACTAAAGTTTAGTCGTTTAAAATTCTACCTTTAGTGATTTGATTGTGGAGGAAATGATTGAAAGAGAGAGTTAATTTTCATTTCTTTCCTTATGAGGATAATGAATTAGTTTCCAATTATAACAAAGGAATTTTTTCCCCTTTTTTCTCAGTTAGAATTCTAGCTCAGTTATGAACTAAATTTTCACATGTATAGAATTTGGCTTTGGGCACCTTCTTTCCTGTTCCACTGGTCAGTCTCTTGGCTTAGCTATTCTTAACCCTTGGAGCCATTTCACAAAACAAAACAAAACAAAACAAAACAAAAATCATCTTGTCAATCTTTGTTTTAAAAAGTGAAGCTCTGTTTGGGATTAAGTTACATTCCCCAGATCAGTTTTTAAACTGGCATCTTTAAACCAGCCCCGTTGTCTATCCATGAACATAGTGTATCTTTCCATTGTGGCGTATTTGTTCTTCTTTCTGGGCCTGTACGTGTTTTTATGTTCCCCATTGTGAAGCTGTTTTTTAGTTTAAATGTTTGGAACTACTGTGTTTTTCTGACAGCTTTGGCCGCATTGTTTCCTCCTAGTCTCCTTCCCCTTTGTCTTCTCCATTACTAAGGATGTGACCACCTCTGCCCACCTGTCTGCGTTTTAGTCTTTATTTAACTGTCGTATGGTTTTCAGCTCCATTCTTGATTTCTTGGAAATTGTTCATGCTAGAAATCCAGTTCAGTGTCAACCAGAGAGATTAATCTATTGAAAGTGATCTCGGGTCATGATATACTCTGATGTATCTCATGTTTTCTATTTGTGCTTTTGATCCCCTCCCTACTCTTTTCTCGCCTATTTTTGGATTCAGTGTTTTCTTTGCTACTGAATTCAGAGATATACACACATGTATGTACACACACACACACACACACACACACACACACACACACCTTATTCCTATTGTTTTACTGGCTTACCCATGTGCAATTAAGGCACAAACCTAATAAACACCCTTGAGTTTTTCTCTAGTTGACATTTTTTTTGAAGCCAGTTTTTATAGCTAAAACATTAGCACGGCACAACCGTCCTCTCCAGGGTCTTTGCCTGCCAGATTTGGATTGAACCAGCCACGCACCCACAGACTTTAGTGAGGTCAGACAAACCATGCAGAACAGCTACACTTGGCCACATCTTCGCCAGAAGAAAACGGAGAATGTTCTGCTTGAACATTACTGACCCCGACTAACTCAGTTTTATGGAGGCTCCGTATTGGGCAGTCAAGACCTGTGTCTATTTCATATGCCAGGTTCTCTGGCTAGACTTCTGGTTGGAAGAATATCTTAAAGTTCTTTTCAGAGAGAGGAACTCTGAACACTCTACTAGAGGAAGTGACTGAGGTCACCCAGGAGTCAGTTGGCAGAACCAGAAATAGACCCTAGGTCTCACCCTCGGTTCAGACAAAGCAGCATGTTCTGAGAGAGAGGAGAAAGGGGGCATACATTGTAACTATTCTCCCGCTCAAAAATTAGTTTTCTCTTCCACTCAAGTTCCTCTGTTAACTATACAAGGATCTGGGGTAGGTTCAAAACTCAGACTAGCAAAAACAACAGTTGTGTTTCCCACCGTTATAAGCCCACCTTGCGATTTCCACTCTGCTGGAACGCTTTTGTCTCTTGGATTCTCCTTGCCCTGTATGCTGATGGTTGGACATGCTGTATAGGACATGCCATTTCTACTTCCAGGGTATGAAGTGGGCAGCCTCCTTCCCAGATGACAGCAGCAGGTATAGACTGGAGGAGGGTCAAATGCGGCTTCAAGACCACTTCTGGAACTGGATGAGAACGCACAGCGTACAACCCACTTCTCATTCAGCTGCAAAGTTCCCAACGTTAGGCCCTCAAAGCACAAAGAAGGGGTGTATGCTGTGCCCCCACAGCCCTTGGGAGAAGTGATGTGCGTTTCCCTGTTTCTTCCAACATTGTCACAGGTTTCTTCCCTGCAGAAGCTGCTTGAGGCTCTTACATAGAGTCCCCCTAAAAGAGGCAAGGGTCCCTCCATGTGAAGGGGACAAATGAGTACAGGCTAAACGCAGCTCTTTGTGATGGGCTCCCTTTCCCAGAAATAAGAGGTTCTAGAGAAAACACGAATGGAATCTAAATCGGGTAAGATTTGCAGAACCTCAAGGTTTCGCTGGGTCAGGAACGGGGTAAAAATAGTCTCTCAGGATGAATCCTGGCCAGGGAAACAGAGACGAGTGGAGGACAGGGAAATGCAATGTTCATTTCACTTTTTCCAACTTCCTGCTTGGCGTCAGCCTTTCTCTCTGAGTCACTCATTCCCCAATAGCCACACAGACGAGTGCGGAACCCTGGAGATTATGGGGGCGAGGGCACGTCTCAAAGGTCCAATCAGGAAAGGTATAGCAAAAATAGATCCTGGAAGTGAGCAGTATGTCCACAGGGCTGGCCAGACTGTGGTGCAGGAACCTGCCCCTTCCCTTCCCTACAACCATGAGGTACACAATGAGGGGCATCGAGAGGAGCAACCGAAGGTCCCCTCACCTTTGGCATGCTTCCACCCGTCCATGAAGAAACTAAACGCTCACCTTATTTCTGAAAATCTCCATGGTGGCCCAAAGAAAGTCAAGAACAGGTCACTTGTAGAAAGAATGACTCAATTCAAAGTTCTATGCTGAAAACCCCTCTGAAGTGGCCTCACCCGTCTCGCGTCTCGCGTCTCGTCTCGTCAACCAAACTTTTGTTTTCTAATAGGGAATGAGAGGCACCCTGTGGTGCTGAAGCTCAGGAAGTAAGCCCTTGGTGCCTTTTCAGACTTTCAAACTGGGGTCACTGGGCCAGACACCTCAGTTTCTCTTTCACCTCCATCCTTGCCCCTGTTCAGGAGGAGGAAGAGGCGAGATAAGGGAGCACCACATTCTTTACTTTCCCTAGGATGATGTCTCAGTGGGAGGGAAAGCTCTGAGGAGTCCTGACCTTCCAAAGGTGTGGTCCACATAGCCTACATCCTGTCTGCGGGCAAACAACTGCATTCCTGGATCGTGGCTTGGATCACAAGTGGATCTATTGATCTCACGCAGTAGCAACTGTGCATTAGATCACTAGTGGGTTCACAGTCCCCTTCATGGGTTTGATGTTCATGAACCCAAATGCCCAGTCTGTGTTACCGATCAGGAGGTAAATACAAGTCAGCCAGGACAGCCGAACAACATCTGCCATTTGTAGGAAGGGAATCTTGAAAGTGTGCACTCCCTATCAGCTTTATGAGGATGAAACGTAGAAGGGTATTAATGCTGGGGACACAGGTGACGGACAAGATGTAAAGTTATAATGATGTCTAGATTTCAGTATCTTAATCATAAATTAGTTTTTAAAGAAATTCCTCGAGGCATTCGGTACAATCATTACATAATATCACCCGAATGGCATCAACTCATGCCTTATCCGTCTTAATCACTAAATGTTGGCGGTCCCAAAGGACGGTATCAGAGCTTAGCATTTCCTATACGTAGAGCCTGGTCCAGGGCCCGGCATGTGATAATAAAGCGATTGGCGTTGCATGTATGAATAGATGACAAAACGTGGGAAATAGTTAGGGATGGATGTTGAAAGGGAAATGATGAAGTGGGGAGGGAAAGAGGGTCCTTAGTAGCAGACATGGTGCTCCCAGTCAGAAGCACTGTGCTGTGGCGCTGTCCATGACTATGTACAACCTCCCAGACCAAACAAAGCAAGAACAGGAAGCTGTCGTCTGGCTTCATTTAAGACCAAACGTTCCAAGTATCATGGCAATTTCTGCAGTCTTGGCTCCCTCTTTGAGGTCCCTTTATCCATTCAGGCATCAGCCACCATTTTGCACCTTGTCCATTTGCTCCCGTCAGATGCACTCCATTTTACTGTGACTATTTCATCAGCATGAACCCTGTGCTCCCTAACTTTTATCGGGACAAGAAAGGGCAGTTGGCTGAGTTCGTTATGGACCTATCCTGACACTTCTAAAAGTAACATGTAGTTCACCTCAGAGAAATGCACCCACCCCCGTGTCTCTAGGCAAAAACTGAGGCATTGACAAAGTTGGTTTCAGGAACTCAGAGGCCCAGATTGATTATTAGGGTCTACTCATGTCTGCTCAAGATTTTCAATGCATTCTTTTTAAACTTTTCATCCTCAGTTTGAAAAGTGTCCAGCTTAGGGAATTTCCAGGCACCAATAACTAGATTAATAGGAAGATAATTTCTGTCAGAATCAGACCTCAAAGCACTCACTTTTTGTTTCTATGGAAATATTATTGTTAGTCTTCTAGAAAGAAACTCAGTAGCAAAGCAATATGGAGGTCCTCCTCCTATCTCTTCGACTGGCAGTGCCCATTTGCATGAATTGTCTCTCTGTCTCTTTGTCTCTCTGTCTCTCAATCTCTCTTTCTCATACTACACACACACACACACACACACACTGGAAGAAGAATTCTTGAATTCTAACACCTCATGAGAAGCATTCCTTTCTTAATGGTAGCTAGCTTTCTTTCTCGATCCTCAGGGAAGGGAAGAGATAACAATATAACAGTGCGTGCTGTGCAGTCTCTCAGTGAGCCTTGATTTCCCACAGTTGTTGACCTGCCCATTACTGTTGAAGTTTCTTTCTTTTTTCCATCCCCCTCCCAAACTCCACAGCAGTGTGGGATATCCTTTGGAGAAACCAGCAGCTCTCAAGTCCCCTTCAGGGTTTAGGGTGATAGTAAACATTGGTTATTAATGATTAGATCTCTGCACACATCTTTATGGGGAAGAGAGGATTAGCTCTGCCTTCTTAGGCCTGCCCTGAATGTGACCAACACCACCTCAAAAGCTTGGGACTGACTTGGGATTAAAAAAAAAAAAGCCTGCTCACACAGCCGCTCTCCATCTTTGCTTCCTGGTTCCCAGGAAGTCAGCTACTCTACTCCATCAGGGCCTTGCCACCATTATGAACTGGAAACAGGAGCCAAAATAAAATCAGCCGTTCCTTTGAGAGGTTTGTCAAGGGATGTTGTCACTATGGTGAAAGTCTACCTAGAGTGGTGACCAGCATGTTGGACAATAGGATAAAATGCTGAAAGAGCTCAGGAAAGCTTGATAACGAGGTAGGTCATTATCAATATCTAGTCCTGAAGAAAGTGAGCAGGAGGTAGGTCAGGAGATGGGTCAGGGGAGGGAACTCCCAGAGCTCGCCTCAGCATAGATGCTCTGGCCGTGTTAGGAAGGAGATGTGCCATGGGTTTGCTTGCAACTTTTTATTAGTATTCGGTTTTTAAGGTGGCATTTGCAGTCCAGTTGTGCTGCTGCTTTTGTGGTTATTATTTGAAGCAGCTGTAGTTCTCAGATCTCTATCTGAGGAGTTCATTTTCCTGAATTTATCAGTTACACCAGTTCTGTATGCTCAAGAAAGGGAGGTTCTGCACCGTGGAACATTTTAGGCAGGGAGGAAGAGTCCACGGCAACCCCACAAACTCCTCTTCACAGATGCTCTGGTTGGGTTTTCCCAGTGATTATTTCAGAGTAGTTCCTGAAGACTGGATCTCTGAAAGTGGGCATCGCATCATCAGCCTGGAGAACTGGTTATGCACACAGCTTTGAGATCATCATCCTAGGAGAACTGGTAGAGCATGAAGAGCTAAGCCACACCCCAGACCACCTGCTGCCGAAATGTGATAGGCCCAAGCAATTTGCTTCAACAAGCCTTACAGGTGTGCAAGGTACATGCTCAAATTAGAAGACTATTCTTTAAGAGAGTGCGTAAAGCATGAAGCAACCGTCCTCGGAGGTATGATTTTCCAGTTAAGAAATTTAGGGTTGTTAAGGTGGAGGAGCCAGATGGGTGAGCACTGGTCATCTGTGTCTCTATAGGTTCTCAACAAATTACAATGTCTCTTCTCTACTCTGATAACACCCAATGTATGCTAACTACAGTGGTCTCGGTCCTGGCCGAAAATATATAAAGAGAAACCTTGTTCCTTCTTAAACTGGAAGTCAAAATAAACCCTTCTTCCCTTAGTAGCTTCCTGTTATAAACTTTATCACAGCAGTAAGGAGCAGTATCATTGCACACCAGTGCAAAGGTGTGGTGTATTTCCGTGTTTTAATTTGTAGTTCCCTAGTGACTGACGATGTTGAGTACCTGAGCTTCTGGGCCAGGCCTCAGGCCAGGGATTTGGAACATGTAATTTGACATATGAATTGAAAGTGTACTGTCACCTTTTCCTCTATTTCTTCTGTCTACTCTGCACTTCGTAGGTGTTAGCTAAAACCTACAAGTAGGGAATCAAGATGTAGAGTGGGTTTATTGTAGACGCTTTGGGAAGTATGTTGACGTGTCCTTCTAAGTATTGTCTGTGTCAGGTTGCAGCCACCGTTTTCCAAGAAACCTAGTCTTTCCATTTCTTTATAAATTTAACAACCTATCAAAATATGGGCATCTTATACCCTTGAATTAATTTATCTCTTCAGTTTCAATACATTTTTTTACAATCATTGTGTGGTATGTATTTTATCTCCCTTCAAAACATATCAATTATCATACAAAAGTTTTGACATAATCTTGACCTAATTTGCGTTGTTAAATTTTTATTTGTATGAAGAAAATTAAGTTATCTCAAGTACATTTTTAACTTGCATAACTTTATTAAGAGTGTCTTTACAAGGATTATTAATTCCAGGTGTCTATATGACTGAGTAGAGTTAACTCCTGATAAGCCACTTTTTCTGGTTATGTATGTGGGGTGAGGGGCATTCTGGGATAGATTAACACTTGAGTTTATACTCAAACTCTCTCACCACTGTGATGGGAAGGTCTAAAGAAAAGATGAGGAAGAAGGACAAATTTTCTCTCTCTTCCTGATTTGAAATAGCTGTCTTTTCCTGCCATTAGAATTTGGTACTCCTGTTTTGGGGAGGTCTTGTTGATTGGACTGGAATCACTCCATCCACTTTCTTGAGCCTTCAAGTTGCTGAGTATAGACACAAGACTTCTTATTCTCCAGGGTCAATTTGGTCTTGTGAATCTCTCGCCATGTATATACACATGCCTTCTTCGTTCTGTTTCTCCAAAGAGAGCTAGGTTAGAATTAGTGATAAATGATAACATAGTACAGTCACGAAGCATAAAAAAATACCAGGAGAATATAAATCACTCAGAAGCTTCTTACCCACAAGTAATGTTTGTGTGTTAGTGAGACTTCAGATCGAGGTATGAATTATTGCCAAATCATTAAAACTCTCTTACAACTTGCATTTTTACTCAATTAAAGAACATATATCATTTATCTTGAAATCCTTACAATAGTCACCTTCACATATATATGTCAACCACTATCCTATCTGTAGTGAAGATTTAAGGATTTTTCTATTTTTTTCCTGGGAACTTTATTTGAAGGAACAATATTACCCAATCACTTATCTCTTTGACTTTGACCTATACTAGTGGGTAAGGCTGACAGCCCACTTCAGTCTCCTGTTAATGCTATTGCCAGACTCCAATCTCTACCTTCAGTGACAGTCTTCAATATGTGGCAGTCATAGCTCATAATTTTTCATCTTTTAATGTTTTCTTTGTATTCAGTACTGTATTATATTTCCTTTTGAATTGTGTTATTTTTTCAATTTTTTGCCATCTCTTTTTCATCAATTTTAAGACACTTCATATATTAGGAAATGTAGTATTCTTTCCCATTTATTGCAGATATTATCTCAAAATAATATTTGTGTTTAAGTAGTATTTTTCTTCTCCTTATTGCAGAAAACCTCTAATTAATGCATAAAAGTAGAGATAATTATATAATAAAACCACACAGAAATATCCTATCATCAAAAGTTGCAAAGATTTTAGCAACTTGGCTTTATCTGTGAAGTGTTCTTTACCGTTGTTGTAAACAAAGCTCATTTTACCTACAATCTATCATCTATAAATATATACATATACACTATGTGCATGTATATATCCCATAATAGTTATATACCCATAACTATAAGGATAATCTGACAACTAAATTCACATCCTTTCCCAACTTATTCACCTTTAATACCAAGAAATTACCGCCTACTCTTCAAATGCCCTGTGTATGACATCTGTCCCTTCCTAATTCCTTGCTAAGTCTTTCTACTAGAGAATGTTACTTCATTTATTTTTCTAGGTTCTGGGACACGTTTCTACAATACCCATTATCAAAATCTATTATCACAAAGTTTTTATTCCTTCATTTAGCTGTTTTCCACAAAGTCTAGTGGTGAAAGGTTTTTGAACCTGAAGTCAGTTTTGTCTCCAACCTTCACTGCTTTCCTAGGAGCTCTGTGTTTCCAATGTAAATGACAGAAGGTGCTGAAAGCACCCGCTCTTCCTGCTAATTTTCCACGCTGTGGGCATTTACATAGGCATATGGGGAAGTTATGGGTTTTCCCCAAAGCATTTCCCACTTACCACAAAGACCCAACTCACAGCCAACTTCAGGATTTCCCCCAAATCAATATACTTATTTGAGTGCAGTATTAGCTCATCCTCATTAAATCTCCCTTTGCCTATGCAGCAAGCAGTTTTCCCAGAACGCTGCCTTCACCAACTGTCTGTCTTCTTTTATTCAGGAGGACTTTCCCAGGAAAACCATGCCTCACAAAAGACATTGTCCAGTTGTCTGTGAGGACTCTGCACAGACAGAGGTCAGGTAGGTCTTCATGTGCTTTACACATGCTACAGTGTAGGAGATCTGTCTTCCCCAGGATCACTCACACATTACTGAATGTAAGCCATGTCCTTGCAACACTATGATCGCACTGTCTGACAGAAATAATATACGAAGGAAAAGATTTCTTTTCGCTCATGACTTCAGAGGGTTTTCGCCCACCCTAGTGAAGAAAGCAGAGTGGAACAGTTAGTTCACGTGGCCAGACCATGTAAAAGAGGCTATCCACATTACAGCAGCCAGGGAACGGGAGTAGATAGAGGCTGGAACCAAGGGCCCAGCTATAACCTTTAAAGGCTCATCTTTAGTGATTTACACTCACCATCTACATCCCACTTCCTAAAGCTAGCATACCAACCCAGAATAGCACCATCGTCTGGGAAAGTAAGCATCCAAAATATGAGCCTGGAGGGGGAGGGCATTTCACATTTAAACCAAAACAGTGTTTATTCACAATCAGTTCATAAATGACAGACTTAGTGATAGTAACTATGTCTTTTTGAGAGTACAACATATTTTGACTGATTGGGCATAGCTACCTCTCAAAGCTTAGAGCCTTCTGGAGTGGCCTAACAAAAAAAAAAAAAAAAAAAAAAAAAAAAAACACAGTGTGTGTGGGAGGGTGGTGGTGGTCGGGGTGCACTAAGAGATAACATGACAAATACTAGCAAGCTTTTCCCAGAAGCTGTTTCCAGTTCCATACCATCTTCATGGAAATGGAATGCCTAGGTCAAACTAACCCATGCAGGATGAGTTGAAAGAACTAATCGTCAATATCCCAGAATTAATGGACAATATCCCTCACAGAGACGTGACAGCTGAGAGAGGTGAACTGAATGATTTGATCAAGGTTGAAAATAAAGTCATTACCATAAGCAGGGCTCCTAACTCTTCCATCTACCCAACCAAGCCAGAACATCTGTGGTTAGTAGCATGCTATAACACCAAACCTTTTGCCCAAGCACGGCAGGCCAGTAGTGCCTCTTGAAGGCATCTTGCCTCGTAGCAAAGCCTAGAATCAACTCAGAGGTGTTGACTACAATTGTTACACTCATTTCCAAAGACTTCAGTTATAACTTATTCAACATGAGGTCACATATGCTACAATTCTACACCAGGGACGCCAACAAGGCATGGCCCTGTTGAAAGTTAACATCTACCGAAATAAAAGTCAAATGTGAGTATAAGGCTCAGGTGAACAATGGATTTTAGAGGAGAATCAGGACCTCTAGCCCTGATGTCCTCAGAAGGTCCTCAAACAGAGTATTGGTCACATCCCACCCTTGACCTACCTCAACCCATAAGAACTTGATCTTTTGTCTGCGAAAAGACAACAGGATTGGGTCTTTAAGTGAAGAAATAAATAGTAAGTAGTTTTCCAGGTTTTCTGCAGCTATGTCTCATATTTGACAATCTTACGCTCCCCGACTTGACAGTCTGCTTTCACTAATCCATATGCATATAAGGTGTATATTACCCCCATGTCTACGAGATTCTCACTTAGCCAACGACATCTGTCTTTGAACTGTCACGAAATGCTAGAATGATTCTTTTTCTTTTGTGGTGTCAATTCCTCTTTCTGTCATTATTAACCTTGTTAAATACCCTCTTCCCTCCCCTTCTGAAAGGCATGAACTGAGTGCTGAGTTTCAAACATACCCCCTTAACACATCCAGATGGTGGGGGGGAAGCATATCTAGCTATCTACTTAATCAAACATCTACTTTCCCTCCATCAACGGGGAGTAGGCCCTTTTGTACGTTTAACAAATTCAAGCAATTTAGCAACTGGGTTAAAGTCTATGTAAAGTACTTCAACAACATGGGAAATGAAGACACTGGTCTTCTGTCTGAGAATTGGTTAATGGAAGGCATGAAGTCTCAAAACGCGCACAACAGTGGGTTCTTACAGTGCTGCCTAATGCACTGCTGGGAAAACCTTGAGAAGTTTCCCATCGCGGGGGAGGGGGACGGGTTGACAGTCTTTGCCTTTGCTGTCAGTTCTACTGCGGGAGGCTCCTAAATTTATTATACCTAGGAAAGGATTCCAGCACACTCCTAGCTCACAAGAAGCGAAGAAGCAAGGCGTGCGGTGTAGCCTTCTTCGGTGAGAACCGTTGCCTCCTACTATGATTGTACAGAGCCCAATTTAAGCAAGCACATGGGCAGTGACCGTCGAGCTCTTAGTGCACGTTGATCAAGGAGCAACTGAGCACGAACTCGGTCTCATCTGCCTTTGCCCATTTAACTTAACAAAAATGTATGTGTACACCACACACACACACACACACACACACACACACACACGTGCATATACATAAATATTCGGATTAAAAAGCAGTATTGTAACAGTGGAGTGATAGCATTTCCCACTGGCAGGAGTCTCCCTATCTAATGCAGTTGTGTTTTTTTTTTTCCGGAGCTGGGGACCGAACCCAGGGCCTTGCGCTTGCTAGGCAAGCGCTCTACCCCTGAGCTAAATCCCCAACCCCTCTAATGCAGTTAGATTAGTTACGTAATGAGTAAGATCATGCTTACTCTACCTGTTAGACAATCATCTGTGGAGCATTAGTTTGGGGTCATAAAGAAGTAAGTGTATTCATCTATTTTTTTTAAATCGTCATCACTAAGGAGGTTGCTGAACCTCAGTTTACTCATCCACAAAATAAGAAGAGCGATGCAGTCCAACTTCCTGGGGAGGAGCTCACGAGGGCTTTCTGCTGATTAGCTCAAAAGCCCTGCAAGTATCAATCTCCGAGTGCTATGTAGGCTGCTGTATTCTACGGTAGGCGCCGGGAGCTTTCACTGACATCAACAGGAGCTCCAGGAATGGAGAAGAAATATGTAGCCGGAGAGATGGTCCAGAGCGTTTCCATGGCGATTGTGAAGTACATTGCAGTGCTAGAGGGCGGCAGCTAAGTGTGTGATTATCGACCGCTACATTTGGATTTGCTGTGAGAACTGCTGCATCAAGTGGTCCACTCAGATGACATCAATCATTAGGTGCAGTGCCGTGTCTTATGGGCTTAATGGCATTGGGATCTAAGGGGCCAAAAAAGCTGCCCTCGGAGGTGAGCAATGGGCTCTCCCAAGGCTGGAGCACTGCTGAAAAGTTAGAACTGCCTTTTGCTTAGCCGACAGCAGTCTATTAGAAAACTAGTTGAAGAATTTCTGAGCACCACATGGTCATCACCACATCTTTGCCCCTCAGCTTCACCAATGGAACCAAATTCCCAATTCTACGCTAAAGTTACTCACTTGGCTTGCCGTCTTTGCATAGCCACAGAAAATATTCCCAACTGTAGTCAACTCTCCTTTGAATATTTACGAGTCTCTTTCAAACTGTGGCAGAATATGGGATCTTCGTTCTGTAAATCTCTTTTCAATAGTAGCCCTTTGCTGTCCCCCCTATAAATTAGAACTATTCCTTCTCCTGGACTTCAGGGTCATTTGTTACAACTTGAAACACTGTGCCTGGCAGAAAAAAATGTTTATAAGATATAATCATAGAAAATAAGGGATATTCAAATGAGAAGTCAACCCTTCAGCTTAATTGCAAAACAGTGTGCAAGCTCAAGAAAATTGTGAATTTGAGCTCTGAAGTGGAAATAAAGTTGCTACTATCTGAGGAGCATATCATAGAAAATGAGTTCTTTTTTCTTCATTAGAACAACATGTCTGCAAGTAATAGGAATATTATGAGTACGTATTAATGGCGCACATTACCATTGGGCTGTGTGTAGCCACAGAATACATGATATCTGTAAAATCTTTTAAATCAACAAACTCAAACAAAGAAGACTTTACTCTTGGCCCTACTGTAGTATAATCTACAGTCATTCCTACAGAAATTAGAACTTATCAGTCCTTTTATGATACATCCCTAATACAACCAGAACATAGGTAAGAAAAGTCATCATTCTTTGTTTCCTCTCTTAAAAACAGGTGGAAAGTTAACAAGATACTGCACAGGTAAGAACTGGATGAAAAATTTGACTGTTCTGTGGTTCCAAGATGGAAAGAAATTTGAAATAATCTTTGCTGAAACCTTTCCCTCTAGGAGAATTAAATAAGTCAAGAAGAACCTGACCATGGAGGTTCCATCCAACCTGAACTTGGAGGCCAGAGGGGACAGGAGGGTGGGAAGATGACCCTACTAGCTGCAAGGTTAGGAAAACACAGCAACCATGCACAAATATACACTGAAGAACTCATATGCCCAGTCTGTCATGGTGTGCAAGCAAAACGTGTTTCCTGACTTGGGAGAGTCTTGTAAATCCTTCAAAACACAGCACCATTAAATGCAAACTTGCTCAGTGTCTGCTCGATGTTTAAGGCATTAAGGACACAACACACTGTCAGTCTCTCTCTCTCTCTCTCTCTCTCTCTCTCTCTCTCTCTCTGTGTGTGTGTGTGTGTGTGTGTGTGTGTGTGTGTGTGTGTGTATTTCTCCCTCTGCATTAAAGAAATGCGGTTTCTTTAATGTAATGAAATTACAAAGTAAATGTTAATTAGGATATTGGGAAATACTATGTGCTATAAAAAGAACAGAGAAAAGGGAAGGAGCAGGTGTGCTGTGCTGTCACCGAGAACTAGTGACATTCTCTGTGTGACAGTGGCAACTGAGGAAGACTTAAGGCAGGAAATGGGGCAGGCAGATATCCACGATAACAGGCTAAAAGACCAAACTGTAAGTGCACGCGGTAACCAGTGGGGAGTATCTGAGGAGGACTAACCTGGGCCAAGTGGCAGGAAGTGGAGATAAAGAGGGGAATAGCTAAACAGAAGAGGTCGGGGAGAGAAGCCAAGAAGAGGAAGTGTCCTGGGTCTCCTAGAACCAGGCTTTGACCTGGGAGAGCTGGTGTAGACTTCTTTAGAGAAGCATTTCAACCTGACACAACATCTTCCCAGGCATTTCTGACCTCTGTGAGGGGAGCAGAGTGACCACGGGGAGGATAGGAAATAGGGCTGCAAGTCCACACTGTGGGCACAGCCAAACTGGAGCTTCTGACAGACTGGATACCAGAGAGAGGAGACTGGTTGAGGAATGACTAAGCCATGCCTGGGTGCTGTTCACTGAGATAAGGAAGGCAAGACTTAAAGGGAAGGATAGGAAGGCGTCCATCTGTGACACAGGAAACATGAGATGCACATTAGACTTCGGGGGAAGGTGTTAAGGGACAGGTAAAACATGCCAAGCTAGACTTCTGAAGGAGTTCCGAAGCACAGAAGCAAATATTATGATTACAGAGAATATAATGAACTCTGACACTGGAGAGGCCTTCAAGTCACTGACCACTAGGAGGAACCTGGGCAAGGCCTCATCTGAGTAATGCCAGTGTTTTTTGGAAGGAGGCTAAGTTGCCAATGACATAGGAGAAGTCGCTGGCAGACAGGGTCCTGAAATATTTCACTCACTGAAATAATCTGAAAAGTGTGTATAAGATTTTAGGGGGAGGGACTTTAAAATACCTAAAGAAATAAGAATTCTCTTGCTACCCTCAAGACAAGTCACACTTGCCCCCCCCATGACAGAATTTTTCCCCACCTCTCCTCAGGGAAAGAAAAAGGAAAAAGAAAACAATGCTATGCTATGCTTACAACTTAGTCTAGGTTAGCTCCAGTGGAGAACCTGGGAGCATCTTCCAGACCATCTACTTTCATTACCTTCTGTCTGGTAGGCTAACATCTTAAAAATCTGCAGAGGCTCCTCCAAGCAGAGGAAGTGTGAGGGCCACAGAGAAAGAGGCAGCTGGAAGGGCTTTGGATGGGGAGGGACAAACTGGAAGGAACCAGAGAAGGGGCATCCTGGATTAAAAGGTGAATGGAAAGAGAAAGAGAAGACAGACTTGTGGTTGAAAACATTGACAAGATTTATATTCCAACCCCTTAAAAACTACATTCTAAAAACCACTAAGCACTTGCACGTGCTTAGAAGCCACTGCAGGAAACATAGACCCCAAAACATTTCTGAGCAAGGGATTGTTGCTATTGTTACCATGATGGAGATATGGACATATATCAATATGTCCCTTGATTGATTGATTGATTGATTGATGTTTTATTTCATTTTGGTTTTCCAGACAGGGTTTCTCTGTATAGCCTTGGCTGTCCTGGAACTCACTCTATAGACCAGGCTGTCCTTGACCTCAGAGATCTGCTTACCTCTGCCTCATGAGTGCTGGGATTAAAGGTGAGTGCCACCATCACCTGGCTATATTTCCCATTTTAGAAAGCTGAAACTACGGTGTAGAGAAGCCAAAGACTCATAGATCGCCCAAAAAGCTTGCTCAAGCTTCTGTCCCTCAGCTGAAGGTCTCTGTTTTTTCTCAAACCCAGGTGAGTGACCCTTTCTGACCTTTGATGTTATGTAAAATGAGATGACACTGTTGCATCAGAGATGGGCGTCAGTCCTGGGAAATCCCATCACAGAGCTGAGTCAGGCTCAGAGAGGGCTTCAAAACCTACTACAATTTGGGGGTAGGTTTTGTTGTTGTTTCTGGTTTGTTTTGTTTTGTTGTTTGAGAGGGGTTTTTTTAAGGGGCCCTGCCTAGCTGTGGAGAAGAAAGCACCTCCTCTAGATCTGTGTCCTCTCCCCTTCTCCCCCCTCTCTGTGTCCACGAAGCTTCCCAAGCCCTAGTAACTGCCGAGTTCACCCTCTGTGTTCTAAGAGGATTTTATCCAGACACATCTTTGAGCTGAAATGAAATTATCTAACTGTTCCTCTGCTGCAGTAGATTTTGAGCCCTGTAAGGAACAAGACCACACATCTCCTTATGCCTAATTATGATTCATTTTTCTTTTTTTTTTCTTTTTTTTTTCGGAGCTCGGGATCGAACCCAGGGTCTTGTGCTTGCTAGGCAAGCGCTCTACCGCTGAGCTAAATCCCCAACCTCCTGATGCCTAATTATGATGTCTGGAGTACCAAACACCACCTAAAATAATAAGTAAATAATTTCCGAACAACTGAGTTATCACATGCTACCTGAGTATTTTTATTTTCAAAAACAGCATTCCAAATCTTTCTTGTCTAATAAAGTCAACGGAGTTTCCCACAAGCCTGCTGTCTGGCTTTCTCAGGTCAGAGCAATGTCTATCTGTACTCACTCGAACCATTTTCAGAATTTTTCATCAGAAAGCTTTTTATATAAACCTCTTGCTCCCAAATCACTGTTTCTAAGTTTAATTTTCAGTCTAAGCATATATTGCCAATTTTTTTTTTAAAAATTGGTTATTTTTGAACATCTGAGGACCAACTCTTATATATCCAAAAGTAATAAGGTAAAGACATTTCGGAGAAGAAATGGAAGAGGTAAGGTTGTGAACTGTGGCACACTTTGACGGGAGTCTGGAAAGTGAATCTCTGTGTTTCAGAAGCAGAGGACAAGACCTTTGCCTGGTTGCCAAGGGAGCTCACAAGAGGGGCTTCTTCTGGGCTCCCAGGGGCCTCCCAGGGTCCCTACTGCCAATGGGACCCTCACCCAACCCCTTGTTCCTTGGTCCACTGTCCTTCACTTCAGCGGTCTGTGAATAAAAGGAAGGAAACCAAGACGGGAACCCAAACCCAGGATCCAGGACAGACGTCACACAGCCCAGCAGCCACCACTGGTGTTCAAAGATGAAGAAGCAGAAGCTGGAAGTCATGAAAACTGGGAAAAAGAAACCAAAGGATTGGGCGTTGTTAACAACAGTGCACACAACTCCTCAGTTCCCGCCTCTTGCTCCTGTCCTTTCTCGAATAGATTGGCCAAGTTCTCTTGAGCTAACTTTATAGAAAAACTATGTACCAAAGAATTCTTTTCCCGTTATTTAAAAAAAAAATGGTGTTGTTTCCCTCCTGGTGCCTGGAGGAAAACAAGCACCCATTAGACTGATGTTAGCAGGTTCTTTAAAACTGAAGAAAACTACAGTTAACTGAACAATGGCACGGGGAACATGGTAGCACACCTGTGATCCTGGGGAGAGGCGGAGGCAGGAGGATGAGGAATTCAATGTCATCTTCTGTTACATAATGAGTTTGAGAGTAGCCTGGGATGTATGCAACCTGGAAGGAAGGAAGGAAGGAAGGAAGGAAGGAAGGAAGGAAGGAAGGGAGGAAGGAAGGAAGGAAGGAAGGAAGGGAGAAAGGGAGGGAGGGAGGGAGGGAGAGAGGGAGGGAGGAAGGGAGGGAGGAAGGGAGGGAGGAAGGAGAACAGCAGGCAGGCAGGCAGGAAGGAAGGAAGGAAGGAAGGAGAAAGGCAGGCAGGCAGGAAGGAAGGAAGAAGGCAGGAAGGAAGGAGGAAGGCAGGAAGGAGGAAGGCAGGCAGGAAGGAAGGAAGGAAGGAGGAAGGCAGGAAGGAGGAAGGCAGGAAGGAAGGAAGGAAGGAAGGAAGGAAGGAAGGAAGGAAGGAGAAAGGCAGGCAGGCAGGCAGGAAGGAAGGAAGGAAGAAAGGAAGGAAGGAAGAAGGCAGGAAGGAAGGAAGGAGGAAGGCAGGAAGGAGGAAGGCAGGCAGGAAGGAGGAAGGCAGGCAGGAAGGAAGGAAGGAGGAAGGCAGGAAGGAGGAAGGCAGGCAGGAAGGAAGGAAGGAAGGAGGAAGGCAGGAAGGAGGAAGGCAGGCAGGAAGGAAGGAAGGAGGAAGGCAGGAAGGAGGAAGGCAGGCAGGAAGGAAGGAAGGAGAAAAGCAGGCAGGCAGGCAGGCAGGCAGGAAGGAAGGAAGGAAGGAAGGAAGGATGGAGGGAGAGAGGGAGGGAGGAAGGAGGGAGGGAGGCAGGCAGGAAGGCAGGAAGGCAGGAAGGCAGGAAGGCAGGAAGGCAGGAAGGCAGGAAGGCAGGAAGGCAGGAAGGCAGGAAGGCAGGAAGGAAGGAAGGAAGGAAGGAAGGAAGGAAGGAAAGAAGGAAGGAAGGCAGATGAACAAGGCAGATGAAATGTTCCCATTTCATCAAGTTTCACCTAAGTATTAGCACCCCTGTGGAGAAGATCCACTAAACACAGGAGCCTCAAGCTGGGAAAGATTAGGCCACTTCAGAAAACTGATGACTTGTTAGCTGACTCACAGTATCCCAGACACTGTAAAATTCCCTTTCCTCAAACTGTCTTCCAGCCCTTGTGAGAACAAAGTCCCCAGCTGAGTCCTTACAGGACTAAGCTCTGAACAAGGAACCTGGGGTTAATTCCACAGGTGGTGTTTATTCTTTCAACAAAAACCTTGCTAAAGAACTGGTTATTCGGTGATTATTCCCGAACACATTAAGTGCTAACACTCCTAACACTCTGAAAGTGGCAATACAAGATATTAATTCATAAACAAAACAGCCAGCATAAAATTTATCATTTTTTTTACCTCTAAGGGCATCAATGTTTTAAGTGACCTCTGGTCTCTTGGTATCTGTCCAGAGACCCCCAAATTACAACTGTAGCTCCACGTGCATGTGGGGGAGCGAGAGAAGGGACCCTAGAACCTAACTCTGCAGTGCACCCCACCACAGAGAGATGTTGGTGGTTAATGGGATAAATAATAAATACATTCACTGATACTTCTGCTCCTCCAGCATTAACGGCAGCATCCTCCATAGACCCTTTTTAACTCTCAAACGATCCCTTGGGGGAGACTTTGTTATTACCCTAAGTTATGACGTGGAAACAGGCCTGGAGGTTGTAAGCTGGTATCAGAAAGCACAGGTATCTGGACTTGTACACTTAGAAGAGCACACCTTGCCGGATAACCGTGTCTGAATCCATTCCGTAGGACTAGGCAAGCATTTAAAAGAGACACGTCTGACGTCTTAAGGGTGCTTGAACGTCTAAGAACTAGAGATATCCAAGACCCCTTACCACCAATCTAGCCTCAATCCCCTTGCACCTTGCACTTTCTGGTTCTAGCGTCAGCAAATTCTTCTAGAGGCAACTCCTGGACACAAGGAAGCCAACCAGAGTTTGGAACACTCACAAAATATCACAAAGGAAAAGGGAGAACGAGGAGTAAGATCGAAGAGCAGTTTATAAGTCCGGTCTCCCTGGGCTTGACCCATGAGTTGACTTGGCTCAGGATCTCTCCAGTGGCACATGTTCAAAAACAAACTGGTAGATGTTGTCTAAGCTGTCCAAGAAAACTTGTCTATGTGTTGAAAGGACTTCTCTCCAGAACAGTAGAGCTGCATGGGTCTGCTACGGAAGCCAGATCACAACTATCTAGACAGCTGTGTTCCCAACCACACTCAACTGCCCTGGAGTCGCATTGTCTGCCTGTCCCTGTGGCTCACTCCTCTTGCCACCTGGGAAGCCTGTGTCTTCCTTTCCACCTGCACAACCTATCTATCTATCCCTTTGAGGCCCAGAGCCTTCCTCCCAGCCACTATAGCTGCCTGTTCTCCTCTCAAGGGTACACCGGAGTTTAATTTTGTGCCTTACTAAGTGGTTTTGAAAAATGGTGAGGCAAGCCCACCCCCACCCAGGCAGGGACACTGCTGTGTCTATGGAATTCAAGATTCTCCCTCTGAGCTCAGGGTTACTGCCTGTCTGGCCCCCTTCGGGTGTGGCCCAGCTAATCAGAAGGATGATGGGCTCTTTGTAGAGTGAGCTGCAGTCCTGACTCTACGCAGGCACTCAGTGCCTGACATGCCTGGGAGAGGTCTGCGGAGCCGTGGAGCGTGGTGCAGGATTGCCTTGCTCCCACCTCTGCCCACAGACCCCTTCCACGCTGGCGCGTGCACACAGGCCGGGATGTAAGGCGCCATCCTAACTTCTGCCGTAAGCAGGTGGGAGGGAAGAGACGCGAGAGGTATTCCATTGGTTGTCTGGGAAAATGAACTGCACCTTCTCCTCAATCGCACTGGATCAACTTTTCCCACCCCCTAGGGTGGGCATCAGTACCTTCGGGTCTGAGCCCCAACGCGGGAACCCAGGGGTCCCAGTTTCAGGGACTCGGCTGTGCACACGCAGCGGTTGCTCTTAGACACCAGGGAAAGTGCCTTACAGTGTCCCGTGTCCCCCCGACTGGGCGAGTGAGCCTGTGTCACGACCGCCCGGCTGTCCCGCGCGTGGCGCTGCGGCCCGGAGGCCCCTCCCCCTCCCCGCGGGTCCCGCACGTGCCGCACCCCTGCGGGTCGAGCGCGGGTCCCGCGGTGGCGCGGCTGAGCCGGACCAGCCCGCGGGCAAAGCGCGGGCCGCCGCATCCTGCGCGGGGCAGCGGCGCGATGCTCCGCTGGAATGAGGAAGCTTGGCGCCGAGGGGAGGGCCCGGGCGCGCTGCGCGCGGGGGTGGCGGCGGCGCGCCGAGCGGGCCCGGCGCGGGCAAGCGGGCTGCAGCCGCCGGCGGCGCCAGCAGGTACGGCCGGTGCCCGCCGTCGCCCGGCGACCCTCGGCGGCCGGGCCCGAGCCCCGTGCGGCTGCAAACTTTGTATGCGCGGCCCGGCGGGTCGCAGAGTTGCGGTCTGCAAGCGGGACCCGGCGGCGGGCGCGGGGACGGGACGGTGTCTCCCTGTGCCCGGCTCCGCGTCGCCGCCGGGGTCCCGAAGCCGCGTGGCGTGAGCGCGGGCCGGGTGGACTGTGGGACAAGCCGAGCGGGAGGCGGATCGCGTGCGCCAGCCCAAAGTTTGCTCGGTGCGGGGCGAGGGGCGCGCGCTCCGGGCGGCCGCAGGTGGTGGCGCGGTGAGCCCGGGCCAGGTGCGCTGGCAGCGGGGCGGCGCTGTCGTGCGGGACGGCCGGGCGGCCGGGGGCTCGGAGCCGGGTCGGAGCCCGCGGGGGGCGGGGAGTGTGGCGAGAAATGGGGAACAATGCGAGTGAGCAACTTGAGGAAGTCATTGTGAAAGAAAGCTGGGAATTGCTCCGCGGCCAACTTAGCAGGGCACTCTAACAAGTGCCTGTGCGGCCGCGCCCGGGCCGGCGACAGCAGCAGCCCGGCGCAGTGCAGCCCATCCCGGGACGCTAGACCGCGGCAGGCGGAGACCCGGTAGGTCCCGCGGGGTGCAGGAGTCCCCAGATCCCCGGCTGCTCTTCGCGCCCCAGGATCATTCTTGGCCCCCAAAGCGCGGCGCACAAATCCACGTGAGTGTTTTCGAATTAAATTTCAGTAGGAAAACTTGGGGTAACTGGTGGATTTTTGTTTTTTCAAGTAGGAGTAGGAAAGAAAGGAAAAGTCATTCGAAATCCATAGTGTCCGTGTCGCTCACTTCTGTCTTTTCCTTTCTGAGGACTGTGAGAGCTTTGACTTAGGTCAAATCCTCTGTCTTTTTAGGTTGGGGTTGCAGGTGCGAGACCAGGCCAGTTGAGGCACTTCTGAGTAGCCCGGGGTCCCAGGAAGAGCACGTTCTGCTTTTCTGTTTAGGCTTATATCGACATATCTAGCGAGATTACAGAAGCCAGCGTTTTCAAAGTCATGGGTAAAGACTTTCCTTATTTTTGATGCGACAGCTATTTGCTCTACTGATAAGATCCTGTCTGAGTTTGCTTTGTGCAAAACAGAAATGGCCTGAGTATTGAAACGCGTACTTTTTCTCATCGCCCTGTCTGATCCCAGGTCATGAAACTGTCGCAGGGAGACCCTGTTATCAAATAAGCATCAGGACGCTTGCAAATTATTGGAAACATGCATTTTAAAATTGCCAAGCATCACTGGTGATTCCCAAGGAATCTTATGAGCCTTTGATTTCCTTCTAATTTGGGAGTACAGGATATGGCATTTGGTGACCCAAAGGGGTATCAATTCAAAAGGTCTGAGCCAGAAGCCGTTTCCATTTTCTTTCGGGCTGGAGCCCACCTAGAGTGAATTTTAAGGTGCGGTTTTGCTCAAGTAACCCACGCATAATTTCTCTCCCTGCTGCAGACAACCTATTTCACCTTTGAGCTACCTTGTTTTAAACTTAAAAAACCAAAGTGGTGTTAGGGAAATAGCCCTTTACTGATCCAACCTACCTGTAGAAGAATTTTTAAAACGTTGAAAATGTATAAAATACATAATACTTTTTCATAGACATTGAAAGGCTTTTAACGATTGGTTCGTTTGGGTTATGAATCGAGACGGGGGTGAAGTCAGTAAGAAAATCCCAGAGCCTGCTTCAGGGTCTTTGTTTGAAGATATTTGTTCTAGGAGAATAAATTCATTCTTTTTTGTGAGATTTTTCAAAGTAACAGTTTAAACGTTATTCATATTATGTTAGTACATGTCCAAATTGTTTCAGTGACAAATCAGATTACTTGGTATAAGACACAAAATTTAAACGGGAACAAATATCCAGGACAAAAGATTTGTCTGCTTACTTGGATCAGCACCCTATAATTCACAGAACATGTATTGAGGACATAATGTAGGCACATCCATGTAAATGACAGTAGGGCACTTCACTGACGATACAATTCATTTGGTAAAACATGAATAATTTCAACTTTCCCCGCAAACACACATGGCTGTTCCTTTTGTCGTAGAATAAAATATTCGTCCCAGACATGCAAGGCACTAGAGCTGATGGCCAAAATGTTTCGAGTCTGATGCTTTCGTGTTTTGTTTTGTTTTGTTTTTCTCTCATGGTGACCACTGAAACCTAGAGTTAAGAAATTCCAAAGAACCTGTTTGTTTAATTCATTGGTGGTTTAATTTAAGGGCCAAACCCCAAATTTAGAAGCCATCACAGCAATAATAGCCCACCATGGCGGCCTCACAAGCAGACAGGAGCTGCTAATAGTGTGGATGCGTGTGACGTTTGACTCTTTCGAGAAGTTTGTGTACTGTCTCCTAGAGAGAAAGCAAATGGTGGTTGTTCTTGTAGCATTACCATTGTTGAGAAATTAAGATCATGGTTAATTTATTGCCCAAAAGAACTAAAGCCCAGCAGAGCCGTATGCCCCTGACATTCTCTTTACTAAACTGAAGGCTGAGGATTAGAATGATGTTTCTTTGCCCTGAGGAAGTCTTCTCCTTGATTTGAATTTGTGTGCTTCATATTTGGTTAATGTAACAGCACATTGTTCAGGACAATGTCAGAACTTCTGAAATCTGACAGGATGGTAGATAGATAGATAGATAGATAGATAGATAGATAGATAGATAGATCAGGATTACTTATATTAATATATAGGAAATAAATTACATGTGTACATATGTGCACACACCTGCTTGCACATGCACAGAGCACACACACTGCGTGTTTTGAGAGAGGCTTGAAAGCAGCGATGAGAGAAGTTTTAACATTCAATACACCTAAGATGGGGAACTAATTTCCTTCATCTTATTTACTTTTGACTCTTTTTTAAAATATGAAATAAAATGGTCTCTCTGTGATGGCAAACCGGGACATAGTGTTAATTGTATACTATTAGGTAATTTTGAGGGGTTGCCAAATTTTGCACATTCATGTGCTGTCACTGCAGTTAGTCAGGATTCATCAACGCTAGCGAGAAGAGCATTATGTCCCCTGAAATATTTGACGTTTCAAAGCAGTCTAGGTTAAAGTAAGTGGCGCTTGCCGTGTGCTAAGGAAAGTGGGATGTGATCTCAGCACACTAAGAGCCTTTGAGTTCCTTGGGAGCCATTAGCTGCTGATGCCTGTTTTTAAGACAGACATATTTTGGGGACACCGTGGTTCCTCTTAACGGCAGCTCCTTCTCTGGCTAGAAACCTGTGAGGGGGACCGCTTCCTCTCCTGGAGCTCTCCCAGCTCACTTCATTGCCTAGGTTTGCTGTGCGAAGACCCTTAACATTTCCCAGGAAAACACACGACCTGTGACTGCAACAAGTGATCCCTCCTGGGGATACAGAGAGAGAAGCAGAAATCCATTACACATCTTGAAAGAGATCTTGGGTTTTTGTGTGTTTTTTTTTTTACAAATAAACAGGAGGGGGCACTTTTTTTAAAACTCTAGATTTTAGGATGCATAACTGTAGGGCTGAGGAAATGCTCACACCGGTGTGCTTCATATAAACCACTGTTTCCTCACATTCCTGTTCATTTAGTGCAGGGCTTTAAACCCCAGGGTACTTTGTCCCATGGCTGGAATATATGCTTCTGTTCTTAGAATTCCAGTATCTCCTCTTCAGTCGTGTTTGTTTGGTACAGCCCTTAGCAGCTGGATGATAATATAACAATTGTTTTAAGATGCTTGTAAGCATTTTTGCACACAGTACTACTATGTGTTATAAATGAACCATACCCGCCAACAAAAGTATGATTTGCAAAATATTTCTAAAGGGAGAAATGGGTATCTGCCCTGGTTTTGTGGGGGGGGGGGATCCTATGAGTTCTTCATGGCAAAATCTCAAAGGGGCACAGACACTGGCTGAGACACAATCTAAGGACAAGCGGCAAACTATTTTCCCAGGCGTTTTCCCGTTTTCACGTTAGACTATAATAAACAAGTGGATGCCAGGGTGTCTTCAGCCAAACAGCTGGTGATAAGTGTTTAAAAAAGAAAAAGGTGAAAAAGCCCAAGTTTCAGGCATGGAGGCCATTGGTTTTCTTTGCGGGCCTGGGAGGGGTGCTTTTCCTGTGACCATGTCTTGCCAGGGGCAAGTCGTAATTCCTGTTGACGAAAGAACACCCCTTCCCACCCTATGTCTGACAAATCAGACATCCGAATGATTTCTGAACTCATGGGTTAAGACAGGAAGCATAGGCTCCCTTCCTGTGTGAGTGCTTCCCTGAGAGAAAACCAGCTTCCCTCCTCCTTTGCATACTTGGCGACTGGCTCTACCTTTCTCTGAACCCCAGTGGTGTGTGAGGGCCAGACTGGGACCTTGGAGGAAGAGGAACAGGGATCTGAGGCTCATCCAGGGACCAGGGTCCTTCCCAAGTGGCTACTCTGAGGGGACTCAGACCAACTCTGGATTTGCGTGGCAGAGAGAGCCAGCTCTCCTGTGGCCTTGGGGAGGTACAGTCCTGTTGGTGAGTGTCACATGGTTTGGCTTCTTGTTGTACTTGCTTGGCTTGAGTTAGCCTGCATGCGTGCGTTCCTTCCATCTCCTGCCGGAGGTTTTGGTGAGCAGCCATCATCCAGAGTGCCTCCCTGCCACCCCTGCCCAGCTCCCTGTCTGGTGGTGATGGAAAACATCATTAGGCACCGTCTGTGTGTTCTGCTCTCAAATTAGACCCATGCTCCACCTCCTGATGGCTTGTGGCGCGGGGCCATGGCTTAACGAATTGCTTAAAATGGGCCCTAATTAGAGCAAAAGAGCTTTCTTCATCTTCACTCAATCGAGTGAGCATTGGTTCGGGTGGTTTGTTGTTTTTCTTTTTCTTTTTTTTTTTTTTTTTTTTTTTGAGAGCAGCTCACCTCAGCAGCAAATCTGACACTTGCCGCCATTTTCAAAAGCAAAGTTTAAGGTGATGGGTGGAGGGTTAGGTATAACGGACTACAGAGTCTGTTAAGAAACCTGACCCTGTCTCTCAAGCTGTCCTCCTTGCTGTCTCACAGACTCTTCCCTTCTCTTTCTTTCTGCTGTATGTGGTATTTTGACTAAATTGTTGAGACAACCAATTAATGAAGAGTGTTCTTCAAACTCCTAGTGTGTGTGTGTGTGTGTGTGTGTGTGTGTGTGTGTGTGCGCGCGTGTGCGCGCGCGCTACGTTTTTGAGATTCCGAGCTGACTTACACTTTATGATATTTTCTGTCGTGCTCAGACTGTTAGAAGATGAACAGTGTGCTTTGGAATAATCTTGTGCCAAAGCTGGGCCTTCCGTGAGGACCAACTTAGCAAGCTCAGATCATTTTCAGTTGTATCACATTTTCACTGGTAAATTTGGAGCAAATAAAATTCCACAAGACCGTTCCTTTGACCTAATGGGGAAAAAAATGTTTAATTTATCATCTTTAAGAGACTTGGAAATGAGGAGTTGACCTTTTGTAAGCTGACGTGAGAGACACTCTTAAAAAGTGCCCCAGCCTTCTTAATGGAAGCTTAGAGAAAGTCATCGACCCCCTAGCGCGAGCCCCACTTTCAGCCTGAAAAAAAAAAAGTGACCTTTTCTCCCTCATTTGTGCTGAGTTTTGGGTAGAGTAGAAAACTAAAGTAAAGGTAAATGGTGTCTCCCGCTTCATCGAATGAAAGCCAGCGCCTATGTATGTCAGGTCCTTAAAGCCAAGGTTAGCAGTTACTTTTTAAAACACGGTTTGGAAAGTTCTAGTTCTTCCCCACCAAGAATGTGTTGGTGCTTTATCACGAGGTAATATAGGTCCGATCGAATTTAAAGGACTTTCTCCCGAATTAAGAGCACACGGGACTTTTGTCGAAGTAATGAACTTTCCTGAAAAAGACTTGGAACGTTGAAAGCTCATCGCTGCTGTCCGTTGGGAGACTGCAGAATGACAACAGTCCAGGCAGGCATGAGAACCAAGCTTCCCTGTGTTTGGCTTTCTAAAGAGCAGTTTCTGCCCGTTTATAAATAGACACACCGATTTTTGTAAGTGTGCAAATGAGGAAGTTGTGAGGTTCCGTGAGGTTCAGCTGATGACCCTTGTCTCCTGGGTTTGCATGAGGGAGGACCTTGTAGGTTGAAGGTGAAGGATTCTAAAGCCCATCCAGATAACCTGGGTTGGGTGGACACTTGTTACAAATAGGTCTCTATCTTGTCCATGATGCGTGGCGTTGGCATGACCGTCTTGAAGATGCTTCCTGGTCTGGGTCAGGGGACACAGCTACTGAGCCCATATCATAGAATTTTTCTTTCTTTCTTTTTTTTTTTTTTTTTTTTTGAAAATTTTTTAGTTAAATCCTTAGGATCTAACTGGAAGGTCAATGCAGACAACCAAGTGGCATTTTTTTTCTGTCATTGTTAAGTTTATTGCCCACAGTTGGCATCATATAACTGATTTCCCCCTCTGTTGACACTACAAGCATCTTGCTTATCCCAGTAGAAATCGGGTGAACAAGATAACTTCCCAAAGTACTGAAGTCCTTAAAAGACCATGATGTGATTTAGGGAACTCAGTATTTGGATATAAATTACAGTACTGTGAACATAGTTTTGAAGAGAGAACACATTACGAATTAATATTTTAATAGTTTTTATTTTTGTTAAAAAGTGATTTCATGGGGTTGGGGATTTAGCTCAGTGGTAGAGCGCTTGCCTAGGAAGCGCAAGGCCCTGGGTTCGGTCCCCAGCTCCGAAAAAAAGAACCAAAAAAAAAAAAGTGATTTCATTTTAAGTGACGATAGTTGATTTTTGTAGTTGATTTTTATAATAGCACCAACATCAGTTCTAGTACATTCGGGAAAATGGCCACAGAGTGCATGTGGCCTGCCCTACCTAAGTGACAACAAGCAGGCCATCAGCAATTCTTACTCCTCTCTGGAGCAAAGGCTAGACGCTCCTTAATACGGCTGGGGTGTGCTAAAGTGAGCTTTTATATTTAAAAAAAAAAGTAATAAAAGGCCAGTGTATGTCACAAGTTCGGTGATGGTGCTGACCCGGGAGTGTGAACAGTGTCCCGTCTCTTGAGACGATAAGGAACGTGAAAAGCAAGGTATGCTGGGACCTAGGAAGTCCTTCTTAATAGCACAGTGAACAGTCAAGTCAGAGCACCTTCTCAGTTACATTGGGTCAGTCTGCACGTGAGGACTTCCAAACCTCTATGAAGCTCTGCACGGCTTGACTTCTTTAGGCCCAAACCAAATAAAAGCCTTTTGGCAAACCAACCAACCCAAGCCCTTTTAGCTGAAGTAGAATGGCATTGTAGAAACACGTGCTTCAGAGGCGCACTTTCTTAACCTTATGGAGGTACAAGTGGTTTCTCCCCCACCACATACATCTTGGCGGTTGTATTTTTCAAGTATCCACGTGATGGAATTTACTTGCATTGTCTACATAATTTCACCGCCAAAAGTCACAGTGAGATATTGTAATTTTTGTGACACCGAATTCTCTTACTAATTTTTTTTTTTTAAAAAATGTTGTTAAGTTTGCACTTATCTTTGAAACTAGACCAAATAGGAACTTGGGAGAACCGGGTTCTGCCTTCTCTTCACAATTACAAATTACCAGCACTTCCTTCGGGAATTATCTGTGTGGATCAGTCTTGTGGAAGCCGTTGCTGTATTTTAAAGATGGAAATCTCGTCCGCGCTGCTGTATCTCCCTTCCAGCACACTACATCATACAGACAGAGTAGAGTTCAGAAGACAATGTTTCCCAGCTTGTTCTTTCTTCCCCTAAACGGTTCTTCCCTTAAATGATGGGAGTGTGAAAAGCCAGTTCTTTTTGAGGAAGCTACTTAAGCAGCACCCACTGTTGATGGTCCAAATCAGAAAGCATCTTAATTGCAACTGTGTGCTTCTCCTCAGTGGCCGGGAGTGGGCGGCCGGTGGGGAGGATAGAGAGGAAACACGGCTTTGCTGGGTGGACACGGTTTACCTGAGGGAGGAGAGAAGCCAAGGCACCACAGAGTGTCACATCAGCACACGTGTGAACCTCTCGCCTCCAATTCCATTGTCTACATTTTTAAAATAGCCTTCCTTGTATAAGATCCAGCATCTTTCCTTTTGTTGACTCTAGCCTGGGGATTCATTCCGATGCCCAGGCTGACCTGAAACTCATAAACTCACATGTAGCCTAGGCTGCTCTCAAATGTGTGCCTGGGATTACAAGAGTGAGCTACAGTGCCTGGTTCCACCATTTTCTATTACATGTCACAGAACAGGTCCTCGGTCATGCCTTCTTATTAGGAAGCAATCTTTACTTTGTGTTCTCTCTCTCTCTCTCTCTCTCTCTCTCTCTCTCTCTCTCTCTCTCTCTCCTTCCCTCGTGTGTGTGTGTGTGTGTGTGTGTGTGTGTGTGTGTGTGTGTGTGCGCAAATGGTCATGTATATGTGTGCACTCACATGTGTAGAGGTTAGAGGGCAAAATGGAGAATCTCCCTCAATCTCTCCCATTATGGTTTCCAAACCAGAGTCTGCCCCTGACTGGCTCAATGGGCTGTCAATCTAGCCTCACAGATCTTTTGTCCCCACCTCCCCAGCACTGGAATTACAGTTGCATGCTAGGCTTTCTCTGAGGGTTCCTGGGATTAAACTCAGGTCCTCACGTTTGCCTAGCAAGCGCTTACTGACTGCGGTATCCCTGTAGCCCCTTGGCTGTATTTTTAACAGACTTCCTTACTTCCCTTTGACCCTTCTTCTTTTGCATATCAGTCTCTGCCCACTGAGGGAAAAAGGTGAAGCCAGGGCTGCACATCTGAGTGATTTGCCCTGGAGACGAAGGTTCACAGAACAAACTCCTGGAGTCTTCTGCAGCTTAGCCGACTGTGGGAGGAGGGACGCCGTGAACACTAAATTGGATTCCTGTGCTCCTGTTTAAATCGTGTTTTTCATTGTTAGTTGCGCCGGCAAAGCTCTGGGAAATAATCATGAAAGTGTGTAGATTGGCAGCTAATTTTTGAAAAATGAAAAGAATCAGGTGAAATAGGAGTGCTCAGAAGTTTTTTTGTTCTCCCAACCTGTTTTGTCAAATCGTACACAAACCGAGAAGGTCTCTGACTAGATACAAAGATATCGCATATAGCTGCCCTTTCTCTTTGAGCATCCCTTTTGAAAAAAATACAGCGTAATCCATAGTGATATGATAAATTTGCAAAAAAATGAAATGTTCACTGTACAAATGAAAAGACATGTCTCTCACAGAATAGTGTGTTTTATTAAAAAGGTTTGTGACCTAGGCATGTTTAATAGGTGATAGTCTTGGACTCAACCCTGTCTGCTACATATGCATTTACTTCCTGCCTTCAGATAAGTACTGTTAAGTGGCTAGTCCCAAGTATCCCTGGGACAGCTTCACCAGCAGGAAAGAAAACCACCAGTCACATTGGTATAACTGTCTGACCAGAATGTAGTTTCTGCACAAGATCTGTTATGAAGAAGTCTGTCTAGGTTTCAGGCTCTTGTAAAGAGTGAGCTTATATTCTAGCCAAATAGAAGGGGCACCTTTCTCTGTCTGTCAGACATTTGGATCTTGTCTCCACTAAATATGTGATGACATATTTATGGAGTTCTTAGAGCAGGAAGAAGAAGGCAGATACTATCATCCGATGACTGCAAGTTCGGAGCTCAGCTCTGCTGTTTGTTGACTGTAGCCTTGGGCGGGCAGCTCTTGCTTTATGACCTTGCTCATAGCCTCTTCTGCAAAATGGAAGTGATAAAGCAGACCCCAGTGACAAATCAGCATTGGATACTGTGCTGGACTCTGAGCTAGGCTGCCCAAGAGAGTGTTGGGAAAAGCTGGCTATTCACAGTCGCAGGAAAGCTCATTAACAGTTTATCTCTCAAATGCCTCACAGGTAATGGGCTGCCCCAGAGGTACCTGAACTCCTTTTCTTGCTATAGACAGGGTCCTCAAGGATCCTTATAGAGCGTCTCTCCACAGAGAGATAACCAGGCAGTCTTGGGAGAAGGAAGGGCATTCGCCTTGAAAATAAACACAAAAGTTAATGTACACTATTTTTTTTTTTAATCTCAGAGGACGTCTTTCAAAGCTTGTGAAAGTACAGTGCAGGCCAGGTAACAGACTAACATCTACTGACCTCCACTTCTGCCTGACAGCTTTGCATATCATGTGCTTAGGTGACCTGCATGTCAGCTCTCTGCATAGCCATACCGTTTGGGCAACTTGAAAAGAAAGACATTTGTGGTTTCTGACTGGCGTCTAGTTTTTTTTTTGTTTTTTTTTTTTTTTTCATTTTGATTTAATGAATCTAGGCTCAACTTGTGAGGATTCTGGAACAGGCACTGGGTTGTGACATAAGCACCACAGGGAGAAGTGCCAGCACCCCTTGAGGACTTCTACTGAGCCCTCCTCTGGGCCTTACAAGTTAGAAATGGGCCAGCACTAAGGAAGACCTGGCCTGGCAGCTTACCTGGAGACAGCAACTGCCCAGGGCTGTTGGATGATTCTCCAGGAGACAGCCAGGTGCCAGGCTGGTGGCAATGGCCTCTGCCTGTCAAGAGGAAAGGCTCCTGGCCTCCCAGGAAGACTCCCATCCTGTGTAGACATTCAAATCTGTGCTTCCTGCCCAGCCCCCAGGGCAGCAGGGGTCCTTCCTATGCAGTCTGAAACCTGGCACCTACCCTCCTGCGTTTCACGCCTCTTCTCTAGTGTTGGTGGTGTGTTGACTCCTTCTGTCTGAATCAAGGAAATGAAACCTGTGTGTCCCTGTTCAATCAGAAAAGAGAAACAGACAGGAAGGGAGAGGGGGAGGTGGGGAGAGAGGGAGATGTAGAAAGAGAGAGTCAGATGAAGAAGACAGGAGATGCAAAGAGATCTGGAGGGACGGTGGGGTTATGAGGAAGGCCTCGCTGCTCACTCTCCTAAAGAGCCAGCCTTGGGCAGCCTCGGTCATTCTGGCCTGTACTTATCTCTGCATCTCCTTCCCCTTGTGCAAGATTCAGAACTGCCTGCTCCGAAGGAACAATAAAAGCATTCATGTTTAGAAGAACTGCCCAGGCGAGCGCTAGTTTGCTGACACTGTGGCTTGCTCTCCCGTGGGTTGCCTCTTGCTCATCCCATGCAAAGTGGACCACCACAGCACCTTTCTGTGACAGGCTTATTCCTTCTGACACCCATGCCCAGACCCGAAGATGTTGATGATTGGCTTTGGTGAATGAAAGGTCCTTGTTTTGTTTAAAGCTGAGAAAGAGAGCAGTATGTGCAGGTGTGTCTGTGTGTGAGTGTATGTGCATGTGGAGGTCAGAGGATAGCCTGTGAGAATAAGTTCTCTTCTTCTCTTCCCATGTGGTTCCTGGGGATCAAACTCAGGTTGCCAGATTTGAGGGCATCATCACTATTCTTTTGAGACATCTCTCTGGGCCCTTTAAATCCTACCCTTCCCCCTCAAATGCCCTGTGTGGCTTCCACATGACAGAAGAGGTACTTTGTAGGTGTTTTGTAAGTGGTACCTGGTGGTCAGCATAGTACCCAGGATGGGTTAGAGTTCTTCACGACACTTAGGGATGTGCTTTATAAACTTTGCCTTGAGGGAGGCCAAATGCATTTCCCCTCACTCTGCATTGGTGGGTTTACTTCTTTAATCTTTACCCCAAAAGATGCAGATCTTCGGTTTGGGGACATTTGAGGAGCTTATGAAGTCTCTGCAGAATTCCTGGGACACAGGATAGACTGACTCGAGCCCTTAGCTTAAATGTTGTCGGGGGTCTGAAAACGTTGTTGATGGTTGAACTTTAAATGAAGCAAGGGACCCTGCTAGCAACAATAGTAGTCACAAGTCCAGGGAGGGTGGGGTTGAACATGTGCATGCAAAACTAAGTGAGATACACTGTGTCACAGGAGTCCATGTACTCTGGCTGGCAGGGAGTCTGTCATTAAGTGACCCCCCCCCCAGAGCAGCCGTGTGCAGAGGTGAGCTACTGGGATCCTGACATGCACCTGTGTTACCACAGTGCCCACGGGGACTTGCTCCAAACACTGTCAGTGGCCTCACTTGTCTGTCCCCAAGATGCATGACAGCTGGCTCCTTTGTCCACGAGATGACTTGTTTAGAGAAGGGCGGGTCCGAAAACTCACGGGCCTGATAGAACATCCGTTTTCATTTGACTTGAAAGTAACTTGGGTAGATTCTATCACTGCTCTCTCATCGAGTGAATCAAGCCTTTAGTGCACAGCCATTAAAATACAATGATGACACTGTACAGTAGCTAAATTAAATGGATATTAAAGAAAACACTTTAACAGTACCTCTGGAATATGGTTAGTGTCTTGTTTTATGAAAAGCATAGAAACACACACGGAGAAAAGCTGGTTGGTCCTAAGTGGCAGAATTTACATGAATTTCTTACCCCCCCCCAAAAAAAAGGAAAAGAAAGAAAGCAAGCAAGCAAGCTAGCTAGCTCGTTCACATCACAGTAAGTTCATTCACAACACTTTGTGTTGGAGTTAGTAAGTTCTACTTCACTAACCAACATTAGAGCACCTCAGAGCTTGTGATGAGCTTCACAAAGGAGTGGGTTTATTCAGAAAGCTACAGCAGTAAGACCTCAGCTCTCACTTGTGCAGCCCAGCCTCCCTCCCAGGCCTCTCCTCTAAGTCCTTCTTTATTGCTGTTTTTAACAGTTTCTTTTGGCACTGAAGGGCTGTGGGACTCTGAGTTCTGGTTACTCTTGTACAGGTTGGCCATCTCTGGGGCTGATGTGTCTCATTTCAGTGGTCGTTGGACCTTCCTTAGGGGTCTGAGCCCATGTGTACTGTGACAGAGTTTTTGTCTCCCTGTGGTCCTGGCTGCTCTCCTAAGTTCCTTATCCGCCTTGAAAATCCTCACAACCGAGACAAGTGACGCATGTGCCTTTCAGAAACAGATGAAGCCCTTCCCTATCCAGAAAGCAGGGCTGCTACTCATGTCTTCCTCACGACTAACAGTATTCTTGGAAAAACAACTTATTCCATCCACATATACCATAAGATACATTAATGATAAAAAGATATATGGAGTTCTAATTATATAGATAGTATCACATGAATTACATATATAGCTATATGACTTGTGTATGTATACATATATGAAATAAACAATACTTTCATATTGTTTAATATAAAATATATGCTACATGTATATATATACCATGTCTTACATATGATTCTATGTTATATAAAACTATGTACATATGTGTCCCTGCCTACACAGTTTCCCAAACAACTGGAATCCCTATCAGTTTTCAGGTTTCTTCTAAAAGCAGGCCTCAGCCAATAGGCCCATAGCTGAACCAAAGAGATGGTGGTACCCAGGAAAAAAAACAAAGGGACCTGACTTAAATTCAGCAGATAACCCGAGTCTGCTGACAGCGATGGATGTCTAACAGACCGCGGTGGGCAGATTCAATGAAGCCATCACAGTATTCTGCTGGACATAGATTTCTTAACATAACACCTAAGGGTA